>NC_086333.1:14295883-14915883 GCF_032445375.1 Bacillus rossius redtenbacheri
ATGTATCCTCCCCCTGTTGTGGCAGCTTGCATACTGACCTCCTACCACTAATGCCAAGAAAGATATTGTTACGAACGTGAGCAAGACCGGGACACGTGCAGGTGCAGAGTTTGCTGGCGACTGTCGCAACATGATATGAACCGCGCGCGCCTGGAAGATAACAAGGATTGTCGCTTTCCCCCCTCCTACCCACCACTTACCGCGCGGCGCCCTGCCTTTGACACGTAACTGACACCGGACAGCTGGGAGTTACGCGAGCCACCGACACGTGTTTCGAGAGATTTCTGCCATCGGGGCGACGCGGAATGACTCGTCTGGCCCCAGCCGCGCTCGGAAGTTCTGGAAGGTGTCTGGGCTTATATATGTGGCCGGGACGCCGGCCTGAGTCAGTTCAGTGTTCAGTCGGGAGTTCTCCCACGGCGGAGCTTCCGGGGTGATAGTGCCGCGGGTGCGGCAGAGTGGCGAAGTCCTTGGTCGATGGTTCCAGGGCGAAGAGTTCAATTCCGGGCGATAGTGTCGCGGGTGCGGCGGAGTCCCAAGCGAAGTTCCGAGCGAGGCGTCGAGCGGATCCTCGGCGAAGGCGAGTGCGTCGGCGGCGGCGGAGTGCGGTGACGGAGTCCCGCGGCGGAGATCTACGAGGGGTGCTGCGGCGAGAGTTGCGGCCCAGCGAGGTGTGCGGTGTGTGAGAACGAGTGACTGGTGAAGCAACATTTTTAAGTGCAATTGATTATTTGGCAATTTTATAAGATTAATTCTAAGTGACATAAGTAGTGGCCATCAATAAAACTGTGGGTGTGATAAAAATCTTTAATTGGGCTATCCTTTAAGAACCCGCGGTAAATCGTAACAATATGAATTAAAACAGTATTAAATCATTGCAGCCTATTTGGCGGCAATATTAAAATTTTGTTATTATTTAGCTAGAAATTCACAACAAATGCCAAAATTCATCACAAAATATTACTCATTCATTTACTGATTGACTCCTGTCCTTGAGTGATCCTTGCACAATGCAAATAATTCATTTTACTTAAAAACTTTTATTTAATTTACTTTACTACTTGTAACGAGTTCTTTTGCAAGAAATAAATGAAGTAATGCTGCTGAATGAAGAAATTATAGGCAGTATTACCCTTGTAGACTTGAATTTTTTTAGTCTTGTAGTTATTTAGCCTAGTAGATATTTAGCCTCGTAACAATATAGCTATCGTGCCAATGTAGCTTGTAGTCTTGTAGATAAAAGTCATTTGATCATATTATCATGATGCAAAATTTTACGTGAAAAGGTTATTGAACTTAGTTTTGCGCAGTGGTGCTTTGTGAGCCCGCTGAAGTGCCTGATGCTTGCTTGCGACACTCGGGTGTTGTTCTTTTTCTTCGCGGTGCGGTAGATTGCGAACAATCTTGATTTTTCTGGGGCTGTGGCGTAATTGCTGCTCGATGCCTGGCCAGCTGCGGGCAGTTGTTTCGACATCATAGCATGGAATCTCTGGGAGCATTGGCCGGCCTGTTTTGTTTTCGCTGCGTTGCTGTTTCTGAGCAGGCGCGCTCGCCTGTCGCGCTGGTGACTGTGTCGCAATCTGGTGGAAGGAATGCCAGTCTGGCTTTGGTGGTGGAGAGGGGATAGCATCGTTTGGCCGCGTAGCAGTTTGTTGCGACACCGCGGCCGGGATTTTGCATCCGCGTAGAGTGTTCTCGACGTGATAACGATGTGAGTGGGAATTAATAAATGGGCCACCCAGGGTGGGCCCGAGGTGGTTCTTCTCCTTGAGGTCTGTCGGAGCCTCCCTGGCTGGCTGCGGTGTGCTGCCGTTCCAAGAAGGTGTTGTAAGTAATGGCGAACTTGTAATTAGTTTCTCACTTCGGGCCTCTGCTCGAGAAACATAAAGCATGTTAGCATATTTCAAATTGTGTTAGGATGGCTTAATTTTTTGTTTCTTTCCAGGAGTGCAAGCAGTTTGGTATCCAGAAATGTTAAATTACTTTCGTTAATTTAGACTGAGGATGGGTCGATGTGTTTGTAAATATTAATCATTTTATTCTGAAAGTTAATGCTCATACTAAGAATAGGGATAAATTGTTGTTTATTTATTTTCATGGAGTATTTGTTTACTTATAGTGAAAAGAGTAGCCTGAAATTTTATTAATTTATTTGTTCATTTATTTATGTGTCAGTTATAGTTCACATGAAATAAACCTGAAACGATTTGGTATGAATAATACTTTTTTTTTTCAGTCAACACACTCTACACCCCCTGTCCCAAGGAGGTTAGATGTCCCTGTACCAGCTCTACTGCTACCCCCCCCCCCCCCCTCATTCAATTTTTTTTTTTGAAACTTAAGATTATAGTTTATTATTGTTGTTTTGGGTGACATTTTGCAAATCTTGTCGGAGAACGAGTGATCTCCTCCACAATATAGAAGCATAGATAGTTGGAGCCTAAGACATTTGAAGCATTTGGAGCCTACTGTATATTATCGATTGTATTCTACTGATAGAAATGCATCATATTGAGTCCAATGTTCGTGTAAATGTACACCCGGTCAACTCTGTCATACAGTATCCTACTAATTGGGTAATACCCTACCGATGGAATTGTATCCCTCTTATCAGATCTTATCGCTCTGATAAAATCGTATCCCTCTGATGTATCCCTCTAATGATATATTTTTCTTTTCTTAAGATCATATCCTTCTATTGAGATTGTATCATTCTGATGATATGGTATCCATCTGATGAAATTGTATCTCTCTGATGAGATTGTATCCCTGCTCAAGGGATAGTACTCTACAAGGTTAAATTTTGTCAAAATATATGTCTTTTTCGTTGGATATTCCTGGTGAGACTTCTGCTTCTATTCCTCAAGTTCTTTTGGTTTATTATTAATAAAACAATCCCTGCATGTATTTTTTCGTTATGAAAAAAGCAATTTTATTCAGAGTTTAGTTTAGTTAAGGAATTTCTGTTATCAAATCTAGCAAAGCCTTCTTCTCTTGCGATTGTGAGTGAGCATCCCACATCCCACATGAAATAGCGACTGCCTGTTCAACACATCGAATTAAGGATTTATTACTCAGTCGATTGCTTTGCTTTGAAACAGTTGAGAAACACTATCTTGTGCATCCTTTTCGTTAAATGTGCTTCCTTTTTTAATGTGCTTCCAAATGTGCTTCCTTTTTAAAACTGATTCAAAATGAACTTTTATTTGTCAAATGTGCTTCTTTTTTAAAGGTGCATCCAAATATTCTTCCTTTTCTCGATTATGCTTCTAAATTGCTTCCTTTTTTAATGTGCTTCTAAATGTGCTTCTTTTTTTCAATTTGCTTCCAAATGATCTTCCTTTTTTTTAATGTCTTTCTAAATGCGGTTCATTTTTTGAAGAGATACAAAATGTACATAATTTTTGGTGATTGTTGTTCGTTAAGTCTGTAGTTTCGTGGATTCGTGGTTTGGAGATGCCTTGTATAAAAGTCTGAAATTTTGCATCGTTTGGCATGTGTAAAATGGGGTGAATAGGGTCTAAGGGGTGAGAAGGGACAAAAAATTTCTAAAATATTTAACATACAGCTGTAATTTTTAATTTAAATATATCGCAACACATTTTTTTAATTCTGTGAATCTTTAAGTCTTTTCAACTATGTAGACAAAACTGTTAGGAAAGTATTTATGTTTAGGTTGCCAACATGAGAATCAGCTGTTGTTTATAGTTGCCATTTATATAACTTGACAACTGTTTGTTAATTTGAGCAGGTGGTTTAGCGAATCTTTTTTATGAATACATTATAGTTTGTATTGATGTTTCGTAAGTATATTTAATTATTTACACCTTAATTTTGTGACATAGTAATAATTTTTGCAGCAATGTTTAGGAAAACTTGCATTTTTTGGACTTACAGAGGGGTGAATGGGGACAGTGTTAAATTATAACAGTTCGAAGTTGGGATGGAAAGTGTTTAGTTTTATAAGGTTAAATAAGCTTGAAGGTAGTAGTAAAAAAATTTAAAAACGGTTAATTGCTTAATTGTACAATTTTTATTTCTTTTTGAACGTTTATTCTAGGTTAGAAAATTAAGCTGCAACAATGGGTCGGGCGTACAAGAGTGAACCCACTTCAAGCAAACATGCACCGATTGACCATGACCGAGTGACACGTGCAGTTTTGGCAGTAAAAGAAGGCATGTCAGTTAGGGCAGCTGCTAAGGCTCATGGTTTATCAAAGTCTGCCCTTCAATGGTACTGTGCAAAGCCAAATCTACAGATTCGAACAAAAGGTGGCCAGACAGCCTTACCTTCAGGTATGGAAAAATATATTGTCGAAGCAATTGTAAAATGTTCGGATTGGGGGTATCCACTAAGTTCTTTTGATACCCGTTGCATTGTAAAGTTTCATCTGGATCGAGAGGGGAAGAATATTCCAAAATTTAGAGACAACCTTCCAGGTCGTGATTAGGCTCTGAGATTTTTGAAAAGGAACAAAGAGGTACTCTCTCAAAGAATGTGCCAAAATATCAAACGAAGCAGAGCAAGTGTGAGCCCTGGGGTTATAAATGATTATTTTTACCAAGTCACAATTACACTGAAAGACATTCCAGCTCATCTCATAATAAATAACGACGAAACATGCTTGTCAGATGATCCAGGTCGCCGAAAGCTTATCTTCAGGATGGGATGCAAATATCCAGTGAGAGTTTTAAATGAGAGCAAATCTGGGGTATCAGTACTGTTTGCTGAAACTGCATCAGGAAAGATTCTTCCCCCCTATATAATTTACAAGTCTATTTACATACATGACCTCTGGATACAAGGGGCCCAGAAGGGGCACAGTACAATAGGAGCAAGTCTGGCTGGATGGATGGCCATTGCTTCCTCGATTGGATACAAAAGATTGTTGTCCCATATTGCAGAAGATTCGATGGAAGAAAGGTCCTAATTGGGGATAACTTGAGCTCACATTTGTCACCAGCTGTAGTCAATATATGTGTTGAAAATGACATCTCATTTGTTTTTTTACCACCCAACTCAACCCATCTAACACAACCACTAGATGTTGCTGTTGTCAGGTCGCTGAAGATACACTGGAGGTTGGTTTTGGAAAAATGGAAGCTCAAAACCAAGAACAGCAGCAAGTCATTTGACAAACAGTATTTTCCTTGTCTTTTAAAACAAACATTGGAAAAAATGAAAGTAAATGACCAGTTTAGCAAGGACATATCTTCAGGTTTTGAAAAAGCGGGTTTGTTCCCATTGAAAAGAGAACGGGTCCTAGAAGGACTTCCTGCATTTCCTGCTGATCAACCAAACGAAGGACAGGAGAATGAAAAAAACAGTGAACGACAACCTTTCACAGTTTTTAAAGGAGATGTGCTATGGTAATTAAGAACCTGAAGCAAACAGAAGCAAGAAAAAGCATCTGAGAGTTCCACCAGGTCAGAGTGTTTCTCTTGCTGACTTGTAATCAGAGGATAGTGATGTGGAATTTTATGATGACAATAATGAAGAAAATGAGGAAGTCGTTCAAATCAAAGAAGGGGACTGGGTGAGGGTAAAATTTCAGTATGAAAATAGTGTTGAAAAGGTTTTTATTGGGAAGGTTTTGCAAGTGTGTCCAGATGAAGAGGGAGCAGACATGTTTGTTGCATCATTTCTAAGGCAATCTAACATAATGGCTTCAATTTACACATTCCTCAATGTCGCAGATGAATATGAGTTCAGCAAAAAACAGATTTTGCAAGTGTTAAACCCACCTGAAATTAGGAGCGGTAGGCATACCTTCAAGTAAACCAGCAAACAAACCTAGTGTTTCCACATGTTATTTGTGGTAGGGCCTACCAGTAAATACAGTGTTTCTTAATGTAGGTAACATTATATTCTGGATGTTGACTATCTTCCGAGACTATGCATAACAGCATCGTGGAGCTTATAAGTATGAATTTGTTTTGTGCAATTTTTAAAATTAATTTTTAAAATGCCTTTTTGTAAATATCATATAGACAAATTTATAATAAAACTAATAATGGAAGTGATTTAACCTTTTTAAAAACATTTTACATGCATTTAAAAAGCCAAGCATATATCCCTATTAACCATACTATGATTAAAAAGGGACACATATTGAAAAACCTCAGGTGTCCCTATTAACCCCACCTCTAGGGTGAATAGGGACAGTCAAAAAAAATTAATTTATGTAAAACATTAACAGAAAATACAAAATAGTATTATGCTATAGAAAACTAATAAAATGAACTACTAAATAAAAATATAATAATACAACATTCTTCAGTGATTTATAATTTATTTAACAAAAACTAAAAAAAAATGTCCCTATTCACCCCGTTTTACGCTGTTTAATATGTTCGTCGAGTACCTATAGAAAAAAGAAGGTCGTATGGTATGGATTTGCTTACCATATGTGAATATATGTTGTCTATTTATTCGTAAGTAGTACCTATATACAGAGTTCAGGGTGTGGTGTCAGTGGATTGTTATGTCATGGCGGCCATCTTGGATCTGCTAACTTGGATCCACCATCTTGTTTTCTGCGATCTGGGATATGCCAATTTTTTTTGTTTTGGTTTCCACGATCTTATATGTTACAAATTTCGGCCATTATGAATTAGCACATCCCCATTGCAATTTTCATTACGACCACCATCTTTAAAAGCAGAATTTTTTAAATCCAATTTGAATGTAAAAATAATATAAAACTATAAAATAATTTAATTAATCAAATTTTATTAAAATTTTGAATAAAAACGCCAGAGGTTTTTAGAATTTTGAATTTTTGAGAAATAAAATGGGAACTTTTCCTTCAAAATGGGAACTTGTATTTCGAAATTGAGAAATTTCTAAGAATTTTTAGTCATTTTGAGTCATTTTTGAGGAATTTTGATTCCGAGATGGTCGCCGTGACATCACAATCCAAGATTTCGTCGGCAATGCTCCATACTGAGCCTGAAGCCTGTCTCAGGAAATACATTCATATACTACATTTGTGTGCTTTTGTTTTTAGAATTTTTAAGTAAATGCATTTTGACCTATTAAAAAGAAATTACAGTTTAGATTTCAAAAATGATTTTTTATTCCTTAATTTTTGATTACTCTCTAAGACTGAGTTCTTGCGAATGCGTGTTCAATGTGTGCATTCAGAGTTTATTGCATGTCCTGTGTGTGTATTGCATGACCATTGTGTGTTTAGTGTGTGTATTGCGTGTCCATTGCGTGTCTTGTGTGTGTATTGTGTGTTTATTGCGTGTCATATATGTGTATTGCGTGTCCAGTGTGAACTGTTTATCCATTGCCTTTTCTGTGTGTTTATTTCATGTCCATTGCATGTCCAGTGTGTGTCCTTTTATTTTGTTTAATGTGTGTATTTTTGTCAAATTTGCGTAGTCTATCATCTGTAGTGAGCTCTAAATATTTACTGGTTGAGAACCGCATGGTCTTGATAAAACATTTTTCAGGATTCTTGGTCTCTTAGCAAGCGAAAATCATATTCTGTTGGTCTAATTGTTTGTAATTTACTTTATCGATTCTTTAGGTCCGACAGTTGGAAGACTTTGTCTTGTCTGCTTGAAATATGTTATAATAGTTTGAAATATACAGTAAGTAGGTATCATCCGAGAAGTGCTTATGATTAAGAGACGTCTTTGTTGTACACCTGACATTGTACATGACCTGGTATTGTGGTCCAAGATACTTGGCCTACACGCCTAACATTGTACAAGACCTGGTTGAAATATATTCCATGTATCGAAAAATTAGACTTCCATGGTAGACACAGTTAACTCGTATTTATTCCTTCGACAAGTTATCTTGTATAGAGGCGTTTTTCGTAGACAGAATGATTAATAAACTCCACGAATGCTAATGGGAAGCAGAATAAAAAATTTATTTTAAGCGTTTGTTAGTCTTATCACTGGCAAGGAATTTAACCAAAGGATGGAAATCTATCGAGTCAATCTTACATTACTAAACGAATATTTTATGATATTTAGAACTTTTTTAACTATACAGGTTTCCAAGATGCTGACCAGTAGTATACAAATGTATTTCCTGAAACAGGCTTCCAGGCTGTGGTGCTGTGTGTCCTTTCCGCCATCTTGGATTTTGACGTCACGGCGGCCATCTTGGTTGACCTTGACCTTGAACTTTGACCTTGACCTGGAATTTGATCCTCAAAAATCACCAAAAATGACCAAAATTGGGCAAAAATGGCCCAAAATTCCTCAAAAATCGCCATAATTTCAATTTTTTTGAAAAAAATTTCCGCCAAAAAATCTCAAATAATTCCACAGTTCAAAAATTAGGATTTCGAAAATCCTCAAAAGTCGCTTTGCCCTAGAAAAAACGAAAACTCCTAAAAGCGGCTTAAGCATCCTTGTCTACAGCCTCCGACCTTGAAAACAAGGATGTCATGGCAGCCATATTGGATTATGACGTCACCGTTGCTATTTTCGTTACGCCCGCCATCTTGAAAATCCGCAATTTTTATGTTAGAAAATCGGGAAAATTTTTAAAAATCATTAAAAAATTAAATAATCGAATTAAATAAAAATCTTAAAAACCACTGTTGGACTTATCGTTACGGTCGCCATCTTGGATTATATAAATGTTGCAATTTTCGTTACGCCCGCCATCTTGAAAATCCGCAATTTTTGTGTTAGAAAATCGTGAAAATTTTTAAAAATCATTAAAAAAATTATTTAATCGAATAAATAATAAAAATCTTAAAAACCACTGTTCCAGTTATCGTTACGGTCGCCATCTTGGATTATATAAATGTTGAATATTTCGTTACACCCGCCATCTTGGTTGAGTACCATGTCATTCTTACACTTTACGTTACGACCACCATATTGGATCCTATAAATGTTGCAATTATCGTTATGGACGCCATCTTGAAATTTAGACGCCATCTTGGAAATCCGTAATTTTTATGTTAGAAAATCGGGATAAATTCCAAAATTCATCAAAAAATTAATGTATTTGAATTCTGTTTGATTATATCGATGTACGTCCTTGGTTCGAAACCGGTGAGGGCAAAAAATAAAAAATAAAATCAGATCCTTCCTCCACAGAAGCCACCTACAGACTGACCTACCACAACCAATAACTAGGTATTTACCATCAGCTGGTATGACATCATGTCCGCCATCTTGTCTTTGTCCGCTGGAGGGAACCATCTTGTTTTCGTCTGCTAGAGTGTGCTGGAGTCATGTTAGTATAATGTTCCGTTCTCCATAACTTTGATCTTGACCTTGAACTTTGACCTTGACCTTGGACTTTAACCTTGACCTTGAAATTTGACCTTGGACTTTGACCTTGACCTTAAACCTTGAACCTTGACTTTGGCCTTTCACCTTGAGCTTGAACTTTGACCTTGACCTTGAAATTTGACTTTGACCTTGACGTCCATCATAGATTCGACATTTTATGTTCAGTACATGCTACCAGGAACTTTATACATACTAAGGGACTAAGTGACCTTGAAAAATATTTTAGTAAAACCAAGAGGTTTTAAACTAGTAAATATTCAATCACTACATTTTGTACTATGCGCAATCAACGAAAAGGTAGCACCGCCAACGAAAAGGCAGCTCATTTATCATTGGCTCCAATATTCATTGGCTCCAATATTCATCGGCTCCAATATTCATCGCCTCCAATATTCATTGGCTACAATATTCATCGGCTCCAATATTCATCGGCTACAATATTCATCGGCTCCAATATTCATCGACTCCAATATTCATTGGCTCCAATATTCATAGGCTCCAATTGCTCCAAATGCTCCAATATTCAACGACTCCAATATTCATCGGCTCCAATATTCATCGGCTCCAATATTCATCGACTCCAATATTCATTGGCTCCAATATTCATGGGCTCCAATTGCTCCAAATGCTCCAATATTCAACGACTCCAATATTCATCGGCTCCAATATTCATCGGCTCCAATATTCATCGGCTCCAATATTCATCGGCTTCAATATTCATCGGCTCCAATTATCATCGGCTCCAATATTCATCGGCTCCAATATTCATCGGCTCCAATATTCATCGGCTCCAATATTCATCGGCTCCAATATTCATCGGCTCCAATATTCATCGGCTCCAATATTCATCGGCTCCAATATTCATCGGCTCCAATATTCATCGGCTCCAATATTCATCGGCTTCAATATTCCATCTTGTTTTCGTCTGCTGGAGGGGTATCCATATTGTGTGTACTCGTCTTACCAAAATGTTAGTTTTATTCTAACCTGTTACAGTGCAGTAATCATTTATTATTACCGAGGTGCCCGCCATCTTGAAATTTGGCCGCCATCTTGAAATCATGTAATTATTTAGCTAGAAATGCGGGAAAAATTCCAAAATTCATCAAAAAAATCACTCATTAATTTACATATTGAATCGATGGATCCCTGTCCACGGTTCGATTCATGACCAGTGACAGTTGTAACTAAATATTAAATAAATTTTAGATTCTGTTTTCCATTACCTTTCACAGAGTTTATTAATCATTCGCTCTACGAAAATCAACTCAAGTCAATATTCCTCACCAACGAATTAATACAGTACCGCTATGCATTATATGAAAGGCTAATTGTTCAATAATCGGAATAACCTATAAGCCGTTCATGTACAAAGCCACACATATAGATCAATTGTCTTCAGTCCATGAGACCAAGTCATGTAATTATCAGTCGTATAGGCTAGAAATTTCAGGACCGCATGACCTTCGTCGTTATATAATTATATACAATTAATCCATCGTGACATTTTTTATACATACTAAGGGACTAAGTGACCTTGAAAAATATTTTAGTAAAACCAAGAGGTTTTAAACTAGTAAATATTCAATCACTACATTTTGTACTACGCGCAATCAACGAAAAGGTAGCACCGCCAACGAAAAGGCAGCTCATTTATCATTGGCTCCAATATTCATTGGCTCCAATATTCATCGGCTCCAATATTCATCGCCTCCAATATTCATTGGCTACAATATTCATCGGCTCCAATATTCATCGGCTCCAATATTCATCGCCTCCAATATTCATTGGCTACAATATTCATCGGCTCCAATTGCTCCAAATGCTCCAATATTCATTGGCTCCAATATTCATGGGCTCCAATTGCTCCAAATGCTCCAATATTCAACGGCTCCAATATTCATCGGCTCCAATATTCATCGGCTTCAATATTCATCGGCTCCAATATTCATCGGCTCCAATATTCATCGGCTCCAATATTCATCGGCTTCAATATTCATCGGCTCCAATATTCATCGGCTCCAATATTCATCGGCTCCAATATTCATCGGCTCCAATATTCATCGGCTCCAATATTCATCGCCTCCAATATTCATCGGCTCCAATATTCATCGGCTCCAATATTCATCGGCTCCAATATTCATCGCCTCCAATATTCATTGGCTCCAATATACATCGACTCCAATATTCATCGGCTCCAATATTAATCGGCTCCAATATTAATGGGCTCCAATTGCTCCAAATGCTCTAATATTCATTGACTCCAATATTCATTGGCTCCAATATTCATTGGTTCCAATACTAATCGGCTCCAATATTCATTGGCACCAATATTCATGGGCTCCAATATCAATTGGCTCCAATTGCTCCAAATGCTTCAATATTTATTGGCTCCAATATTCATTGGCTCCAATTGCTCCAAATGCTTCAATATTCATTGGCTCCATTAATTTGCTCGCTCCAATATTCATTGGCTCCAAAAGGCTCCAACAGTCTTTTTGCTCCTATATTCATTGGCTTCATTATTAATTGACTCCAATATTCGTTGGCTCCAATATTCATTGGATACATTATTCATTGTCTTCATCAGTCATTGACAACAACAGTCTTTTGGTTCCAAAAGTCTTTTGACTCCAAATATATTTGGCTAGAATTCTTCGAGTCTAATAAACTATGAGGCCACATGGCTACGAGTCTATAATAATCTAGCTGGTTACAGGTTATACATGGCTCGTGAGGCTACATAGCTACGAAACCTCTAGAAAACGAGTTTACGTGACTGTGTGGATACAGGAATACAAGTCTACATGACTACTTGGCTACGAAGCTACGAAGCTACTCGTCTACAAGGCTCCAATTGTCACATCTGTCTTCGACGGAATTTTCTCTTTTGCTCCAACTGCACCATCAGCATTGTTTTATAAGATTACAAGGCTACTTGCTTACATAGCTACAATTCTATGAGGTCCCAAGACATCATGACTACACGACTACGAGCCATGAGGTTACGAGACTACACACCTACGAATCTTAAAGTTTACGAGACTGCAAGGCTACAGAGCTACGAAGCTTCTAGAACACAAGTTTATGTGACTGCGAGGATACAGGACTTCAAGTCTGCATGAGTTCTTGACTACGAAGCTACTCGTCTACAAGGCTCCAATTACCGTATCTTTCTTCGACGGAATTTTCTCTTTTGCTCCAACTGCACCATCAGCTTTATGTTATAAGATTACAAGGCTACTTGCTTACGTAGCTTCAAGTCTACGAGGCTCCAATGCATCTTGACTGCGAGACTACGAGACTATACGATTGCAAATCCTCAAGGTTACGTGATCTCGAGGCTATAGGTCTATGAAGCTTACAGAACGCATGGTTACGAGACTGCCTGACTAATTGGCCATGGCTACGAAACTTCATGTCTCTAACTGACTAAAATAGCACCATTCAGTGGTGAGAGTTAATTTATCTCATGCAAAGGTACTTGTTGCAAGTAGTTCAGCTTTTCAACAACAGATATCGCCACATGTTGCTTACAGATAAATAAAATTTATTTCTTTTATGTAGGATGCAGGATGCTCACTAACGCCCGCAAAAGAAGCACGGCTTCGGAAGTCACCAAGGAGAAGGAAATTCGTCTTGTACGTTAGTGAGCATCCTGCATCCTACATAAAAGAAATAAATTTTATTTATCTGTAAGCAACATGTGGCGATATCTGTTGTTGAAAAGCGGAACTACTTGCAACAAGTACCTTTGCATGAGATAAATTAACTCTCACCACTGAATGGTGCTATTTTAGTCAGTTAGAGACATGAAGTTTCGTAGCCATGGCCAATTAGTCAGGCAGTCTCGTAACCATGCGTTCTGTAAGCTTCATAGACCTATAGCCTCGAGATCACGTAACCTTGAGGATTTGCAATCGTATAGTCTCGTAGTCTCGCAGTCAAGATGCATTGGAGCCTCGTAGACTTGAAGCTACGTAAGCAAGTAGCCTTGTAATCTTATAACATAAAGCTGATGGTGCAGTTGGAGCAAAAGAGAAAATTCCGTCGAAGAAAGATACGGTAATTGGAGCCTTGTAGACGAGTAGCTTCGTAGTCAAGAACTCATGCAGACTTGAAGTCCTGTATCCTCGCAGTCACATAAACTTGTGTTCTAGAAGCTTCGTAGCTCTGTAGCCTTGCAGTCTCGTAAACTTTAAGATTCGTAGGTGTGTAGTCGCGTAACCTCATGGCTCGTAGTCGTGTAGTCATGATGTCTTGGGACCTCATAGAATTGTAGCTATGTAAGCAAGTAGCCTTGTAATCTTATAAAACAATGCTGATGGTGCAGTTGGAGCAAAAGAGAAAATTCCATCGAAGACAGATGTGACAATTGGAGCCTTGTAGACGAGTAGCTTCGTAGCTTCGTAGCCAAGTAGTCATGTAGACTTGTATTCCTGTATCCACACAGTCACGTAAACTCGTTTTCTAGAGGTTTCGTAGCTATGTAGCCTCACGAGCCATGTATAACCTGTAACCAGCTAGATTATTATAGACTCGTAGCCATGTGGCCTCATAGTCTCTTAGACTCGAAGAATTCTAGCCAAATATATTTGGAGTCAAAAGACTTTTGGAACCAAAAGACTGTTGTTGTCAATGACTGATGAAGACAATGAATAATGTATCCAATGAATATTGGAGCCAACGAATATTGGAGTCAATTAATAATGAAGCCAATGAATATAGGAGCAAAAAGACTGTTGGAGCCTTTTGGAGCCAATGAATATTGGAGCGAGCAAATTAATGGAGCCAATGAATATTGAAGCATTTGGAGCAATTGGAGCCAATGAATATTGGAGCCAATGAATATTGAAGCATTTGGAGCAATTGGAGCCAATTGATATTGGAGCCCATGAATATTGGTGCCAATGAATATTGGAGCCGATTAGTATTGGAACCAATGAATATTGGAGCCAATGAATATTGGAGTCAATGAATATTAGAGCATTTGGAGCAATTGGAGCCCATTAATATTGGAGCCAATGAATATTGGAGCCGATGAATATTGGAGTCGATGAATATTGGAGCCAATGAATATTGGAGGCGATGAATATTGGAGCCGATGAATATTGGAGCCGATGAATATTGGAGCCGATGAATATTGGAGGCGATGAATATTGGAGCCGATGAATATTGGAGCCGATGAATATTGGAGCCGATGAATATTGGAGCCGATGAATATTGGAGCCGATGAATATTGAAGCCGATGAATATTGGAGCCGATGAATATTGGAGCCGATGAATATTGGAGCCGATGAATATTGAAGCCGATGAATATTGGAGCCGATGAATATTGGAGCCGTTGAATATTGGAGCATTTGGATCAATTGGAGCCCATGAATATTGGAGCCAATGAATATTGGAGCATTTGGAGCAATTGGAGCCGATGAATATTGTAGCCAATGAATATTGGAGGCGATGAATATTGGAGCCGATGAATATTGGAGCCGATGAATATTGTAGCCAATGAATATTGGAGGCGATGAATATTGGAGCCGATGAATATTGGAGCCAATGAATATTGGAGCCAATGATAAATGAGCTGCCTTTTCGTTGGCGGTGCTACCTTTTCGTTGATTGCGCGTAGTACAAAATGTAGTGATTGAATATTTACTAGTTTAAAACCTCTTGGTTTTACAAAAATATTTTTATAGGTCACTTAGTCCCTTAGTATGTATAAAAAAATGTCACGATGGATTAATTGTATATAATTAGATAACGACGAAGGTCATGCGGTCCTGAAATTTCTAGCCTATACGACTGATAATTACATGACTCGGTCTCATGGACTGAAGACAATTGATCTATATGTGTGGCTTTGTACATGAACGGCTTATAGGTTATTCCGATTATTGAACAATTAGCCTTTCATGTAATGCATAGCGGTACTGTATTAATTCGTTGGTGAGGAATATTGACTTGAGTTGATTTTCGTAGAGCGAATGATTAATAAACTCTGTGAAAGGTAATGGAAAACAGAATCTAAAATTTATTTAATATTTAGTTACAACTGTCACTGGTCATGAATCGAACCGTGGACAGGGATCCATCGATTCAATATGTAAATTAATGAGTGATTTTTTTGATGAATTTTGGAATTTTTCCCGCATTTCTAGCTAAATAATTACATGATTTCAAGATGGCGGCCAAATTTCAAGATGGCGGGCACCTCGGTAATAATAAATGATTACTGCACTGTAACAGGTTAGAATAAAACTAACATTTTGGTAAGACGAGTACACAAAATATGGATACCCCTCCAGCAGACGAAAACAAGATGGAATATTGAAGCCGATGAATATTGGAGCCGATGAATATTGGAGCCGATGAATATTGGAGCCGATGAATATTGGAGCCGATGAATATTGGAGCCGATGAATATTGGAGCCGATGAATATTGGAGCCGATGAATATTGAAGCCGATGAATATTGGAGCCGATGAATATTGGAGCCGATGAATATTGGAGTCGTTGAATATTGGAGCATTTGGAGCAATTGGAGCCCATGAATATTGGAGCCAATGAATATTGGAGTCGATGAATATTGGAGCCGATGAATATTGGAGCCGATGAATATTGGAGTCGTTGAATATTGGAGCATTTGGAGCAATTGGAGCCTATGAATATTGGAGCCAATGAATATTGGAGTCGATGAATATTGGAGCCGATGAATATTGTAGCCGATGAATATTGGAGCCGATGAATATTGTAGCCAATGAATATTGGAGGCGATGAATATTGGAGCCGATGAATATTGGAGCCAATGAATATTGGAGCCAATGATAAATGAGCTGCCTTTTCGTTGGCGGTGCTACCTTTTCGTTGATTGCGCATAGTACAAAATGTAGTGATTGAATATTTACTAGTTTAAAACCTCTTGGTTTTACTAAAATATTTTTCAAGGTCACTTAGTCCCTTAGTATGTATAAAGTTCCTGGTAGCATGTACTGAACATAAAATGTCGAATCTATGATGGACGTCAAGGTCAAAGTCAAATTTCAAGGTCAAGGTCAAAGTTCAAGCTCAAGGTCAAAGGCCAAGGTCAAGGTTCAAGGTTTAAGGTCAAGGTCAAAGTCCAAGGTCAAATTTCAAGGTCAAGGTTAAAGTCCAAGGTCAAGGTCAAAGTTCAAGGTCAAGATCAAAGTTATGGAGAACGGAACATTATACTAACATGATCCAGCACACTCTAGCAGACGAAAACAAGATGGTTCCCTCCAGCGGACAAAGACAAGATGGCGGACATGATGTCATACCAGCTGATGGTAAATACCGAGTTATTGGTTGTGGTAGGTCAGTCTGTAGGTGGCTTCTGTGGAGGAAGGATCTGATTTTATTTTTTATTTTTTGCCCTCACCGGTTTCGAACCAAGGACGTACATCGATATAATCAAACAGAATTCAAATACATTAATTTTTTGATGAATTTTGGAATTTATCCCGATTTTCTAACATAAAAATTACGGATTTCCAAGATGGCGTCTAAATTTCAAGATGGCGTCCATAACGATAATTGCAACATTTATAGGATCCAATATGGTGGTCGTTACGTAAAGTGTAAGAATGACATGGTACTCAACCAAGATGGTGGGTGTAACGAAATATTCAACATTTATATAATCCAAGATGGCGACCGAAACGATAACTGGAACAGTGGTTTTTAAGATTTTTATTATTTATTCGATTAAATAATTTTTTTAATGATTTTTAAAAATTTTCACGATTTTCTAACATAAAAATTGCGGATTTTCAAGATGGCGGGCGTAACGAAAATTGCAACATTTATATAATCCAAGATGGCGACCGTAACGATAAGTCCAACAGTGGTTTTTAAGATTTTTATTTAATTCGATTATTTAATTTTTTAATGATTTTTAAAAATTTTCCCGATTTTCTAACATAAAAATTGCGGATTTTCAAGATGGCGGGCGTTACGAAAATAGCAACGGTGACGTCATAATCCAATATGGCTGCCATGACATCCTTATTTTCAAGGTCGGAGGCTGTAGACAAGGATGCTTAAGCCGCTTTTAGGAGTTTTCGTTTTTTCTAGGGCAAAGCGACTTTTGAGGATTTTCGAAATCCTAATTTTTGAACTGTGGAATTATTTGAGATTTTTTGGCGGAAATTTTTTTCAAAAAAATTGAAATTATGGCGATTTTTGAGGAATTTTGGGCCATTTTTGCCCAATTTTGGTCATTTTTGGCGATTTTTGAGGATCAAATTCCAGGTCAAGGTCAAAGGTCAAGGTCAAGGTCAACCAAGATGGCCGCCGTGACGTCAAAATCCAAGATGGCGGAAAGGACACACAGCACCACAGCCTGGAAGCCTGTTTCAGGAAATACATTTGTATACTACTGTGACCAATATGTCATTATCGGCTTCCTGGAGTCTGGTGTACTAGGTTATTTAGCTGCTTTAAGGATTTTTGCAACATTTTATTAAATAAATACTTTTTACCTAAAATTACTAACTTTGCATTTACCAGGGATCGAGCCAAGCTCTATTATCAACGAATCAATCGTTATTCTATTAAGTGATATTTTTACATTATTTTTGGAAATGTTTCCTTTTTTCTGGCTCAGAAATTACAGATTTTCAGGATGGTGGCCTAGACGACCGACAGGATGGTGGGCGCCCTGGCAATACATAATTCCTGCATCCCTGTGGGTAAAAATTAAACTAATATGGCAGTAGCTCCCTCTAACATGTGAAAATAATACGTCAGGTTCAAGATGGCGGCCTCAAGCAGACGAAAACAAGACGGCCACCATTACAATATACTGGCTGAAGTAATATGTGCCTTGGAATAAATGGTGGGAGGTCAGTCCGCCACTGGCTTCCGTGGAAGAAGGATCCATTGCCATTTTTAATTGAATGACCTTGCCGGATTCAAACAAGGACTATGTGGCATAGGTAGGTTTTCTATTAAAATATTAAAATGAAATTTTTTCGATTTTTCCTTTTATAATCGGATAAAATTACGGATGTTCAAGATGGCGGTTGTAACGAAGATATAAACATTGACCTCATAATTCAAAATGGCAGAAAGATTTATAAACTAAGATTGTGGAAAAAAAAATGGCTGTTGTGATGTCATAATTAGAAATGGCGGAATCCAAGATGGTGGATCCCAATAGTGGCCGAGGTCAAGTACAAGGTTAAAGGTCAAGGTAATACTAGATGGCTGCCAAGATGGCAGGGCGGTCGGTCATTAACTTGCACCCCGCACCCCAGCCTGAATCCTGTGCCAGACTTCCCTATTTTCTACTACTATCGTAGTATTTGCAAAAATGCAAACACATATGAAAAATCTTATTAAATTTTCATTAACTTACTATTTAAATTGCATATATTTAAACTTTAGTCATGCAAGTTTTATTCCCATCAATACAACACTTTTGTGCAGATAGTACGTGTTGTCAAGCTGTTAACTTAATCCACCAGTTTATTCAGTACGAAATAGGTATTTTTTCACACACTAAATAATAATAAATTTTAAAACAATTCTTAAATTACGCATTAATTAACAAGACTACAAGAAATAAAAGTAAATTTGAGCAAAGGTTTTTTTAAGGATTTTTAAATTAGTTTGAATTTTTATTCTGACAGTACGATATACTTTACAGTTTTATTTTTTCAGTTCCTCTATCTTCAATCTGAATGTGTTACAATTTCAAATTAATTAGAAATACCACATAGTAAAATAACCTTTTAAATCATAGCTAACAAAGATAATGATGGTGAAAACAAACATTTACAAAAATTGCTATTTCAAAAATCACTCCTAAACTAGGAGTGATTACGAGTGATCACTCCTAACTAAATTAATATTGATTTTGGAAATAGCTTCTTAAAAAACAAATACTGCTTAGAGTGCTGTCGGATAAACAGCATCTCATGTCAGTCGCTATGTAGCCAGCGGCTGAAAAGGCCCTCTCAGCTTCAACGCTAGTTGGTATCAGTGAGAGCCAGCTGTTGTATGCAAATTGCAAAAACATTCCCCTCGATCCTCCACACTCATAGAGATTCATCTCTTTTTTAATCACGGACTCTAGCCTGTCTGTAATAGAAGCAACCCGCGAAAAAGGACTTTTACAGGCTTTCAATGTATCTTGGAGTTCCTCTTGAAGACTTCTATTTGATCTTACAGCAGCACGAACATTCATATCCTCTGCAATCATTGAAATAAGCAAGTCATCCTCGTTTGCCAAGTCTGCTGCCGTACCGATATTTATTTCATTACCAGAAGTTGAGGTAGAGACTTGAGAAACAATATATGGTTGTGTAGTGCTGCGATGTAATCGTCTGATTATATTCTTAATTTCCTTTCTTATAATATACTTGCTAGGTAATTGAAAAGTTTCGTCGCCCTTCAATAGTTCTAAATCATCCTGATAACTAGCCGGGTTTTTTTAAATACAACAATGGAGCAGTGCATTTATACGACTCTCGGAGATACGCTTTTCCATCGACTCGGCTAGTTTTTCTGACGGTGGAGTCTTCTGGTCCTCTAACTTGCGAAGCATGAACCGCAATGTGTATTCTGCACTTCCTAAATCTGTATCGCGGCGGTACAATACCTCGACGGCCAGTTTTACTGGCTGGAATCTATTTTCGAAGTCGCTAAGGACTGCATGTTCTTCGTCCGTGAAAGAGTAATCGGAATTTATTAGAATTGAGAGAGAGATCGATTAAGGCCTTGGCCACACACTGCTTTACTTTATTGTATGTGCTTATCATATTGCAAAGGCTAAACCAACTAGTTTTACAATCAAGAACCAGTTGAATTTTCTTGCCACCAAACTCCTGCTGAATTTAATTCTGAAGGATATCATTCTTGGTGGGAAATTTCTTAAAAAGCTTGACACATTTTCTTAATTTTGCTACAATCGAATGGTATTCCGAAGCCAGATCAGCTTGTCCTACAGGAAAAGAATAGTATAAACCATCGTAACTATCTGGGTTATCTTCCAATTCTTCCTCCTCTTCTGTGCTGTGATTCGTGTTTTGTTCAGGATAAGGTTCTAGAATTTTTTTATAATAATGATGTATTTTATACCCAACGGTATCCCGTGCGCGTAGCAAAGCTGTTTAAGCAGTTCAATCAGACGTCCGATTTTCTTCATGACACTGGCTCCGTCTGTGGTTATACCAAATATGTAATTAAATAGGGATAAATCATAATTTGATAGTTTTTGTTTTGAAAGGTGAACACAAGACTATGAGGACATACTTCCAAATATGCGCGCAAGTCCGAGATTCCAGAAAGTAGGCTGGTTGTTGATTGTTGTATGAACATTAATATTCAGAAAGCGCCTACTGAATCTAGATGTCCATTCATCAAAAAAGATTGTAAATCTATAGACTTTGTTCTTTAGCTTTCGATGATCTTCTTTCACTTTCATTTTGAGTGTCATATTATAATTCATCACAATTAATTTAATAGTGTTTGGTGAAGAAGAAAATTTATTATTGTTAATTTTTGAATCAAAAAGATTAGATATGTCCTCGGATGTGCAGAAAACTCAAAAAGGCAGTCCATCTTTCGCTACCATTCTAGAAACCATTTTTTCTTTAGTCATGTCACAGTCGGATTGAAAGTAATCACTGATTTTCTTCTTTTTAGGGGGCGTTTGGCATTCGCTATTTTATTGAGCCACTTTGTCTATAGGTGATGGTGGCACTGACGACATTGTAGTAGACGCTGACGACGACGGCAGAGACGACGACGATGCAGCATCAAGTTGCAGAGTGGTTGATGTCCTTCGAACTACCGCATTCAATGTTTTTGTGTCAATTTTGTGGATTGACTTCATATGGACATGTAATACTTTTGTGGAACTGGCTGTAGTTTTTAGAATAGCTTTACATATTTTGCATTGGGCAGTCAAATTATTCACCACTTTCTTAAAATATCTCCATACCGGCAACGAACTATTAAACTCCATGTATGGTTCATTTTGATTGTTTGTCGAATTTTAAAAATATTAACTTAACAGTCTAGCACTTGCGTAACAAAAAAATACAAATTTTCATTCAATTAACCCATAAAAACACACCATGACAGTAACTGCACAACCAAAACAATTGTAAACAAACAATTGCCTGCACATACTCGAATATCTTACGCTCATTTATTCTAGTCAGAACTGTATCACTTATTCTTTTCTATTCCGCTCGCCCAACATCTTTAATACTCGGGAATAGTCGGGATAGTTTGCGTTTGCAGTCCGACACTTTCCTTCGCCAGTCAGCGACTCGCTCGCGCGCAGAGAACACGCGTCATGCGTCACTGACTACTGCCGCTCGATCTCGCCAATCTCGGCCGAGAGCTTGTCATTTTATGCTTAGAGATTGAGCTCGAAAAATGAGGCGAGATCTCGGATGATCGGGATATCGCGAGATCGTAATTGCATTCCCTACGATTGTGTCATAGAGTTACAGATAATTTAGACAGTCCGCAGTAAAAATAGGGATCTACACAGCTGCTAGAAATGAACAAACCTCTAACAGCGAGCAAATGTGCCCCTGTGTCAATGCAGTCCAAGGAGCGAGCAACATACTGCTGTAGCGAGCGACAAAAATATTGGGAGAGACAGCCATGTTTGTAGAGTTCGCAGTCCCAAATGGAGTAACTTATAGCTACTATCGAGCGAAGGAGTCCTTTACTTATATGTCCATTTAGGGAACCTGCAGCCAATTGGTGAGCAACATACAGCTGCTAGCGAGTGACACAGTCTTTGAGTTACAAGCTAAATTGGAGAGACCATAATCCAAGAAAGGGTAATGCACAGCTGTTAGTAAGCGACCGAATCTCGGAGTCACAGTCTGGTTTGTAGAGCCTGCAGTCCAAGAAACTAACAACACACCACTGCCAGCGAGTGTTGGAGTCCTTGAGTGATGGTCTGTTTTGAAAAGGTCCAAGGAGCTAGCATTGTACGGCTGTTAGCGAGCGACAGATGCCCAGAGTCACAGGTTTTTTTGGATAGCCCGCAGTCTAAGGAGCAATCAACATACTGCAGCCAGGAAGCAACGGAATTCTTAAGTCGTGGTTTTGTTGGGAAGCCCGCAGTCCAAGGAGAGAGTAACGCACAACTGTTCTCGATCGATGTAGATCCTCAGTTAAGTGCTATTTAGGAAGCTCACAGCCCAAGAAGCCAGCAACATACAGCTGCCCAAGAGTGTCTTATTCCCGATGTCACAGTTGGTTTGAAGAGTATGTTGTCTATGGAGCGAACAATGCAACACTTCAGTGAACGACAGAGTTCCGAGAGTCACAGATTGGTTTAGAGGGACTGCAGTTCAAGCAGGGAGTTTTGCACATTTGCTAGCTTAGTATGGATTCCCAGAGTATTGGGCTGTTTTAGGAGCCCGCATTTCAAGGAGCGAGCAACATATGCTGCCAGTAAGTGATAGAGTCCTAGAGATTAGGGCTGGCATGAAAAGTCTGCAGTCCCAATGATTGAGCAACACACCAGTGGTAGCCATGAATAGAATCCAGGAGTCACATGCTGGTTTGAAGAGCCCACTTCCAAAAAGGTAATAAAACACCTTTGCTGGAAAGCGACGGAGTCCCAGAGTCACGTGGCGATTTTGGGGGCCAGCCGTGAAAGAAAACTAGAAACGCACCACAACCAGCGAACGATGGAGTCCAGAATTCGCAGTTAGGTTTGGATAGTTTACAATCCAAAAGCGAGCAACGCATTGCTGCCAGCGATAAATGGAGTCCCAGAGTCTCAGTCTGGTTTGGAGAGCCAGCAGTTTACAGAGCTAGCTACATATAGGTACTGCCCAGAAAAATAGAGTGCCGGAGTCACAAGCCAGTTTGGAGAGCCTGCAGTCCAAGGAGGGAGTAACTTACTGCTGCTAGCTAGTGATGAAATCCCTCAATCACTGTCTGTTTTAGAGAGCCAGCAGTCAAAGTAGTGTGCAAACCACTTGCTGCCAGCAAGAAATTGAGTCCTGTCTGATTTGGAGAGCCAGCTATCCAATTAATGAGAAATGCACTGCTACTTGCTAGAGACTGAAATCAGGAATCATTGTCATGTTTGGAGAGCCAGCAGTCCAAGTAGCGATAGAAACACCTATGCCAATGATCGAAATATTTCCAGAGTCAGAGATAAGTAAGACAGATGCTGTCCAAGGAGAGAGCAACATACCACTGCTAGCGAGCGACAGAGTCCAGGAGGTACTATCTGATTTGGAGAACTCACATCAAAAAATGAGAAATGCAATTCTTTCAACGAAAAATATAATCTTTGAGTAACATATTGGTTTGGAATAACTACAAACCAATGAGCGAACAACATACCACTCCCAGCGAGTTTTTGATTTGCATATGTATAGCCTGGTTTCGAAGGACCACAGTCCTTAAAGGGAGTAATGCACGGTTCCTAGCGAACGAAGAGTTATTTAGTGTCACTGTCGGTTTTGGAATGCCCACAGTCTAAGGATAGATTAAAGCACTGCTGCGAATGAGTGGGGGAGTCCTGTGATCATAGTCTAGTTTGAAGAGCATGTAGACTAAGGAGCTAACAATACATCACTGCCAGCAAGTGACAGAATATGAAGCTACTGTCTGGTTGGGAAAGTACACTGTTTAAGAGGTTAGCAACATACAGCTGCCAGCAAGCCACAGAGGCCTAGAGTCATATGTTTCTTGGAGAGCCCGCAGTCCAATTCGTTTACAGCACACCACTGACAACGAGTGACGGATTCCTAGGGTCATGATCTGGTTTAGAAAAACCATAGCCCAAGAAGCGAGCAACATATTGCTGTTAGCGAGCGACAAAGCCCCAAAGTCATAAGCTTTTTGGAAAGCATACATTCTGGGAGCATATTCCAGAAGTCACGATTTAGTTTGGAAGCTCACATTTCAAGGAGGGCTCTGCTAGCAAGTGACAGATTCCTGGAGTCAATATCTGGTTTGGAGAGCCCACAGTCCAATGAGTGAGCAACGCACTGCTCCCAGCCAGTGACGGTATCCTGGATACACAGTCTTTATTGGAGAATCTAAAGTCCAAATAGGGAGTAGCATACCGCTGCCAGCGTGTGACAGAGTCCTGGAACCACGGGCTGGTTTTGGAGCCCATATTTCTATGAGGGATAAATTCACCACGACCAGCGACCGACAAAGTCCAGTTATTACAGTATGTTCAAGGAGGGAGTTATGCACCTCTGTCAGTGTGCAATAGAGTCCCGGAGTCACAGGCTCGTTTGGAGAACCCGCAGTTCAAGGACCGAGTAACATACCGCTGCCGGCGAGTGAATTAGTCTCGGAGTCACAGTCTGATTTGGAGAGTCCGCAGTCCATGAAGCAAGCAACGAACTGCTGGCAGAAAGTGGCAGAGACCCGGAGTATTAAGCTGGTTTGGAGAGCCAGAAATATAAGGAGCGAGCAATGCACTGCTGCCAACGAGCGATGGATTCCCACAGTTACAGGCTGTTTTAAATAGTCCTTATTCCAAAGAGCGATCGGCAGTGTGAGGAGCCCTTAGAAACTTCACGAGTGTAGGAACGAGTCTGGCAGTACCTGGTCGAGGCCTATTTAGAGTGTCGGTCTCGTGCTGCTTTCTCTACAATGAGTGCTGGGGTGACTCCCCGACAGCTGCCTGAGGGTGACCTCAGAGGAGATTCCACCACCCATTTGGCTTGTACGAATCCATCAGTGAATAGCTGCGAATGAGCGATAAACTATGCCCACATAAGCAGTCCCGCACTTGAGCCCTATCGGCTGGTTGGGTGCAGCGAGCGGCCGAGCCAAGTGAGCGAGGACTAACACCAATTCTAGTAAATGAACCCGAAAAGTCGGTGGGGTGCACAGACACGACACCACAGTAGGTAAGGAACTTAGACTCTGTTACATATGTATAAGTAGCTGGTGGTGGATACATAACATATCACGAACATCTGATAACCCTTGACTATTGAGATGAGCCTGATGCATGACTATATGAAATATAATGGTAGTTGGTTATATTGGCTGCTAGTGTGTAACTTTCCATCGAGCTTTAGTTTGACAGTGTGGTGGCATGACACACATTACATAATGGAAGGACATATCTTGATTGGAAATCCTTATTTTGTATTGAATGGTCATTATTAGTCCCGATATCAGTGTGCCTGTGTGTACATTTTAGGTTTAAGAAGAGGCTTTCACGTTTTCATGATTTGTGTTGGTTTATGTATAGTTGTAGACTGTATTCGTGGAATCATGGCAGCTTGTGGAACTGAACAGTGCTCTAAGGCTTAAGTGTCTGAAGGGCACATGTTCTAGCCAACTTTTACCTTTCATTTCATAATGCTTAAACTTATATTGTCATGTCATTTTAACAGACGTGGGTTAGGGGCACTAAGCTTGGTAATGGCAATTCAGCTGTGTATGACAAGCAAAAATCTAGCTAGCAAAGCATAGCCGCCAAAATGAAAATTTATTCCATTTCGAAAGTCTTGTTCAAAACTATAATATTAAAACTTTCTTATATAACTAAGAAATTAAAGATAAGAAAAGGGAGTGCGAAATCTTTTTTCTGGGTAACTCAGCTATCAGAATAAGTGATCGTGCATAATGCCAATGCAACTAACTGAAAGTAACTAAGTGACTTAATTAGATTATCTTCTAAGAAATCGTTTTATGTGAAATTAATCTTATTCCTGCAGAATATTTTCACATGTCGTGTGCATCATTTGACACCATCCATAACATATTCGTTCATAATTCATACCATCCAATTAAAGAAAAATGTGTCCGTTAAAAGAGTTACAAAGACTGCCTGTGGGAAAACAATGATATCTTCCTAACTAAATTCTTCATCTGGGTATCAAAAACGAATAGTGAAAGTTATTGGGATTGTTGTGGGTGCATTTCGCAAAAAAAAAAATACATTGATGTATGTCAACACATAACCTGTTTATACACTATTGTTTATGGTCAGCTCTCAAAGTGAAGCTAAAATGAAAACATTAAATTATAGAAAATGATAGAGGGGTGAAGCGAAAATGCCATATTCCTAATCCTCAATTTATTAACCATAAACAAAAGCATATAGGTAAAATATAGACAGATTAAAGACTTCTTATACAATGGCTATGGCTAAACAGGCCTTAGTTCTCACTTATTTTCAGACCTTAGTTCTCACACCCCTGACGTGCTCAGGCCTGCACAAAATAAACACATTGTTAACATATTTGGTGCACAAGAAAACTATGGTTAAGTTCTGGTACTCCTGCCACAGCCTCGGAAATGTAAATAAGTTCACATGATTTAGGTATATCCTGTTGCATCTTACATCGTAACATTCATGTAAGAATCACATGGGAGAGGCCTCCTAACTCGTTCACTTGGCAATCGCTAAATTATTACACATTAGTCAGTGGTTCAACGAAGCTAAAATGTCCTGAGCTGGGCCTACCCGTTGGACTCCTCGTTACTCACCTGATTAAATCCTCGTATAGCAGCTGCCTTCCTGGAACTCCTCCGGAGTCCCGACGGAAGCCATTAGGTCATGAACAGGCCCCCCGGCAAACAACCCCCACTGGACCACCACCTAGCTGCCCTCATAGGTGAACAACAGTAGTAGTACCGAGCTCCAATGCTTGCCAATTCATCTCACGCTCTCGCAATGCGTTGCAGATCCCCTCGAAGGCGATGGGATGACACAAAGGCCAGAGTCGGGCCCCAGTTCACTTCCTCGGTCCTAGCCTACGACAGGCACCAGGAACTGGTTTACGTAGTGGACCACCCCTTAGGGCATACTCCTCCAGTGGTATCCGCCACCTTTGCCTACGGGTAGAGACTACTTTGGTGGTGATCGAGTCACAATATGATCACCAACGATCTTAGTTATAGTGTTTTCCACTCCAGGGCTACTCTTGTTCCCTTGTGCGTGGTGTAGGTGTCTCGATTGCAACTTCCTGCACGGCGCACATGGGGTTAGATATACCCTCACTGCTGCATGGCATCACTTCGCTTACTGCCACCCCACTCCACTAGTGGACGGCGGGACAGCTTACACTTAGCTGGTGATTACACAAGTTGAAAATTCTCCTGCGAAGTACATTCACAGTCCATGCAATGGGTTTTGCTGTTAATTCAGGGGAAGCCGAGAATGTGATGGCTGTACAACACGCAACAACATAATAATGCTCGACAGCATCTTGTGCACTGTTAGGGCACTAAACCACTGTGCTTACAGCTACAACATGACTATTAGTAATATATTTCTCTTCAGACCATTGAGGAAGGACTTTTTTGCAAAGCAATCCACAGGCCATTTGGAAGTTCAGCAACAATGAAGCACACTATTTAAAAATATTTTGAAACTTCTGTTACAAATCACTTACTGTTACAGCCTTAGTTATAGACAAAGTTTACACTATTTTCCTATCATTTGTTAAATTTGGGTGAAAGCTTTTGTTCACTACATTAAAAATGTTTACGACTTATTATAAGAAACACATTTCAACTTTAGTTTTGATCTCACCATCATCGTGGAAGTTTAGCTCTGCAAGATGATTGTTCAGGAAAACGAGTAAGTGGAAGTCGCCGAGTTCAGGATACAGGATGTATAGCAGAAGGTCAGAAAATTCCCATTTTAAAATTTGTGTTAGTAATTTGATTTGAAATGCTGTGTTTGGAATAGTAGGTATTAACTGGAGCAAGGAACATTTACTTGTCAGCCTTCCCCTATGTTTCTTTTAAATCGCCCTTTTAAGATGTCTCAAAGTTCCGTAAAACGCAACTGCATGAATTGTGGTTCCGGGCGGTATGAAGGAAATAAAAATGCTTGTCTGTCCCAGAAAATAGAAGCTATGGTATTTTTTATGAAATTAACATTTTTAATTTGGTGGTTTTCGGGAAAATTATATGGTGGTATTGCATTAACTATTGTTTTGATTCAGATCTTTGGTGATAAACCCACATCATGACACAAGTTAAAATGTGATAAACTCATCATCTGCTTCTGCGCAGTGAGTGAGAAGGTGATGTGTGTAGTCCATACATTTCTTTTTCTTTTTCTTCCATTAACATTTTTGGAAACCAGCATGCAAACAATTTTCGGTAAACAGTTACAGCTTAATAAACAGTTCTAACAGACACTTCCGGTATGATTTCACGTAATATTATTTTTAGTTTCAATTGCCTTTAAGCTTGAATTTTTCCCTCTCTTCTTTGAAGATGGGTATCAGAGATCACATATTGCTTCATGTTCTTGATCTTTATAACATCGGATATACCTATAGAGAAAGTACGACACTATTGCGTTACATTTTATCTATTTATAATATTTCTTTTGATGGAAACAATTAATTGGTGAATATATAGTGGACATACATATTTTACAAAAAAAGGTTTGAAGGAACAAACTCCACATTTGGTGGGAGTCTGAATTGATCTATCCATTATAAACATGCAACATTCAAATCAAACCACCTGAGAATTGAAAAATGACAGGGAAGAATAAAATTCTAGATTCAAGGTTACAATTGAAGGTTCCAGTGTGCACACCAAAACTTCCCTTTCTCGCTGCCTATGGTGTATATATCATTTTTAAAACACCCTCGTATCTTCAAGAATGGGCCGCAAACAATGTATAAGTCGTCTTCTTAGCTTGATGAACAATTAAAAGAAATCCCTGAAAAGGTATAATGATACCTATGTGTAAAATATTTAGCATCTGTGAGGAAGTATAATTATGTAAATTGTTCACTAGTAAGTCTAATCGTCTAATGTATAAATTTTTATGAGAATTTTGTTAAACATTGGCATTTTTTATTTATAGTCTAGACTGCTGTGAACATTAAGCTTTGTACATTACTGTACTTAACCAAAATAGTACCTATTATGAATGTTCATTGACTTAGTTTATATGTCGTGTAATCGTGTATTTGGTCACGAAACGTTTCGTTTTAACCTTCAACATTTAAAAAAAATTAAGGGCATGAGAGAAACATATAACCGTACCTGTTTACCATGTGGAATCATTACTTCTCGTGACTTCACAAGTCATAGATAGGCTCCTACTGTGTGCTGTTAAAGACTGTAAATTTCAAGCAAACATCACAGACTAAGTAGAGGGTTCCTTCAATAACTACGTCAATCTCAGCGATACCAAGTGAATACAACCGGACGTTTCGTCTGTGTATCGATTGTTTGGATTACGATATCTTCTAGAACTTTCTGTTACCATTCCTACCTTTCTGTTTCATCCCAGAGAAGTTGTTTGAAAATATTATTTTTGGTAAGGGGGAGAAATTTAGGGTATAAATAATTGGGGTTTTAGGTAGTCCAAAATAGAGCAGCAAGGACGATAAAGAAGATATTTCTTAAAATCGATGACATTAGTGAATGAAGGAGAAGGGGGCAGGCACGCGAGTATAAATGTCATTGATGAGCAAAGTACTTATCAGTTTTGTGTTTGTTATTTTCTTTCATGGTCAGTAAATTTTTGAAGTCTGAATGTCTATTGTTGTTCAATGAAAATAGTATTTTTCAATAATGTTCCTGGCACCTTTATTCTTGGATTTGTTTTGGGTGTGATGCACCTGGTAAAGTTAAATTTGGTTTTTGGTTATGGTGATCATAATGTTATTGGTTTTACTCTGCTCTTATTTGTATCTTCTGCACCTCTTGTGATAAAACTATTAGTTTTGGTGGCCATATTTGTTTGAGTATTGAAAATAACTTAGCTCTCCAAATCCTTGAAATTACTTGTAATTGTTTATTGTGTTGTTTCTCAGCATTGAATATATACTATCCCTTTAACCTCAAATGTATGTTATAAAGGAAACATTTGATAAATTTTTTCAGTTGAAATTAACATTTTGAGATAAATAACTTTTTGGTTAATGCTGTGATAAAAATAACTTCTCTGTAACTGAAAAATTTAATATCGATAAGATTTATTATTTTTGTTTTGTTTATAGAAAATTCTTTCTCTCATATATGTCTATATATACATAATTATATATATTTACAATTTAATAAATTTAATAGAACTTACTTCATAGTCTTGTTAATGTTCTGCCACCTTCTAAAGTTTTCAGCATTAAGGTTATTTACTTCGATGTTTTCTTTTAATATGCTAGTTAGCTCCATATGGGCAAGCAAGTGTTTATCATGTGAGTTGGTAAGAGTTGGTGTTGCAGTGAGTGTTTGAGACCAGATGGGACCGGCCTCAGCTGGTAAGTCAAGAGCTGACAGGTGGCTCAGGACACACATGTGCAAGCTGGAGAGAAGGCGGTAGCACCGAGGAATACGGGCAGTGACGAGGTAGCACCCAGAAATGAAGGCAGTGATACGGTAGCACAGGGGAGTGCGGAAGTGACGAGGTATCACCTAGAAATGAGGGCAGTAATGCGGTAGCACAGGGGAGTGTGTAAGTGACGAGGTAGTAGCTGAGGAGTGCGGGCAGCGATGAGGTAGCAGCCGAGGAGTGCGTGCAGTAACAAGGTAGCAGCCGAGTAGAGCGGGCAACAACAAGGTAGCAGCTGAGGAGTGCGGGAAGTGATGAGGTAGCAGCCGAGGAGTGCGTGCAGTAACAAGGTAGCAGCCGAGTAGAGCGGGCAACAACAAGGTAGCAGCTGAGGAGTGCGGGCAACGACGAGGTAGCAGCCGAGGAGTGCGTGCAGTAACAAGGTAGCAGCCGAGTAGAGCGGGCAACGACGAGGTAGCAGCTGAGGAGTGCGGGCAGTGATGTGGTAGCAGCCGAGGAGTGCGTGCAGTAACAAGGTAGCAGCTGAGGAGTGCGGGCAACGACGAGGTAGCAGCCGAGGAGTGCGTGCAGTAACAAGGTAGCAGCCGAGTAGAGCGGGCAACGACGAGGTAGCAGCTGAGGAGTGCGGGCAGTGATGTGGTAGCAGCCGAGGAGTGCGTGCAGTAACAAGGTAGCAGCTGAGGAGTGCGGGCAACGACGAGGTAGCAGCCGAGGAGTGCGTGCAGTAACAAGGTAGCAGCCGAGTAGAGCGGGCAACGACGAGGTAGCAGCTGAGGAGTGCGGGCAGTGATGTGGTAGCAGCCGAGGAGTGCGTGCAGTAACAAGGTAGCAGCTGAGGAGTGCGGGCAACGACGAGGTAGCAGCCGAGGAGTGCGTGCAGTAACAAGGTAGCAGCCGAGTAGAGCGGGCAACGACGAGGTAGCAGCTGAGGAGTGCGGGCAGTGATGTGGTAGCAGCCGAGGAGTGCGTGCAGTAACAAGGTAGCAGCTGAGGAGTGCGGGCAACGACGAGGTAGCAGCCGAGGAGTTCGGGCAGTGACGAGGTTGGGGAGAGTGGCCCGTGACTAGTTTGCATACTTAATATAGTGTTACTGTTTAAGTAATATTAATTTTTTTAATCATCTATTTCTAAAATTTATGAAATGTAAGTGAACGAATGGAATGTTTCGTGTAGGCCTATATTTATTTTTTGTTCATCCGATCTTTCCATATATTTGTATTACTTTTGCTAGTTCCAACAAATTTCTTACAATTTACGTTCATTAGAAGCACCTATCATCAGTAAGAATAAATATCTTAATGTCACTGTTACGTGAACTATTTGAAGTAAACAAGCACACACACAGACGGGATGTGTAATGCAGCTGACGGGCTGCGGCGAGCCCAGCTGAGCCCCGATGCTGTGGTCCGTGACCGCAGGAGGCCGCGAGGCGCGACTGGTCGCCCCAGTCGCAGCCGGGCGGTCCGGCGGCAGCAGCTCCACATGGCGAGGCGCTGGTCCGCTGGAGCCGCCTCGTCTCTGCCTCAGGTCAGTGCCGCATTCGCTCCACAGGGTACCACACTTGTCGCACTGCGCTGCTTCTTCGAGGCCAACCAGACAACTCTTCAACTAACTGCAGCTTTTATTTGCATATTTTTACATACATCCTACTTTGTTACATACTTAATTACTTTGACATTCTATCGAAATTTGCTGAATAATTAGCGACATAAGAGTCTAATTTAAGAAAATCATAAAGATTAATGCTGTTCAGCCCCTAATATTTTTTCAGTACATTGAGAATATACATAATGGAATTCTTGAAAAAAAATATTAATATGTATATTAAAGACTATATAAAAATACTTAAATTGCATATAAAAGTTTTTAAATTGAAATATGACTATGGAACATACATTTAAAGTTAAAAAAGAAACACTGCTTATTGCAGCCATAAGTTGCATGCTGCTCATTTAATCACGTAAGTTAGAGTTACCTTTGAAAGATCACATAGAACTCTGGCTGCACCCATGATTAAAATAAGGAACATAGACTTATCAGGATAGAGCACTTTTTTCTTGCTATCAGCTTATGTTATGGGAACCATTTGTGATTCAACATTAATATACATAATGCGATTGATGATTTTAATATAACGTATTTAAAAAAAATTTAACACGAAGCAAAAAACCAGGTATTTTAGCAAATGTCTTGCTCGACCACCAATGATTTGAACTGCTCCGGTTGTAAGCGCGCCTTATGCTAACTATTCAAAGATTTATTGCAGATTTATTATTACGAATATATTTTATGAGAAATTTTCCTCTCCTATAATAGTTTTCGTTAATGATTTTGTTTTTAGAATGTATTATTTACTTAGAAAATAAAAACTTTAACTGTTGTTTTAGGGAAAATTTTGTATGAAGAAATAGGTAACAATAATTTAAGTCTTATAGTAATGTCAAATTCCATTAAACATTACCGGCCCACCACTTGAAATTCCATATCGGCGCAATATCGACGCGAATAATCCATTGCCAGTTCAGTGCATAGAACATAGAGGCAAAGACTCGGTGCATGAGACACATTTGACCAAAGCGCCCTCGTGAATGTAGTTACAACATATTTTTTTTTAGGTGAATGTTTAATCAAAATAATCTGATGCAAAATAAATTTCTGTAATTGTATAATAGATTTGTGTGGATAACATAATGGGTGCTGTGCAGAGTAGGTATTACAGAAACGTCGGTCTGGCAACAGGTTGTAGGCTTGGTGTTGATGTCAACCGCCACCTTGGATTGTGACATCAGAGCGACCATATTGGATGACCTTGACACCGGCCGTAATTTTCAGTGGCGACCCCAAATGCCATCTTGGTTTATGCCATTTGGTTGTCTAGAAATTTCCGCCAATTTTTTTGTCATCTTATATTATGATGTCACGTCCGCCTTATTGAAAATTCCGCCATTATCTACTACAAAAATAAAACAAAAAACAAAAAGAACCAAATTCTATTGCAATTGCAAAAAAAAAATATTAGTAAAAATCCAATTAGTTCATTGACCTTGGAGTCCTTTTTTCGAATCTCGGCCAGGTCACTGGATTAAAAGTTGTCACAGGCCTTTTTTCCATAGAGACTACCAGAATAGTGACCTCCACCACTACTACTTAATATACATTAATTCCACATTATGACGTCATGACAGCCATCTTGGTTCTGCCTTTTTTTTACATCTGCTAGAGTTCGGTGCCACTTTATTGGTTTATTTATTAGGTACCCGCTAGAGTGTAGTATTATAAATCACCCGACAGTCAAATATCGTAGTGTCTGGCATCTTGTAGGCCATCTTGGCAACTATAATTAAAATCTTTGACTATCAAAAAAAGTTTGGAAAAAAAAATTATTAATAATTAACCTATAATAACCTATTTCTCAAATAATTGACCCATAAGCAAACCGATTGATTTGATTACTAAGGACCAATAATATATCATTTTAATTTAATATTTTAGCAAACAATATTAAAGGTCCAGAGTAGTATATAAACGAGTATACTGGGACAGGATCGGAGTGAGGATAAGGATTCTCAGCAGCCATCTTGGATTCTGACATCACGGTGGCCATCTTGAGTGATGTCATGTTTCACTTTTCGTTACGGTCACCATCTTTGATTTTGACATCATACCGAACATCTTGGATTACCTTAAAATTGACCTTTGACATTGACCCTGACTCTTAACCTTGAACTTTGTCCTTGACCCTTAATTCCGGCCACCTTATCATCAAACACCCCAATCCCAGAATGTTGCTATTTTCAGTATGGCCGCAATCTTAAAATATAATAACATGGCCGCCATCTTGGATCTTATGTCTCAGCCACTTTTTTATATTCTGACGTCACAACCACCATAATGTTATGGTCTGCTGGATACCGACATAGGCCTATTTGGTTTCGACACGTAGCCTACGCATTTGGTATTTTCTGTTCCTCTGGAGGCCACCATCTTGGATTCCATCATCTTTGTTTCTGCTGTTTGTTCTTAGAAAGCACCAGCATCACTATGCATCATGCACATAAGGTCGATGTTCCTTTACCTGCTAATGTAGTTGATATACTTATTGACACAATGTTTTTTTTTTTTTTACAAAACACATTGGAACTGGAGTGATTCAAAGCATAACAGCTCGAACCTCTGTGTTGGTAAACACACGCCTTTGACCGTACGGCCATCAATACATTAACCAGACCGAAAATTAAATAAGCTATATAAAAATAACACACATATTCGGACTTTTTTTTTTAATTTTAAGGAATAATATCATCATCCTCTAGAAGGTGAGGCTTGCATTTTTATTATCAGTACTTGCTTCCAGGAGCACTAGCTAACACACATCACCTGATCGAGGGCGCTGCCGTCATCATGTTTTCAGTAATCGATGCAAGGAATGTTGCGGACCAGTATAAATAGTTGGGCAACGGTTGAAGTAATTAAGGGCAGCTTATTTGGGATAAATTAAATTTGTACGTTTGTAAACAATATAACAATTCATAGATAGTGCTTCGATATGTCGGTGAGTGAAATGGCTCCCCAAGGATTCTGAGTAAGTTCCCACTGTGAACACACACAACAAAAATAATTTTCATAACATCACAATAATATAAATAACACTGAGTTACAATTGACAATTATGTACAACATTTTTATAAAAGTTCAAGTCTGTTTGTCTTTTTCCTTTTTTCTTGTTTCTTAGCACTTGCTAAAAAATATATATATATAGAGGAGAACGTGCCGCTTTTTTTCTCTCTTCTATCTCCTGCTGGTAACAGTAGGTCAAGTTCAACTCTTCATTTTTTAAAGTGTTTTAATTTTTCTTTCTTTTTTGCTTGGCAACAGCTGGTATCATGATAACTTAAAGCGGATGAGCGGATCTAGGCGACGATAAAAGCGTTGCGCTCGACCACCTGTCGGCTATCTCTTACCTACACAGCTCACAGTTCGAGTGTCATTCTCTTCCTCAGCGCTCAGCTTAGAAGGAAAATAAACATCACAAACGCAACTTTATTCTGCTGTATCATCTTCATATCATCATCAATCCATCAGTTAGGTCCTTATGGTTACTGACCATAACTCTGTGATCCATAATATTTCGCAACAGTAAGGTTTTGTCACTTTCGTATGCGTATGAACTCCGGTGCAGTGTATATAAAATCTCGCGACATTAGACACTGTTTTGTTTTCAGCCCAAGAAACCCACATCGGTTAGTCTGCTCTTCGCATCAACTTCGTGACACGAACAAAACAAAACAAATGTGCGTGATAACACATAGTGCCAATACCATAATACACGCCTGTATATGGCTTTAGTCTTGTCAATAAAACTAAGCAATGAAGAAATTTCATGCCAAGTATTTTCATTTCACAATTGTGTTTATACATCTAAAAATTATTCCTCTTAAAATATTCAGTTTAAAATTTCAAAATTACATAATTTTTTTTTTGTTTTTCTTCTCTGTGGTAAATTACAAGTATAAAGTTCATACTACACAATGATATCCGAACACAGGTAACTTAGCAAATAAGTTCTGCATATTCCTTTGTAGTGCTTTTCAGTGTTTTGTTGCTTGTAGATTGAAATCCTCAAACTAAGAGTCACACAGCTGGTCGGCGGGTAGGGTAGACTGGGTACGATTGTGCCAGGGTACGGTCTTGGCAGTCGTCGTATTGGCGATACTATAAGGAATACTGGGGCGTGGACAGGGGAAGAGAGTAGCGGCGTGCCTGTCCGCACGTGTTTCACAGTGTTGCGTCGGCCGGCGCGCGACGTAGCGGCTTGCAGAGTACCACAGTACTATTTTTACATGAACAGTACGTTTTTTGTTCGATTTCTTTGTTTTATTTATACAGATAGAGTGAGTGATAAGTGTTTTGATACTTAACTTTAAATACTGTAATGGTAAAAATATTATTAATTTTTTTTAATATGAAATTTGTTTTAGTGATGAATAAGAAATTAATTAAAAATATTTTAATCAATCCGAGTGCCACTCAAAATCATAAATCATGTTAGAAGCTCGTCAAATAAAAAAAGGAATAAAAAATTATCTTGCAATATAGGCCCAGGCTACACAATAAGTTGTTAAAAAATGTGACTTTTCCAAAAAAAAAAAAATATTACAGAAACATTAATTTCAGGCTTTAAAAAACCTTCCAATTTGCTGAAGTCTAAAAGGAGATGAAGGAGAAGAAATGCAGGCAATAGTTCCAGAAAGTATCGCCTTCCTGTTAAACACAAAAATATGCACATTTAAATCAATATAGACTATTTAAGTTGATTTTACATTAGGGTGACCAAACGTCCCGTAAAAACGGGATTGTCCCGTTTTTTAACGATCGTACACGGGGTCCCGAAAAAGTCTCCCGGGACGCCTAAATGTCCCGTATTTACGTTGGGTGGATGATACACTTTTGTCGCGCCTCTCCTCGGACCGTCTTCCCCTGCTGAAATAATCTTTTCGCTTATGAACATTCAATGGACGGATAAAAGGAACAAGATGGGAGTGGATACCCTTTCTGCAACCTTGCAGGTACTCTACAATTTAAAAATGGACTGTTCTAGTTTTTGCAACTTTATATTGGAAAAGAAAGAGGTTTTAAAATTGTCTTGAACGAAAGAAAAATATCCCCAATTGAAATCTTAAAGATTTTTAACATAACTTTGACTAACAATTTTAGTTATCTTGTTTAATTATATTTTGAAGTAAATATGCCAATACTTATAATAAATAAGTACTCACTGCAAAATTGTGGTTTTTATTTATTATACGCCTCACAATTTAAATTAAATTGCATATTCATAGGTAAATTGAAAAAGATTTATAGGTCTCAAATTAGTAAATAAGAGCATGTTTCAATGATTACGTCTCGATGCAGGCCCCTCGGACTGGAGGGTATCGCCCCCAAACCCTCCTCTGATGTGTCCCGTTTTTTCAAGATTATGATTTGGTCACCCTATTTTACATGGAAGTTGCAAATAATAAAACAAGGAACCTTAACATTTTCTGTACTTCATGTACAGTGTACTGTGTTATACATTTTTTTTATCCTACTTTGGTAGTAGTATGTATTGTTTTTCAGTTCAGTTTGAATTACATACGCCTGTTAGACTGTGCCAAAATGTCTAATATTTTGTATGGTGACACTTGGATTTCCCTGCAAACATTTAAAAGTGCCAAGCCATTTAGTCTATCTTCCCCTGTTGTGTTCCGAAGATAGCTTTTTATGCGCCGTAGTGTAGAGAATTACCGCTCAACGGTGCTTGTTGAAATAGGCAATGTAGCTAGTATCTTCAAGAGACGGTTAGTTACCGGTAAAACGTCATTATTACATTTGAAATAGTAGTCAGTAGCATTTTTAGGCTTTTCTGAAAGCTGCGCTATGTGACGGTACCAAAGCTTCAATTCGCCAGCGGCTACTATGGACGAACTACTCTGCATGTCCTCTTCATAAAATGTGGTCAGCTTTTTCATGCTGCTCAGCTGTTGTTCTGTTGGAGAAGTTGATTTTCCATCTGGAAATAAACATACAAAGCTGCTCAGTATTTCTTTATGTGTTAAAAACCGTTTGTTCAATTCATTACAAAATAAGTCTAAAAGGGGATAAATACATTAATTCTAAAGTATTCTTCCACCGATTTCACTTCGACATTGCATCTGTGTATCTGGCGACCAGTTATGCGAGGCATGGATATTTCTACCCCAATTTTCTCTGCCATTCCGGATGCTGAATTGTATATATTTTTGAATCCAGTTTCAGCCTTTCTTCGTAAAGACTGCAATTCTTCATCCACAAGAGATACCATGCTGACTGCAGCAGCCAGGTCAATATTCTTTGTTTGAAGAAAACGGCACAAGGAAGACTGATGGAAAAAAAACTATTGCAAGAACTTGTAAAAAAATCAAAAATGTTGGTTGCTCAATAGCACAGCGAAGCTGTAATGCCATTGAAGATGTGTCCGCATCAGTCAAATTTGTGATTTCTCCAAGAGCATCATGAATAGCAGTCAGCATTTCCGCTCTAAAAATTATAGCATCATGCCTCTCAACCCATCGGGTTAGACACATCTGCTTTAGTCTTGTAGCTTTGGACTGGGGGCAAAGTTTGTATATAGACTGCTCTAGCACACAAATACGCTTGGCAGTGTTAAAGAAAGTACATATGTTTGTAGCTGTACCAAGGAAATTCCTTACAGGAGTAACTGTACATGATGCACTTACAGCCAAATTAAGACTGTGAGCAGCACAGTGGACGTATAAAGCACACGGGTGCTTCTCAAGTACACATGCCTGTACTCCATTAAATTTTCCACTCATTACAGAAGCCCCGTCATATCCTTGGCCTCTCAGATTCTGTACTTTCACTCCAATTTTTTCCAGAGAACTAAGTAAAACATTAGCCAGGTTTTTTCCAGTAACATCACTTACTTCCAAAAACTGAAGAAAATCTTCCCTGATTTTGTTTTCTAAATCAAAAATATACCTCACTCCTATGCTAAACTGTTCAGTCGTGTATATATCTGTAGTTTCATCAGCTGAAATTGTAAAGCACTCAGCTGAATTAACCATGCTTACTAATTTCTCCAAAACAAAATCATTACAAGCACTTACAACCTCATTCTGAAATGCTGGAGACAAGTACAAAGCATTTCTCGGCCCTTTCTCGAGGTGAGTTTTGAGAGATGTGTCCCCGCCTTCTATTCGGAAACGCAGGAGAGCGCGAAAATTTCCATCATTGTTCACATTATCCTCTGAAAGTGTCAGCGGACCACAATCCCTATACCCCTGTAATGCTATTCCCTGCCGTCCACAAAATAGTACAGTTCTTATGATAGGCAACACAGCGTTCCTGTTTTCTGTGATTTGGTTTTCCAAAACAGAATTTTGCAACAAATTAACTCGTTTTTGCTTTCCTTTAGCAACTGAAAGCAAATTTTCTGCTTTCAAGACACACTGTGTGTGGTATTCTGTACTTCCATGCAAAAAGAACTGTTCTACAGCATCTTTCCAACGTCTAAATGGCTTCTTAACCAGTACGCCTAAAGCTTGGTATCCCCTACCTGCTCCACTCCCACAGCAAAACAAAGCACAGTACTTACAGTATGCGCCATCTGTAAATTTAGAATACAGCAGTTCAACCAGTTGTGCTGGAACTTGAGGTTGCGTTTTCCACTTCTAGGAAACGAGTAGGAAATATCTGGTGTCCATGGGTTTTGCAGAATTTCTAACCTGTCCTGCTCTGTGATAACCTGAAAAATTAGGTCCAAATTACTTGAAATATGTGGAAGAAAAATGCTGCATAAATTTTTGTTTATTTCTAATGTCATTGTATTTTTCTGTATTATATGATAAACACAATTCCAGTTGAAAAAGTAATTCCATGGATTAAACTTATTAAATAAAGTGTAATAGTCTTAATATTTTTGTTGAAGTTTCCGTGCCTCAGCAACGGAAAATAGCTCTATGTAGCAGGCAGGCCCCTTAACATGCATTTATAGGGCATAGCTCCATTACGAAAAATTCGTAAACTTATTACAGGATACGAAGAAAGCCATAAAAATATCAGTATTCAGTATCTCTTAGTGATATGAAAAAGAAAAATGTCCGCACTTCGCACTTTTACGCATTCTTTAGGAGTGTTCATACTAGTTTAAAAAAAAACTTTTTATTTGAGGTACATAAGTGTGATCAAATTTTAGGTGTTGATTGATCTGTTATTTCCCAAAAATTAACCTTTTTATGTATGCAAATAGTTTACATGTTAGCGCAAGACAAATACACAATTTAAGTTACTGTTTTCTTTTCATGCAAATAGCGAAAATTATTCATATTACAGCAACAAAAATTTACAACGAATATAAAATCACAGAGCTACAGTACTTGAGGAATTTTTTTTTGTTTTTATATAACTAAGACATGCCTTAATTTTTAATTTTTAAAATCCACTAACATTTTTAATAAGATTGACAATTAAAATAATATATATATAATTTTCCTTACGTTATTACAAACATTTTCTTAAACAGCTTTGCTTCACACTGTTATTAATAAGATAGTATCACCTATTCTTACTAACAGAGAAAGCACTTAGTGTTTGGTTTTAGGAAGAGCATTTTTATAAGCATCCTTATATTTTTGCCAGCAATGTTAATGTGTGACACATGTCTTGAAAAGCAGGGGTGCCCACAAGGGGGGGGTAACGACGCAGACTGCGTCATTAAAATTTCAGGGGGGGGGGGGGTGGTTAAAAGACGAGAAAAATGTATATATTATTTACATAATTATAGCTTCTAATGTAAAAATACGTTTCTGGTGCTTTGATAATTGAAAGGGATCTTATAAATCAAATTGGCAACCCCGCACTTTCCTCAACAAAAGCAGTTTGGCATCTGTCGGTTCAGGATGGAAATATTACCTGATATATGACCAAAATTATTATTAGAAAATCATTTTTAATTAATGCAAAATGTGATAAAATATAATACTAAAAAAGTATAATATTATAAAATAATTGAGTAAATCATTGAGAAAATGGCATAAAAAATTTCGGGGGGGGGGGGGGGCGCATCATTAGGTTAGGGGGGGTGGGTGAGTCATAGTGTTTGGGGGGGGTGGGCACCTCTGTGAAAAGTATGCAATAAATCACATTGTCACATCATGTTATTACTTACTTGTTCCTTTCCAGTGTCCAAGTTATGGATGAATGCTCCGATATCATTCTTGTTACATTTGGATTGTGCACTACTTGAAGGTCCTGATGTTGACGTCGTCAAGATTTTTCACCATTTCTTGATTGTTGTTTCTGGCGCCAGTTTGAGTTGTTTGAATGTGTTCAGTAACAGACTTTTGCTTCTTCGTCGGACATTCCTTCGCAAAAAAGGACAATAACGTTCCTTTTCTTTTGACAGGTTCCATAGCAGTCTAACAGAAAACGATTTTCCGAGTTAATGATTACAACAAACTCAAGACATATATAAAATGTTAATGCTTACAGTTACAGGTATACAGAGCCACCATGTGCACGTTCGCACTGAAATCTTTATACACAGACATAAAAATCCTCGGTCGGTAACGGTAACAAATACTACTAGTCTTGCTGTACGTGTACGGACTACTGAGCATTGTCTATAGAATCAACGCAGAGCCCTCCCCTCCCCGGAACACATACTCCAACCATTCTCATTAGTCAACTGGGGTTGGGTTTCGGCATAACTGGCCTATTCCTGGAAAAAAATTATCTTTAGCTTGAAGAGTTACATGACACCATGTCGTCGTCTCAATTCTATACACACACAGCGAACCTTATACTTTTGGAAGCCTAGTCACCACCTGCGTATAATTATCGTGCTGGTTGGTGTAAGATATCTGAAAGCTTGGGACCCATCACGGCGCCACAACCTTATAGCTTCTGCTCGCGGCAGGTACAGGGAAAGAGAATCAGTAGGGCTCGCTTACTCTTTCTTCCCCTCCAGTGCAGTGGTCGGTGAAAGCAGTAAGACACCCAGGCTTTTAGCTAAAGGATTTTTCGCTAGGGGAGGGGGGGGGTTAACCCCTAACCCCCCCCTCCGACTCCACCCCTACGTAGGTTATCCGGTATAGTCATGGTAATTATTTTTTTGGCAAATGAATGCAATGCGTACGGTTGTGCCATATTTTCTTGGTACAGCTATGACATAATTAAACCTTTTTTTTTTACTGTTAGATCAAATACCAAGGAAAATGTATCTGGTCCCACTTTGAGTGCACATGTGGTAGTCGCCATTACATTTGTCATAATTGTGAAGAGTCTGACTAGATCTCAGTAGGTTACTTTTTAGAAGAACTTTCTTACATTTTATTGATTTTGTTTTTGTTGTTTGCTTATTCACTTACACAAATGTTTAATTAAGCTGTTATACAGCTGATTAGTATTTTAGTTAACTATTGGCTGATCAATATGAAGACCGTTAAAAAATTAAAGATGCTATAGAGCCTTATTAGTTGTAAGTGATATAAATGTTACTTTGTTTCATGTATTTTACCACAAAATTATTGTATGACATTTATTACGTGCCTTATAGGTGATTTTAGATCATTTATGTGTATTTTAATCAGATGACATTAAGTTTAGTAACTTATTAGCTGATTAATATGAAGTCTGTTAATAATTAAACATGCTACAAAGCCTTATTAGTTAAAAGTGATGCAAATGTTTCTTTGTTACCGACGTATTTCATCACAAAATGATTGTATGACATTTATTACGTGCAATAAAGTTGATTAAAGACCATTTATGTGTATTTTTGAACTTGTCACTTTCGTCCCAGGCACTGTCACAACTGTCCTTCGGGTGGGGACGATCGTGATATTTGTTTCTTTTTTTTTTAATGGCTCCTATAAGTTAACCTTTGCACTTATAGACAAAATTGTAGTTTTGATACGTAGATAAATGTCCATTTCACTACAAAACACACCTTGCTTCCAGCTAACTGGAATTTTTACGAAATTATGGGCGATCAAATGAAAATTGGCACAACCGTACCCAGTCTCCACTACTTAAGGGGATTGGTGCAGCAGCATCTTATTAAAAAAAAACAACAATATATTTGTTAATGATTCAACTGCTAGAGAAGATTTTAACCATTCTGGTGTAAAATTTATTTTTTATTTTTTTATTTTAATTGAGTTATTGCTGATTTTCGGGAATTTTTTTAATTCAAGCTTTATTAAAAAACTATAAAGAATTCAGTGGTAAAACTTTCGCAGATAAATTTTCAGACACGGGAGATATGACTGTGACCATTATTTTATCTGTAATCATTATTAATTTAACGTATTTACAATTTTAATTTTAATAACTGAGCTGCTACGAAATTGCGTGATATTCATTTGTGAATTTTATAACATTCGCGTTTTCATTTGTAATTCAAACACCAACATATCTGTCGGCTGAATGATTGACTTTATTTTAGAGTCTTTAGCTTATTGCAGTCGGACCTAAAGTAAAAAACGTAGTTGTAGAAGTTTGAGCAGCGTGCAAGCTCGGATATGAGAAATTATGGAGCGCGCTGGACAGTAGTGACACCTTGCGACAGTTTCCCCAACTTTTTGCAGCCAGCCCACCCTGCCACAGCAGTCTGCTCTTTACGAAGGGGAGACGGGATTTCGCGGGAAACTGATATGAAGGTCAACGTACTCATTTTCAGTAGATTAGAGAACGTGTTTGGTCAAGCTCGGCGTATAATTGAATGGTTATTCTCTGTTATTATTTAGCACAGTGATTTAGCTAGATGTTTTTGTTGTAAGCGTGAGATTTATTCAGGAATATAATGCCGAAGAAACCTCCACCAAGCAGAGTACACAAAAGAACAAAACTATCGAAAGCCATTAGAGCGCTTAAAAAAAAGAATAAAGAAAGATAAGAGATTATTTTATTATAGATTTTTTTACCATACATTTATTTTTCAGAGTTGCGTACGTACAACGCGATGGACGCGATGCGACAACAAAAAGATGTGTACAATTGTAAACATGCTTTTTTTTTCCAGCAATGCGTGAACCGTTTATAAACTATACTCAACATGTATCCGTATAATTACGTTTGAATTTTTTTTATGACAGGCATCAATGTTAACAAGTTTATTAAGCCACAATAGATTTTTTTCAGAAAAATAAGTTTAGCAGAAAACACTCAACATAGTCTCACACAAAATCAGTTGATTTGAATGCAGTTTTAAGAAGTAAGCTACGTAAATAATAGTTAAATATAATTTAATATCTGCTGGTAACGTTTCCAAAGTATCAGCTTCGCCTTCATTCACGAACAATATTCGTGAGCTTATTTATTTATTTTGCTGGCGTTTCGTTGGTGACTGTTACGACTGCAAAATTAGTAAACATTTTTCACCCTATCCTGAGTTAAATCTAAGTGTGCGCGGTTAGATGAGGACCTAGATGTGTCTCATGCTTACGCCTTTACACTCTACTCATGCGGGGTATTAACCATGCGCGTAAGGGCGCATTGCCAATGACCTGTATAGTCTCAACAGTCCTCTACGTACTCGAAAAATGTCACCTGCTCATTGGCTACTTGACTTGTGACAACTGTTTGTTGTAATGCCTGTGATTCATCGTTGATTTTGTTGAGGAGTTTTCAGTGATTCAGAGCCTCCCATTTAACTGTGGCCGAATTGAAGAAGCAGTATAATTGTTACATGCTTGAATCCATAGCGAATGGAAACCAAAAATATTTACTTATGTAGTGGTTGGTAAAAAAAAATATTATTCGTATCGCGTCCATCGCTTCGCGCCATGTTGGCTCCTATATTATATAGATTTACGACACTTAAGATAAGGTGTGTAGGATTTTAAGAATTCACTTGAATTAATATTTAAGAACATATTTCAGGATAACTTGTGAAGACGCTCGTACAGACGGCACCGGTTGTGATGACTCATTGTTACCAGAGCAGGTGTACACGAAGTGGCATGTTAAACCTTAACACAACTCGAAAATCAGTAAGTGTTACATTGAAATGTGTCCGCTACAAATGTTCAGGAATTATAATTTTGAAATCTAGTAGAAATATTCCTCCAATTAGCATTAAGTATATTTTAATAGACATTGAAAGCGAATCATTAAGTAGCTTAAAAATCCAAATACCAGAATACAGATAGTCTGTAACAATACAAACCTCACCTACTAGATATGGTCCAGATTGTTAATACTAACACATTTGAAAAAACTGACTAGTTACTGAATATGTTGAAATTTTGTAAACCTATTACTTTAGATTATTGGTGATGTAATAATGTCTCTGGAAAGTACATAAGATTTTAACTGCTTTTATTTCTCCATAAATTCGCAAATCACCATGGCGGCAATTTTACGATCACGATTTAGTTCTTAAATTTTAAATTTGTTTATTTGTTGAGAGCCTAGTACAATGTGTCTGACCACTAAAGCGATCCGAGCCGCGTAGTGTATACTACTGCGAGGTTGCCGAAGTAGGCTCGGGTCGGGACGAATTTCGTTGTGAAAAAACAAAGGTTTTTAATACATGGAAAATTATCCCAAAGCCGAAAATTTGTACAGTAGTAGAATGAACATTTCTTAGTAACACGTCAAAAGTTTACCGATGAAACCTTGTGATAACACCAATAGTGAGCAGTTGAGTCCTTAATGATAATTTCTACAATGATCCACAAAAAGGTTTCGTAAATTTAATAACTTTAATACTTTTTAAAGTCAGTTCTCATTATGGCACCAAAGTAATATAAAAAAATGTCCTACATGGTAATTGTGATAAACACCTCAAAGTTTAAACGTCCTATTATTAAATTGGTAATTTTAATCATAAAAGGTAAGAAAAAAATATTTTTTTATAGAAATTTGACTACATGTTACATAAATATGTTGTGCGTAGCGTCAAAATCACTTCATAAATATTGTCTGTGTTTTTTTTTAAGTTTTAAATGTGTATATTTTGAGTGTCTGGTACATTAGTCTGACCACTGATGTATTTCAAGCTGCGTAGTGTGTGTGCAACAGTGTTAAAGTCGCTCGTGCTGGGACGTTTTTTGCTTCAGAAACTAAGGTTTTTAATTTATGGTAATTCCAGACTGAATTTTACTCTGAAAGAATAAAATTTCCTAACTACAAGTGATTTTTGCTGCAAACGTAGATAAAAATCTTCCAGGATGCGATTTGCTTAGGTAAAAATGTTAGTATGATCGACTCTTTAATTTCTAAATTATAAATAAATAACAACAATAGAACTTCCCAGAAAGTTGTGATAGACTGACGATATTGCGCGAGTAGCAGACCCGTACGTGACTACAGAGAAAGGCTATTTTCCTTGACCTTTAGGATTTCTGGGACGAACACCCTCTCACAGCTAGGGTCATAAAATACGGTCAAACTCTTGCAAAAACATCCACCACCGCTCTTTGCCACTAGCAATTCAACGAAGTCAGCTAGGCGCAGCACTCCAATAAATTAACTTAGAAAAAAAAACTAAATATGTAATTCTATCAATACATTTTACAACACAACTTATGTTTTATTTATTTTCTGGAAAAAATAATATTATCATACGAATTATGTTATAAAAGTGACAAAACTCAATAAGTACATTTACGGTGTATCGTTTTCTTCAATTGTTATGTAGTAAATTAATTTTATACAATTAAATATATATATATTATAATATAGGCTACATTAAAAATTTGCGTAGTTCTGATCGAAAATAATATAATGTATTATAAATAAAAAATAATTATATTATTTTGTATTAAAATACTTTTTAATAATAAAATTTTTGTAACAAAATACGAACACACATATATAAAACCAGAGGTCCTCTAGAATTTTGATTTACAAGTTCCAAGCAGAAATTGTTTATTGTTAATTTTAATGTATCAAAAATCATTCATATAAGAAAAAAGAATATGTATATCTCAATAAATGTAACATGAATACACCCTATCATATGCATTAAATATATTTTAAGTAATCCTTAAATAATACCAAGTTTATTGAGTGTCGCAGTTGGCAGCATGTTTCTAAGCACGCCGGCCGTGAAAGATCAGTACGACCGCAGTACACTGCAACGCTCGGGCAGCTTTAATGAGGCAACTTATTATGCTAGACTCTTTATAAATATACTATCTTAAAGCTAAAAGTATAGTTATAAACATTTATTTAGACATTTTTTCGCATCGGCCTCTTCAAATCGGTGTAAATCGTATTTTTATCTGGGTGGCAAAGATAAAAATCTATATGTCGTGAATTAATCGCTTTATATCATATCTTAAATATTAAACATTTAATTATTTTCTTACATTAATGGGTGTAATACAGTTTCTAGATTATTTTGGTAGGTTTACGGACAGTCAAAATTAAAAACTGTATAAATGGGTAGCATTTTAATTGACTGATGTAAGTTGCTGTCACCTAGGACATAAATGCAAATTTTCGGTGATAACGCACAAGGTCTACAGCGGTAAACTTTCGGTATGTTATTAAGCATAGTCAACTCTACCACAGTACAAAAATTCAGCTTTGGACAAATTTTTCACAGGTTGTCTTGGTTTCCTGGAGTAACACGAAAGTCTACGCGGGGAAGGGCGGCTACCTGATCCGAGAATGAAGGATAGGGCGAGATGGGAAGCGAAGATAAGAGCTGGTTGGGTGTCCATGTTGGAGAAAGAGAGAGAGAGAGAGAGAGAGAGAGAGAGAGAGAAAGGGGATATTGTGGAAGACCTTCGAAAGATTCCCGATAGATGGCAGGCCTCAGAGCTGCAACCTTCGACAACCTCCCCTCACGGAAGCTCTCTCGCCACTAACTTGCTAAATCTAACCCGCTAGCTTATATACGTACTGGCTGGCCTTACAGTAGTAATAAACAAGCATTTATGAAACACTTAAGCTCATTTCCAACAAATTCTGACAAATGACTGTTTTTTGTCCTGCACTAATCCCCTTAACACTTGCTGTCGATCGATGATCATGATAGCTATTCCATACAACGTTTGTTAGACTTGGAGCACAATTAGGTCAGCTGTTCTTGTAGCTAAAATATGCATACGAACCCCATATAATAAATCTAATTTGCCGTGTGCAGATTCTGTCTTGTTGCGACAAACTAGATTCGTTTACTAACATACTGATCTGTACATATAACTCCATGTTAGAAAGTGTAGAAACATCTCAGCGGAAGTGGTATATCACTTTATCTCGTCACAGGACAAAGACCGGAATCAAATTTCAGTCTCACAATAAATAACACACAGCCAGTTGTTTTCTTACACGACTCCTTGGAATGACGCAATGTCTACCAACATAATATTACACACAAATATAACTAAAAACTTGTCTCTAAACATGAGACCATAAAATACTCAATAAATCAGCTGACCCACGGCTTCTTATACCTTTATAATGCGGATTACAGATAGCTCTGGTTGATTTCACATATTATTTACTGTAGGCTTGTTGTGGATTCTTCGATATATGTTGTAGTTAGACAGCGCGTAACAGTTCTCATGTACAATCTCGGTCACTATATAAGGTCCTTCAAACAACAAAAACAGTTTCTTAGTAACATTCTCCCATTTCTTTCTTACATGTGATTTTTTGCACATCAGTAAGTCACCTATTATAATCCTTTAAACTTGGAAGCTGGTTTTCGCCTTTGTCGAGTAGCTGCTTCTGACGTAAGTTTCTCTCGTAAAAGTTGCTCTTCTTCTTCACCTGTAGGTAGTTCGTTTGTTTCCGGGTTGTCGTCAAGTTTCGGTAAGTAACAAGGTCTATGTTGTAGGCGGCTTCTTACATTTGACTTTAGGCTTGCCCTTCTTGATGTTTCCGGGCGCTATGCCTTTAACATTGACATCCTCGTCCGAGTCATGGCCATAAACATCTGGGTACCAGGTTCTGGACTGGAGCAGTTTTTAGCGATGATACTGCAGGCTCTACTGGCTCCTTTCGGGCAAAATAACCCGAGTTATTACTTGTAGATGTTGTTTGATGGATGGTGGAAATTAATATGTAGGTTGTTGGCTGCTGGATACTCTGCTAAGAAGGACGTTGTCGCAGTTGGTATCTCGTTCAGCTGGGTCTTGTGTGGTCGGCAGTCGGCTGTCTTCATAGCAATCGGCGCGCTGTCTCTCACTCGTTCTCCGGTATTTTCTCGAATCTTTGAACTCGTCTTCAGAATGCACTCTTCGTCGATTTTCATGGGCCAACCTTTGAAGGGGGGGGGGGGGGGGTTCTTCGGTCCGGAGCTGTCAACCTTCTGTATTTCTCTCTTCGGGAGTCATTCTTCCTGCATTGTCCACCTGCATCGTCACTGTGGTAGCACCGCTTACTTGACCACCGTTCTTGTAGTGCGTTTTTCCATGTCTATGCTCTAATTTCCCTCTTCTGCGGGGACCACGAATAAAGATGTTAAACGGGTGTGTTCCTGGTTGTCTCTCCGAGCGGAGGATGTAAACTGCAGCTTGGCCATTAAATCCTCGCGCTGTTTATTGTCACGGATCTGCCAGCAGCTGTGCACTGTCACCTGCTTGTGGAACTGTGACTGGCTCCGCTCAGCTTCTTCCTTTGGCGACGATGATCTGTTCATCTTCTGCAGCTTGTATACAGTTAGCATATGTTCTCTGAATTCAGTAACATCCTTGTATGTGTGGCCTGCAAGCTGGATCTGATAGTTGAGAGGTAGTTGTGTCAACATGGTGGCTACAAACTCATCGTCAGACATGCAGAGGTCCAAATACCTTCTACGTTCATAAATGGTAGACAGATGCGCCTCTAGGGAAGCTCTTTGCTTGGGGTCATATTTTTCGGTATGCAACTGGGCTCTGATGTTACCTTGTATCTTTAGGCTCCAAAACTTTGGCGAAATAATTTCTTGAATTGCTCGTATGTGTGGGAGGCCGTAAGATATACTTCTAAGTGCAGTACTCATCATTGGCGGTTCTCGATGGGGGGGGGGGGGGAGAGACCATAGCGGCTGCCCCCCCCCCCCCCTTGAATGCTGAATAATTTCTGATTTTCCTAATAATATTTTTCCCAACTTAAAGTATTATTTTACTTCAGTGCTATAAATAAGAGGACGTTTTTAAACCAGAAATCAAATGCACGCGACTAACACACAACAATAATTGTGTTAGAACAATTTTAATGTACCTAGTTACTTAGACAATGTGTGTTATGTAAATACATTGCAAAATGTACATGCTCTAATGCCTGTCAGAGAAAATTAGGTAGCCATCTAGCGGCGGAAAAAAGCACCACCTACCAAGAACTACAATACCAGCGCTCTTCTGGCGTATGTTAGTTATATTATGGCTATCAAGTCTGTATTATTTACATTAAGAGAGCACTGTAGGCTGTTGAAAAATTATAAAATGAGAATAAATCAGTGGTTTCTCGTAGTTATTAGTTGCAGGTGTGCATTGTTAGTAAAGTCTTCTCAAGCGCGAACAATGATGAGTAAAGAATATAATCTGGAACTATGGTCGAGTTTGAAAAACCTAATTCGCAATTTTATTTTTGGTTATGTATAAAGATAGTGATTTAACCCGGGAAAGTTTCATTATTTGTCAGGCTTCGAAACAATTTCTTTATGGCCTTAACTTTCTCTACTTATTAGCTCTGATTGGCAAATGAAGCACTCTCTTTAGTGGACTGGGCCTATGAAAATCAGCTAATGTATTAAAGGACATCCGTGATTCATCTGAAAATAATGATAGTTACTACCTACGCCATGTTGATCGTCTGACTGCGAGTATGAGTAATTTGAATGAAATTTTACGCTATCTGGTGTTTCAATAATTAAATTAAATAATTCACTAATTTAATAATATAATACCGGCGGTCAATTTACTATTCAATTTTATTTTTGTGTCACCGCCAAGCATTACTTAAACTTTTTAAATTTTTGAGGTTATGTGTCTATTTTCTTTGGTGATTGTTGTTTGGACATTTATGCTGAAGGTTATATTTTACTTTCAAGAGAATTTTGTAATTTAGTGAAAAAGATGACGTGGATCAAATTACTCAAGTTTTCCCGGACTTGCAGCAAAATTTAAATAGTGATCCGTGGTTGTACGCAAGATCAATATTGGCGCCAAAATATTAATATCGTTAATAAAATCTACACTTACTTATATTTTAAAAGAGGTGCAAGGAGAAATGGAGTATTTGTCAATAGATACAATCACGGATACATAACAAAGCACTTAATATCCTTCGGAGTTTTTAAATTCACTTGAACTTTCGGGTGTACCCTCATATAAAATTCAAATAAAACAATATGTAGGCCTACAAGTTACGCTTATACGAAATCTAGATGCTCCTCCGCTATGTAATGCGAGGCTTCGGATCACACAATTGGGGCAGAGTATTAATTTTTTTAATTTTTTTATTCTACTTTAATACTTTGAACTTTTTAAAATGTTAGGATTAAAAATTATTATTATTATTTGTAATAGTGAAAAATATTTCAATAAAGCATGTTTTCAGTTTTTTAAGCTAAATCGGATGTTAGAATTTTTAAATACTGATGATTCCAGTTACGCAATAAAAAACAATTACCATATTATTTTATTTTCTTTGCAATGAACATTGATAAGGACATAACGCGAGAGAAACCGCGGGTAAAAGCTAGTATATTATAAATCCAAAAGTGTGTTTGTTAGTTTATTCGTTTGTTGGTTTGTTTGTCCGTCTTTCATGATTCAACGGAGTGACCGACAGACCTGATTTTTAGTATGCAGACAGTTTAGAGGCTCGAGAACAACATAGGCTTATTTTTATCCCTGAAAAATGCACGGTTCCTGTGGGATAGATCTGGAGTGTAATTATGTAATTACCTCTTCATGCTGAAATAGCTGAAAGAACCCACTTCTGGCAAAATGAAAAAAATATTAGCTTATCAAAAAACATGCTTGTCCACCTACACAAAGATACAAGCACACGTCTTTATGCCTAAATTTTGTTACGAATTGGCGATGGGCGGCTACAACTAAACAGCGAAAGTTTTGTTAACCTGAAAAATAATTTATGCAATCTGGTGAATGGTGATGCTAAACTCAACAGCAAAGTGTACCAAGACTAACAATCGAATATGAACGACGATCAATGGTTGTTACGGGTAACGGCTGAGTTCATCCCAAATTTCTTTGAACTGTGTTGAATTTATCCATCTCTAATGATAACTAATGAAAACACAAATAAAAAAAAGGTTGCATAATTACAGCTAAGTTTAATTTTAGTTGACTCTAGGATATGATATAACATTTATAATCTCTGAAGCTAGCCTGACTCTACTTGACTCAACCTTGCTCGTCTCCACGCATACAGATTGATGTAAACCTGCTATTGCTTTCACAAGCTTGAATCAAGGTTGCCACGAAACTTGATTTGTCCAGCCTCATTAAGCTTATTGCGATATTGTGAACCATGTATGTGTCGTAATTATCATGTTAATATTAAATTATGCTGGATGTGACAAGCTTACATAATTCTAAATTAAAGTCACTTTTAAAGTCTTCTGCAAGCCAAACTGCTATGTTGGATCTAAGGAATGCTATCTCGATCACGCGAGATCCCGAACATCCGAGATCTCGCCTCATTTTTCGAGCTCAATCTCGAAGCATAAAATGACGAGCTCTCGGCCGAGATTGGCGAGATCGAGCGGCAGTAGTCAGTGACGCATGACGCGTGTTCTCTGCGCGCGAGCGAGTCGCTGACTGGCGAAGGAAAGTGTCGGACTGCAAACGCAAACTATCCCGACTATTCCCGAGTATTCACGATGTTGGGCGAGCGGAATAGAAAAGAATAAGTGATACAGTTCTGACTAGAGTAAATGAGCGGAAGATATTCGAGTATGTGCAGGCAATTGTTTGTTTACAATTGTTTTGTTTGTGCAGTTACTGTCATGGTGTGTTTTTATGGGTTAATTGAATGAAAATTTATATTAATGTGTTACGCAAGTGCTAGACTATAAAGTTAATACTTTTAAAATGTCGACAAACAATCAAAATGAACCTTACATGGAGTTTAATAGTTCGTTGCCAGTATGGAGATATTTTAAGAAAGCGGTGAATAACTTGACAGCCCAATGCAAAATATGTAAAGCTATTCTGAAAACTACAGCCAGTTCCACAAAAGTATTACATGTCCATATGAAGTCAATCCACAAAATTGACACAAAAACATTGAATGCGGTAGTTCGAAGGACATCAACCACTCTGCAACTTGATGCTGCATCGTCGTCGTCTCTGCCGTCGTCGTCAGCGTCTACTACAATGTCGTCAGTGCCACCATCACCTATAGACAAAGAGGCTCAAGAAAATAGCGAATGCCAAACGCCCCCTAAAAAGAAGAAAATCATTGATTACTTTCTATCCGACTGTGACGTGACTAAAGAAAAAATGATTTCTTGAATGGTAGCGAAAGATGGACTGCCTTTTTGAGTTTTCTGCACATCCGAGGACATAAATAGTCTTTATGCTTCAAAATATAACAATTGTAAATTACCTTCTTCACCAAACACTATTAAATTAATTGTGATGAATTATGGTATGACACTCAAAATGAAAGTGAAAGAATATCTTCGAAAGCTAAAGAACGAAGATTATAGATTTACACTCTCTTTTGTTGAATGGACATCTGGAATGAGTAGACGCATACTGAATATTAAAGTTCATACAACTATCAACAACCAGCCTAATTTCTGGAATCTTGGACTGGCGTGCATATTTGGAAGTAGGTCCTCAGAGTCTTGTGTTCATTTTTTGAAAGAAAAATAATCAGATTATGTTTTATAACTAGACAATGACATAGTTGGTATAACCACAGACGGAGCCAGTGTCATAAAGAAAATCGGACGTCTGAATGAACCGCTTCAACAGCTTTGCTACGCGCACGGGATACTGTTGGGTATAAAATACATCATCTATAAAAAATATCTAGAACCTTATCCTGAACAAATCACGAATCACAGCACAGAAGAGGAGGAAGAATTGGAAGATAACCCAGATAGTTACGATGGTTTATAGTATTCTTTACCTGTGAGACAAGATGATCTGGCTTCGGAATACCATTCGATTGTAGCAAAACTAAGAAAATGTGTCAAGCCTTTTAAGAACTCTCCCACCAAGAATGATATCCTTTAGAATTACATTCAGCAGGAGTTTGGTGGCAAGACAATTCAACTGATTCTTTATTGTAAAACTCGTTGGTCTAGCTTTTGCAATATTATAAGTACATACAAAAAAAAAACAGTGTGTGGCCAAGGCTTTAATCGATCTCTCTCTCAGTTCTAATAAATTCCGATTACTCTTTCACGGACGAAGAACATGCAGTCCTTAGCGACTTCGAAAATACATTCCAGCCAATAAAACTGGCCGTCGAGGTATTGTGCCACCGCGATACAGATTTAGTAAGTGCAGAATATACGTTGCGGTTCATGCTTCGCAAGTTAGAGGACCAGAAGACTCTACTGTCAGAAAAACTAGCCAAGTCAATGAAAAGGGGATCTCCGAGCATCGTATTAATTCAACTGCTCCATTGTTGTATTTAAAAAAATTCGGCTAGTTATCAGGAAGATTTAGAACTATTCAAGGGCGACGAAACTCTTCAATTACCTAGCAAGTAAATTATAAAAAAGGAAATTAAATATATAATCAGACGATTACATCGCATCACTACACAACCAGATACTCTTTCTCAAGCCTCTACCTCAACTTCTGGTAATGAAATAAATATCGGTACTGCAGCAAACTTGGCAAACGAGGATGACTTGCTTCTTTCAATTATTGCAGAGCATATGAATATACGTGCTGCTGTAAGATCAAATATCTTCAAGAGGAACTATAAGATACGTGGAAAGCCTGTAAAAGTCCTTTCTCGCGGGTTGCTACTATTACAGACAGGCTAGAGTCCGTGATTAAAAAAGAGATGGATCTCTATGAGTGTGGAGGATCGAGGGGTATGTTTTTGCAATTTGCATACAACAGCTTGCTCACGCTGATTCCAACTAGCGTTGAAGCTGAGAGGGCCTTTTCAGCCGCTGGATACATAGCGACTCACATAAGATGCATTTTATCCGACAGCACTCTAAGCACTATTTGTTTTTTAAGAAGCTATTTCCAAAATCAATATTAATTTAGTTAGGAGTGATCACTCGTAATCACTCCTAGTTTAGGAGTGATTTTGGAAATAGCAATTTTTGTAAATGTTTGTTTTTACTATCATTATCTTTGTTAAAATAAGTACTTTCTTTATAAGAGATTTTACCGATCTGAATTTTTGTGTTCATTAACATAACATAAGTAAATAATTATAAAAATAAAGACTTTTTTCAATAATTCATTTTGTATCTTAATGGCATCATAATCAAAACTACTAAGCAGTTTCAATCATGTTTCAGTTACCTAATTAAAACAATACTTTTCGAAATCCATTCGAGATCTCGAAAATGACGAGATCTCGCCGAGATCGAATTTCTGATCCCTCGAGATCTCGTCTTAGCGATCTCGTCTCGATATTGCATTCGCTATTTGGATCCCGGTTTTAAATATAACATTTGAAAGCTTATAAATTTGTTATCAATAAATACTCAGGAAAATTTAATTCACTTAATTTAAGACTTGATTTAACTTCTTGCTCGGTTTTACAGGCACGTGAGAAAAGACAAGGATCGGCGAAGAAACGGAGGAAAACAATAAATTATTTTTTCTTGCCAGTACTTCTTAAGACTTCTGTTGCGGATTCATCGGTATCAGCTTCTTTGGTGACAATACCTCTTGAGCCAGTAGTGACAGATGATTTCATAGATACCTGTAGACTCTCAATGGCAAACCCTACTTTAATGAATTTTGAAAATTCTTCAGTTCCAGATACTGAATCTTTAACCTGTGATAAAAATACTAAAGCTGATACATTTTTATCAGAAACAGCTGTAAATGACATTGGTATTTTCATTGGGAAAACGATAGATGGCAATCAAAAGAGTGAACTATTAGTTAATCCTTGGCAGGCCCCTCCAAATTACAAGCATCCACATTCAATACACACCAAGAATGGTAATGAGGTGAGAAGATTTCTGGGCCACAATCACCTTAATAAATATAACTGGCTATTTTTATCCCCATCTAAACAAGGACTTTATTGCAAGTACTGTCCATGGTTCACTGTAGGTAATGTTGCAGGAGGTCACAAAACAGTAGGTAAAACTGCAAAAACTAATTACGAAACCATTAACAACATTTTCTAAGTTGCTAGGTCAAAAAGATGGTTTAGAGGAACATAATAATACTAGATATCACAAGGAAGCTGTGCAAGCAGGTAAATGTTTTCTCGAAAGCTATCATTCTACTGAATACAATATTCTCAATAAAGTGTATCTGTTTCGTGCTGCTCATCATCGTGTTTCACTATCTTATATTTTATTATAAGGCAATATGGACACAAAATATGACCAACTACAACTGCACGTTCAAAGACAGTCAAAAACTCTTCAGCATCTTCATCTAATTCTACGTTTCGGAATACCCGATATTTTCTTTATCAATTTTGAAAAATTGCAACACTTTGGATTATTACTTTTAAACGTAGACATATTTTCAATCACAAGAAACAAATCGTTAAATAGAAATAATAATTAAATCATAAAAAAATACGAACAAAATCTGTTTTTAATGTCAATAGGTAATTAAAAATTATTGGATTAGATCTTTAGCTGCTTGCTACCAACTAGTAAACAATATTGTTACGACCTATAATGTGGAGAGAACTGGGTTCATAAGGGATAGCCCAATTAGGTTTTACTACAGTATTGATTACTAATATTTAAATAAATAATAAATAATTGTACTTCAAAAAGTCCGATCTCAAATCACTGGCACTTAAAAATGTTTATCAATGTCTGTCCAGTTCGGCAGTTCGCACTCCTAGTAACGCGCCATTCAGACACCGCACTAACGATTCAGTCGCACTCCGCGTCACGCCACTCTCAGGGGGGTCTCTAATCCTCTTCGCCGATGTCGCACTTCCGCTCGGAACTGTCGCAGAGGCCGGCGTCTCGCGATCCGACGAGAGCAGCAGTGAAGAGTCGCGTCATCCCGGGCTGACCCGGGGAGGGTGGCGCCCACTATCCCCACTCCACGAGGCGGCCTGCGGGATTCCCCGGGCCGCCCAGCGGAGGCAGGGGGAGGGGGTGGCGAGGACCCTCGCGATCCGGCGAGAGCAGCAGTGAAGAGTCGCGTCATCCCGGGCTGACCCGGGGAGGGTGGCGCCCACTATCCCCACTCCACGAGGCGGCCTGCGGGATTCCCCGGGCCGCCCAGCGGAGGCAGGGGGAGGGGGTGGCGAGGACCCTCGCGATCCGGCGAGAGCAGCAGTGAAGAGTCGCGTCATCCCGGGCTGACCCGGGGAGGGTGGCGCCCACTATCCCCACTCCACGAGGCGGCCCGCGGGATTCCCCGGGCCGCCCAGCGGAGGCAGGGGGAGGGGGTGGCGAGGACCCTCGCGATCCGGCGAGAGCAGCAGTGAAGAGTCGCGTCATCCCGGGCTGACCCGGGGAGGGTGGCGCCCGCTATCCCCACTCCACGAGGCGGCCTGCGGGATTCCCCGGGCCGCCCAGCGGAGGCAGGGGGAGGGGGTGGCGAGGACCCTCGCGATCCGGCGAGAGCAGCAGTGAAGAGTCGCGTCATCCCGGGCTGACCCGGAAGGGTGGCGCCCACTATCCCCACTCCACGAGGCGGCCTGCGGGATTCCCCGGGCCGCCCAGCGGAGGCAGGGGGAGGGGGTGGCGAGGACCCTCGCGATCCGGCGAGAGCAGCAGTGAAGAGTCGCGTCATCCCGGGCTGACCCGGGGAGGGTGGCGCCCACTATCCCCACTCCACGAGGCGGCCCGCGGGATTCCCCGGGCCGCCCAGCGGAGGCAGTGGGAGGGGGTTGCCAGGACCCTCGCGATCCGGCGAGAGCAGCAGTGAAGAGTCGCGTCATCCCGGGCTGACCCGGGGAGGGTGGCGCCCACTATCCCCACTCCACGAGGCGGCCCGCGGGATTCCCCGGGCCGCCCAGTGGAGGCAGGGGGAGGGGGTGGCGTGGACCCTCGCGATCCGGCGAGAGCAGCAGTGAAGAGTCGCGTCATCCCGGGCTGACCCGGGGAGGGTGGCGCCCACTATCCCCACTCCACGAGGCGGCCTGCGGGATTCCCCGGGCCGCCCAGCGGAGGCAGGGGGAGGGGGTGGCGAGGACCCTCGCGATCCGGCGAGAGCAGCAGTGAAGAGTCGCGTCATCCCGGGCTGACCCGGGGAGGGTGGCGCCCACTATCCCCACTCCACGAGGCGGCCTGCGGGATTCCCCGGGCCGCCCAGCGGAGGCAGGGGGAGGGGGTGGCGAGGACCCTCGCGATCCGGCGAGAGCAGCAGTGAAGAGTCGCGTCATCCCGGGCTGACCCGGAAGGGTGGCGCCCACTATCCCCACTCCACGAGGCGGCCTGCGGGATTCCCCGGGCCGCCCAGCGGAGGCAGGGGGAGGGGGTGGCGAGGACCCTCGCGATCCGGCGAGAGCAGCAGTGAAGATACGCGTCATCCCGGGCTGACCCGGGGAGGGTGGCGCCCACTATCCCCACTCCACGAGGCGGCCTGCGGGATTCCCCGGGCCGCCCAGCGGTGGCAGGGGGAGGGGGTGGCGAGGACCCTCGCGATCCGGCGAGAGCAGCAGTGAAGATACGCGTCATTCCGGGCTGACCCGGGGAGGGTGGCGCCCACTATCCCCACTCCACGAGGCGGCCTGCGGGATTCCCCGGGCCGCCCAGCGGAGGCAGGGGGAGGGGGTGGCGAGGACCCTCGCGATCCGGCGAGAGCAGCAGTGAAGAGTCGCGTCATCCCGGGCTGACCCGGGGAGGGTGGCGCCCACTATCCCCACTCCACGATGCGGCCTGCGGGATTCCCCGGGCCGCCCAGCGGAGGCAGGGGGAGGGGGTGGCGAGGACCCTCGCGATCCGGCGAGAGCAGCAGTGAAGATACGCGTCATCCCGGGCTGACCCGGGGAGGGTGGCGCCCACTATCCCCACTCCACGAGGCGGCCTGCGGGATTCCCCGGGCCGCCCAGCGGTGGCAGGGGGAGGGGGTGGCAAGGACCCTCGCGATCCGGCGAGAGCAGCAGTGAAGAGTCGCGTCATCCCGGGCTGACCCGGGGAGGGTGGCGCCCACTATCCCCACTCCACGAGGCGGCCTGCGGGATTCCCCGGGCCGCCCAGCGGAGGCAGGGGGAGGGGGTGGCGAGGACCCTCGCGATCCGGCGAGAGCAGCAGTGAAGAGTCGCGTCATCCCGGGCTGACCCGGGGAGGGTGGCGCCCACTATCCCCACTCCACGAGGCGGCCCGCGGGATTCCCCGGGCCGCCCAGCGGAGGCAGGGGGAGGGGGTGGCGAGGACCCTCGCGATCCGGCGAGAGCAGCAGTGAAGAGTCGCGTCATCCCGGGCTGACCCGGGGAGGGTGGCGCCCACTATCCCCACTCCACGAGGCGGCCCGCGGGATTCCCCGGGCCGCCCAGCGGAGGCAGTGGGAGGGGGTGGCGAGGACCCTCGCGATCCGGCGAGAGCAGCAGTGAAGAGTCGCGTCATCCCGGGCTGACCCGGGGAGGGTGGCGCCCACTATCCCCACTCCACGAGGCGGCCCGCGGGATTCCCCGGGCCGCCCAGCGGAGGCAGGGGGAGGGGATGGCGAGGACCCTCGCGATCCGGCGAGAGCAGCAGTGAAGAGTCGCGTCATCCCGGGCTGACCCGGGGAGGGTGGCGCCCACTATCCCCACTCCACGAGGCGGCCTGCGGGATTCCCCGGGCCGCCCAGCGGAGGCAGGGGGAGGGGGTGGCGAGGACCCTCGCGATCCGACGAGAGCAGCAGTGAAGAGTCACGTCATCCCGGGCTGACCCGGGGAGGGTGGCGCCCGCTATCCCCACTCCACGAGGCGGCCTGCGGGATTCCCCGGGCCGCCCAGCGGTGGCAGGGGGAGGGGGTGGCGAGGACCCTCGCGATCCGACGAGAGCAGCAGTGAAGAGTCGCGTCATCCCGGGCTGACCCGGGGAGGGTGGCGCCCACTATCCCCACTCCACGAGGCGGCCCGCGGGATTCCCCGGGCCGCCCAGCGGTGGCAGGGGGAGGGGGTGGCGAGGACCCTCGCGATCCGACGAGAGCAGCAGTGAAGAGTCGCGTCATCCCGGGCTGACCCGGGGAGGGTGGCGCCCACTATCCCCACTCCACGAGGCGGCCTGCGGGATTCCCCGGGCCGCCCAGCTTTGGCAAGGGGAGGGGGTGGCGAGGACCCTCGCGATCCGACGAGAGCAGCAGTGAAGAGTCGCGTCATCCCGGGCTGACCCGGGGAGGGTGGCGCCCACTATCCCCACTCCACGAGGCGGCCTGCGGGATTCCCCGGGCCGCCCAGCGGAGGCAGGGGGAGGGGGTGGCGAGGACCCTCGCGATCCGACGAGAGCAGCAGTGAAGAGTCGCGTCATCCCGGGCTTACCCGGGGAGGGTGGCGCCCACTATCCCCACTCCACGAGGCGGCCCGCGGGATTCCCCGGGCCGCCCAGCGGGGTTAGGGGGAGGGGGTGTCGAGGACCCTCGCGATCCGACGAGAGCAGCAGTGAAGAGTCGCGTCATCCCGGGCTGACCCGGGGAGGGTGGCGCCCACTATCCCCACTCCACGAGGCGGCCTGCGGGATTCCCCGGGCCGCCCAGCGGGGGCAGGGGGAGGGGGTGGCGAGGACCCTCGCGATCCGACGAGAGCAGCAGTGAAGAGTCGCGTCATCCCGGGCTGACCCGGGGAGGGTGGCGCCCACTATCCCCACTCCACGAGGCGGCCTGCGGGATTCCCCGGGCCGCCCAGCGTTGGCAGGGGGAGGGGGTGGCGAGGACCCTCGCGATCCGACGAGAGCAGCAGTGAAGAGTCGCGTCATCTGGGCTGACCCGGGGAGGGTGGCGCCCACTATCCCCACTCCACGAGGCGGCCCGCGGGATTCCCCAGGCCGCCCAGCGACAGATAGCGGCGCAGAGGCAGGGCGTCGCGCGTGGTGTGGGACAGGGGGAGGGTGTAGCGAGGACTCTTGCGATCCGGCGAGGCACGCGTGGATGCCGTACTTCAGTGGGGGCTACGTGATATGCGCGTGAGCCGGTGCAGGGCCGTCAGCCAACTCCGAACCTGGCGCTTGTCGCGGTCCTGTTTGCATTCGTAACAATATAAAGCAGGTCTGCTGGTTGTTTGTCGTAGATACAATGTTGTCAACGTTAAATAAAAGTGACATATTATTGTTATCGAACGAACTGATAATTGAGGGGAATACTTATATGCTCTAAATTTAAGGTTTATTATATAAAATTGAAAATTTATTCTGATTCAATAAATATATTGAATAAATATATTTATTTTGTTTTTTCAAAATGCAAAAAAAAAAAGATACCAGTACTATGTATTGACCAGTCCTGCGCCAGGCGTCAGGCAGTGGAGCAGGAGCCGAGCCACATCTCTGATTCTGAAGTCACGACGGCCATCTTGGATGAGCGTAACGGGACACGGCGTAACGGGACACATAGTAACGGGACAAGTAGATCAAGGCGGCCGTCTTGGATCCGCCATCTTTAAATCGAGCGCCCCACTCATTATGATAAAATTTTCGTCTTTGTCGCCATATTGATTTTTATGTTACATTCGAAGCCGCCATCTTGGATACCGTCGAATTTGTTTCTGTAGTTTGTTCCTAGATAGCGCCAGCATCACTCTTGAATTTTTCTTTTCCACTGGAGGCTGCCATCTTGGATACCGTCGACTTTGTTTGTGTTGTTTGTTCCTAGAGAGCACCAGCGTCGCTCTGTCGCATCACATAAGGTCGATGTTCCATTACCTTCCATAGCTATTATTGTCCCATCGACATATTAAATTTAATTTTTTATGCAAAATACATTGGAAGTGCTGTGATTCGAACCAGCGCAGTTCTGATCTTTAGATTGGAAAACATACGCCTTTAACCGCTCGGCCATCGAGACATTTACCAGACGGAGAATTAAATAAGGTATATATAAAAATAACATGAATATTCGGACTTGTAATTTTTTTTTAATTTTAAGTAATAATAGGACTACCTGTTCGAGACAGAACCACCATCTTGTATTTAGTCATAACTGTTGCAATTATCGTTACGGCCGCCATCTTGAAAATAATTATTTATTATCCGATTTTAATAAAAAAATTTCAAAATTTCATCAAAAAATTAATTTATTAGAATACTGATTGATTAGATCGATTCCCTTCCTTCGTTCGAAACTGGCGAGGGCAAAAAAAATTAGATCCTTCTTCCACAGAAGCCACCTACAGACTAACCTACCACCAATACCAAGGTATATATCGTCAGCTGGTATGACGTCATGTCCGCCATCTTGTCTTCGTCTGCTGGAGACTACCATCATGTTTTCGTCTGATAGAGTGTGCTGGCGACATGTTAGTATAATTTTCTGTTCACCATACATTTAACCTCGTCTGTTGGCATTGAACATTGACATTGACCCTGAACTTTAACCTTGACCTTGAACTTTGACCTTGACCTTGAACTTTGACCTTGACCTCTAACTTTGACCTTGACCTTGAACTTTGACCTTGACCTTGAAATTTTACCTTGACCTTGAAATTTGACCTTGATCTTGAGCTTTGACCTTGACCTGGACGTCCATCATGGATCCGACATTTTATGTCCAGTACATGCTACCAAGAGCTACCATCTGCTAGTGGTCATTGCGACCATATTCTTTTCGTCTGCTGGAGGACACCATCATGCTAGTTTTATTCTAACCTACTACAGTGCAGTAATCATTTATTATTACTGAGGTGCCCGCCATTTTGAAATTTGGGCACCATCTTGTTATCATGTAATAATTTAGCTAGAAATGCGGGAAAATTTCCAAAAGTCTCCAAAAAATCAATTATTAACATACTAATTTAATCGGTGGATTCCTGTCCATGGTTCGATTCTTGACCAGTGACAGTTGTAACTAATTATTAAATAAATTTTAGATTCTGTTTTCCATTACCTTTCGGGGAATTTATTAATCATTCACTCTACGAAAAACAACTCAAGTCAGTATACCTGACAATCTTTTAAATACAGTGCCGCTATGCATTATGGAAAAGGAACGTACACATAGGAAATTGAATGATCACACATACAATAGCGGAATCACATGCTTAGTTGGAAATCAGAATACAAGAAATAAAACAAACTTTTTTTAAATATAAATAATTCATTTATTTTTCAATAGTACACACATGGCAGTTAAACAAATTATTATTGTATGTAGCCAGCTTTCCGCAGTTCTTTAAGTATGGACGATACTTCCTCGATATGCGAGTAGTTTCCTCTACGAACAGATGCCACCGACAGTTTTAGCCGGTCAACCAATATGTTTGGATCTTTCCATGATGTGTAATCAATCTCTTCTGCATCCATCTTCCTTGCACGTTTATAATAAATATTATGATCTCTGGTGTCTTCCGTTTCAACACCAACCTCAGGGTAACTTTTATCATCGAGCCAGTGATCATCACGCTTCTACGCGCACGATATTTCCTGGTAGAAAGCCTATTTCTTTAGCGCCGAGGAACCACTTATTATGTTTTCTGTACACTCCGTAGGTCGTGCCATTATTCCGACTCGTAAACGATTTCAGGTATGGCCGGACCATCGCATTAACTTGGTGCCCCTTTTTCGGTATTTTTTTCTTGTGCATGGACTCTGCAGTGGCGTGCCTAGGATTATGCTCTGGGGGGGGGGGGGGGTGTCTGGCAGAAGGCTAGGGCATTTCCGGGGGGCCTGAGGGGTATGGAATACCCCCCAGCTAGGCGGGGGGCCCGGGGGTCCTCCCCCGGAAATTTTTTGAAAAATATGTGTTCAATATTGCTGATTTAGGCTATCTAAAAATACTGGCCGTAACTTCATAAAAGTCAGTTTTATGAAGTCAGTTTACTCCAACATTCTTTAATTGTGAGTATCGGAAATATTTTTAATTTACTGCGTTTAATTTTTGTTATTTATCATGAAAACGTTTTTAGAATAAAAAGGCAAAATAAAACAAACATTTCTTTTTTTTAGAGACAATAAACAAATATGTTTTGTATTTTAAACTGACGAAACCTGGGACCATAGATACGATGCTCGGATTCGAATCAAAGGTGTATGATACAGGAAGAACGTACGAATCTACGCGCGCAGTAATCATTTTGCCTGTGAATGTCATAAGAATAAACTGTAATTTGGCAAGTGGAACGTATCTCAACGGAAGACTAAGCAACATGTTGCACGAGTTTTAACCGATGGTCCCGCCAGGATATAAACTGGATGAAGTACCGCAAAATATCATTCATGAGGACTGTAAGCTCCATGTCGTAAAAGTATTTTTTTTAATATTTTTTATTAAAATTTTATTAATTAATTTTCTTATAAATTTAAGAAAATATTCCTTAAAATCGGATAATAAATAAAGATTTTCAAGATGGCGGCCGTATCAGAAATTGCAATGGTGACGTCATAATCCATGATGACGTCAGAGGCCTGTCGGAGGCTGTATACATGGATGCTTAAACCTCAATATGGACATTTATAGCTGCTGGTATTTTTAAGGACTAAAACGGGAAGTTTTCTTTAAAAATGGGAATGTTTCATTCGAAAACGGAAAATTTTTCCTCAAAACGGGAATTTTTGAGTCATTGAGTTATTTTTGAGGAATTTTGAGGACGTTTTGAGTCCAAGATGGCCGCCGTGACGTCAGAGGTCGGTGGGAACCACTCACCACTGCCTGGCGCCTGCACCAGAAGGAAGTTTTAATATACGCACGGGCTTACAGAAGTATTTTTGTAATTTATCAGTCTTTTTTTATTTTTTATTTTTATTATTTTAATTATTTTTAAATATTTTTTATCTCTAATTTTCTTTTAATAAAAAAAGTTTTTTTTTCTCTGTGTGATCCTGATAATTTCTGACAATATTTTAATTGTTTTCTCCATATGCTCCTGATTATTCTGTAGTTTCTCCAAGTACTTGTGGTTATTTCTGAGGAATCAATCTCTGCATGAAATTTTTTTAGTTCATAAGGCATGCAATTATTTTTTATGATTTACATTTAAATAGATAATTTAGGTCACCTAAATACCTGACTTAAAATATTTTTTATCAGTTGGAATTAAAAAAGAAACATCCGTTACTCAGTCAAATAATATGCCTTGAGACACCTGAGAAGCACTATCATAAAAGACGAACTTTCTTCTCCTTGGTGTCTAGCGAAGTCTTCCTTCTCTTACGAACGTTAGTGAGTATCCTGCATCCCACATAAGAGAAATAACATTTTTTTACCTCAACACATCAAATGGCGACAACTATTACCAAGAATCTAGACAGTTTCCAACATGTTCTTTTGTATGGGATAAATTAACTCTCGCCGCTAAATGGAGCCAAATACAGTTAAGATTCATGTAGCCATATATTCCATGTAGCCTTATAGACTTGGAGCCACGTATCCAGTTGTAGACTTGTAGTCTTGTAGTCCTGTGTCTCTTATTTTCGTTGCCTCCTAGTCTTGTAGCCAAATAGCAGTTAGGCCTCGGAGATTTTGGAGCGATTTGAGCTTTGGATCTTGGATCATTTAGGCATTGAAGCATTGGAACTCTTAGCGCTGATGGACAATTAAAGCAATTGGAACATTGGAGCAATTTGAAAAATGGAACAATTGGAGCAGTTGGAGCTGATGGATCAATTGAAGCTGTTTGTCAATTGGAGCAATTGTATCGTTGGAGCGAATGGAACTTCGGAGTACTTGAAACTGTTGGATCTATTGAAGTTTTGGAGAAATTGGAGCTTTGGCGCTGTTAGGTAACTTGGAGCTGTTGGATCGATTGGCGCATTGGAGCACTTGGGGCCTTTATATCCTTTGAAATTTTGGAGATGTTGGAGCTGTTTGACAATTGGAGCAATTGGTTCATTTGAGCAAATGGAAAAATGGAGTAATTTTTGTATTTGGAGCTGATGGAGCAATTTTACCTTTTGGCAAATTGGAGTAATTGGAGCATTGGTGCAATTGGAGCTTTGGAGCAGTTGGGCACTTGGAGCTGTTGGAGCGATTGCCACTATTAAGCATTTGGAGCTGTTGGAGCGAATGGGAATTTTGATCAATTAGACTTTTGAAGCTGTTGGAGCACTTGGAGCTTTTAAGTTGATTGGAGCTATCGAGCACTTGTAGCTTCTCGTGTGCTATGAGCTTTGGAGCAACTAGAGCTGTTGGAAAGAGTTGATATTTGGATCTTTTGGAGCATCAGAACTCTAGGAGTTGTTGGTCAATTGGAGCAATTGGAACAATGGAGAAATTGGAGCTTCGGAGCTGTTGAAGCACTTGGATCTGTTGGAGCCAATGGCATTTGTACTTTTCTTAACGATATCAAGCAGAATATTATAAATCAGCTTACTAATAAAGTATCAACGTATGGATCTTAAATAATAACTGGTGTAAACCATATTCGTTCGATGACTAAGTGAAGAAGTACTCATCCAAGACAGTGAATACTCCCATTTAAACTTTCAATGATGTGAGACAGTCTGTTAAAAACAGTATCGAGAAACACTATCAGCAAAAATATTACTATATAGGCAAATAATCTAGCTGGTTTCTGACTTCAGCAAAACGATTGGAGCTAAGAATTAGTCAGTTCAAGCCGATGCAGAACTTAATTTTAATAATATATCTTATTTGTGCAAGTTTTCCTGTAGAAATGTACAAAAAAATATATAATAAATTTATTTGTAAAAAATGTTTCTTTTCGAACATGTACCTTTTGTAATATTTTTAAATAAATTACCTTTTTGCATTGATTAAGTATCGAACCAAGCGGAGCAATTGATCGAATCAATGAGATTTTAATTGCAAGATTTTTTTGATGATTATTGAAATTTTTCCCAAATTTCTAAGTAAATAATTACTTATTTTTTTAATGGCATCCAAATGTCAAGATAGCGAAGCCACAGTAATAATAAATCATTACTGCTCTCTAGCGGGTGAAAATTAAAATAACATGGCGGCAATGAACTCTAGCAGATAAAAATAAAGATGCTGACCTTCAGTATACGAAAACAAGATAGCGGTTTGACGTCATACTGGCTGACGATATATATTCATATATACATATATTCATATATATATGTATATATGAATATATGTTTATATATATATATATATCCTGGCATTGGTGGTGGGAGGTCTGTTTGCCGGCTGCTTCTATGGAGGAAGCATATGTCCCCATTTATTATTTTTGTCCCTAACCAGGTTCGAACCGAGTACATTACTGCGTTTTTAAATAGTATTTTATTAAAATTTAATTAATAATTTTTTATAAATTTTAAATCTTTTGCGATTAAAATCTGGTATTAATTAAGGATTTTCAAGATGGCACCCGTGACGTCATAATAAAAGATGGTAGATTGTTTTATTTAACTCATTATTTTTTTAAATTTAAATTACTCCCGATTTTCTAGCATAAAACTACGGAATTTTAAGATGGCGGTCGTAAAGAAATTTACAACGATCTATAATTCAAGATGGTGAGCGGAATAGAAAGTGCAACGGATACGTCATACACATCCAAGTTACGGGCGTAACGTAAACTACAACATTTTAGAGTTTAAGATGGTGACACTAACGAAATGTGCAACGGTGTTTTTTTCAATAATATTTTACTAAAAATCGATTAAAAAAATTGTTTTTACAAATTTAAAATTTTTACGAATTTAAATTATAAAAATTACAGATTTTTCAAGATGGCCGCCGTAATGATAATGGCAGATATTACGTCATAATTAAATATGGCGGAAGTGATGTATGAAATATATTTTTTTTTAATTTTTATTAAGAATTATTATAATATATGAATAATACATTACATGTTTACTATCTCCGGGAATCCAACCAAGGACCAAAAACGATTAAGTAACTGATTTGAAGTAAAAAAAAAAAGTTTTCATTTTTTTTTTAATATTCTGGAATTTTTAGGTCAAAAATTAATGAATTGGAATTTAACGGTCAAGGTCATCCAAGATGGTCGTCAAAGCCTTAGAGCGGCTTTTCGTCAAGGAATTTAAGCCGCTTTTATGAATTTTGGTTCTTTCTAAGTGAAAAATCTTTTAAAGTTTTACAAATTCTAAATTTTGGAATTTTCGAGGAATAAAATGGGAAATTTGTCCTCAAAACGAGAAGTTTTTCCTCGAAATAGTGACATTTTTAGTAATTTTGTGAGATTTTGAGTCATTTTGAGTCCAAGATGGACGCCTTGCCGTCACAATAAAGGTGACGTTTAGCTCCACCGGCTCCAAGCCTTGAAGCCTGTGCCCGGAGCCCCATTTATACACTATTATTATTTATTATATTTTTTCATTATTTATGTAAATTTTCCCACTTTTCCAGGTTAATTATTACGGATTTTAATATTGCGACCGTAACGTTAATTACAGCGGTTACGTCATAATTCAAGATGACGGGTGTGACTTAAGCAATTTTTATTAATTTTAAAATTTTGATTGTAATTTTTAAAAATATTATTAATAAATTACATTTTTTACTTTTGCCGCAAATCGAACCGAGGACCGAAATCGATAAAGTAACTTAACATTAGAGGTAGGCATTTTTTTCAGATTTTTTTTGTCGTAAATTAAACAAAATGAGTTTTATGGTCAAGGTTAAGGTCATCATGACCTTAGCGGCTTAGGGGCGGCTTGTCGTCGGGGAATTTAAGCCTCTTTCGGGAGTTTTGGTTCTTTCTCCGGCAAACATTTGTAGAGGTTTTTCGAATTTTGAATTTTTGAGCAATAAATGGCAATATCCACCTCAAAACGGTAATTTTTCCTTCGAAAAAGATTTTTTTTTTTTTAATTTTTTAGATCTTATGTCGGAATTTTTTTACTTAAAAACTGGAAACTTTGGTGGAATTCAATCTATTTTAGGCGAATTTGGACAATTTTTGATGGTCATGGTTAAAGGTCAAGGTCACCTAAAATGACCAACATGTCGTCACAATCCTAGATGGCGGACACCGACACCTCACAAGAATCTCTGCTCTCTGAGGAACTGTGAAAATTTCAATCCACAGCCAGAAGCCTGTCCTCGAAGTAAATATTATATGCTACTACGTACTACTAGTACATTTATTGTTGACTTAATTGAAATGCGTAATTTTACTCAAATGATGTTTATATAAACAAGTCAACATTGAGGGATGTTAACCACAACTGCTATTAAAATGTACAGCTGCATTTATAAAATTTACAATAACAAAAATTGTATTTTTTCAATTTCAAATCATTTAAAACAGTTATTAAAAATTAATGTGATTAAGAAAATGAAGTTTTAATCATCAAACTTTGAAATTACTAAAATTAATCTATTTTTACAGTATACTTATGAGTCAATTCGAAGTTTTCTGTCTTTAAAAAACCAAACAACAAAAAGTGTTGAGAGAATAACATTATTTGTATTGCACTAATTTATTCATTTGACTTTGTCGGAAAAGTTGTTAGTATGCAAAGAACTAAATCATAACCACCCGCAAAAATTATTTGCTTTGACTGGAATAAAAGCAATCTATTAAATAATGAATTCCAAACAAATAACAAATCACATTATAGCATTGTGACCGTGTGTAAGGTCACAGCATCCACAACTAAAAATTGTACAAATATAGGATTATAACAGAATATGCTTGGAATATTCTTACTTATAGCAAGTGAATCTAGTCAGGTAAATTTTTTATAGGTTGCCGGCTGAGATACATTTAGAAAGTAAGTTCAGCGCTCGTCAACTCGAGGCGATTGGAAAGCTAAGTGGTCACTTATGCTGAAGTAGGTCAGGCTTGCAAGGTTACGTCAACTACCATTTAAAGAAGTACACTGGTAAAACTACAATTGCTTTCTCAGTAAGAAATTTCCGCTAACCAATGGCATGAACCGATTAAATATGAATACTTAATCACTCAGACCGTGTGTTCAAGTTACACCTTGAACTCGAGATTTCATGTAACTAGAAAATAAATGACAAAACAGGCAGTTTAAGTCAAGAAAATAAGATCAAAATGATACCAAACTATAAGAAATGTGTCCAAAGCTGAATTTTTGCACAGCGTTTAGAGTCGACCATGCTTAAAAACAAAACCAAAAATTACCGCATTAGGCCTTGTGCGTCACACAGAAAAAAACATTTAGTTAAGTCCTATATGATATTTTTAAGAAGTATGTGTTCAAAAACAAAAAAAAAGAGACTAAATGTGTTGAATATGTAAACATACCGAAAACAAGGCAAAACCTAAGGAGGTTGAAATTAAAAAAAAATATATATATAGTACAGAATTCAGTGAAAGTAACTAGTCGAATAAATATTACAGCACAGACAGATGAGGTTACAACGACACGACAGTTGTAACAAGAACAGTTCAGGCTAATAACCCTAAGTGCGTCCTATCAGACTAGACTACATCCGACTCTCAACAGCGCGTAAATTCGGTACATTTCAGTTCTTGACACGAGTAGTATAGCATGGCCGGTCCGGGTACAGGTTACAGACTGTGGAGCGTGGAGCCGGTCATTTTAGTGATAAAAGTAGTAGGTAAATGTTCCTCCGAGCCCTGGGTTCCGGGTGTGTAGTTGGAGCAGACCGCCATCTGTCGTCACGGCGCGGCGGCCAGTGTTGACTCACAAATGACTCAAAAATTACTCCAAATGATTCACAATGACTGAAAAATAATAAATAAATAAAAAATTCGATTTCGCGGGAAAAGTTCACATTTTGAGGGAAAATTTCCCGTTTTTTGACCTTAAAAATGCCAACGGCCTATAATGCCTACATTGAGGCTTAAGGATCCATATATAGGTATAGCCTCCGATAAGCCTCTGACGACATCTAGGAATATGACGTCACCGTTGCCATTTTCGTTACAGCTGCCATCTGGTCAATCTGTAATTATTATGCTAGACAATCGGGAAAACATTTTAAAATTCATAAAACAATGTAAATAATAAATTTTAAAAAAATATATTGAAAAAACGTTCATATTTCGTTATGGCCGCCATATTAAATTTAAAAATGTGGCAAATTTCTTTACGTTGGCCATCTAGGGCGTGTATGACATAATCGTTGTGCGTTTCGTTACGGACACCATCATGGTTTCTAGACTGTTGCATTTTTAGAGAAATCCGTGTTATAATAGTTTACAGTTTAATCTCGATGTTGTAAAATAATTAAATGATGGAGAAAATATGTTGGAGCCAGATAATATTGTATCCTGTCGATCACATCCTATTTTATCCTAAAGTATTTGGTCGATCGTATCCTATAAAACTGAATGTTTGATCAAATTTGTCTCATTTTGGTTAAATGTGTGTAATCAATTTTTTCCTGGACAAATATTTTATGGTTCAGAATCTTTCGTTCTTGATACAATATTTCCCAAGAATTCTTGGTCATAAGTAGATGGATATAGCCGATTCTGGGACAGGCGCAGGATCCAGGATCCGGCGGCCATCTTGGATGACGTCATCGGCGGCCATCTTGGACTCAAAAATTCCCTAAAATTCCTTAAAAATGACTCAAAAATTCCCGTTTTGAGGAAAAATTTCCCGTTTTCGAGGAAAAAATTCCCGTTTCGAGGGAAAATTAGGATTTCGAAAAACCTCAAAAGTCGTTTTGCCTTAGAAAAAACCCAAAATCCTAAAAGCGGCTTACTAAACCTTAGAGCTAGCCACTCAATTAATAAATTTTTTATAAAAATATGAGTCCTCGGTTCGAACCCGACGAGTGCAAAAATAAAAATGGCGTCCGATCCTTCCCTCTTGGTGGCTGCTGGCAGACTGACTCCCACTACTTTGTTCATAGTATATTTATCGTCAGGTAGTATGATGTCATGTCCGCCATCTTGAAAATCAATAATTTTTAAGTTAGAAAAATGGGAAAAAAATTAAAAATCATTAAAAAAAATAACTCATCGAATTAAATAATACTAAAAATTAAAAAAATTATTACTTAAAACCACTTTTGAACATATCGTTAGGTCGCCATCTTGGATTATATTTAATTGTTGCATGTTTCGTTATGCACGCCATCTCGGTTGAGTACGATGTTATCGTTACACTTTACATTATGACCGCCATATTGGATCCTATTAATGTTGCATGTTTCGTTATGGCAGCCATCTTGGAATCGTGTAATTATTTAGCTAGATATTTGGGAAAAAATCCATAATTCATTAAATAAATCACTCATTAATTTACATATTGATTCGATCAGTTCCTGTCCTTGGTTCGATATTCGATCAATTCAATAATGTTTAATTTTATGTAAAAAAATAATAATTTCAATAAACCATGTTCAAAATTCTTAAAGAGGCTTAAAATCCTCTACTACCATCATCTTATAAGCCATCATGTCCGCCATCTTGTAAATTCGTAATTTCAATGCTATAAATTCAGGAAAAAGTTCAAAACTCATTAAATAAATTTTGCAACCAATAAAATGATTAATTATATCGACTTAGGTCCTTGGTACGATTCTGGATTATGAAGAAAAAATAAATATAACAACAATTTAACATAATAGTGACAGGTTCGTAAATAAAACATCGCAAATTCTTTCACAAAATAAATTTTATTACAAAATCTATATTTTACTACAGGATCACTTGCGAAAGCCCTGCATAGGCGTGAAATGACTAATTCTTAGCTCTAATCGGTTTATACTAGACAGAGACCAACCAGAACCTTTACAGACATAGTCCTCCTCTTCTTGACAGAGTTTCTGGATACCGTTTTTAACAGTTTGCTTCACATCGTCAGAACTGTAAATTACTGCAGCCGATGTCTTGAATGCACACTTCCTCACTTCGTCTTCGAATGGATACGGCTTTCCATATATACAGTCCAACCACAAGTTCTATTTTGATGGACCGTTTGTTGCTACATCATCAGTAAGCTGATTGATTATGTCCTCTCTGATATCATCAAGAAAATTACAAATGTCTTTTGACTCACCTAACGTATTTAGATAATAGTAATCTTTCAATTTTCCACGAAATACAGACTGCGCCAAGTAGAACCCATTATCATTCACTTGTAATGCACCGAACACAGTATTAGGTTTATTTTCATGTCCAGACGTTATAGCAATCGGTTGCTGCACATTGGTTATCTTGCTTGTACGCTTACGAGTCTCCAATCTAAAGCGAGGAGTCGAAATTTCTACAGTTCTTCAGTAGACACACGGACTTTACCGTTGCATTTTTTCACATGCTGTCGCAAACTATCAATACGTGTAAACCATTCATGACACTCATTACGGCGGAACTTCATGCGAGATGGATTCTTCTTGCATTTACTCCTCTCATGTGTTCATGCTATATGAGAAAAAGTGAACGACATATCGCAGTAGCTGCAAGGATACCTTGCTGATGAAGACGAGCCTTTCAGACCCGATCCAGATACTGACGTTGCCGCAGTTGCGACATCTCCAGGCATACTCTTATGAACATCAATGCATCGTTGTTGAATAGAAACCTTTACTTTCTGCCGAACTGCAGGACCTTTGCATGTCTTCATGTGCGTTTTCATATTATCTTTTCTGGCAAACTGCTTATGGCATTTCTCACAAACAATCATTTTACGATAAAGGTTCTTGACACATTCTCTCTTTCGTGTCGTCGAGCATTGCTGTTTTTTGTGAAAATCTTGTCACAGTAACAACACCGATGTCCGTTAGTTGTTGAATCACCAGCCATTGAAGTCTCCATTGAGGCTGAAACGAAGTTAGTCGTGTTTTCCTGTGTAGCCAGCACCACCGGCATTAAATACTCTTCTGCTGGTGGTACCACGACAGTTGAAGTCTCCTCCAGTGTTGTCAGAGGCGTTGCCGTCGAGATCTGCTCCTTCCTCGTCGCCGTTGACGTTAGGGTTCCTGTAGACGATGGTACATCCTCCATCAAGTTCGACGTTAAAGTCGGTAAAGATGCCATCGAGTTCACAAGAACAGGTAATTACGCGACTTATGCACCAGAAGAAACAAACTAGGCGATCCTTACACCGATAACGTCAGTAACAAACTGAGCATCCTGCTGTCTAGGACTCGCTTATATACATGCACAGGATGGAATAATACGCTAGTCAAATCAAGAACCATCAACAATAATACTCGAGTCAAAACTACATTAAAAATAGAAGCCCACTCAACGAAAAAGGCAGCACATATGGAAGCAAATTCGACATATGAAATGGACACGTAATGCACGCACTTGCAGATTTCATCACAAAGTTAACATTTAAATTTTATTCAAGCGAAGTAGCAAGCCAATGTCACATCATCATATTAACATCCTATTGGTCATACTATCCTCAACATTTCACAGTATTATAAATCACACCAGTTTTAGACGGACTTATGGTTTCTAACACACAACATTTCAGTCATTTTTCTTTAATAAATTCATATTTTAAATGCAAAATATACATGGTAAACGAAGAACCAGGTACGTAAATATTTTATATACTTTATGTACACTGTAGACGTCAAGAGCTTGAAAGTACATATGTAAGAAAGATATTTAATAAAACTCATATTAAATTGTATATTTATTCCCATTAATACACATCAGATCAAAAAAAGTAGGTTTTATTATATAAACCTCGAATTTCTTAGTTCATGTTTCTTTGAGGACGTATAAATTTTCAGAATTTGCGAACCAAGTAGAAGTTTTAGTCTATTCTTCAATCATTTGGATTGTCTCTCGATGAACAATTGGTCTCATGTGCTACGGCTTCCATCTTCTTTACATATTTGTTATTATTAGTCTTAAAATCCACGCATCCGTGTCACTATCACAGACGCAAAGTTATCATCATCATCGTAGCTGTCATCAATATTATCATGAGCTGCATCAATATCACTCATTTTATGATATCGTTTCCGCATTTCAGTTGTCAGAGATTTACCACAATCTATGATCTTGTGAGCTTCACATTATTTTTTATTGTTTTGTAGACATGGTTAGTTCCATTCTCGTTTTCTTTAAAAGCCTGTGTGTCCAGTTTTATTATTTAATCCTTCAACCCATCATCCCAAACACTATTAAATCATCGTAGTATACAAAAAAAATCAACAAAGTTCCTTTCATTTAATCTTAAGAACCGCATCATCCTTTCCACCTAAAGTATAGTTTCTTGAGCCCAAGAGTCTTTCATTATATACCATGCAGTGTTCTTCAAGAGATGTGGTATACTTCTAGTTCTACATACAAATCCATCCTATCATTGATTTTTTGACACATTAGAAAAAAAAACCTTAAAGTAATTTTTACGTGTTTTATTAAATTATCACTTCGGCTAAAAATAATTACCACACATAGTGTGTTATTACATTTCCTTCTTCATCTGCAATGCTAAGTTCCTTGATAATAAATCCATACTGACTAGAGAAGCCTTGGAGGTTTACACATTTCGTCATGGTGTCGAGAATGATATACTCTGAAATACATAATAAAGAGAAAATTGATATAAATAACATTATACTTTGCTTAATAGTTCCTTAAGTAATGAACGCACTGCTTGACCAGTGACAGGTGTAACTAAATATTAAATATATTTAATATTTTATTTTCCATTACCTTTCGTGGTATTTATTAATCATTCACTCTACGAAAAACAACTCAAGACAATAAACCTGACCAACGAATTAAATACAGTACCACTGTGCCTTACATGAATGTATAATTTTTCTATAATCTGAATAACCTATAAATCGTTCATGTACAAAGCCACACATACAGGCCAATTTTCTATGGACCATGAGACCGAGTCATGACAATATCAGACGTATAGGCTAGTCATTTCAGGACCGCAGGACCTTCTTCGTCTTTAGATAATAACAGTCATTTAGACCATCATGAAATTTTTATAAATACTAAAGGACCAAAGGACCTTGAAAAATATTTTAGTAACACCAAGAGGTTTTGAACTAGTAAATATTCAGTCACTACATATTTTACTACGCGCAATCAACAAATAGAAAGCACCATCAACGAAAAGGCAGCACATTCAAAAAAGGCAGCACACTTGGAAACACCATCAACAAAATGGAAGCACATTTTGGAAGCACCATCAACGTAAAGGCAGCACATTTTGGAAGCACAATCAATAAAGGCAGCACATTTGGAAGAACCATCAACAAAAAGGAAGCACATTTGGAAACACCATTAACAAAAAGGAAGCACATTTTGGAAGCACCATCAACGTAAAGGCAGCACATTTTGGAAGCACAATCAATAAAGGCAGCACATTTGGAAGCACATTTTGGAAGCACCATCAAACAGGCAGCACATTTGGAAACACAAGTTACGAGAACTAAGTCTTAGTTAGAAATCAGAATGCAAGAAATAAAAACATTAAATTTTTACTTTTAATATTTAATTTATTTCTTAACATTATACAAATTGATGTAAAATAAGTCATTATTGTATGTAGCCAGCTTTCCTCAGTTCTTCGAGTATGAAGGATATTTCTTTTATGCACGAATAGTTTCCTGCACAAAGCGAGCCATGTAGAAGTCTTAGCCGGTCAACCAATAAGTTTGGATCTTTCCACGATGTGTAATCAATCTCTTCTACCACCATCTCACTTGCTTGTTTATTATAAATACTTTTAATATCACAATCGTCCCAGTGATCATAATAAGCGTTACCAGATTTATTTATTATAACACGTCGTTTACATCGTTTCGGTCTCAGGACACCGTAACATTCTTCGATCTTGTCAGCTTTAGGTGCTTCATCACAGTCTATGCTTTTGTCAACAGCCTCAGAGTCACTGTAACAATCACTGTAGAAGACATCCTTTTCACCCAGATTACCATATGAATTCGATATCGATGATGTCGAAGTGCCATTATCGTCTTCATGCTTCCTTTTTAGGAGTCCATCATTTTTACAAAGTAAGAAAGATCTACTTGAATTCGGCTGGAATGTATTCTCACTTTTCACGTTAAGGATTCTTCCATTGTCTTCATTCTCCCATAAATCATCATCGTCCTTCAATTTAAGTTCTTCGTCGAGATCGGAAGAGCCACAAACATAATGTCTCTCAAGACAAGGAAAATTATTGTCGTAATGCAGATCACTATTCCTTAGTCTAGTAGATCCATCGTTGTCCTCTGGCTTGTACGCAGGCTTAACGTTACAAGTTCTGGCATGTCTTTTTAAGCTCTCTCCGCGTAAACGACTTGCTACATCGAACGCAACTTATCATATTGCGTAGTGGATTTTTAACACAGTCATTCTTCTGGCATTGTCTTCCATTCTTTCTCAAGATAAATTCTTTGCTGCATAACTCACACCTGTGTCCTTTCGATACAGCGACAGACACCGAATCAGGATTCATATTAGTTACTGTGACTAATGTTAGATACAAACAGACAGTTTTACAATTGGAACCATTACTTAAATATAATTTTTTTAATATTTCTTAAACGAGAGTTAAGTTATCTCATGCAAAGGTACTTGTTGTAAGTAGTTCTGCTTTTCAACAACAGATGACACCACGTATTGCTTGCAGGTAAATATTATTTCTTTCTTTCATGCGGGATGCAGGATTCTCACTAACGATCGCAATAGAGGGATGGCATCGCTAGACTCCAAGGAGAAGGTAGTTTGTTCTTCCAGTTAGTGTTTCTCAGAAATCTCAGGGTATATTATTATTTGACTGAATAATGATTTTTTTTAAATTCCACCTAATAAAAATAAAATAGAAGCACTCAGAGAAAACCATCAGGGAGGATGTCGTTTATAAACATCATAAATTACCAATTTTTTTAAAAAAGTCCAAATTTAATCCTGCTTAAGCAAAGAGTTCACAAGCGGACTTGTGCTAGAACTTTAATGTTGCTTAAGCAAAGAGTTTACAAGCGGGCTTGTGAACTCTTTGCTTAAGCAGGATAAAATTTGGACTTTTTTAAAAAAAATTGGTAATTTATGATGTTTATAAACGACATCCTCCCTGATGGTTTTCTCTGAGTGCTTCTATTTTATTTTTATTAGGTGGAATTTAAAAAAAATCATTATTCAGTCAAATAATAATATACCCTGAGATTTCTGAGAAACACTAACTGGAAGAACAAACTACCTTCTCCTTGGAGTCTAGCGATGCCATCCCTCTATTGCGATCGTTAGTGAGAATCCTGCATCCCGCATGAAAGAAAGAAATAATATTTACCTGCAAGCAATACGTGGTGTCATCTGTTGTTGAAAAGCAGAACTACTTACAACAAGTACCTTTGCATGAGGTAACTTAACTCTCGTTTAAGAAATATTTAAAAAATTATATTTAAGTAATGGTTCCAATTGTAAAACTGTCTGTTTGTATCTAACATTAGTCACAGTAACTAATATGAATCCTGATTCGGTGTCTATCGCTGTATCGAAAGGACACAGGTGTGAGTTTTGCAGCAAAGAATTTATCTTGAGAAAGAATGGAAGACAATGCCAGAAGAATGACTGTGTTAAAAATCCACTACGCAATATGATAAGTTGCGATCGATAAAGCAAGTCGTTTACGCGGAGAGAGAGCTTAAAAAGACATGCCAGAACTTGTAACGTTAAGCCTGCGTACAAGCCAGAGGACAACGATGGATCTACTAGACTAAGGAATAGTGATCTGCATTACGACAATAATTTTCCTTGTCTTGAGAGATATTCTGTTCGTGGCTCTTCCGATCTCGACGAAGAACTTAAATTGAAGGACGATGATGATTTATGGGAGAATGAAGACAATGGAAGAATCCTTTACGTGAAAAGTGAGAATACATTCCAGCCGAATTCAAGTAGATCTTTCTTACTTTGTAAAAATTATGGACTCCTAAAAAGGAAGCATGAAGACGATAATGGCACTTCGACATCATCGATATCGAATTCATATGGTAATCTGGGTGAAAAGGATGTCTTCTACAGTGATTGTTACAGTGACTCTGAGGCTGTTTACAAAAGCATAGACTGTGATGAAGCACATAAAGCCGACAAGATCGAAGAATGTTACGGTGTCCTGAGACCGATACGATGGAAACGACGTGTTATAATAAATAAATCTGGCAACGCTTATTACGATAACTGGGACGATTGTGATATTAAAAGTATTTATAATAAACAAGCAAGTGAGATGGTGGTAGAAGAGATTGATTACACATCGTGGAATGATCCAAACTTATTGGTTGACCGGCTAAGACTTCTACATGGCTCGCTTTGTGCAGGAAACTATTCGTGCATAAAAGAAATATCCTTCATACTCGAAGAACTGAGGAAAGCTGGCTACATACAATAATGACTTATTTTACTTCTATTTGTATAATGTTAAGAAATAAATTAAATATTAAAAGTAAAAATTTAATGTTTTTATTTCTTGCATTCTGATTTCTAACTAAGACTTAGTTCTCGTAACTTGTGTTTCCAAATGTGCTGCCTTTATTGATTGTGCTTCCAAAATGTGCTGCCTTTACGTTGATGGTGCTTCCAAAATGTGCTTCCTTTTTGTTGATGGTGTTTCCAAATGTGCTTCCTTTTTGTTGATGGTGCTTCCAAATGTGCTGCCTTTATTGATTGTGCTTCCAAAATGTGCTGCCTTTACGTTGATGGTGCTTCCAAAATGTGCTTCCATTTTGTTGATGGTGTTTCCAAATGTGCTGCCTTTTTTGATTGTGCTGCCTTTTCGTTGATGGTGCTTTCTATTTGTTGATTGCGCGTAGTAAAATATGTAGTGACTGAATATTTACTAGTTCAAAACCTCTTGGTGTTACTAAAATATTTTTCAAAGTCACTTGGTCCTTTAGTATGTATAAAAATTTCATGATGGTCTAAATGACTGTTATTATCTAAAGACGAAGAAGGTCCTGCGGTCCTGAAATGACTAGCCTATAAGTCTGATATTGTCATGACTCGGTCTCATGGTCCATAGACAATTGGCCTGTATGTGTGGCTTTGTACATGAACGATTTATAGGTTATTCAGATTATAGAAAAATTATACTTTCATGTAAGGCATAGCGGTACTGTATTTAATTCGTTGGTCAGGTTTATTGTCTTGAGTTGTTTTTCGTAGAGTGAATGATTAATAAATACCACGAAAGGTAATGGAAAATAAAATATTAAATATATTTAATATTTAGTTACAACTGTCACTGGTCAAGCAGTGCGTTCATTACTTCTGGAACTATTAAGCAAAGTATAATGTTATTTATATCAATTTTCTCTTTATTATGTATTTCATAGTATATCATACTCTATGTAACTTGGATGTCCAGGTCCGATCTCAAGACACAATGCTAGCATGCTTAGGGCTTGGATGGTTGATCACCGTGTTGGAATTTTTGAGGTCGCCAGCAAGGCGGAGGACAACAACGGAAGCAACGGTACATGTGACTGGACTGGAGGGTGGTCCTAGCGGAATAAATTGAGGTCAACACCCTAGACACAGCAGTCAACACAAAGTCGTGTGGGTATAGAGCTGCTGCTACAAATTCAAGCAAATGCTGTTCGTTCCAACTGCAAAGCACGCGGAAGTAACGCCCGGATTCCGTCGTGTGCACTACGTCACCGAGGATGGTTACTTCCAACTAGAAGTCTGCAACTTCGGTCATCACTGCACCAGTGATTGTGACGAGGAGGCTCCGGACATCATCGAGACATCCTGCAACAAGGTAGATTGTGTCGTCTATTATCTAAGACCTGACAGTACATTACCGGCTTAGTCTCGTCTCGACCACCATGACGAAATGTGTAAACCTCCAAGGCTTCTCTAGTCAGTATGGATTTATTATCAAGGAACTTAGCATTGCAGATGAAGAAGGAAATGTAATAACATACTATGTGTGGTAATTATTTTTAGCCGAAGTGATAATTTAATAAAACACATAAAAATTAACTTTAAGGTTTTTTTTTCTAATGTGTCAACAAATCAATGATAGGATGGATTTGTATGTAGAACTAGAAGTATACCACATCTCTTGAAGAACACTGCATGGTATATAATGAAAGACTCTTGGGCTCAAGAAACTAAACTATAGGTGGAAAGGATGATGCGGTTCCTAAGATTAAATAAAAGGAACTTTGTTGATTTTTTTTCTGTATACTACGATGATTTAATTGTGTTTGGGATGATGGGTTGAAGGATTAAATAATAAAACTGGACACACAGGCTTTTAAAGAAAACGAGAATGGAACTAACCATGTATACAAAACAATAGAGAATAATGTGAAGCTCACAAGATCATAGATTGTGGTAAATCTCTGACAACTGAAATGCGGAAACGATATCATAAAATGAGTGATGTTGATGCAGCTCATGATAATATTGATGACAGCTACGATGATGATGATGATAACTTTGCGTCTGTGATAGTGACACGGATGCGTGGATTTTAAGACTAATAATAACAAATATGTAAAGAAGATGGAAGCCGTAGCACATGAGACCAATTGTTCATCGAGAGACAATCCAAATGATTGAAGAATAGACTAAAACTTCTACTTGGTTCGCAAATTCTGAAAATTTATACGTCCTCAAAGAAACATGAACTAAGAAATTCGAGGTTTATATAATAAAACCTACTTTTTTTGATCTGATGTGTATTAATGGGAATAAATATACAATTTAATATGAGTTTTATTAAATATCTTTCTTACATATGTACTTTCAAGCTCTTGAAATCTACAGTGTACATAAAGTATATAAAATATTTACGTACCTGGTTCTTCGTTTACCATGTATATTTTGCATTTTAAAATATGAATTTATTAAAGAAAAATGACTGAAATGTTGTGTGTTAGAAACCATAAGTCCGTCTATAACTGGTGTGATTTATAATACTGTGAAATGTTGAGGATAGTATGACCAATAGGATGTTAATATGATGATGTGACATTGGCTTGCTACTTCGCTTGAATACAATTTAAATGTTAACTTTGTGATGAAATCTGCAAGTGCGTGCATTACGTGTCCATTTCATATGTCGAATTTGCTTCCAAATGTGCTGCCTTTTTCGTTGAGTGGGCTTCTATTTTTAATGTAGTTTTGACTCGAGTATTATTGTTGATGGTTCTTGATTTGACTAGCGTATTATTCCATCCTGTGCATGTATATAAGCGAGTCCTAGACAGCAGGATGCTCAGTTTGTTACTGACGTTATCGGTGTAAGGATCGCCTAGTTTGTTTCTTCTGGTGCATAAGTCGCGTAATTACCTGTTCTTGTGAACTCGATGGCATCTTTACCGACTTTAACGTCGAACTTGATGGAGGATGTACCATCGTCTACAGGAACCCTAACGTCAACGGCGACGAGGAAGGAGCAGATCTCGACGGCAACGCCTCTGACAACACTGGAGGAGACTTCAACAGTCGTGGTACCACCAGCAGAAGAGAATTTAATGCCGGTGGTGCTGGCTACACAGGAAAACACAACGAACTTCGTTTCAGCCTCAATGGAGACTTCAGTGGCTGGTGATTCAACAACTAACGGACATCGGTGTTGTTACTGTGATAAGATTTTCACAAAAAACAGCAATGCTCGACGACACGAAAAGAGAGAATGTGTCAAGAACCTTTATCGTAATATGATTGTTTGTGAGAAATGCCATAAGCAGTTTTCCAGAAAAGATAATATGAAAACGCACATGAAGACATGCAAAGGTCCTGCTGTTCGGCAGAAAGTAAAGGTTTCTATTCAACAACGATGCATTGATGTTCATAAGAGTATGCCTGGAGATGTCGCAACTGCGGCAACGTCAGTATCTGGTTCGGGTCTGAAAGGCTCGTCTTCATCAGCAAGGTATCCTGGCAGCTACTGCGATATGTCGTTCACTTTTTCTCATGTAGCACGAACACATGAGAGGAGTAAATGCAAGAAGAATCCATCTCGCATGAAGTTCCGCCGTTATGAGTGTCATGAATGGTTTACACGTATTGATATTTTGTGACAGCATGTGAAAAAATGCAACGGTAAAGTCCGTGTGTCTACTGAAGAACTACCTGTAGAAATTTCGACTCCTCGCTTTAGATTGGAGACTCGTAAGCGTACAAGCAAGAAAACCAATGTGCAGCAACCGATTGCTATAACGTCTGGACATGAAAATAAACCTAATACTGTGTTCGGTGCATTACAAGTGAATGATAATGGGTTCTACTTGGCGCAGTCTGCATTTCGTGGAAAATTGAAAGATTACTATTATCTAAATACGTTAGGTGAGTCAAAAGACATTTGTAATTTTCTTGATGATATCAGAGAGGACATAGTCAATCAGCGTACTGATGATGTAGCAACAAACGGTCCATCAAAATATAACTTGTGGTTGGACTGTATATATGGAAAGCCGTATCCATTCGAAGACGAAGTGAGGAAGTGTGCATTCAAGACATCGGCTGCAGTAATTTACAGTTCTGACGATGTGAAGCAAACTGTTAAAAACGGTATCCAGAAACTCTGTCAAGAAGAGGAGGACTATGTCTGTAAAGGTTCTGGTTGGTCTCTGTCTAGTATAAACCGATTGGAGCTAAGAATTAGTCATTTCACGCCTATGCAGGGCTTTTGCAAGTGATCCTGTAGTAAAATATAGATTTTGTAATAAAATTTATTTTGTGAAAGAATTTGCGATGTTTTATTTACGAACCTGGCACTATTATGTTAAATTGTTGGTATATTTATTTTTTCTTCATAATCCAGAATCGTACCAAGGACCTAAGTCGATCTAATTAATCATTTTATTGGTTGCAAAATTTATTTAATGAGTTTTGAACTTTTTCCTGAATTTATAGCATTGAAATTACGAATTTACAAGATGGCGGACATGATGGCTTATAAGATGATGGTAGTAGAGGATTTTAAGCCTCTGTAAGAATTTTGAACATGGTTTATTGAAATTATTATTTTTTTACATAAAAGTAAACATTATTGAATCGATCGAGTATCGAACCAAGGACAGGAACTGATCGAATCAATATGTAAATTAATGAGTGATTTATTTAATGAATTATAGATTTTTTCCCGAATTTCTAGCTTAATAATTACACGATTCCAAGATGGCTGCCATAACGAAACATGCAACATTAATAGGATCCAATATGGCGGTCATAATGTAAAGTGTAACGATAACATCGTACTCAACCGAGATGGCGGGCATAACGAAACATGCAACAATTAAATATAATCCAAGATGGCGACCATAACGATGTGTTCAACAGTGGTTTTAAGTAATAATTTATTTAATTTTTATTATTATTTAATTCGATTAGTTATTTTTTTTAATGATTTTTAATTTTTTTCTCGTTTTTCTATCATAAAAATTATTGATTTTCAAGATGACGGACATGACATCATACTACCTGACGATAAATATACTATGAACAAAGTGGTGGGAGTCAGTCTGCCAGCAGCCACAAAGAGGGAAGTATCGGACGCCATTTTTATTTTTGCTCTCGTCGGGTTCGAACCGAGGACTCACATTTTGATAAAAAATTTATTAATTGAGTGGCTAGCTCTAAGGTTTAGTAAGCCGCTTTTAGGATTTTGGGTTTTTTCTAAGGCAAAACGACTTTTGAGGTTTTTGAAATCCTAATTTTCCCTCGAAATGGGAAATTTTTCTTTGAAAACGGGAAATTTTTCCTCAAAACGGGAATGTTTGAGTAATTTTGAGTTATTTTTAAGGAATTTTAGGGAATTTTTGAGTCCAAGATAGCCGCCGATGACGTCATCCAAGATGGCCGCCGGATCCTGGATCCTGCGCCTGTCCCAGAATCGGCTATATCCATCTACTGTCATATATTTAGTGAAAGACGTGCTTGTTTAGTGGATCTATATGCTTGTTATTGTTTATATACGTTCTATAGAGTATAATATATATTAGGTATTCCGAGGCCAGGTTTCACCAGGCGGAGCCAGTGGAGCCGACCGCCATCATGGGTTATGATATTAGGACCACTATCTTAAAAATCCATAATTATTATCAAAAAATTGATAAAATTTAATTTTTTTAAAAAGTTTTGTATATCAAATTTAAATAAAAGATTACTTAAAAAAGCACTTACATCATAGTGTCCTAGATTCGAACCCGGTGAGAACAAAAAAAATGACAAATCCGTCCTCTACAGAAGCGAAAAACAGACTGACCTCCCAACACTAATGTCAAGATACATATCGCCAGCTAGTAAGACATGTCCGCCATATTGTTTTCGTCTGCTTGAGAGCTCTACCACCATATTAGTTTCATTTTCACCCGATAGAGTGCACTAATCATTTATTGCCAGAGCGCCCGAAATTTGTCGACCGTCTTGGGCGCCAACGTGGAAATCTGTATTTATTAAGCTAGAAATTCGGGAAAATTTTTGAAATTTATCGAAAAAATCACTCACAAATATATTTTAAGATTAAATCACTTTCGGTACTTGATTCAATACTTGACCAAGACAAAAAAATTTAATTTTAGAAAAAAAATATATTTAATTATATAAATTTAATGGGAAGTCCTAAAAGTTGCTTAAATTCCTCTACTTCCAGCCTCCAGTAAACCGATAGTGACGTATATTGACAACCATATTTGAAATAAGTAATTATTATCCTAGAAATTCAGAAAAATGTCAAAAGACACAAATATTTACTAATTTACTGATTTATTCAATATATTACTGCCCTTGCTTCGATCCATTGTCATTGCAAAATAAATAATTTAATCAAATATCACTTACATTAACCATAAAGTGGCAGTTTAGAAAAAAATTACAAATAATATAGGAATCATGTGAAAGTTAGCAATCTAGCAAACATATATTTCTGCATTGGCTTGAACTGGCTGATTCTCAGCTCTAAACAGTTTAATGACGGTACAGACACCAGCCAGATCATTTGCCTTCATAGTTTTTTTCTTCCCGAAGGATTTTCTCGATAATATGTTTAACAAACTGTTTCATATCTTCGAAATTGTAAATGGGAGTATTCACGGTCTTGAATGCGTACTTCTTCACTTTGTCCTCGAAAGGAAATGGTTTGCCATATACACAGTCAAGCAACAAGTTATATTTTAATGATCAGTACGTCGCTACTTCATCTGTAAAATAATTGTTTGTTTTGCTTGATATCATCAAGAAAAGTACAAAAATCTTTTGACAAACTAAATGTGTTTAGATAATAATAGACTTTAAACGTTCCACGAAATGCAGATTTAGCCAAGTGGAATCCGTTAGCACTTACCTGTAATGCATCATGCAGAGTCTTTGGTTAAGAATTCATGTCCAGGCGTCTTCGCAATTGGTTGCTAAACACCTGATTTTGTGCTTGTACGCACATGAGTCTCCAATCTAAAGCAAGAAGTCGAAATATCTGCAGGTAGATCCTCAGCAGGTGAACGGGCTTCACCTATACAGTTTTTCGCATATCATCTTAATCTGTCAATATCCGTAAACAAAACATGACAAATAACTCAGTGAGACTTCATACGAGAATGATTCTTCACGCATTGCTTCTCTCGTGTCATCGTACATGGGAAAATGCGAACAACATATTGCAGTTGCTGCAAGAATGTATATTTATTAAATATGTTCCTTTCAGGCTGGAACAAAATGCTGTTGTAACTGCAGTAGTACTAATTTCCGATGTACTGTTAAGCTAATCAATCAATCGATGTTGCTGCAAAACCTTTATTTTCGGCCGTGAAACATGACGTCTGCACGTCTTCAAGTGCGTTTTCATATTATCTTTTCTGATAAACTGCTTATGGAATTTCTCACAGCCAAACATTTTGCAAGAGGGATTCTTAGCATATTCTCTCTCCTCGTGTCGACAAGCATTACTGTTATTCGAGAATATCTTTTAGTAGTAATAGCATCGATGCTTGATAAATGTTGACGAAACTTCAGCAATTGAAGTCTCCTTCGCTGGCGAAACGTCGTATATCGTGGTTTCGTCTCCAGCCAGCACACCAGGAATCTTAAGTCTCTTCTGGTGGTTAAACCAAACCTTTTGAAGTCTCCTCTAGTGTTTTCGTCGACGATGCTAACGGGATCTGTGCCGCCATTTTCGGCGCTAACATAAGGGTACCCGTAGGCGATGTTACAACTTCCATTCATTTCGACGTCAAAGATGGTAAAGATGCCATCGTGTTCACAAGAAAAAATAATTACGCGATTTATTCCTCAGTTGAGACGAACTATGTAAACCTTTCACCAGCGCAGTCAGTAACGAACTGGATGTCCCGTTGTCTGAGCACTTATACAGTTGTATCAAAATTCATGTTACAATGTTTGAGGGTAGAAAGCTCTTATTATTTCAACCATTTTTGACAATAAACAAGTTGCCGGAAACGAGTAGTTAAGCCGCTGTAGCCCCAAAAAGAGTCAGCGTAGGCAACCTGTTGGGCTTTGTGCGAGACAGACGATGCTGTGGTGAATTACGTGTTTACGACGCCGGGCAGCGCTCGAGAGGACTGTACGATGTCGAATGCTGACCCCCGCCCCTTCTTACTTTCGTTTGTGGCGCCCTCGCATCTTTTCTTCCGTTCATGCCGTGCCATAGCACTGCGCAGCGTGACATCGCAGTGTCGCAGTGTGTTTTGATATCACTGGTGGTCTGTCGTTGACTGTTCTGTCGTACAAGCAAACTCGTGGTGTCATTTCTTTCGCTGTGGTTCTGAAAAGGGCGACGTTTTAGTGTAGCTCAATGGAGTACACGTTTAGTGAGTACACCGACATGCTGCTGTTTTACGGGGAAGCTAGACAAAATGGACGAGCCGCCCGTCGTCTGTACGAAGAACGATATCCGGGTCGTAGGATTCCAGCTCACACCATGTTTGCAAGACTTAATCAGCGAATGCGTGATACTGGTACATGTGCCGTCACAAGACCAAATGCTGGTGCTCCACGCAGTGTTCGTACTCCCAGTTTTGAAGAAGATGTACTTCAGAGATTTGAGGAGAGTCCGGATACAAGAACAAGGGCAGAAGGTTCCGATATGGACACTGACAAAATGGCTGTTTGGCGAGTTCTTCATGAGCAACTCTTGTACCCGTACCACCATCAAAAAGTGCAACACATGGGTCCGGCGGACTATCCTCTTCGCATGACCTTTACTCGTTGGTACATTTGAAGAGTATTGAGGAATCCCAAGTTAGCGGTTTTATTCAGCTATGAAGCCAAGTTCACTCAAGATGCTATTCTCAATTCGCAAAACAGTCATGTTTGGAATGATGTCAATCCGCATGCAACGTGTGTTGCAGCTCACCAGGAACGTTTTTCAGTTAATGTGTGGGCCGGTATTGTTGACGGCGTACTCATCGGGCCTTTTTTTTTTCCGCCACGACTTACCGGTGCCGGTTACCTCCACTTCCTTCAGAACGAACTACCAGGTCTTCTTGAAGAGGTTCCAATGCATGTCCGACGTGTGATGTGGTTACCAACATGACGGGGCACCACCTCATTTTTCCCTGCAAGTGCGAGAGTATTTAAACCAAACATTTCCAAACCGATGGATTGGACGAGCGGGCCCTGTCGCATGGCCGCCAATGTCACCGGACCTAACCCCGTTAGATTTCTTTCTGTGGGGTTACATAAAGGGCTTATCTACGCTACGCCAGTAGAAACGGTAGAAGAGCTTACACAGCGAATCATTGAAGCGTTTGAAATCATAAGGTCGACTCCACACATGCTCCAGCGTATCCGTGAAAACATGATTCGCCGTTGCCACCTCTGTGTCGCTCAAGGTGGGCGTGTTTTTGAGCCGTTGCTTTAGGCTGTCACGTTTTTAAAACTTATGCAATAATTTCAATGTTGTGAAACAAAGCCGAAGCTGCGAGTGAGTTTAAAGTGAAATTAAAATCTGTGCCACGATTAAAAAGCACGCACATCCACAACTTAACACTTTACAACGGGTTTCTTACGCTGACTCTTTTTGGGGCTACAGGGGCTTAACTATGCGTTTCCGGCAACATGTTTATTGGCAAAAATGGTTGCAAATAATAAGAGCTTTCTACCCTCAAGCATTGTAACATGAATTTGATACACCCTGTATACCGGCACCCATTCGAATATTCCACTAATCAAAACAATAACAATTTAGTATAACACACCAGTCAAAATAACATTCAAAATGGAATACAGTTAAAAAATGCACTTTTGGAAGCAAATTCGACAAAAGATATTGGCACACAATACACACACTGGACATACAACGGACACAGAATACACACAGATGATACAATTTGTACACACAATTACACAAAAGACTCGAAGTTTACACGCAATTACACAATAGACACACGCTGGAAACGAATCTACACACATTCAATAAAATAAAAGAAACCCGATATACACATCGGAAACACAGTACACACATAGTAAACACAGTACACATACTGTACATAAAATGGACACACATGTACATGCAATATACACACAGACCACAACACAGGGCATGCAAAGGACACGCAATGGACAACAATAAAAGGTAAAGAAAATCAACACACACACAGAGGACACACATTTAACTAAAAGGAAGTGCATTTGGACAAACATTTAAAATTGGTTTGTTACAGTCTCTTCAGTAGGATATGATAATACAGGCTTGAATGCGTGGATTTAATGAAAAGGATGTACATTTACACGAACATTAAACTCAGTAGAATGCGATCGCAAATTTACGACAGGATATAATGCATGCAACAGTCTATGGCTCCAACACTCCTTTTCGTCCATAAGTCATTGGCTCCCACAGATTTGGCTCCATTAGTTTTTAGCTCCAACAGACTTTGGCTCCAACAGTCTTTGGCCCCAGTAGTATTTTGCTCTAAACCTCAATGGCTGCAAAATTAATTAGCTCCAAAAAGTATTTTGGCTCCAACAGTCATTGGCTCAACAGTCTCTGGCTCCAACAGTCTTTGTATCCGAAAGGTCTTAGCAGTCTTTCGCTTCAAAATTCAATCGCTACAAACGTTTTTAGCTACAAAACATCTGTTGGGTTCAACAGTAATTGGCTCCAACATTCTTTTGCTCCAAAACCAATTTTAGGCTACAAAAGTCATTGGATTCCTCAGTTTATAGCTCCAAACAGTCTTTCACTCCAAAACTCAAAGGATCCAAAATTATTTAGCTCCAAAAAGTATTTTGGCTCCAACAGTCGTTGGCTCAACAAACCTTAGCTCCAACAGTCTTTGGATCCAAAAGTTTTAGGCTCTGTAGTCTTTCACACTATAAGTCAATGGTTACAAAGAGTCATTTGGTTATAAAAGTAATTGGCTCCAACACTCTTTGTCTCCAATAGTCTTTGCCTCCAACAGTCTTTGGCCACAACAGTATTTGGCTCCAACATTCATTGGCTGAAAATGTATTTGGCTCCAATAGTCTTTCGCTCCAAAATGTCATTCAGCTCCCAATAGTCATTATCTCCAAAAGTATTTGGCTCCAACAGTCTTTGTATCCAGCTGTCTTTTGCTCTACATGTTATTGCCTCATCCGTCTTAGGTTACATCTCAAGCTAAGAGCTACAAGACTACAGAACTACAAGACTACAATGCCTCAACTGGCTATGAGGTTACAAGGATACTATGCTACAAGTTTATGATGCTACAAGTCTACGAGGCTACAAGTATACGAGACTACAAATCTACCAGGCTAATAGTCTACGAGGCAACAAGGCTATGAGGCTATAGACTACAAGGATTCAACTGGCTACGAGGCTGCAAGGATACTAAGCTAAAAGTCTTCGATGCTACAAGTGTACGAGGCTACAAGTGTACGAGGCTACAAGTGTACGAGGCTACAAGTGTACGAGGCTACGAGACTACATGAATCTAACTGTCTTTGTCTCCATTCAACCGCGGGAGTTAATTAATATAATGCAAAATAACTTTTGTAAGTAGTCCCGATTCTTGCCAAATATGTCGTCAAGTGTTGTGTAGAGGTAAAAATTATTTCTTTCTTTTATGTGTGATATGGGATGCTCATTTACGGTCTCAAGAGAAGGAAGACTTCGCTAGACATCAAGGAGAAGGAAGTTCACCTTGCATGACAGTGCTTCTCATCTGTCTCAAGGCATACTATTTGTCTGAGTAATGTAGGTAATTTTTTTAATTCCACCTGTTAAAAAGATTTTTAGTGATAATTTGATAGCAGAAACCAACAAATTAATTGTCTTTTGGATAAAATGGCATTACTCATTAAGTAAAAAAAAAACTATTTCTTAAAATTAACCAGAAGTCCTCGGATAACATCAGCAGAAGTATCGACAAGAATAATGAAAACACGAAGAATACCATCAACATATTGACAGGAATAATCAGATGCACACGGAGCAAACTAACGCACTTTTCCTTAATCAATATCAGGAAAAAAATAAGTATATATAAAATAATAAAAAATAAAAATTTCCAAAAATTAAAAATTATAATAAAAGTACTTATAAGAAAAAAAATGAGTAAAAAATTAAAAACTATTCTGGCTTTTGCTAGAACTCAATCCTTGCTCAAATTAAGAGAAGTTTAAAAGCTGGCAGAAGCTGTTTTTGTATTTGTTATTTTTATCAATGTTATTATTTTTAATTTTATTATTATTGTATTATTAGTTGGTAATGTTTTCACAAAAACCTGTAAATTTTCTCGAATACTGGCAATTTATTTTTTTTCCAACTTTTTAGTAATTTTGAACAAATTATGAGTAATTTTAAGCAAAACCTTGAAGGTCGAGGTCAAAGGTCAAAGTAAAGATAATCCAAGATAGCTGCCGTGACGTCAAAATGCAAGATATCAGCCGGCTACTCGGCTCCTCACCAGAAACCCAGAGCTGGGACATACTATTATATACTAATGCGAAGGATTTCTGAAATCTGCAACAACTGCACCATCATATTATGAGACTTAATACTTATTGAAATTAGCTGCTGTTGCGTCTTAAGCAGAGTTGACGACATTGCAAACTACAGCTAAAGCATCGGAATATGTGTCGCTCTTATATCAATGTCCTGATGAGGTAAATGTTTAGAACGACGACGAATCCTTGAAAATCGTGGCTGTAGAAGCAATCTTTACCGTACAAGATTTCTGTGTGAGAAGTGCGGTGCACAGGTTACACAAATATTGTACCCGAAAAAAAATATAATACATTTTTTAAAGGTATGAGCTTGACATTAACACCTAGCGGGCTCTGAGGCGTATCATTCTTAAATAGCTGTACCAAGATCTGTAAGAATTATACTGTAAAAGTTATACAAGGAAAATGCAATTTAAAAATTTTATTGTATATAAATGTGTGGTTTTAAACTAAATATACCATGAAAAAACTTTTTCAACATTACATGTACTGTGTTAGGCGTATAACCAGTCATCTCCGAATCACGAGATCGATCATGAATTGACTGCAGAATTGACTACACACTTTGAACTAAATGACACACATTCAAGAAAAGAAAAATGCAATACACACACTTGACACACGCAATTAACACTCAATGCACACACCATATATGCAATGGATAAACAATAGTGCCATTAACATGCAATGAACACACAATACACACACAGGACTTGAAATGGGCACAAAAAACACACACACTTGTCATGCAATGAACACACAATACACACACAGGACTTGAAATGGGCACAAAAAACACACACACTTGTCATGTAATGAACATTTAGTACACATGCAATGAAGAAACCGTACATGTAATAGACACACAGCATACATTCACACACTACACGCAATGGACACACCGTACACATACTGAACACACAATGAACACACAGTAGAAGCAATAAACACACAGCACACAACCACAGGTCACACAATGGACTCAAAGAACACACAGTGGACATACAGTTCACACACAGGACACTCAATGATCACATAGTAAACTCGCAAAGAAAATGCAAGACTCACACCAGATTCGCAAAATACATGCATTACACACTCAGGAAATACCATGGACACGCAATACACACTTTACAAACACAATGGTAACACAATACAGACATTGAACATGCAATGAACACACAATACACATAACGAACATGCAATGAACAGATAATAGACACACTGGACATTCAATGGACATGCAATAACACATCGAACACACAATGTACATAAGAAGCACACATTAAATAATGCAATCACGATAACTCCATCTTATTTAGGAATCATAAATCGAGGAATAAAACACTCATTTGTGAAAGTCAGAATAATTGTTTTAATATAATACCAGTGTAGGTAAAAAATGTCATTATTGTATGTAGCCAGCTTTCCTTAGGTCCTTGAGTATGAATGTTACTTCGATGAGGTGCGAGTAGTTTTCTGCCCTAAGCGAAGCCATTAGTAGTCTCAGACGATCAAACAATATTTTAGGATCTTCCCATGATGTAGGTATAATCAATCTCTTGTGCTATCATAATCTTCCTGGAATGTTTGTTACAAAAGATTTTTGTTTACGGACGTCCCAGATCCGCTATGTCTTTTTAATTTATCAATTCGTGTATACAACCTGCTACATCGATCACAATGTAACATTTTCGGTAGTGGGGTTTTAATACAATCATTTTTTTCGTGACGTCTAGCATTCCATTTCAGGACAAACTCCCTGCTGTAGTTTCTACAGCGATGTCCTTCCGATACAGCTGCTGGCAACGAACCAGGATCAATTTAATCTTCTGCGACTAAATGATAGATCTGAATTGAAATTTTTCCTTTAATATTATATACTTAAACACGCATTTGTATAATCCACTAGCGAGAGTTATTATTTTTATTTGAAAGACTTATGACCAAGTTGTTTTTCTTTTCAATAACAGATGTGGCTATATGTTGCGTGGAGATCAATAATATTATTTATTTTTTATGTAGAATACAGGATACTAACTCACGATCGCAAGGGAAGGAGGGCTTTGCTAGAATCAAGGAGAAAAAAGTTTCTTCTCGCATTATAGTGATTCTCAGCATTATTAAGACATATTATTTTACACAGTAATTTTTTTTATTTAAAATCCACCTGATAAAATTATTTTTCAGTCCTGATTTATTACCAGAAATCTACTAATTAAATGCAACTTTAATTTTTAATACATGTCCCATGAAGTTAAAATATAATTTATGTAGAGAGTGATTTATCAGAAATAACAAGAAGCACTCGGAAAACATCAACAGAAGTCTTGCCAGGAATAACCAGGAACACCCAGAGAAAACGAACCCTAGTGTCGCCATGAATAACCAGAATAAATGCAATAAAATATTGTAATGAATAATCGGGAGCACTCGGAGAAAACTATGAGGAACTTATATTGAGGAAACCTGACAGTTTCAGGAAGACTGAAACAGATGGAAGTACCATGCATGAAAAGTGAGAATACATTTAATCCCATATGAATTAAATCCTCCTTAATAAATTTCAATTAATGACGGACCTTTAAAAAGGAAATTTTTTGGACGACGAAGAAGCTTCAATGTCAACGATTTCGAAATCTTCCAGTAATCCAGGTGAAAATGCTGACTACTACGATGATGGCGACAGTGACTCTGAAGTGGTGACAGGACCAAACACTGTGATGAAGCACCTAAAGCTGTCAAATTAGAAGATTGTGATGACCTGAGGCCAAAACAGTAGAAATGACGATAGAATATATTATCTTGATCAAGCTTACGATTATCACTGGGACGACCGGGAAAACAGATTTTTTGTAACAAACATTCCAGGAAGATTACGATAGCAATAGAGATTGATTTTACATCATGGGAAGATCCTAAAATATTGGTTGATCGTCGGAGACTACTGATGGCTTTGCTTAGGGCAGAGAACTACTCGCACCTCAACGAAGTAGCATTCAAACTTAAAGATCTAAGGAAATCTGGCTACATACAATTATGACATAATTTTACATGCTTTAGTATAATATTTGAAAAAAAATTTTTTTTTGGCTTTTAGAAAAATTGTTTTATTCTGTTTATTTTTGACGTGACAACGTCTAATAAATCGATGAACGCCGGCTGCACGCACGAAAAAGTGTCCCATTACGCACATTGTTCCGTTACACTGTGTCCCGTTACGCTTATTGTTCCGATACGCTGTGTCCCGTTACGCTCATTGTTCCGTTACGCTGTGTTCCATTATGCTGTCGGCGAGTGCAGTAATAATAGGTTATGTTACACTTGACTAAAAAATTATGGTGATTCATGTAATTGATGATAGATATTTATTACAATTTATTTATATGAAAACTTGTTCATAATTATATATAAACTTTATAGCTAAAAGCCAGTTTTTAAAATTAATTACAAGTAATCTGCACTTCAACTGTTTCGTCGAATGTTTATAAAGTGAAGTGAAAAGTTAATGTAGTTTTCATTGCTTATTACAACAATAATTTCAGCAATAAAGGTTAATTATTCTTTCATTTTAAAAATCTGATTACTAATATAATTTCAAGTATTTTTTATTATTAAAATAAAAATTATTCAATTTTTTTTCTTCATAAAAGTATGCAATCATTTCATCAATGTTTTGTTATGACATTGTCACGTTAAACTATCGTCCGTAAACCGACTTTACAGACAATCAATTTTTTTTATTTCTAAGGAGTTTTCGCGACTGCATGTACAATGTGTGTGTTGTTTGTTCATTGTATGTCCGGTGTATTTTGTGTTCATTCCATGTTAAGTGTATTTATTGTATGTCAATTTCGTGTCCTGTGTGTGTATTTCATGTCCATTGTGTTTTTTTTGTGTCCATTGCATGTACTTTGTGTTTTGAATGTTCATTTCATGTGTAGGTACTGTGTGTTCATTGATGTCCGGTGAATATATTGTGTATTCATTGTGTGTCCTGTGTGTGTACTGTGTGTCTATTGCATACCTGTGTGGGTACTGTGTTTGTTGCATGTGTACTGCTTGTTCATTGCGTGCGTGCTGTGTAATTATTGTGTATACAGTGTGTGTACCTTGTGTCCGCATGTGCTCTATGTTCCTTGCGTGTCTAGGTTGTGTACTGTGTGATCATTGTGTGGGCTGTTTGTCATTGTATGTACTGTGTGTGTACTATGTGTTCATTGCATGTGTACTTTGTGTTCATTGCGTCAAAAGCGTGTGTTGTGTATCCATTGCGTATCCTGTGTGCGAAGTTCGTGTTCTTTGCATGTTAGTTGATGTATTGCTTGTCCATTGCATGTACGGTGTGTGCATTGTGTGTAATTTGCTTCAGTCAAGTGTGTGTATTTCTTTTTCTTTGCATTTTCATGTGTTATTTTCTTTTATTAAATGTGTTGTTTTGTTAAAGGTGTGTAGTCAAGACTGCAGTCAGGTCATGATTGACCTCTTGGTTCGTAAATGCTCTCTCTATATGCCTGAGACTGTACCTGAACTGTTTAAAATATTCGTGAATATTATAGAAAAATACATATTGCTTTGGAGATTCCTGGCCTGTACGTATAGCATTAAACGAACAGTTTTGAAGATATATCTTTCATCGAAAAAATAGACTTCCATGGTAGGCACAGTGCAAACAAATTAAGTTCGTCGGAGTGGTATCTTGTATAGTCTATTTTTTCATAAAGTGAATGATTAATAAGCTCAACGAAAGATAATGGAAAACAAAATTTATAATTTTTTTAAGCTTTATTTACTTTTATCGCTGGTCTAGTATAGAACCAAGGATGGATTTTAGTAATTTATTGATGTATTTTAGAATTATCTCCAAATTTCTAAGTCTATTTAAGTATTTCACATATGACGATCAATATGCCATCAATGTGTTACTATAAGGTGGTAGACTAGGGACCTATGCTGCTGTTAGGATTTTTCGCCATATTTTAATGAATAAAAGCTTTTTAACCTAAAATTACATTTCTTTCATCAACCCAGGATCGAACAGAGGATATGAATAGTTTGAATCAATCATTAGTTCAATAAGTGATGTTTTTGGTTGAATTTTGGAACCTTTTCAGAATTCATAGCTAAATAAATATAGAATTCCAAGATGGCTGGCTGCTTAGACAACTCTCAAGATGCGAACGTCCTAGCAATAAATTAATGCTGCATTCTAGCGGGTTCAAATTAAACTAGTATGATGGCAATGAACTCTCTAGCAGATTATGTGTGTTAACTAGTGCTCTGGTAGCAAGCAAGTAAAAGAAATATGGGGGCTCGGTCTCGAAGAGGCCATGATATTATTCCTTCAAAAAAAATTCAACTCCGAATATGTGTTTTATTTATATAACTATATAACATATTAGTAAATTATTGATGGCCATGCGGTCAAAGGCATATGTTTTCCATCCCCAATGTAAGAGCTGTAATGGATCGAATCACAATGTTTCTAATATATTTTGTAAAAAACATTAAATTTATTTTTTCGGTAAGGACCACAACATTAGCAGGTAATGGAACATCATCTTATGTGCATGAGACAGCGCTATGTTGGCGCTCTCTAGGAACAAACACCAAAAACAAAGATTATGGAATCCAACATTTCAGCGTCGATCAGAATTGAAAAATCTAATATAGAGGGGATGTGTCGTCAGAATCTAAAAATGTGGCTGATACATCAAATCTAAAATGGAGGCCATTTTATTAGAATTCAATATGGCGACTGTAACGAATATTGCAACATTTAGGGGATTGGGCGCTCGATGACAAGATGACGGAATCCATGTGGCGACTGAGGAATAAATTTAAGGTCAAGGTCAAAGTTCAAGGTAAAGGTCAAAGGTCAAGGACATTCAATATGGTATCCATGACGTCACAATTCAATAAGGAAACTATAATGAAAAGTGCAATGTTAATGTCATCATTCAATATGGCCGCCGTGATGTCAGAATCTAAGATTTTCCACGCTCCAGCTCCAGTTCCAGAATCCCCGTTTATATGCTACTTAACAGGTATTTATTTTCAACTAAGTTTTTACATGTAATGCAATGGTAGGCTAACGGCGCGCTGTGTCTCGGGTTCAGCTGGACTACCGCTCCAACGTTTCTTCTAGCTTGTGATCCTCTGTTCGCTCAAAGTCTTCCTGCACGCTTCGACAGGCGGGCACTCGTCTGGCTTCCAGCTTCCGGATCGAGCATTCAGCATTTTTTAAAACTTTCTGGTTAGAGAGATCGAATTTAGATACTTTGACTAGTGGTATGTGAATACCTTAAATTTCATATGTTTGGAAGTAATTTTTTTTACAAAAGTTAAGAAAAAATAAAACTTGCTTCTAAGCCTGCAGTAGGTTAGTATCGAATATATGGCCCTTTAGCCCATGAGTGACTAGCACTTGGTGTGTATGTTATCTCCTTATGTTTATTATGCTTGTTTTAGGAAATAATGATAAAAATATCTTGAGCAGAGAGCCCTGTGCAGGAAATACCATATTTGGTAGACGGTTTGGTAGAAGCAATCATCTTCTTATAAATATAAACTGAATGTTTGTGTGTTCGTCATCTATGCGCTCGCGCATCGTTCATCGGATTGAGTTGAAACATTTCACACTTTACCTTCAACACAAGGGGAATGTCACTGTCGATAAAACAAAGCCAAATATCATAATGAAATTATTATTGGTGGAATTTCGCCATTCCATCGTCGTAGTACAGACTAACCACGAAAGATGCGGGCCATTTAATGTTCACTCGGCACGACACAGAGCGTGTGCGTTGCATGCAATCGGCGAGCTATCGAGATCGATATTGGACTATGCGAGCGCACACTATACAGTAATCACATTAACCTAATTATAAGTGCGGCAGATAAAGACTATTAGATTGAAAACGTCTTTGGAATAAACACATAGCCAACTACTTATTTCTGATAATTTAATAAGTAACCGGTAATATCCTTACAAAATAATTATTTTCAAATTTAAAATACATGTTTTTATACGGGAAAAGAAGTTTAATGGCAACATCTAACACTTAAAAAAAACTAACGTAGAATATATAATTGGACGGGAAATCGCTGTAACGGTAATTACCGGACTGGCTAGGTGACCTTCTGATAAAATCAATCCATAAAAAAACTTTTTATTATTTTTAATAAAATTTCTTCGTTACGCTGATAGCTCATTGTTCAGGGTGTGTACAGTGTGTATTGTGTGTGAAATTGTGTGTGCATTGCTTGGTTATTGTGTGTTCATTGCGAGTACACTGAGTGTCCGGTGTGTATAATTGTTTGTACATTTCGTTTCCAGTGTGTGTCCAGTGTGTGTACTGTACGTTTAGTGCGTGTACTGTGCATCCAGTGTGTGTTCTGTGTGTTCGGTGTGTGTACTGTGAGAACTGTGCGTCTATAGTGTGTACTGTGTGTTCGATGTGAGTACTGTGTGTACTGTGCGTCCAGTGTATGCTGTGTTTTCAGTGTGTGTACTGTGTGTTCTTTTCTTTTGATGAATGTGTATTTTCGTCAAAGGTGCGTAGCCAAATCTGTAGTAGCTCTGATTATATACTAAGCCTTGATAAAAACATTTTTGATGGATTCTTGGTCCTTTAGTAAGTGTAAACCATGTTCCGTGCGTCTAAATGCTTGTAATTTAGTTTATCGATACTTAAGGTATGACAGTTCGATGACATTGTTTTTACTGGTTGAAATATGTTATACTAGATGCGATACCCGGCGTTGCCCGGGCTGAACACAGGGTGTAGTTAGTAATTGTCTTCTTAATTTGAATGTCAAGTGTGAAAATTAATTTATATCACTTTCAGATCCCGACAGACGTTGTTCTGCCAGTTTATAGTTATTTACCTGGTCTGTATGTAATTTAGACTTTATAAAGCAATATAGATAAAAGCTTAAAAATAAGAGATTACTTATATTAAAAAGATTCCATTATCTAGGTAATGCTCGGCCTGCATTGCAATGCCTCATTCAGTTTTGTTTTGTAATATGTGTAACGCCCCTCGTGCCCTAAAATTATATTATTTTAATTTAATAAAAATACCTTGGAAACTGCTGGGCAAAATATTAAGAAAATTGAAGTTATTTACCAGAGGGGGCACGAGGCGGTGAACAAGACCAAATTCACACTCCCTGCACACAAGCAACTTGGGATTTCGTGGATCGTTATATAGAAGAAGGTATATGATAAATAAATACACTACATAAATAATTTGGTATATAGGTTTCCCTGGTTTATTATGAAGAGGTTTTGTTTTCGCATTATTCCGATATCACAATCAAGATCTTAGCATGTAACAAACATATGGAAGCGCCCCGAAATTATTTAAAACAACACATATTCAACTTTAACAAGGAACGATTAAATAAACAAAAATTTAAAAATTTGAAGTATCACACCAAAATTTGATTCGTCCAATGATTACATAGATAATAAGTTTCCTTGATTCTACATTTTCTTGAGGATTAAGTTCTTAAATCACTGCTCGCTGGTAGGCTACTGATTCTTTTAATGTAGTTTGTATATAGAAAGGGGGGAGATTTTTATTTTACATTATCACCCGGGTCTTCATGGTAAGACGTCGGGTCGGGAAAGATCTCTTCTAACGGGACTCGGAGCTCGAGGTCCAGGACAACCAGCTGGGAGCAATTTGTCTCCCCAGCACTTCGACCCTGTCTGAAACACAAGTCAAATTCAAAACGAATTAGACCTGCTTCCAGACAGTCATACACAGTCGGCGCGAAAGGCCAACAAACGGGAATTTGGGGAGGAGAAAAAATGGCCGGATTACTCACCAAACAGGGTGTAGATTCCGGGCTCACGAGAAGTCTCGCACCGACATCAGGATGGCGCGCACCGAGAAACCGCGGATGACACGGAAGAAACCAAATTTTTAGTAAAATAAAAAAAATTAAAATTTAACTAAACATGACTTTTTCTAATAGCTACTCCTGACTGGCTACTGTACAAATGGGATCACATTCCTCAAGACCGCTGACTACATTCTTAATAGAAAGCGTTTCCGTCGTAGCCGCGACAAGAGACGGAGAGAAGTTTCACCCGAACTGCTGCGTGGTTAGTAGCCAATGTCAGAGTCCCCTCATGGAGGACCACGCTCCTAATTAAAACGGGCGCTAAAGCCCCTAGGGAGAAGGAGGGGGAACGTTCGGTTCTATGCTGAAAATTTCTGAAGGAGTCCGAGGTGGTCGTGACGACAACACGACATGCGCACTCTCTACTGGCGGTAACAGGAAGCTACAAAGAATCGACTTTAACAGGACGCGACTAGAAAGCATAGTGCCTTATGGCGTAGCTGGTGGTGCACTCTGGTGGCCTAAAGGGGAACTAACGGAGGCGGCGAACTGACCCGCCACCAGGTGTCACTGGCGTAGTCTCTGCTCGCTGGCCACGGGGCCGAAGTTGCTTTTTCTGCCGCTATATGTCGTGGAGGTCTCTGTAGGACCAGGGAGAATGTCCTTGAAGTAGGCCATCCTCTTGGCTAGGTTCACGTCAGGTCACTGCTCCTAGCATAATTTCTCAGAACTAAGGGGGGGAGAGAGAGGGGAGGGTGGACAGAAAACGCCACTAAGCTGGGAACGGAGGTCCACTGAAGACCCGTTCGTGACGAGACTCACTATTCTCAGCAGGCCTCTAAGAAGTAGCAGCTTGCAGCCCAGAAGCTGCTCTATGAAATTTTGGTCATGCAGGGCATTAATATTACAAACCTGGAACATGACTGCAGGCGTGAGAAATTTTAACCGGGCTGCCCACATCCACATTAGTCTAGCAAAATATCAGATTGGCCCCTGAGAAGGTGCTTCAGTCCACTGGCACAAAGCTTAACTACGTGGCGTACACTGGTCTAACAAAGAGTACATCACCCCTTCATCAACCAGATAAAATGAAAAAAATAAAATTTCCAAAATTAAATTAAAGTTATAGTAAAATTTAAAAAAAGGTGTCGAAGTGCCTAATTTCCGGCACATATGTTTGATGTATTTCCACACAAACAAATCATCTATCTTACTGTCTATATATATTTAGCTCTATCTACATCTATATACATCTATGTATCTCTCTATCTCTATTCATCTCTTTATATCTACATATATACTTCCCACTATCTCTATATCTTCTATATATAAGTCTCTATATAGCTCTATACATCTATAGGTACCTATATCTCTTTATCTAACCCATTTCATTCTCTAAACCTCGCTCTATCTCAACTTATCTCTCCGTCTCTATCTCACTCTATATATATCACTCTATCTCTGTCTATCTTTTATATTTAAATAAATTGTGTCATGCGTGCGCACTTATACAACAAAAACAGACGAAGTGCTGCTATATAAAATGAAATAAACACATTTTTTGACACGAATCGTGCTCCAACTATTGAAAAATAGTTATACCGTCTCAGTCACCTTCATGGGCATGCGCATAACAAATCACCAAAATTTCATCGCAATCGGATGAATGGTATAGGAACGCATATGGCACAAACAAACGAAAATTAAAGACATGACAAACTCATCAAAAGATGGTGCGTTTAAAATTCAAGGCAACTCTATCTATTGACGAAGTTAAGAACAAAACTGTTATAAGCGCCTTTATTTCGCTAGCCGCTGCGAGCTCCACTAAGCGGACTGGTCTCACCAAGGAGAAAAATATTAATTTGCCAGACCTTACTATGTGTATGATCGTGTGTCAGACATAGAGAAATGACACTCACTCACTATTTGTATGTCTATGGCCTATGTTTTTTTCTGTTATAAAATGAATTTATAACTTTTTCACTCCCTTAGGGATAGTATTTCATATTAATATGGGGTCTATGTGTTAATCCAGGTTTAAGCTAGTTTTAGGCCAAATTTCATTCAAATCCATTCAGTAGTTTTTACGTGACAGAGTAACAAACATCCCTCCATCCATATGTACAAACTTTCGCGTTTATAATATTAGTAGGATTAGCTATCGACGAAGTAGGTCTTGTAGTTCGGAAATTTCTGGTTTATACGTCTGACAGTGTTCATGACCTTGTCTCGTGGTCCAAAGACGATTGGCCTATAGGTACTTATATCATTGCACATGAACTTGTTGAAATGTATTTAATGTAACGAAAAATATAGACTCCCATGTTAGGGAGCGTGACAATTGGTTTAATTCGTTGAACAGGTATCTTGTCTTGTGTTGTTTTCTTTTTTGTCGTAGAGTGAATGATTAAAAAACTCCACAAAAAGTAACGGGAAGGGAGAATTTAAAAAAAAAAAAAAATTCAGCCTAAGTTTTTCTTATCACTGATTGAGTAGCAAACCAAAGACAGAAATATATCGCGACAATTATTATTTTAATAAGTGATTATTTAATGAATTTTTAAATTCTTCCCGATTTTCTAACTTAATAAATACAACTTTCCAAGATGTTAAAATTTCTAGATGGTGGATCCCGTGAGTGATAACTGTCTGTGAATAAATAATACTGTACTCTAGTGGCTAAGAATTAAACTAATATGACGGCCACACACTATAGCAGATGTAATGTGTACTATGTGACACTAGCACTCCTAGTAACAAGAATTGAACATAAGATGGTGGCGACGTCCTCTAGCAGGTGATGTGTGTTAACTACTCCTGGTAGCGAGTACTGAAAACAAGATGGTGGATCCAAGTTGCTCACCAGGGTCTACATCATTGTCAAAGGTTAATGTCAAATTTCGATGTCTATGTAAAATTCTATAGTCAAAGGTCAAAGTTCAAGGTTAATGGTCAGGGACAAGGTCAAGTTCAAAGGTCTGGTGGGTAAAAATTAAACTAACATGTTGGCAGTGCACTCTAGCAGACAAAAACAAGATGGTGGCTTCCAGCAGACGAAATCAAGCTGGCGGGTATGACATAATACTAGTTGGTGGTATAATATACCTTGGCATTAGTGGTGGGAGGTCAGTTTGCTAGCGACTTCCGTGGAGAAAGTATCTGTTGTAATTTTTTTCCCCGCACTGTGTTCGAGCCGAAGACGTAAGTTCGTTTGTTAAATAATATTTTATTAAAATTTGATTAATTAATTACTTTTAAATTTTAAATTTTTTCTTATTAAATACTAATTATATTTATGGATGTTCAAGATGGCGGTCTTGATGCCATAATCCAAGATGGCAGAGTATTTTTATATTAATTTTTAATAATTTTTTTATAAATTTAATTTTTTTTTTAATTATCTAGCATAAAAATAAGGATTTTCAAGATGGTGGCTAATGAGAAGTGCAACGATCTAGAATCCAAGATGGTGTCCGTAACGAAACACGCAACGATGATGTCATATATGTCTAAGCTGGCAGGCGTATAACTTCACATGCAATGTTTCTAGAATCAAATATGGTAACCATAACGAAATATGCAATGGTGTGTTAATATAATATTTTATTTTATTTTGATTAATTATTTTTTTATAAATATAATTTTTTTCCAGATTTACTAATATAAAAATTATAAATTTTTAAGATGGTGGACATAACAAAAATTGCAACATTAGGGAGGAGGGCATTCGATGCCTAGATGGTGGAAAGTTATATAAAACAAAATGGCGGATATTAAATTAAAAATAGTGGGATAAAACATGGCGTATCCAATATGGCCACCATGGTCAAGGTCAAGTTCAAAGTCATGGTGAAAGATCAAAGTCAAGGTCATCTAAGATGGCCACCATGACATCAGAGCAATCTGTCATTTACCCCATCCTAATCCACAGCCAGAAGAGTCATGTGCTTTGTGTTTGTGTTGGCGATGAGTGCTGTGAGAGACAAGTGTGCCCATATGGTCTTAAGGCATGTGCCATGTATTGGCGAGGCTTGTGTGGATGGTCAGTCATTTACTTATTTTTGAAGAAACGTGCAGTGTATTGGCAAACCTCGTAATGAGGGACATGCAAACTTTGTATCAAGACAAGTGCTGTGTGTTTGCGAGGCTAGTATTTATGCCAGTTGTGCCACAATAGTTTTCAGCTATGTGCTGTGTGATAGCGAGGCTCATGGTTAGGGCCAGGCATGCATAGAGAATCCTCAGTTATGCGAAGTTCGTATTGAGTGCCAGGTGGACTGGGAGAGTCTTCAATTATGAACTATGGGATTGCGAAGTTCACAATGAGTGCCAGGTGGATCGGGAGATTCTTCATTTAAGTAGTGTTTTCGTCGAAGCTCACGGGGAGGGCCAGGTTGGCAGTGGGATTCCAGTTATATGCTGTGTTTTAGCTAGGCTGGCAGTGAGGGCCAGGAGAGCCCAAATGTTATACATGAGATTCTGCATATTGGCGAGGCTCGCAATGTGGGCCAGACATGATCAATAGGATCTGCACTTGGGTGCTGGGAATTCAGAGGCCTGCCATGAGCAACATGTGGAAGCATGTGACATGTATTTGCGAGCCTTCTGGTGAGGACCAGTTGGGTAATTATATTTTGCAGGCATGCTTTGTGTTTTAAAGATGCTCGCAAAAAAGCAGAAAATGGGTCCAGAGGATATGCAGGTACATGGAATGATTTGGAAAAGCCTGCAGTAAAGGTAATTTTGATAGAAAAGTCTCCATGCATTTCCATGTATTAGCAGGTCAATTGGTGAGATCTATGTCGGCCGGGGATGATTCATTAATGTACTGTGTGTTGGTATGTCTCGCAGTAGGAGCCAGGCATGCCCAAATAGTACACAGGCAAATGTTGTGTATTGATTGGACTCTGGTGTGTACCAGGTGTGCCAAGAGAGTCTGCAGGCATGTCCTTTGTATTGGCAAGGCTTCTGGTGGAAGCAAGGCGGGCCGGGAGAATAATTAGTTGCGTGCAGTTTGTTTGAGAAGCTCACAATGAGGGGCAGGTGGGCCAGGTATGAGCTGGATATTGTCGAGGCATGCAGTGAGTGTCATTCAGACCTGGAGAGAGTCATCATTATTATCTATGTTTTACAGAGGCTCAATTGAAGGTCATGTGGGATGGGAAAGATATAATTTATGTGCAATGTGACAGTGAGGCTTGTATTTATGGCTAGGCTGCCTGGAGTGTCTATAGCTATGTCCTGTGTGCTAGCCTACCCAGATAATCTTAAGGCCTATTACATTTGTTAGAAGGGATCGCATTAAGTGCGTGTGTGCGTGCTGGAATAACGTTCATTCATGTGTTGTGTGTTGGTGTGGCCTGCATAAGGGTCAATGGCCTGGTACTGTTTACAATTTTGATATCTGTATTGGTCAGTGGTGTGTGATTGAGTTATTGTGTGGGTAAGCTGTCTCACCCATCCCCGACCATAATGCGGGGGGTCCGGGGGCTCTCCCCCGAAAAAATTTGGATTTCTAGGGGCAAAATGTGGCTATTTTTGCAGTTTTCCTGGTAGAAATATGAAATGCACTTGGCCAGCAAAAAAGTTTTCCAAGTAATGGGCAGCCTGTTAACCACTCATTTTTCGAATATAAGTTAAAACTAAAATGTCTAACAAAAGATTTTCCTGACTTGATGTAGGCTTTTGGACATACGCCATTGCTAAGCACATGTATGTCTGTAGAAGAAAACTACCAAAAACACAAATTAAGCAAAAAATTTCTGTTGTCTGGATATAAACACCACACAATACTCCACAACAGGAATATGGTCAACAAACAAAGAAAAAACAAAGAAATATGGACTAACAGAACGAATAAAACCCACAAATGATGACAGCACAAAAATACCGAACCCAAAAAAATTCAGCTCTTACTCAGTCGCACCTGTATTTTCGTACCATGTGCGTCTCTGCCTGAGGACGGGAGCAGATAGCAGTTCCCGAATCGTCGCTTGTTTCTGTTTAAGAAAACTGTTGTGTTTGTTTCGTCTTTTCGTTTTGCTGTGTTTTTGTCTCGTTTCAACAGTCGTGCTGAATTATTTGGGTTCGGTATTTTTGTGCTGTCATCATTTGTGGTTTTTTTTTCGTTCTGTTAGTCCATTTTCTTTGTTTTTTTCTTTGTTGACCATATTCCTGTTGTGCAGTATTGTGTGGTGTTTATATCCTGAGAACAGCAATTTTTTGCTTAGTTTGTGTTTTTTTGTAGTTTTCTTCTACAGACATACATGTGCTTAGCAATGGCGTAGGTACAAAAGCCTACATCAAGTCATGCACTCCCATTGCACAAATCTTTTAAAGATAATAAAATATTTTCTATTGTTTTTATGTCTAAATCAGGAGTCGGTCTCCCCACAGCGAAACACCTTTTTTTTATCTTCAAAAGAAAAATAATTAAAATCAGTACTCAAAAAAATTGCAAACAACGCAGTGGCTGTGTTCTCGGCTGGGGCCAGGTTAAGAATCCTGCTCCATCCCGGACAGCATACGCTGCGGAACTCACAGCTTACCTTGTTGGCACATGGACGGCAGTCGCAGATGAAGTTTACATTCTCACTGGCTAGCACTTTAAACGAAAACAGTAAACACCAAAACAGAATAAAAATGTTCTTAAAACGGAGACTGTTGAGCAATGAAATCTTGCTTTATAAGTTGTAAAAATAAAATTTGTACCGGAATTTGTTTGTTGCACGACGCACGCACACACAGCTAAGGCCTGCTGCTCTGGGTAGAGCGGGCCTTGAGCGAACATTACCGAAGTAGTCTCACGAAGATACGCGAACCCTTTCCCCTCCTCCGCCTCGCCACCACAACCCGCCCGGCTTTCACGTTACCATGACAACCGGGTGACACGCTATCCGAAGTGCCCGCTATGGTGATCGGATCGCATTGGCACACGAAATTAAATTACCAGATAGCAAAAATTATTACATTTCGCCAAGCAGCATAACAACAGGGTAAGCACTGCTTACATAGCGTTATTGAATACACGCCACTGGTGTTGGTAGGAATAGTAGTGAGTGTCATGCATATCGGGAGTATCTTCAGTTATGTGCTATGTGTTTTATAGGCCCGCGGTGTTTACTAGCCCTGCCAGGAGAGTCTTCTGTTATGTGCTGTGTGAGATGAGACTCTGGTGAGGGCCAAACAGGAAAGAAGAGTCTTGAGTTTGTACTGTGTATTACCGAGGCTCATAGTGAAGGACTAGAAGGCTGGGAAAATTTCATTTATATGCTGTGGGTTTGCGATGCTCGCAGTGAGACCCATGCTGGCCTAGGAAATTCGTCAATTATGTACTGTTTGTACTTGTGGTTAGTGACAGGCACACCAGGAGAATCTTTAATTTGGTGCTGTGTGTTGGCGAGGTTCATGGAAAAGAGTCAGGTGACCCAGGAGTGTCTTCAGTAATTTTCTATGTGTTTGCCAGGCAGCCTAGGAGAGTTTTCATTTATGAGCTATGTGTTGGCCAGGCTCACTGTGAAGGCAAGGCATACCAGATGATTCTTTAGTTATGTGCTGTGTTTTTGCGATGCTCGCCCCGAGTGCCAGGTGGGACAGGAAAATTAAAATTTTAATTTTTGTGATGTGTATTGGTAAAATTCGTGGTATGGTACAGATTCTCTGGGAAAGTATGCAGGCATGTGCCATGTTTTAAAGAGACTTAGGTTGGGGACATACATGATGAGATTGTCTTCAGCTATGTGCTGTGTGTTCGCGAAGCTCCTGGACGAATGCCAAGTGGGCTCGAGAAAGTTTTAAGATATGTGCGGTACCTAAATTTACAAGGCTCGCGGGGAGAGACAAATGGCCCCATATGGTATTAAGGCATGTGATGTGTATTGGTGAGGCTTATGGTGAAAGACAGTATAATCTTGATATTTAGCCTGAATATGCTGTGTATTGAAGATGATCGGTATGAGGGTCCAGTGGTCCCATTTTTGTCTTAAGGCATTTTCCAGTGTTTGAGAGGCTCGCAATAAAGTCAGCGACCCAGGAAAGTCTTCATTTATTTTCTGGTAGTTAGTGAGCCTCGGGGTTAGGGCCAGGCATTATATTATGAACTCTGTGATAGTGAAGCTCGCGCGGACTACGATATGGGCTGGGAGAGTCTTCATTTATGAGCTGTGTTTTGGTGAGGATCTCATTGAGGGCCAAGTCAGCCAGGATAGTTTTCATTTTTTAGTTGTGTTAGCGAATCTCGCGGTAGTCTCGCGGTGAGAGCCAGGTGACCTGGGAGAGAATTTATTACTGTGCTTTATTTAGGCAGAGCTCGCGATAAGGGCCAGGCATCCCATAAAATTATGAAAGCACATTCTGTGTATTAGCAAGGCTCACTTTGAGGGCCAGGCATGTCAAGAGGATCGGAAGGCGCGTGCTGGGTACTGGTGAGCCTTGCAGTGATGGCAATGAGGGAGAGGAAAGTCTGCAAATATGTTCTTTGCATTTGCGAGGCTCGTGATGAAGGCAATTCGGGTAGTAATATTTGGTAGTCCCATGCTGTTTATTGGGTATGCTTTTGGTGAGGGGTTGGTGCATCAAGGGCATCTACTGACACAAACAATAAATAGGCAAGGCCTGCGGTAAAGTATAATGCGTGACAATAAAGTCTGCATGCATGTAAGATAATGTAATTGGTTAGTGACAGTCTGGTCAGAGGATATTTTTTGTTGTGTTTAATGTTTTGGCCAGGCTCGCGGTGGGGGCCAGGTGAGCCCAAATAGTAAACAGGCAGGTGATTTTCATTGGTGGGGCTAGTGATGAGGATCAGGTTGATCCAGGGGATTTTCAGTCACATGCCATGAATTGGCGAGGCCTGCAGTGAGGGAATGTCAGTTCAGGAATATCTGCAAGCATGTCCCATGTATTGGCGAGGCTTACTGTGATGGCAAGGCAGGCCAGGAGAGTCTTTATTTATGTGCTGTATGTTTGCTATGTCCGCTTTAAGGTACAGGTGTGATATGGCTGTCTTTAATCATCTTTCATCAGGCTTGCAGTGAGGGTCAGTGAGCTGGGTCAGTCTAGTTATGTGTTGTATGTTAGTAAAGCCAGCGATAAGCGACAAACGCAACGAGGTTTTGTTATATCAACCACTTTAGTTTTGAGTTTGTGCGAAACAAAATATCGGACCAAAACATTAAGGTAATTATGAAAGATCAACCCTTCTCATAAAGGGCCTTGACCGGCATGTGAGTAAAACAGAAATATTTTTAACTGTAATCAACAGAGAACATATTAAACAAGGAGACAATTACAGAGTTTATATAACCAACTATAACTACGTTACTCACTCGGGGTTTGAACATTCTGTATATCGTTAACCATTGTATACTGCGTGTTACTCCTGCCCTGTCTCTAGGGCATATGTGATGAGTCGTTACTCACCTGGTTTGATAGTCCGACGTCTTCTAAGTCCAACCTGGTGGGGCCAATCCCCGAACAGCCTCACCGGGTCCTCAGTCGCACGGTGGTGGAACTCGGTCTGCTCCAGGGTGCCGACCGAGAAACGTAAGCCATGTATTTGCTGCCTGAGACATGGATTCGGCACTTGGCGCTACTGTTCCCGTGCCACAGCTCCAGGGAGCTTGATTCCTCGCTCGTCGTAATAGGGGCTAGACCCAGGACTAGCAGGCCTTTTTGAAGCCAAGTCCTCCCTTCCTTCGCTCGGATCGTGGATTCGTTTTGAACCTCCTCGCCGTGGTCTGGGTCTCCGATGTGACGTCACACCCCCAGGGCTCAAAATCTCTTTTTCACTCGACTTGCCTAGAACAAGGGCCGAGTATGTACTGCTTCCAACAGGGGCACCACAATCCATCCTGGTTGCCCTTCCTCGGGGTTGTCTTGCGGGGTGACCAGGTGACGAAGTCCTCCGGTACCGACGGTGTGTCTTGTGTTGACTATCGTCCGGTTGAGACGTAAGCGGGCAGCATGACTCCCCACGTCAGCCAATGGTGTCGTATCCGGGTATTCACTCTTCTGGTCCCTCCAACGATGTCTGATGTCTGCCTTGGGGGCTCCACAATGCCCCCTAATAAATGCATCTCGGGAGTGATTCACCGGCCCATGGTCCGGGCTTAGCGAACCGAATCCCGTCTGGGCGTTTCCACAACCACCTGGCGAGGAACGAGACGCGAGTTACAATGACTCGGTTCCGGCGAACGGGACTCTCCGGGAGATTGTGTTGTATGCACTGCGGGACCCGTTCACCGAGCCGTTTCGCGTCTAGGAAGTTCTATATGGTGTGATAATAGGCCTCATCACAGAGGTTCTGACACGTGTCGTGTGGTTTATTTACTTTTTTTTTTTTCGTTTACCGTCGCCTGGCAACGAAACGTGTGCAATAATAATCTCAAATGTTTGTTTACATTTACTATAAAACGATTTTATGTGCCAAAGACATTTTATATTTATTCTAATGAATTTATAACTGATTATTTTGGATAAAACCACTATAATTAACTTTTTCTTTCGGCCGTTTTCTTTGAATTTTGTATGTTAGACGCAACGGAGGCCAGGGTTTGGCCCGAGGCCGGCGGCGCCTGGTTTGAAGGACCGGCGCTAGGCATGCCGGGGAAGAGAACGTTTGGACCCATCTTGGGAAGTGCGTTTGGTCTGACGACAGCTCTGGTGGTCAGGCGTTTAGTGACCCAAAAACTCCGTGTGCGAGGCTTAAAAATATTGTTAAAATAACGGCGCCGTTTCACGGCAGTCGCCGATGTAAGATTTCCTCCGATCTGCACAATGCACAGGATTATATGAATTAATGAAATTGGACCCTGCGCATCACCAGGTAACCATTGAAAAACGTTATAGCTCCAGGTGACGCTTTTTCGATTAAGGCCGAAATAATCATCTGAGTGAAAAAGTGTAAGGGTAACATTTTTCATCATTTGGGAACAGCTACATTTTGATATATAAATTTTAAAGGCCAATTTTTATTTATTTTTATTAGTTGACATTCAAATAACACACAAGACTTTACGACCGCAGGTCCAGAAGTCTTGAACGATAGAATTTCGAGCCCTAACGACGTGATTTAGCCGGAAGACAACCCTGAGATAAATTTAATTTGACATTTTTTTCAACATAATTTTAATATTGGAACTTTTGTTTGTTGTGTCCGACGTATTGGCAGCGATAAGTTTGTTTATTCTTGACCCCCTTTTCATACTCACTGTATAAAGTTCTGGAATGGTCTAATTTATGTAAACAGCAATAATAAATTCAATACCATCTTGGTTTTCCATTATAATATGTTTGCTACTACTTTACTAGATTCGCCATTCGCCCGTCACACAAAATTTTTCTATTTCCAGTACTTGTTTACATATTTTTATTTATGTTGATAGCCCTAGTTTTTACAGTTATGCACCTTACAGAGTCACATCTGTAGACCCCTTTTAGGTAGGTATAGTTAGAGAACGGGTCTCGGTGCGGCTCATTGGTCCCGTGAACGGATCACCCGCGTTCGGATTCACTTGTTCTCGCTCAGGGTAGCTGTTCGTCTCTGAAATAAACGTTACCGAGTGGTAATACCGGTAACACATTTATCATATTTGTGTTGGCGAGACTTGCAGTGAGGGTGAGGACCGCGAGGAAAGTCTTCTGTTGTTCTGTGTGTTGGCAAAGTCCCGTTGTGAGGGAGGGGCAGGCGGTGGCGGCGAGTATAGGTGGGCCGGAACAGTCTTTATTATGTTCTGTGTGTTGGCGAGGCTAGCGGTGAATGTCGTGTATGTCGGGACAGTCTTAATTATGTGCTGTGTTTTTGTGGTCGGTGGTGAGAGCTGTTGTTTGGCGAGGCTCATGGTGAGTCACAGACAGGTTGGGAGGGTGAGGGTCATGCTGAGTCCCAGGTTGGCCTGTAAAGAATCCAGGCACTTTCCAAGTGTTAACGAGGGGTCCCGGAACTAGAGGCCTACTTATGACTCGCTAATAGGATGAGTAAAGATTCATTTTGTCGTGTAGCGGAGCAAATGCTTAGGCTCTTTGTGGCAACCTACTAAACTTATAACTATGGAGGCGGGATACTCAGCCTATAGTTATATACATATCTGCTTCCTACTCTCGTACTTGATGCACCACTCTGTCTAGCTTCTTATATACATCCACTTTCTTATATACATTCTTATATACATCCACTTTTTTTTATTCTTAATCCTCCCGATTTTGGCAACTTAATTGTTTTGTTTAAACATGGAGGTATTAATTTTTTTTTTTTTCAAAAAACTATTTTGCACTTCATATTTTTAACATTAACTATTGAAAAAATATATAAATTTATAATAATTTATTGAAAAGTATCTTATAAGAAGTAAGCTATAAGAAAAATTGATGCTAATGTTATTTTACCTGAAGCAAATGATATATTACGGCATTAAATAATTTTTTATGGAAATATGAAATTGAAATTGAGATAACAAAGTTTATAAAATTATTTCTACATTCATAACAATTACAATTACTTTAAAATATCTACATTTTTTTAAAACTAATACTACGACACCTTTATTACATGTATATTTGGCACGAATAGATTTCCGTCTTTAGCAATGATTCTAATTTTTTTTAGTGTCACAGTTGAAAAAATACTGCATTTTCTTCACTGGCGACTTTGCAAAAAAAAAACTGTGTTATAAAAGCTTTTGAAATAAAGGTACTTTCAATGGACAATGATGTTATATCAGTAATCAGAGTCACAATTCTCACACGACCTGTTTATTCTAGAGTCGATCACCCTAGATAGTCCCCAGTAGTATTTCACTCCTACTACTAGATCATCCCAGAGACCACTAAAAACAAACAAATATTTACAAGTATAAAAATTTCAAAAAATATATCACACCAGTTTACGTCACAGTCCAACTCAGTGGAGCTAGGCAAGACAACTGGCATAGCAGAGGTTCACATGCCTTTCAAGCTCGTGACATCATCTGTCTTTTTCTATATTACATATAATTTTTAACAATACCACGAAAAACATAGCCAAACATAGCAAACATATATTACCAATATTTATGAGCGGGGTTTCCAGATTGTATGACTTTGCTACTAACTATTTAATGTGGTTAAAATGCCAATAATTGTCATTTGTTTTAAGGTACTTTGTAAGTTTGAGCTAAAATCATTTTATCGAAAGTTACATTAATAGGTAGCCAACCAAACAACTGTGCTGAATGATTATTTAAATGCAAACAAAATTCAGGAATGTAGATTACCGGATTCACAGAATTTTCATACAAACTATTGGTGGTGGTAGAAAGAACTTTAAAACTATTTATTTAAATCACGAGATGTGGCATTAGAATTATTACATTTCCTAATATAGCTTTGTTTACAGAAGGCATAGTTACTTTAGTATTTCTAAAAAAAAAATATGATATCAATATGACTATCAACTGCACATAAACACGTAGTGAGAGTTTTCTGTAAGTAATGTTTGGTCCACTTTAAAACATTTGTGTGACACAAATAATTCACATTTTGACCCAAAAAGAAATTAAATTTTACATGACGGCTCACTTCGGTCATAGAGTACAAACTATATTTGGCAAACAGTAATATCATGTGTTCTACAATAAGTAGACAATTATTCTGGTTGCAATATTCAATAATACTTTTATCAAAGCTCCATAACAAAAAAATGTGTGTCATGAAATTACCTTGTAGCAATTAACTGAGGACAAAAACTGGTAACATGTTTGTGTTAATTTCATTGCATACGTATTCTGTTTATAAATATATTTGCTTTATGAGTACCTACACTACTTGACTACAGTTTGACACTATATTCCATGGCTTAGAGTAAATCACTAGATTCAAAACGAGCATTGGTAATGGCTTTGCTAGCGCTAAATAGAATCCCTAGTAAATGTTAACTTGGAATAAACAATAAATAAATTCTTTTATAACATGTCAACATTTTGTCACAATCTTATTATACCACCAGTCTGAGTGATTTAAGTAATCTGTGGAAATTGTTGCCTACAGTTTTTGTATTCGCAATTATTTTCTTCTCAGATTATGTACCATTATTACATTATTACGGACATCAGTTGCAATACTATAGGCTCCATTTAGTTGTGATCAACCACGATCAAATATCCTATCAAAGCTATTTTTTTTTTTCATAATCTTGTGAATCATATTTAAGAGTGGTGTTCACTAATTGAAAAATTTAACTTTAAAAGTTACACAATTCTGACACGAATGATATATTAAAATTAAATTAACTATTAAGCCATCTGACTGTCGGAAAAATTACATTGTCTACACGTTTAAACACAATACCTACATTTCACTGATTTACTCGGATTTCCGAAACTAAAACCAAACACAATCATTTACACAAAACTACACAAACAATTTTCATCTTCAAGATTGGCGTGGTAGGTTGTAGGGAACAGGCGGACGCACAGTTGAAGATGGAGACTTGGAAGAAACAAGTGTTTTTTGCTGCGCGCTCTGGACAGGGGGAGGGGATATTAAGCCTGGTCTGGAGGTGTTGGCTTCTTTGACGTACTTACTTGCTGTTTTCTGAACTTGGACATTCTGGACATTCCTGTGCTTTCTCGGTTTGTAGATTTTCTTTTTGCTCTAACTTCAGGTTATATTCACAATAGCTCCATTATATATCTGGCTTTGATTCTAGATTCTGGTTAACATGTACTGACAAATGATCACAACAAGATCGGTAGGTACTGGAATCGTAATGGAGTCTATTATCAACCTTAGTCATTATTCCTGGCATGTTCGTGTCCTCGGAATTAGCTGTCAGTGTTTCGCTACCTGAGGTATGTGCCACGGCATCACTGTGTTCATCAGTAACTATTTCAGGTCGGTTTCTCGGAAAATAGCCAGTATTCGTGTTTTGTAAGATATCACATGGTGGAACAACACAAGTAACAACAAAAACAAAAAAAACACAACAAAACAACAACAAATTTCAATAACACTTCTTGACATAGATTTTGCCTCCACGTAATTGGTGCCAATTTATGTAGTAGTGTAGTGATATCTGTTTTCAATTTATGTATGGCGTCGTCTCCACACGTTTGTCACTGAAGTTATGTACACACAATTTTATATATATCATTACTATAATGTGATAGTAGGCTCCACTTAGTTATTTTTTACACCGTTATTGGGTTAATGTGAGGTTACTTTGTAAATAATTAAAACAGTGCATTTACATATAAGCAATGATTTTAACTTGGATTAACATGTAATAAATGCATATAACATATATACTATCCTGTACTTATATTTCTCTGTGTATATATATATATATATATTTATGATATATATATATATATACACACGGGAGTTAAGGCGGCCACAGAGCATAAATAAATGTCTTTAGAAATCAATTAAAAACAAATTCACCAGTGGCATACACTATATTGTAACATACACTATATTGACAGTAAAACTTTATAATATTACAAAATGTATTTTTAAGTTTGTTAGGGTTCTATACGTCCGACTAGCTTGTTCAGCCAGAGAACACAATCTCTATTACTTAGGACCACTGGGGTTACGAGTGTTATGACAATATGTATGTTATAACTTTTAATGAAATATTTTAATTTTTAAATAATATTGCTGCAAGATACATTCTTAAGCATTCTTGATTCACAATAATGCTTAAATGCCAATTCAGTTATTTTATCCAACTTTCTAAAGCGTTGGAATCAGTTCTGTTCACAAATATAAGCATATAGGCCTAACATGATCGCAGAAACAGACTTACTGCGTAATCTTATTTCTTTACATCTTAAAATTCCATAAGGAATTTCCTTAATCAATTTACTTACCTATAGTAGGTAAAAGTTTTTATCTACCCTTGCGCAACGGATATTACAAAATTACTACACAAAAACACTGTTTAGTTTCTGGCACAACACTTTTACATGTTATTTTACGATAGCGACTTACTACTCCAAATGTTCTTTATTTAATCTAATCTAAATTAAAATTGTTTAAAAATGCTGTCTCCCATTGGCGGGCTGATAAGTTGATATGCATTACCAAACAAAGCAGAACTGTAAATATCCCCAAAAATTATCAAATTAAAAATACAATCGTTTAGCATTGTAATATTCTGTTTTAAAGAGTTCATTGTTTTGATGATAATCATTCCCTCCAGAGGCCTAGACAATTGAACTATTGCAGAACTACATTTAGACATAGAGTCTGTAATACCATAGACAGGTATAACCTCTATAACATAATAATTATATAAAAATATATAAGTTATAATTATCTATATTTATTATTATAAATAATAACAGTTTGGACGAGACAACTGTGTCGTTTTGGCACAGTAGCTACACACAATTTAATCTCATAGACGAATTAATTGACAAAACCAAGACCTTCCTCTAATAGATATTGTTGACAAATTAAAACATATGTTTAAAAAGGAAACTGAAGCATTAATCCAAGATGAAACTAAGATAATCAAGAAACAAATAAACAAACTAACACCAACCAGAGTACCTAACTATTTGTAGCAAACATATAGATGTTCTTCAAACAATGGTGATGACTTAATTTGATGGAAAAGTTTGCACCGCTTTGACCAATAATCAGTCATCAAAAAGTATTATGAATGTGGAGCGTCTTCTAAACAAATGAACAGAAACATTAACATGTACATTTGTTTGGTCTGTCTACACCCCAGGCCTGGATTCGGTGATTGAAAGTTTGCTGCATATATCTAACAGGTTGGATACAAAAAAAGTGGCAGGTCTGAGGAGCAAGTGATAGATCGAAGTCTAAAGCAGGAAAAAAAAAAAAAAGAGATCAAATAGGTCTCGTGGTTGACACACTAACACCTGGAAGTGGAGATACAAATGAGGGAAATACTGCCAGGAGTTTTTTCAAAATTCACTTTAAGTCACATATATAACTATAATTATTGAAACCCTTAATAATCACATCTGTGTTATCGTAGAAGCCATAACAAGTACGTATTTGCGGCATTTAAGTTGAAGTGTTCAAAAATATATACTGAACAGACCATGAAGTTTTACTTAGATCTGTATTCGTGGTTCTATATGCCTGTCACTGTTCAAAACTCTCGGTACATTGTCCTGCCATCGTCTAATCATGTTTATTGCCCATTGGACAGCTGTCTGAAGCCTAAGAAATACGGAATGATGGCTGCAGGCGATTCAGGGTAGGATATACAAGAAGAACATCGATATCAGAAACAAACAAGGATCTGCTTAATATCTTGCTAATTTATGCAGATACAGTTATCTCTGGCTTAAGGAAACGTCCACAAAGTAGAACAGGAAAAATCTCCTCTGAAGTACTGCGCTTGTTGACAACTCCACGTACTCACATTACCACAGTTTGTGTGAGATCGTGAAGTATTAGTGACAGATATAATAATGACGGAGTTAGGTAATTTGTATGTTTAAAATAGTCAGTTGTTCTGATAGCTTACTTTAATAAATAACTATTTTTAGGAAGACTACATTTGACAAGGATATAATATTTAATCTGTGTAAAACATAATAATATATCATATAAATTTCATTTTCATACTATTTGTTTACACATGTGCCTAATTTCTATAATATTTCCTCTAACGTCTGTAACAAAATTTTTTTTTAATTTGACATATTTTTTGTTGAGTACTTAAAAGTTTTTGAAGTCAAACTTGGTTAAACTTTAAAGGTTTATTTAAATTTTATTTTAAGTTTAGCATGCTTTAAAATATAAGGCGTTGTTTTGCTCAGTGGATAATGAAAAACATTTCTTGAAGTATTGTTTATACTTTAATGTTCAAACTGCATAAAAACACGCCTGCTCTATAATTATGATCAGTGTTACTTTAAACATATTCAAATAACTAATGCTTTTTGATATTTGCATATTTTGCTTTGTTAACTTTGAAGAGTGGCAAATGTTTATAAAAAATTGTAAAAATGTTACCAGTATTTTTATATACATTTTTATTCATCTTATATTTGTATAAACATATCAGCTTAAGTATTTTCACAACAAATCAAGTCTGTCCGAAAAAAAAAAAATTAAACATGCTGTTTTGCAAAGTAAATGAATTTTAATAGATTAAACCTGTATAGCATTCTATAAATACAATAAATTGCATTGCTACAATTGTTAGAAACTATTCAGATCACTAAAAGATAATTTAAACAAGTAAAAGCAAAAAAAAAAATCATTGTCTTGAGTTTTGAATTTTGTCCCTCCAGATTGCTCTTGTTTCACACTGTGTCAATGTGACGAAGTTAAAGCTGTTTGACAAAGGAGATGTCCTTTATAAGATTTTGTCATGTTAAGTATTTATTGCTAAATAAATTCCGGATACACAGGAGGAATCAATATTTACTACTTATGATTGTTTTAATTATTAATTAAGTTAGGGGGTTTATAATTTGAGTGTTTCTGAATTATTTAACTATAAGAAACGATATATATTGGGTTTGTGTTTCTAAGTTATGATAGTTCTGAGTTGTGTGCTTAAATTACGACACGTCTAAAATTCCTGTGTTTCGGCGTTGTGTTTTTGTAATTTATTCTTGTTCTAACTCATAACAGTTCTAAGTTGTGTGTTTGTAGCTACGTGTGGACGCCGGCAGCCACGAGCAGCTGGCGGCAGGCGCGGTGCAGGCCTCTGTGGGGTCGCTCGTGGGCCGTGAGAAGGGGAAAGTGGAGGGGGTGTTGTCTGGAGGGGAAGGGAGAGAGTGCTTCTCGGGACACGCACGCCTTGCTGGCTGCAGTGCAGTGTAGCAGTGTATCAGTGAGGCCGTGCAGCCGTGTAGCAGTGACTCCTAGAGCCGCCAGCAGCGACCACGACATGGCGCGGTGAGTCCCGGGCGAACCTAGCGGCCCAGCCAACAACTACGGACAGATGTGCTTCGCGGGACCATTGTTTACTATGTAGACCGTGTTCGTGTTTACGTTTCTTTCTTTATCACCCTCACCGGCCACGTAACTCATACCACACCTCTTTTACAAGGTGGTTTATGATATTCAGTATCCAATTCCCCGACCACTCTCCACAACTAAGTAAATATGTTCTGCTGTTCTGCCAAACACTTCTAGCAACCAGAGGATTAGAAACACCAGAATGTTTATTTTTTTTCAAAATCTGGCATTAAATTTTAATGAAGTACAAACGCATGTACTATAGAAACTCATTAACTTATGGTAATAGTTATTTATTTTTAGTGCCCAGTAATACTACACTTGATTGTTTGAATATTAGTAGCCTACTGCTGAACGAACGATTTGTAGGTCGAGTCTGAAGTGAAAGTGATAAAACAACACATTGTAATTGAAGAATACAGGAATGCCATGAACGAATGCGTGTGATACTGTATTCGCGTTTATGCTGGCTTAAACAAACGAAACATTTGTCAAACCAAAATTGTATGTTATATTTTAATGGTTCCGACTTAAAGTGACTTATATTTTTAAAGAAGTCTTTCATTTATGAAAATAATTTTCAATAGGTTTTTTTTTAATTTTTCTAAATAAAAGTTTGAAATATATACGCCGCCGATCGTATCTTACGAGACCATGATAGTAAAAAAATCTGCTTTTATTAGGGGGGGGGGGGGGGTTAAAGCCCCCAGTGCCAATTAGTCTAAAATTACAACTGCATTGATAATAACACTCACTGGAAACCTTACAAGATGTGCATTAATACTAGTTGAAGTTTAAAGTAATATTCACGGTAACTGACAGGTTTTTTTTGGATTTTGTTTTATTATAGGGGTTTGAATAACTGTACATTAAGCCCCCGAAGAAAAAATTGCCCCACTACGGCGGTGATAGTAACAGTGATTTATACGAAAATAGTTTTGAATGTGTTATAGTGCAAAAAAAACATAAGAAATATTTTATTATTTTATTTTTTAAAAAAACTGTAAACAAATGGTTTAGCTAGCTAATAACGGTAGTAAACCAAAAAGTATACAATTACTTGATATATTTCGTGTGACACTAGGGCAAGTAATGAATGAAAAGTCTCAAGTAGGTATACACAATTTCACTAGTAAATTATAGTGTAGTCCGAATGAAAAGAACAATTTGAAATTCATTAGTAGAATATGAATGGCGATCTTGCGCCTGGAGTCGGAGTGAGGATTGGATTTTCGGTTCGCCTTCTTGGATTGTGAACGTCTCGGTGGCTATTTTGGATGACCTAGATCCTGACTTTGACACATACATTGACTTTGATATTTACATTTGACGAAAGTCGACATCTTTAATTTTTCCATCCTGACATCGAGTGCCCCAATCCCCAAAAGTTGCACTTTTTCGTTATGGTAAAACATTCCACAATTTTAGATTTTGATGTCAAATCCGCCACCTTGGATCTCACATCACAGTCACTTATTTTCGATTCTGACGACACAGTTGCCATTTTACTGTCGTCTGCTAGAGACCGCCATATTGGATTAAACCACGACCACCATATTGGTTACTTTCGGTTATTCTGGAGGCCACATTTTGGATTTCAATATCCTCGTTTCTGCTGTTTGACCATAGAGAGCATCACCATTGTCCTATCTCATGCACATAAGGTCGATGTTCCATTACCTATCAATGTTGTTATGACACTTATTGACATATTATTATTTTTATTTGAAATACACTAGAACAGAGGTGATTCGAACAATGACAGCTCGGAACTCTGGATTGGAAAACATACGTCTTTGACCGCACAGATATCGAGACATTTGCTAGACTGAGAATTGAATAAGGTATATAAAATATAACACACATATTTGGACATGGAATTTTATTATTTGAAAGAATAGTAGGTAAAAAATGTTGCCGCCATATATATTTTTTTAATAATTGCTTCAAGAAGCGGTAGTGTCGTGTAGCACAAACATGGTCTGCTAGAGAGTGCTGCTGCCATCATGTTTTCAGTACTCGGTACCAGGAGTGCAGTTCCACATAGTGCACACATCATCTTCTAAAGGGTACTACCACCATATTGGTTTAATTTTTACCTGGTAGAATGCAGTAGTAATTTTATCTTGGCATCTGCCATCTTGTCTTCTGTCTTAACCGCCCATTTGGGAATTATGTATTACTAAACTATAAATTCTGAAACAAAAGCCATCAAAAACTTTCAATTTTTAATTTACCAATTGATTTGATCGATGCCTGCCTTATTTCAAACCTTGGTTTTTCAAAAAAGTTAAACTATGATTTAAAAAATATTTATTTAATTAATCTTTCTCACGACAAACAAAGACTCCTACCGGCTGAATAAATATATTACTTAATATAATTAAACCTACTTAAGTATTATTTCGATACTTGCAACATATTTCAACCAAGTAATGTACAATTTAGGACGTATAGGGCAAGTGCTTCCAAAACGCGAGTCCTTCTTCGTCAATACTTGTTATATATAATAAAATTACATATTTTAAGCTGAGAATACATTAGTCCCTCAAGTGTCGGAAAAATTATCATGAAAAATGTTTTAGACTTACCACAGACCAAGAAGTGCTGAACAATAAATTCTTTAGTCCTGAGTACAGACTTGACTACGCAAATTTAACAAAAGAATATGATCAGAGGGAAACTACCCCATAAAAGGGATTCAACCTCATTAGAGGGATACGATTTTATTAAAGAGATTCGATCTCACGAATGAGATACGATCTCATCAGAGGGTTACGATCCCATCAAAAGGATACTATAATATCAAAGAGATACCTACAAATTCATCATTAGTGATACAGTTTCATCAGTAGTGATGCGATTTCATCAGTATGGATACGATCTCACCAGAAGAATACGATCTCATCAGAGGGATGAATTATTATTATATGGATAAAATCTCCTCTGATAGATAAGATATCTTCAGAGCGATTCATTCTCATCAGGGAAACTATCTCATCAGTAGGGATAAAATTTCATATTTAGGGTTAAAATCTCACCAGAGGTATTCATTACCACCAAAGGGATGCGATCCCATCAAAGGAATGCGATACCATCAAGGGTTACGATCGGACGCACGATACTGTAGGATACGATCGGCGGGTTTACGATGGAAAACGATCGGTGGGATACGACTGGTAGTATAAGATTGGGTACTATGTGAATTCAGTCTTAGTTTACAATTTTATACACCTACAGGTAAAATAAGTCATTATTAAAGTAGCCTATAGTAGTATAGCATAGTATTTCCGAGGACAGGCCTCAGGCGGTGGTGCCGGTGCCGGCTCCGCCATCTTGGATTGTGACGTCACGGCGGCCATCTTGGATGAGTGTAACGGGACATAGCGTAACGGGGCAAGTTTGACCTTGACCCCGGCGGCCATTTTGAATCCGCCATCTTGGATCCGCCATTTTGGATGACGTCATTGTGTTCTAGAAAATTCCGGCGATGTGTTTTCCGCCATATTGGATGATGACGTCACCGTTGCAATTTCCGTTACGGCCGCCATCTTTAACCTTTTTTATTTATTATCCGATTTTAATGAAATTTTTTTTAAAAATTATAAAAAAATTAATTTAATAAAATTTTAATAAAATAATTACAAAAAACAAACATGTACGACACGGAGTTCGGAGTCCTCGGTTCGAACCTGACGAGTGCAAAAAAATAAAAATGGCGACCGATCCTTCCCCCTAGGTGACTGCAGGCAGACTGACTCCCACCACTTTTTTTCAAAGCATATATATCGTCACCTAGTATGACGTCATGTCCGCCATCTTGTCTTCGATGCTGGAAGCCATCATCATTGTATCGTCGGCTAGAGTGCGCCGATGACATGTTAGTTTAATTCGTATCCGCTAGAGTGCAGTAATCATTTATTATTGCTGTGACACCCGCCATCTTGTCATTTGGCCGCCATCTTGAAAATCCGTAATTATTTAGCTAGAAATTCGGGAAAAGTTCCAAAATTCATTAAATAAATCACTCATTAATTTACATATTGATTCGATCGATTCCCGTCCTCGGTTCGATACCCGATCGTTGCAATAATGTTTAATCTTATGTAAAAAAAATAATTTAAATAAACCATGTTCAACATTCGTAAAGAGACTCTAAATCCTCTACGACCACCATCCTATCAGACATCAAGACCACCATATTGGAAATGTGTAATTTTAAAGCTAGAGATCCGGGAAATAGTTCAGAAATCATTAAATAAATTTGTTATCCATATACTGATTGATTAGATCGACTTAGGCCCTTGGTTCGATCCCTGGCCGATACAAAACAACTTTAATTTAAAAAATACTAAAAAAGTGTTAGGTTTGAGAAAATAAAAACACCACAAGTTCTTTTAAAAAAAAATTATTACATAAATTCAATACACTACTACAAGTACAAAAAAATACACAGACAAATTACTAAAGTTTTGTGGATTTCTCGATTGAAACAGTCTTCTTACTATACGGACTAAGTCCTTTACATGACTTGAAATGTCTATTCAGTTTATCAGGTCGACATATTGGTACACCACAATTTTCACACAAAGCCGAATTATCGACTTCATTAAAAGGACAGTGATATATTTCATGTTGTTTTGCACTTCGAATAGTTGCTAATGTTTTGTTACAAAATATACAGCTTGATTCCGATGAATGTACAGCCAGTCTATCACAATTCCTGAGGTGCCGTTTTAATCTTCCATAGTGTATAAACTTGCTTAAACACCTGTTGCACTGATATTTAATGCGTTCAGAGTTACCACTACAATTGTGTATTACATAATCACGTAATTTCAAGTTTTTGATCTTCTCGCAGTATGTGCAGTCGGGTGATGGAACACCGTTGGATGCTCCTTCCTTCATCAATGCCACTGGAACTGTTGACAACCAGTGTAACACTGCTGACATGTTAACTTCTGAAGCCGTTGAGGTCTGCTCTGCGGAAGATGTTGCACGCGTCGAAATCTCCCGCTGTGCTGAGAGAGCAGGTGTAGCTGTAGACGTCGATGTCATCGTGCTCTGCACTGATGATGGTAGACCTTCGATCCAGGTTGGTGTTGATACTGGTAATGATGCCATCGAGTTCTCAAGAATAGATAGATACTGGTCTATTATGTTATACAAGTCTAACTATCCGAGCCGTTCATCACCGCAGTCAGAGACGGACTGAAGTCCATATCACCTGGGGTCTCACTTATATAGTCTCATTAGCCGGTACAACACATGAGTCAAATCAATAACCATGTTCATTATACGTCTCGGAGCATTTTTTATAATGACGATGTAAGCTATCGAGACGTGAAATTAGTTTATTGCACTTTTTGCACTGAAACAGTATTCTTTGAGCATTATTCTGACAGCTGCTTCTTTCATGTCTGCGCGCATTTGAAGTTCTAGTAAATGATGCACCACAATATTTGCATTGATGCTCTTCATTAATTGAAGTCTGGAATGCAGATGGTGAAACTTCAGCTGATGGTGGAACAGCACGTATCGTTGTCTCCTCTGCAGCAGGTATCGGGATCTTCACAGCTGTCGTCACCTCAGCCATTGAGCCCTCCGCTGCCATGGTCTCCTCTGCTAATGGTATCGGGATCTCCGTCTCCATCATCGTTGCTGCCATCGAGGTCCCCGCTGCTGACGGTAAACTTTCTATTCCGGTCGACATAACTAAATCTCACGAAACTTAATGGAGAGAGCACGTCCGTACAGCACCGCGGCCAGAGGTGAACTGCGGGTCCAGTCGTCCGAACCTCGCTTATATACCCACGGTCTACTGGTATGCTACATGAGTCAAAATAATGTCTGTATTTAAAATTATTTTTTTATTAGGTACCTAAAAATTATAGAAATAAAAAACACACGAGTTCAAGTTTTACACATTTATTTATAAAACATACACAAATACACATTAGGTTAAGGAATCAAGCATTTTCACAAGCAAAGTCTTTAATGCCGCACGAACTGTCTCGTCGACTCCGGTTCCAACTGGTTCGCAGGCCACGGGATCAGGAACACAGGTTTCCAGCTGGTCATCTTCTGCGATGTCGACAACTCCGACAAGACATGGTCGATGACGTCTGTGACCACGTCTACACCTGGGCTTTGGCTCAGTGCTAGTTGGGACAGATTCACTGCCTGAACTGCGACGACGAGACGCACACCGTTTGGACGTCTGCGTAGAAGCATCACAGGCCGCAACAGTTTGCAACACGTCCATGTTTGGTGTTGCACGTGCAGACGAGGCGACTACCTCAGCGATGCTGGCAGGAAGGATTGTGTGTGGTCTCATGTGATAGACGGCACAGTTTCCAGGTTCGCAACAATCTACCAGCTGCTGGGTCGGTTCGTAGGACACAGGAAAGTGCGCAAACCGCCAATGCTGAGCGCCTCCATCACAGGTTTCTGTATATGTACGTAGATACCCGGAATCCCAGTTGCTGTACTCGACACTGCTGAAGCTAGGTCTTGCGCTCACGTACACGTTAGCAGGATGAAACGTAAACATCTTCTTGCAGGTCGAACGACAACTGAAGGCACGTACGTAGGTGCGCCATTTATATATATGCAGGCTCCTACTAACACTGTGTGTGCCATTTCTGCATTAACTGCGAGTTTGTACAGGCACAGACACGTTCAAACTTGTCACGTAGCTGCACGGCGTATATTGCACTAAGCTTGCGCAGGGAAGGACAACCGTAGTCGGTCTGTATATCCACAATTTCAGCTGCTCCGACGTCACACATTTCTCGTAGCCATTTCTTCTGTTCAGGTCCGGCGACGTAGATTATTTCGTTTTGCAGTAGTAAATCTTCAATAGTGTTTTTCACTTGGTGGTACGGAATTTTTCCTTCGTCCCACTCTAGTCCATGATAATATTTACATAACCATTCATTCGACCGTTTACTTTTTTCGTCTAGTAGTTCCCACGGATACGGAGGTCGGAAAGTGCGTGTTCGAGTCCGGCCGTCGTGAGTGACGTCAATTTCCTTGAGCACGAATCCGTTTTGGCTCTGGAAACCTTGCAGGTTGCAGTACATCTTGTCGCTAGCAATGCTCGGTCGTAACTAAATTATCATAGAAAACGAAACGGTATTTATGTCAGAATTTTCACAAGTTTGTCTCGACAATTGTACGATGCAAGCCGATCGTGAAGTATCAGACAAAAAGCATAGGTGTTTGGCGGAATATTTCCGCTAGTCGTTATCTCGATCCTACAGTCGATGATGTTTGAATTTATACGATCATCCTGTTTGGAAACGTCAAACACCATTAACGGTGCCTTGTTCTTGAAACTGTCGTGACTCAGTATCGGTGACTGTATCCGACCGTAGTAAGCTTGCTGAAACTTGGCATACATTTGATATGCTAGAAGAAATCTTCCACTTTCAAAATCCATGTTCATGTCAACGTACGGATAACTTTCGCTGTTTAAAAATATTTTTACATTACGTATTTGACAGTTATCGAATATGGAGCGACTTACTCCTGCATTAAGCTGTCTTCCGGTCTGAAGTCCGACGATGATGTATCTTGGTTTTTCCGTAGCGAAGCTGGACTTTACTATCCAATTGATACGCTGACTATGAGGCAAGCCAGGATAAGTTTCCAGGCTCCAGGATCGGAATGGCACATCGAAGTTCTTGCCATTTTCTATGTTCTTCAACATCTTGACTCGCTCAACGGTGCTCACTTGGATGTGGGGCAGCATCCACTCGATAGACTGAAGTGTTAGCGAAACATCTTGAGGGTTTTCTGCAGCAGCGACAATTGCATTAATGTGCGTGTTGGCTAGAAGCAGTACGAGCTCTTGTTTCGAATTAATGATTATATGCTTGTAGTCCTCAGCGAATCCGAGAAGCATGGACAGAGGAACACAAACTTCGAACTTCCCTTCGGCATAAACCGGAAGCTTATATTCATCCTCGAGAGCCCAACCGGCCATCTTTGCAGCAGACAGTTCATTTGGCGTGAGCGAAAGGTAATTTTTCATAGCAGATGTTATGCCTACATCTCTCGTCTGGTCTACCTCGACACCATTGAGTACATAAGTAATGCGCTCGATTAGGTGAAGAATACCATTGCAGGATATTGATGTCGTTGTCGGGTGCGTACCATCCGCTTTTGTAAGCGTGCCTCTTATACGTAGAAATGACTGCGAAGGTAAAGTACAAATATCTTGGTGCTGTACAGCAATGCGTACTTCCGATGGTAGTGCGTACGGTCCGAGCAGGAAAGGCTGGTACTCGTGCAATTCCATTTTCGTAATGCTGTCTTCAAAAATGACCGGATCTTCCACGTTGAGGATTTCGTCTTCCATATTTATTCGGCACTTGTCCAATACTGAGAAGATACTTTATGTTGTCAGGTGTTAATGCACCGATGTCTGGTAGAGAACTGTTCTTATTCACGACAATACGATTTCTTTTATAACTGTTCGGTGTTACGAACTTTATGCCCATCGCTTCAAGTGCAGACGTAATGTAATTTCTTCGTCTTGAAAATTCACCAATCGTCCTCGCTGGTCAACGATTCGGACGACGACTTCGTGTGCGCACTTCACGACAACTGGAACGTAAATGATACTTTGCGGTACTTCTACCAGTTTATATCCTGGCGGGACCATCGGCGAAAACTCGTGCAGCATGTTGCTTAGTCTTCCGTTGAGATACGTTCCACTTGCCAAATTACAGTTTATTCTTATGACATTCACAGGCAAAATGTTTACTGCGCGCGTAGATTCGTACGTTCTTCCTGTACCATACACCTTTGATTCGAATCCGAGCATCGTACCTATGGTCCCAGGTTTCGTAAAGTCGACATTTTCACTGCATGTTAGAATGCTTTTTTGAGTGTTTGGATTTCCACGCAGTTGAAAGTCTACATCCTGTGGTAACATATCCCTGATGTAATTTGCAATGTCATCTATTTCGTAAGAGCCAACAGGTAACCGTATTTCATGAGCGGTCCCATCGCTTTTCAGGAAGCATATCTTGCAATTTTCCTCGTCGATGTTCGGTATGGCATTATACGTTTGAAAATCTACGAGTCCGATACACCATTCTCCGTCTAAATCCAGAGGCGGGAAATGAACCGCCCGCAGCTCAGATGCGTGACCTGTCAAGGTAAGTGTTATCGACATGACTAATAAATAATCGTCACTGCACAACCTTTAAGTAGCAATTTTTATTGGTCAGCTAATTTTTGTTTGTTAAAAAGCGAAGACACAAGTGTCCGCAGTTTGTTTGATTTGGCCTCTGTTCCGTTTCGTAATTGTAAAACAACGTAGTGGACCGGCCCAGGTACAACTTAAGTTCTGGCGGAGGGCGTAAATTACTGAAACTGTCGTAGTACTCGGCCATGTTTCCAGTCTTTACATAGGCTACCCAGTGCGTGCCTCGACCCGCCGACGTGTCTAAATTAATTATGGCGCACTCACGTGTCTTTGGCTTGCTGGGCAAAGTGTCTCGCATAAACACGCCGCGGAAATTTGCTATTTTAAGTTTGCGTGCGTACTTTATTAAATCTACGTTGGTGAGCGGACGTTTCGGCAAAGAACTTAGGATTTTTTCATTCGTTTCTTTTTCATGCCTCGGCCTGTCTTGTGAGGTCGTAAGTACAGTCCTGCGCCGTTTTTTTTTACCGATGGCAATGGCTTCCATGCTGGCATTGTGTCGCTGTGCTTCTTTTAACTGCTTGCGCTCATTCTTCGAAGTGTTGACTGCCCGCACTATACCGCTCGTTGCACCGATGAGGCCGCCGAGAACACCCAATGCAGGCAAAAGCAAAGAAAGAAATCCTCCTATAATCTTCTTGTCGAGAGTCTGTAATTTTTGCTTGGCTTTTTGCACACCTGCACCGATCTTGCGTTTGGTCTTGCGCGAGTTAGTCTTTGACTTGATGGAGCCGGCTGGACGAGCGCCCAGTCCTAATTTCGTCTTTGCCTTCATGATCTTAGATACGCCCCACGCTGCGATTTTCTCTCCTAGTCCCGCGTTCGACGATTTACTTATATCTTCGGCTTCCTGTGCCAATGTCTCGTCGGCCCGGTGCCTGGATTCCAGATCCTTGTTTAATGAATATGCGATATCGTGCTGCTTGCACTTTTCGTCGAGAGAATTAATGCCCACGTCACCGCGAGCTAACCTTTTCGCTAGTTTAGTTCCGGGGCCGCAAAATCTGTAGCCGGGAATGTGTAGCTCGAATGGTAGGTTGTTTATCAGCGAGTTTACGAGTCCCGCACCGATGTGTTTTTTGTTCTTACCTCTTCGAGTCATTACGCACAACTGACCAGAAAGTATAAATGTGTTTGATTTTATACAATTACTTTAGTACATTGCAGGTCGTCAAGCAAGACGTGTGTTTGCCCGTGCGCATTACGCAAGACGATGTATTTAGTGCGCGTGAATCACGACATGGCTTACTGTTGCCTTCTGCTGTACGATGCATAATGGCGGGTCCGTCCAACTGTGGCAAGACGTGTGTTTTACTGAGTTTACTGGAGGAACCAAATGGTCTTCGGTTCGAGAACGTTTACTTGTATTCCAAGTCGTTGCAACAGCCAAAGTACCAGCGCCTAGCAACTGTTCTACGATCTGTGGATGGTCTGGAGTATTTTCCGTTTAGCGATAATACCGATGTTGTACCTCCAAGCGAAGCAAAAGCCAATTCCGTGTTTGTTTTCGACGATGTAATGTGCGAGAAACAAGGCATAATACAAGAGTACTTTTCCATGGGCAGACACGCCAAGGTAGACTGCGTTTACCTGTGTCAGACGTACAGTCGTATTCCAAAACATCTCCTACGAGACAACGCAAATGTCATAGTTTTGTTTCGCATGGACGAACTTAATTTACGCCACGCTTATGATGATCACGTAAACACCGACATGACATTCCAGGAATTTAAAGACATGTGCTCCTTGTGTTGGAAAGAAGAACACGGATTCCTAGTTATAGTCAAAGACTGGCCTCTATATAAGGGCAGGTACAGACGAGGTTTCGATCAGTTTATCACCAAACATGAGTCATAGCATTTCGAAATTCGGTCGTAGCAGTCGAGACTTACGTACTGCTCTCAAGTCTCATGACGACGTTATCCGCAAATACATTTCGCTACTGGCTCAAAAAGTAGACGGGGTGAAAAAGGAATTACTTGAGTATCTCGTAGCCATAGACCAGCGCGTGGAAGCTTCGGATTCTCGCATTCGCGACATGATCGAAGTATCGAATGCACAAAGACGTGACGATCTGAGGACTTTTCAAAGTAGTCTGAAAGCATCACTATCTCAATCGTCAACAAATTCAGATTTGGCCAAACACAAGAAAGAAGTTTCTGCGAACGAATAAAAAAGTATATAAGGAGGTCTTGCAATAAGTTTTCAGCCAGTACAATGTCGGACCTGGCCAGTGACCTTCATCGAGCTATACAGTCTGTTCGTGAAAAATATTTACTTGCTAGACGAACCAGACTTGCACGTGAGATGGAAAATGAGGAGATATTTAAACCAATCACTAGTCGCCTCGACGAACTTAAAAACAAGGAAGAACCAGCCTTCATTGTGAAGACAGAAGTTGAAGATGAAATGCCGACTGTAAAGAAGAGAAAGTATGAACCAGATCGAGAAGAAGAGGACTTAACAAGTACAGAGTCCATGCACAAGAAAAAAATACCGAAAAAGGGACATCAAGTTAATGCAATGGTCCGACCATACCTGACATCGTTTACGAGCCGGAATAATGACACGACCTACGGAGTGTACAGAAAACATAATAAGTGGTTCCTCGGTGCTAAAGAAATAGACTTTCTACCAGGAAACATCGTGCGCGTAGCAGAGTTCAAAACGCGCGGGACTCCGGGTCTGTACGAATTGCTGTTTCGCAGGGAACCTAAAGGATATTCTCACAACGACTTACAAGAGTACAAAAAACTGCTAGAGCTAACCAATGCACATTTTCGCGATAACGATCCAGATAGTGGTGTATATAAAGATGTAGATCATGAAAAAATGGACATTCTCGCTAATCTCTTCAGTGAACTAACAATACACGGAGAAGGTTTAAAAAAGCTAGAAAGTGGTCAGACATTTGACTATGTATATTGGGACGACCCTAATGAATTAGTTGATCGCCTTAGAATTCTACATGCTTCGCTTAGTGTAGGAAACTATTCGCACATCAACGAAATAGTCTCCATACTTGAAGAACTGAAGGAAGCCGGCTACATACAATGAGTCGAACCGGAATCGCTCGCGAACTTCATGCTCCTGCTAGACGAAAATACCTTCGTCGCAAAGTCATAGTTCGTGGAATTGATGATTTATTCCAGGCGGACCTTGTTGAGATGATACCGTATTCCCGATTGAATAAAGGTTTCAAGTACATGTTGACAGTCATCGATGTTTATAGCAAGTTCGCTTGGACTAGACCTGTAAAATAAAAGACTGCAACTGACGTAACCAAGGCCATGAACAATATTTTGCGTGATGGATGTGTACCGTCGCACCTGCAAACGGACCTCGGGAAAGAATTCTACAATGCAACCTTCAAGGCTTTGATGAATAAGTATGGCATCAAACACTACTCTACATTTAGTAACGTCAAGGCCTCCGTTATCGAAAGGTTTAACAGAACTTTGCGTTCCAAGATGTGGCGACAGTTCACGGATAACGGAAATTACAAATGGCTTGACATCTTGTCGAAACTAATAAGCGAGTATAATTCCACTGTGCATTCTACCACGAAAATGAAGCCAAAGGACGTAACGGACAATCGCCTGCTTCAAACAGTGTTTTCCAACACGAAGAAGAAAGATCCACGAAAGCGTAAAGCTAACGTCGGTGACATTGTGCGAATCTCCAAGCAGAAAGGTATCTTCGAGAAAGGTTTCACTGAAAACTGGAGTCCCGAACTTTTCCGTGTGACACATGTTCGTGAATCAGAGCCTAGGACCTACTACCTCGAAGATTTGGGCCACAAACCTATCCATGGAGGCTTCTATGCCGAAGAGATTCAGCCTACGTTGTATCCCGATACGTACTTGGTGGAGAAGATTATAAAACGAAGAAATGGACGGTCCTACGTCAAGTGGTGGGGCTTTCCACCTCGCTTTAATTCGTGGGTGGCAGATGCAGATGTCGAGAAATCCACAAAACTTTAGTAATTTGTCTGTGTATTTTTTTGTACTTGTAGTAGTGTATTGAATTTATGTAATAAATTTTTTTTAAAAGAACTTGTGGTGTTTTTATTTTCTCAAACCTAACACTTTTTTAGTATTTTTTAAATTAAAGTTGTTTTGTATCGGCCAGGGATCGAACCAAGGGCCTAAGTCGATCTAATCAATCAGTATATGGATTAAAAATTTATTTAATGATTTCTGAACTATTTCCCGGATCTCTAGCATTAAAATTACACATTTCCAATATGGTGGTCTTGATGTCTGATAGGATGGTGGTCGTAGAGGATTTAGAGTCTCTTTACGAATGTTGAACATGGTTTATTTAAATTATTATTTTTACATAAGATTAAACATTATTGCAACGATCGGGTATCGAACCGAGGACGGGAATCGATCGAATCAATATGTAAATTAATGAGTGATTTATTTAATGAATTTTGGAACTTTTCCCGAATTTCTAGCTAAATAATTACGGATTTTCAAGATGGCGGCCAAATGACAAGATGGCGGGTGTCACAGCAATAATAAATGATTACTGCACTCTAGCGGATACGAATTAAACTAACATGTCATCGGCGCACTCTAGCCGACGATACAATGATGATGGCTTCCAGCATCGAAGACAAGATGGCGGACATGACGTCATACTAGGTGACGATATATATGCTTTGAAAAAAAGTGGTGGGAGTCAGTCTGCCTGCAGTCACCTAGGGGGAAGGATCGGTCGCCATTTTTATTTTTTTGCACTCGTCGGGTTCGAACCGAGGACTCCGAACTCCGTGTCGTACATGTTTGTTTTTTGTAATTATTTTATTAAAATTTTATTAAATTAATTTTTTTATAATTTTTAAAAAAAATTTCATTAAAATCGGATAATAAATAAAAAAGTTAAAGATGGCGGCCGTAACGGAAATTGCAACGGTGACGTCATCATCCAATATGGCGGAAAACACATCGCCGGAATTTTCTAGAACACAATGATGTCATCCAAAATGGCGGATCCAAGATGGCGGATCCAAAATGGCCGCCGGGGTCAAGGTCAAACTTGCCCCGTTACGCTATGTCCCGTTACACTCATCCAAGATGGCCGCCGTGACGTCACAATCCAAGATGGCGGAGCCGGCACCGGCACCACCGCCTGAGGCCTGTCCTCGGAAATACTATGCTATACTACTGCCTATACTTCTTTATTGGGTAAGATGACTACTTAGTTGAGATGCGAATAGTTTTCTCCATTTAGCAAAATAAGTATAAGTTTTAAACTGCCAAATAATATGTTGGGATCTTCTCATGGCGTGAAATCAATCTCTTCTTGTGTTTAATCTTTCATGCAAGTATATAATTAATATTTTTAATATTTCTGATGTATTCCAATTTAACATAAGCCTCAAAATCATCATCATTGGTACAGTAACCTCCATATGCTTGATCAGAATAATTTTGGATAATGCATCGTGTCCGTCGTTTTGGTCTCAATCTAATATCACAATCTTCTGTCTTGGAAACTTCAATTTTTTTATTTTCATTTTCTGAAAAGCTTTTGTTGCTGTAATGTTTACTAGTTATATTATTTAATGCTTCAGCTTGAGTAACATAAAAACCATTAGGGAATTCTGTGGGTAGATAAAATTATTCATGAATATTCTTAAGAAATTTTTAGCATTTAGTTCCCTGTTTCCATTTCTTCAATGTTGGAATTTCATTAAAATTCAATGCTGATGATGCAGTTAACAAATTGTGATGATTTATGCCAATTCCATATACATTAGGTCCAAACACTGACTTTTTCTCAGTAGACGAAAATGTGTAGATTATTAATTAGATATTTCCAAGAGGGCTATCAATATTTCATTATCATCCTATTGGCAGTAGGTAAATGAGATTTTTTAAAGTGGCTTTTTAATAATATTCAACATCTTTATTTTAATAATTTTTTAACTTAGAATATATCTTCTTTGCATCTTCCAGGAATCGACTAAAGCACATGAATAAATCGAATCAATCAGTACATTTATGACTGAATTTTTTGATATTTTTTTTTGGTACTTTTCCTTCTTTATAATTTAATAATTACAAATGTCCAAGATGGTGACCAAGACAGAAGTAAATAGGGTCGATCCCATAGCATAATTACCTGTGCACTCTAGCGGGTAAAAATTAAAGTGGCAGAACCCTCTAACAGATGATGTGTGTAATACATGACATTAATTTGTGCTCCTGGTATCGAGTACTGAAAACAAAGATAACAGTAGCACTCTCTAGCAGACCATATGTGTACTACATGACACTTGCGCTCATGGTTCTCATTATAGAAAAAAATAGTATGGAGGCAACAACATTTAGCTTTTATTCCTTCAAAAAATATAAATTACAATTCCGAATATGTTTGTTATTTTTATATAACTTATTTATGTCTCTTTCTGGAAAATGTCGCGATGGCTATGCGGCCAAAGGCGTAAAGTAGTATATATTGGCCGGAACTGGCACTGGCTTCACTGTTGTGGTGCTTGGTGCCGGGTCAATGACCGATCGCTCTGACGTCACTGCGGTCATCTTCGACTCAAAAATGACTCAAAATGACTAAAAATTCCTAACAATTTCCCAATTTGGCGGAAAAAATTTCCCATTTTTGTCCAAAAAATTCCAAAATTAGAAATTCGAAAAACCTCAAAAGACTTTTGCCTTAGAAAGAACACATAATCCTTGTTGCGGCTCAAGCATCCTTCTCTACAGCTCCGATAAGCCTCTGACGTCATCTATGATTATGACGTAACCGTTGCACTTTCGTTAGAACGCCATCTTGAAAATTTTTTTTATTATCCAATTTTATTGAAAAAGTTTAAAATTCATAAAAAATTGAAATAATATTTTTTAATAAAGTATTACTTGAAACACCGTTGCACATAGAATTTTTCCTGAATCTCTAGCTAAATAATAATGTATTTCCAATATGGCATCCCAATTTCAAGATTGTGGACGCCTCAGTAATAATTAATTAGGTATTACTGCACTATAGCGGGTAAAACTTAAACTAATATAATGGTAGCGCACTCTAGTAGACGTAAACAAGCTGTTGGCCTCCAGCAGACGAAAACATGATGTTGAACGTGACGTCATACTAGCTGGTGATACATATGTATATAAATATACTAGCTGCAATACCCGGCGTTGCCCGGGCTGAACACAGGGTGTAGTTAAGTAGTATAGAAAAGTATGTCCGAGGACTGGGTTCTGGGTGTGGTGCAGGTGCCGGTGTCCGCCATCTTGGATTGTGACGTCACGGCGGCCATCTTGGATGGTTGTGACCTTGACCTTGAATTTGATCCTCAAAATGTGTCAAAATCCGCCAAAATTGGGCAAAATTTGCCCAAAATGCCTCAAAAATCGCCAAAATTTCAATTTCTGTGAAAAAAAATTCCGCCAAAAAATCTCAAAAAATTCCCGTTTTCGAGAGAAAAATTCCCGTTTCGAGGGAAAATTTCCCGTTTTTAGTCCTTAAAAATCCCAGCGGCTAGAAATGTCCATATGTAGGCTTAAGCATCCATGTCTACAGCCTACGATAAGCCTCTGACGTCATCATGGATTATGACGTCACTGTTGTAATTTCCGTTACGGCCGCCATCTTTAACTTTTTTATTTATTATCCGATTTTAATGAAATTTTTTTTTAAAATTATAAAAATATTCATTTAATAAAATTTCAATAAAATTTTTTTAAAAATCATACATTAACGACACGGAGCTCGGAGTCCTCGGTTCAAACCCGACGAGTGCAAAAAAAAATAAAAATGGCGACCGATCCTTCCCCCCGCGGTGGCTGCAGGCATACTGACTCCCACCACTTTTTTTCAAAGCATATATATCGTCAGGTAGTATGACGTCATGTCCGCCATCTTGTCCTCATCTGCTGGAAGCCATCATCAGTGTATCGTCGGCGAGAGTGCGCTGACGCCATGTTAGTTTAATTCTTATCCGCTAGAGTGCAGTAATCATTTATTATTGCTGTGACACCCGACATCATGTCATTTGGCCGCCATCTTGAAAATCCGTAATTATTTAGCTAGAAATTCGGGAAAAATTCCAAAATTCATTAAATAAATTTGTAATCTATATACTGATTGATTAGGTCGACTAAGGTCCTTGGTACGATCTAGGACGATGCAAAAAAAAAAGGAAATATAACATCAATTTAACATAATAGTAACATGTTCGAAAATAAAAACACTGCAAGTTCTTTTACAAACATAATATTTATTACATAATTTCTATTTTACTACAGGATCACCTGCGAAGGTTAGCAATCTTACAAACATTTAAGGTCCGCATAGGCGTGAAATGACTAATTCTTAGCTCCAATCGGTTTATACAAGACAGAGTCCAGCCAGATCCTTTACGGACATAGTCCTCCTCTTCTTGACAGAGTTTCTGGATACCTTGTTTAACAGTTTGCTTGATATCGTTAGAACTGTAAATTACTGCAGCCGATGTCTTGAATGCACACTTCTTCACTTTGTCATCGAACGGATAAGGCTTTCCATATATACAGTCCAACCACAAGTTATATTTCAAAGGTCCGTTTGTTGCTACGTCATCAGTAAGCTGATTGATTATGTCCTGTCTGATATCATCAAGAAAATTACAAATGTCCTTTGACTCACTTAACGTACTTGGATAATAGTAGTCTTTCAATGTTCCACGAAATGCAGACTGCGCCAAGTAGAAGCCATTATCGTTCACTTGTAATGCTCCGATCACAGTCTTATGTTTATTTTCATGTTCAGATGCCACAGCAATCGGTTGCTGCACATCAGTTTTTTTACTTGTACGCTCACGAGTCATCAATCTAAACTCAGGAGTCGTAATTGCTGCAGGTAGTTCAGCAGTAGGCGCACTGACTTCACCTTTACAGTTTATCGAATGTTGGCGCAAATTATCAATTCGAGTAAACCATTTATGACACTCGTCACAGCGAAACTTCATGCGAGAAGGATTCTTCGTACATTTACTCCTCTCATGTCTCCGTACATCATGTGCAAATGCAAACGTCATGTCGCAGTAGCCACAAGGATGCCTAGTTGAAGACAAACCCGAACCAGATGTCGCTGTTACTGCAACTGAATCATTTCCAGGCATACTCTTATGCACATCAATGCATCGCTGTTGTATAGAAACCTTTACTTTCTGCCGCACTGCAGGTCCTTTACATGTCTCCAAGTGATGCTTCAAATTAGCATTTCTTGTAAATTGCTTGCGACACTTAATACAACCAAACATTTTACGATAAGGGTTCTTGGCACATTCTCTCTTCTCGTGTCGACGAGCATTGCTGATGTTTGAGAAAATCTTGTCACAGTAACGACATCGATGTTCGTTAGTTGACGATTCGCCATCCATTGAAGTCTCCATCGAGGGCGAAACAGCGTTCGTCGAGGTTTCCTGTACAGTCAGCACTACCGGCATTAAAGTCTCTTCTGCTGGTGGTATCACATCTGTTGAAATCCCCTCCAATGTTGACGTCATCGTTAACAACGGGATCTGCTCCTTCTCCGTCGTAGCTGTCGATAAGTTTCCCGTAGTCGATGGTACACCCTCCGAGTTCAACGTTAAAGACGGTAAAGATGCCATCGAGTTCGCAAGAACAGGTAATTACGCGATTTATGCACCAGATTAAACAATCTAGGTGATCCTTACACCGCCGTCGTCAGAAACAAACTGAACGTCCTGCTGTCTAGGACTCGCTTATATACATGCACCGGATGGAATAATACGCTAGTCAAATCAAGAACAATTTATTATAATACTAGAGTCAAAACAACATTAAAAAAATAGAAGCACCATCAAAAAAAAAAGGAAGCACACTTGGAAGCACCGACAACGAAAAGGCAGCACATTTGGAAGCACCGACAACGAAAAAGGCAGCACCATCATCGAAAAGGCCGCACATTTGTCATTGGCTCCAATATTCATTGGCTCCAATATTCATTGGCTCCAATATTCATTGGTTCCATCAGTCTATTGATTCTATCAGTCTAGTGACTCCAACAGTCATTGACACCAACGGCCTTTTTCTTCATCAGCTCCAATGATATTTGGCTAGAATGCTACGAGTCTAAGAGACCATGAGACTACAATTCTACGAGTGTACAAGACTCCTCCAACTACCTTCAAGTGTATAAAGCTCCAAATGCTCCAACAGCTCCAACACGCAATGTACGCGCAATACATGCAAATTACACGCAATAAATGTAATGATTACACAGTACACACACACACAGGAAACGGAACGTACACACAGTACACACAGGAAACGGAACGTACACACAGTACACACAGGAAATGGAACGTACACACAGTACACACACAGGGAACGGAACGTACACACAGTACACACAGGGAACGGAACGTACACACAGTACACACAGAAAACGGAACGTACACACAGTACACACAGGGAACGGAACGTACACACAGTACACACAGGGAACGGAACGTACACACAGTACACACAGGAAACGGAACGTACACACAGTACATACAGGAAACGGAACGAACACGTAATATGCACGCAATTGACACACAGTACACGCAGAGTACACGCAATTTACGCAAAGTACACCCAATGTACGCAATGTACGCAATATATATGTAATGTACACACAATGACTACGCTTCGTTCGCGCAGGACAAGCATTTAATGAAAACGAAGCACGTTTGGACGGAAATTCTATAAAACGAAAGCTCATTTAACGAAAAGGAGGCGCATTCTCTCGTTCATTCAACTTGGTAGGATACGATCTTCAATGATAAGTTAGGATATAATCTCTCCAACAGTCTATGAATCCAACAGTTTATATTTCCATTAGCCATCGACTCCAACAGTCATTGACTCCAACAGTCATTGGCTCCAACAGTCATTGCCTCCAACAGACATTGTCTCCAACGGCCTTTTGGTTCATCAGCTCCAATGATATTTGGTTAGAATGCTACGACTATAAGAGACTATGGGACTACAATTCTACGAGTGTACAAGACTCCTCCAACTACCTTCAAGCGTACAAAGCTCCAACTACTTCAGCAGCATTATGTTATAATAGTACAAGGCTACTTGACTACGAAGCTACAAGTCTACATGGCTCCAATTGCGGCATCTGTCTTCGTCTGAATTTTCTCTTTGACTCCAACTCCGCCCGCCAGCATCTCTTCGATCTGCACCTCGATTATGTTATAATAGTACAAGGCTACTTGACTACGAAGCTACAAGTCTACATGACTCCAATTACGGCATCTGTCTTCGGCTGAATTTTCTCTTTGGCTCCAACTGCTACAGCAGCATTATGTTATAATAGTACAAGGCTACTTGACTACGAAGCTACACATCTACAAGGCTCCAATTATCACATCTGTCTTCGTCAGCATTTTCTCTTTTGCTCCCACTGCTCCAACAGCATTATGTTATATGATTCCATGGATACTTTGTTACATAGCTACAGGTCTACGAGGTTCCAATGCATCATGTTTACGAAGCTTCCAGAACACAGGGTTACGAGACTGCGAGGCTACAGGACTACGAAGCTTCCAGGACACGAGGCTACATGGCTACGAGACTACATGACTCTAACTGATTACAATAGCACCACTCAGTGGTGAAAGTTAGGTTATCTCATGCAAAAGTACTTTATGCATGTAGTTCTGCTTTTCAACAACAGATGTCGCCACATGTTGCTTGCAGGTAAATAATATTTAGTTCTTTTATGCGGGATGCGGGATGCTCACTAACGATCGCAAAAGAAGGATGGCTTCGCTAGACTCCAAGGAAAAGGAAGTTCGTCTTACATGTTGGTGCTCCACAGATGTCTCATGGCGTAATATTAATTTGACTGAGTAATGATATTTGTCAATTCCACCTGATAAAAATATTGCAAGTTTTGATTTAGTAGCAGAAATTATCGAATTAAATGTAACTCCAATTAAAATGACATGTCTCAATAGACAAAAAAAAATCCAAGCAGAGAGTGGTTCCTCAGAATAGTCAGAAACACTTGAAGAAACCACAGGAATGATTGCAAGAACACGGGAAAAACCATCAAATTATTGACATTAATAATCAGGAGCACACGGAGAAAACCATCATAATATTGGCAAGAATAATCAGGAGCACACGGAGAAAACCATCATAATATTGACCAGATTAATCAGAAGTACTCGGAGAAAACCACCACATGTTTTCCTTGATATCATAAAATTACAGGAAAAAAATATTTAAAAAAAATAAAAATTAATAAAAAAATTAAAAAAATAAAAAAAATGCATAAATTTCTGGCTTGTACAAGAACTCTATCTTTGCTCAACAATGATAAGTTTACAAGCTAGCAGAAACTGTTTATGCATTTTTTTATTTTTTTTATTTTTTTATTAATTTTTATTTTTTTTAAATATTTTTTTCCTGTAATTTTATGATATCAAGGAAAACATGTGGTGGTTTTCTCCGAGTACTTCTGATTAATCTGGTCAATATTATGATGGTTTTCTCCGTGTGCTCCTGATTATTAATGTCAATAATTTGATGGTTTTTCCCGTGTTCTTGCAATCATTCCTGTGGTTTCTTCAAGTGTTTCTGACTATTCTGAGGAACCACTCTCTGCATGGATTTTTTTTTGTCTATTGAGACATGTCATTTTAATTGGAGTTACATTTAATTCGATAATTTCTGCTACTAAATCAAAACTTGCAATATTTTTATCAGGTGGAATTGACAAATATCATTACTCAGTCAAATTAATATTACGCCATGAGACATCTGTGGAGCACCAACATGTAAGACGAACTTCCTTTTCCTTGGAGTCTAGCGAAGCCATCCTTCTTTTGCGATCGTTAGTGAGCATCCCGCATCCCGCATAAAAGAACTAAATATTATTTACCTGCAAGCAACATGTGGCGACATCTGTTGTTGAAAAGCAGAACTACATGCATAAAGTACTTTTGCATGAGATAACCTAACTTTCACCACTGAGTGGTGCTATTGTAATCAGTTAGAGTCATGTAGTCTCGTAGCCATGTAGCCTCGTGTCCTGGAAGCTTCGTAGTCCTGTAGCCTCGCAGTCTCGTAACCCTGTGTTCTGGAAGCTTCGTAAACATGATGCATTGGAACCTCGTAGACCTGTAGCTATGTAACAAAGTATCCATGGAATCATATAACATAATGCTGTTGGAGCAGTGGGAGCAAAAGAGAAAATGCTGACGAAGACAGATGTGATAATTGGAGCCTTGTAGATGTGTAGCTTCGTAGTCAAGTAGCCTTGTACTATTATAACATAATGCTGCTGTAGCAGTTGGAGCCAAAGAGAAAATTCAGCCGAAGACAGATGCCGTAATTGGAGACATGTAGACTTGTAGCTTCGTAGTCAAGTAGCCTTGTACTATTATAACATAATCGAGGTGCAGATCGAAGAGATGCTGGCGGGCGGAGTTGGAGTCAAAGAGAAAATTCAGACGAAGACAGATGCCGCAATTGGAGCCATGTAGACTTGTAGCTTCGTAGTCAAGTAGCCTTGTACTATTATAACATAATGCTGCTGAAGTAGTTGGAGCTTTGTACGCTTGCAGGTAGTTGGAGGAGTCTTGTACACTCGTAGAATTGTAGTCCCATAGTCTCTTATAGTCGTAGCATTCTAACCAAATATCATTGGAGCTGATGAACCAAAAGGCCGTTGGAGACAATGTCTGTTGGAGGCAATGACTGTTGGAGCCAGTGACTGTTGGAGTCAATGACTGTTGGAGTCGATGGCTAATGGAAATATAAACTGTTGGATTCATAGACTGTTGGAGAGATTATATCCTAACTTATCATTGAAGATCGTATCCTACCAAGTTGAATGAACGAGAGAATGCGCCTCCTTTTCGTTAAATGAGCTTTCGTTTTATAGAATTTCCGTCCAAACGTGCTTCGTTTTCATTAAATGCTTGTCCTGCGCGAACGAAGCGTAGTCATTGTGTGTACATTACATATATATTGCGTACATTGCGTACATTGGGTGTACTTTGCGTAAATTGCGTGTACTCTGCGTGTACTGTGTGTCAATTGCGTGAATATTACGTGTTCGTTCCGTTTCCTGTATGTACTGTGTGTACGTTCCGTTTCCTGTGTGTACTGTGTGTACGTTCCGTTCCCTGTGTGTACTGTGTGTACGTTCCGTTTCCTGTGTGTACTGTGTGTACGTTCCGTTTCCTGTGTGTACTGTGTGTACGTTCCGTTCCCTGTGTGTACTGTGTGTACGTTCCGTTCCCTGTGTGTGTACTGTGTGTACGTTCCATTTCCTGTGTGTACTGTGTGTACGTTCCGTTTCCTGTGTGTACTGTGTGTACGTTCCGTTTCCTGTGTGTGTGTGTACTGTGTAATCATTACATTTATTGCGTGTAATTTGCATGTATTGCGCGTACATTGCGTGTTGGAGCTGTTGGAGCATTTGGAGCTTTATACACTTGAAGGTAGTTGGAGGAGTCTTGTACACTCGTAGAATTGTAGTCTCATGGTCCCTTAGACTCGTAGCATTCTAGCCAAATATCATTGGAGCTGATGAAGAAAAAGGCCGTTGGTGTCAATGACTGTTGGAGTCACTAGACTGATAGAATCAATAGACTGATGGAACCAATGAATATTGGAGCCAATGAATATTGGAGCCAATGAATATTGGAGCCAATGACAAATGTGCGGCCTTTTCGATGATGGTGCTGCCTTTTTCGTTGTCGGTGCTTCCAAATGTGCTGCCTTTTCGTTGTCGGTGCTTCCAAGTGTGCTTCCTTTTTTTTTTGATGGTGCTTCTATTTTTTTAATGTTGTTTTGACTCTAGTATTATAATAAATTGTTCTTGATTTGACTAGCGTATTATTCCATCCGGTGCATGTATATAAGCGAGTCCTAGACAGCAGGACGTTCAGTTTGTTTCTGACGACGGCGGTGTAAGGATCACCTAGATTGTTTAATCTGGTGCATAAATCGCGTAATTACCTGTTCTTGCGAACTCGATGGCATCTTTACCGTCTTTAACGTTGAACTCGGAGGGTGTACCATCGACTACGGGAAACTTATCGACAGCTACGACGGAGAAGGAGCAGATCCCGTTGTTAACGATGACGTCAACATTGGAGGGGATTTCAACAGATGTGATACCACCAGCAGAAGAGACTTTAATGCCGGTAGTGCTGACTGTACAGGAAACCTCGACGAACGCTGTTTCGCCCTCGATGGAGACTTCAATGGATGGCGAATCGTCAACTAACGAACATCGATGTCGTTACTGTGACAAGATTTTCTCAAACATCAGCAATGCTCGTCGACACGAGAAGAGAGAATGTGCCAAGAACCCTTATCGTAAAATGTTTGGTTGTATTAAGTGTCGCAAGCAATTTACAAGAAATGCTAATTTGAAGCATCACTTGGAGACATGTAAAGGACCTGCAGTGCGGCAGAAAGTAAAGGTTTCTATACAACAGCGATGCATTGATGTGCATAAGAGTATGCCTGGAAATGATTCAGTTGCAGTAACAGCGACATCTGGTTCGGGTTTGTCTTCAACTAGGCATCCTTGTGGCTACTGCGACATGACGTTTGCATTTGCACATGATGTACGGAGACATGAGAGGAGTAAATGTACGAAGAATCCTTCTCGCATGAAGTTTCGCTGTGACGAGTGTCATAAATGGTTTACTCGAATTGATAATTTGCGCCAACATTCGATAAACTGTAAAGGTGAAGTCAGTGCGCCTACTGCTGAACTACCTGCAGCAATTACGACTCCTGAGTTTAGATTGATGACTCGTGAGCGTACAAGTAAAAAAACTGATGTGCAGCAACCGATTGCTGTGGCATCTGAACATGAAAATAAACATAAGACTGTGATCGGAGCATTACAAGTGAACGATAATGGCTTCTACTTGGCGCAGTCTGCATTTCGTGGAACATTGAAAGACTACTATTATCCAAGTACGTTAAGTGAGTCAAAGGACATTTGTAATTTTCTTGATGATATCAGACAGGACATAATCAATCAGCTTACTGATGACGTAGCAACAAACGGACCTTTGAAATATAACTTGTGGTTGGACTGTATATATGGAAAGCCTTATCCGTTCGATGACAAAGTGAAGAAGTGTGCATTCAAGACATCGGCTGCAGTAATTTACAGTTCTAACGATATCAAGCAAACTGTTAAACAAGGTATCCAGAAACTCTGTCAAGAAGAGGAGGACTATGTCCGTAAAGGATCTGGCTGGACTCTGTCTTGTATAAACCGATTGGAGCTAAGAATTAGTCATTTCACGCCTATGCGGACCTTAAATGTTTGTAAGATTGCTAACCTTCGCAGGTGATCCTGTAGTAAAATAGAAATTATGTAATAAATATTATGTTTGTAAAAGAACTTGCAGTGTTTTTATTTTCGAACATGTTACTATTATGTTAAATTGATGTTATATTTCCTTTTTTTTTGCATCGTCCTAGATCGTACCAAGGACCTTAGTCGACCTAATCAATCAGTATATAGATTACAAATTTATTTAATGAATTTTGGAATTTTTCCCGAATTTCTAGCTAAATAATTACGGATTTTCAAGATGGCGGCCAAATGACATGATGTCGGGTGTCACAGCAATAATAAATGATTACTGCACTCTAGCGGATAAGAATTAAACTAACATGGCGTCAGCGCACTCTCGCCGACGATACACTGATGATGGCTTCCAGCAGACGAGGACAAGATGGCGGACATGACGTCATACTACCTGACGATATATATGCTTTGAAAAAAAGTGGTGGGAGTCAGTATGCCTGCAGCCACCGCGGGGGGAAGGATCGGTCGCCATTTTTATTTTTTTTTGCACTCGTCGGGTTTGAACCGAGGACTCCGAGCTCCGTGTCGTTAATGTATGATTTTTAAAAAAATTTTATTGAAATTTTATTAAATGAATATTTTTATAATTTTAAAAAAAATTTCATTAAAATCGGATAATAAATAAAAAAGTTAAAGATGGCGGCCGTAACGGAAATTACAACAGTGGCGTCATAATCCATGATGACGTCAGAGGCTTATCGTAGGCTGTAGACATGGATGCTTAAGCCTACATATGGACATTTCTAGCCGCTGGGATTTTTAAGGACTAAAAACGGGAAATTTTCCCTCGAAACGGGAATTTTTCTCTCGAAAACGGGAATTTTTTGAGATTTTTTGGCGGAATTTTTTTTCACAGAAATTGAAATTTTGGCGATTTTTGAGGAATTTTGGGCAAATTTTGCCCAATTTTGGCGGATTTTGACACATTTTGAGGATCAAATTCAAGGTCAAGGTCAAAGGTCAAGGTCACAACCATCCAAGATGGCCGCCGTGACGTCACAATCCAAGATGGCGGACACCGGCACCTGCACCACACCCAGAACCCAGTCCTCGGACATACTTTCCTATACTACTTAGTTAGTAATTGTCTTCTTAATTTGAATTTCAAGTGTGAAAATTAATTTATATAACTTTGATATCCCGACAGACGTTGTTCTGCCAGTTTATAGTTATTTACCTGGTCTGTATGTAATATAGACTTTATAAAACAATATAGAAAAAAGCTGAAAAATAAGAGATTACTAATATCGAAAAGATTCCATTATATAGCTAATGCTCGGCCTGCATTGCAATGCCTCATTCAGTTTTGTTTTGTAATATGATTGAAGTAGTTCCACATATACAAATCATCTATCCATCTCTCTATATAGATTTTTCTTTATCTACATCTATATACATATATGTATCTCTCTCTCTATTTATATCTTTATATCTACATATATACTTCCCACTATCTCTATATCTTCTATATATAAGACTCTATATAGCTCTATACATCTATAGGTATATCTCTTTATCTAACCCATTTCATTCTCTATACCTTGCTCTATCTCAACTTATCTCTCCGTCTCTATCTCACTGTATAGATATATCACTCTATCTCTGTCTCTCTTTTATATTTAAATAAATTATGTCATGCGTGCACACTTATACAACAAAAACAGACGAAGTGCCGCTATATAAAATGAAATAAACACATTTTTTGACACGATTCGTGCTCCAACTATTGAAAAATAGTTATACCGTCGCAGTTACCTTCATGGGCATGCGCATAACAAATCACCAAAATTTCATCGCAATCGGATGAATGGTATAGGAACGCATACGGCACAAACAAACGAAAATTAAAGACATGACAAACTCATCAAACGATGGTGCGTTTAAAATTCAAGGCAACTCTATCTATTGACGAAGTTAAGAACAAAACTGTATATATACCTTTGGCATTAGAGATGGGAGGTCAGTCTGTCGGTGGCTTCCGAGAAGGAAGGATCTGTCATTTTTATTTTGACCTCACCAGGTTCGAACTGAAGACTCCATGACGTAAGTGTGTTTTTAATTAAAAAGATATTAAAAAATGATGTTTATTATTTCAGAAATTTTAGACATTTCAGAATATTCTGGGTAACAACTATAGCTTTTCGAGATGGCAGCCGTAACGAAAATTGCAAAGGTCTAGAGTTCAAGATAGCGACTGTAACGAAATGCGCAATGGTTATGTCTTAATTAAAGATGGCGGAATTTTTTAAAATGTTATTACGAATTTTTTTATTAATTTAATTATTTTCCCATTTTCTAGCATAAAAATAACGATTTTTTAAGACGACGGCCGTAGCGAAAATTGGAACGGTTTCTTCATAATTCAAGATGACGGGTGTGACGGAAGCAATTTTCATTAATTTTTAAAACATTTTAAAGAATGTTTGAACATTTTTACTCATATTCTATGTTTTCTGTCATTGGGAATCGAACCATGGACCGAAATTAACTAAGTAACTAAAGATTTGAAGAACATTTATTTTTTGTATATTTTTGTAATTTTCCGAAATTTTCTAACTAAAGATTTCAAGTTTATGGTGAAGGTCATGGTCAATGTCATGATCTCAGCGGCTTAGGGTCGACTTGTCGTAGGGGAATTTCAGCCTCTTTGGGGAATTTTGGGTCTTTTAAAGGCAAAATTATTCTGAAGTTTTTAAATTTCGCATTTTTGAATTTTTGAGGAATAAAACGAGAAATTTTCATTCAAAACGGGGAACTTTTTTCCTCGCTATAGAGAATTTTTCTATTTTTCAAATTGTTTTGAGATTTTTTGGCGGAATTGTTTTTCAAAAAAACTTGAAATTTTTGCGGTTTTTTGGCGAATTTTGGAAAAGTTTTGCAAATTTTGAATGACAAGGTCATTGTCAAGGGCATTCAACATGGCCGCCTTGACTTCACATTCCAAGATGGAGTTTGGCTCCTTCAGCTCCGAGACTAGAAGCCTGGCGCCGGATGCCCTATTATATACTACTTGCTCCATAACTGATAGGGACAAACACAGAAAAGTTACCCTTAAAAGATAACATGATAAGATATCTCTGAAAACCAAACATTATTCAACCGCTTGTACGTTTTAATTTTCTGTCAATGTTGCTAAATCAATACCACCAGCTAACTTTATCGTCAATCCTACAACACACATGCACGTTATTAAAACACAAATATATACTGACAAAAAAATCTAAAGCACACATAGAAAGCCCATAAGCGTTTCACCAAAACAAAAATACCATTGTTCCTTTTCTTACACAAAGTATCCGGATTCACATATTGTATTCAGAAATTACTTAAAACCAAATTTTTACTGTAGGTATTGATGTATTTAGGAAGACTAGAAATCGTATCTCATTTTAACAATTCGGTTTGAATTTGAATTTCCTCGGAAATATGTCGCAAATTAAAGATTTTTTAAATAGCCAGTACCAATTAAAACCCAAATGCCCGTGGTCTATAAGCTCGACTTACAATTTCCCTGATAATCATAGTTAAATAATAATGCACGAAACAATCTGCCAACACACCCACAGTATGCACCCACCAACAAGATTTTTTACATTACTTTCTATTATCGCCTCTAATGGATACTTCTCTTATCGTATTACACTATATTCTAACGTCTCACATATATTTTCCCCCTTATCCTATTATACCAAATTCCACCAAATGTTTCCCATGTCCTAGATTTCAATGATATGCCTGTTACATACACGCAATATGTCACACATAACCATGTCAAGTAACTTATCCTCCAAGTCTTCTACTATCATATCCCATTTCTTTATGCCAAGGGAACTAACCCATTGCTACCTACCAGTCTACATATCCATCAACCACAATCAACAAATTTATCCCAATGACACCAACCAACGAAGGTGTTCCATTTTAACCCACCAAGCACTGTATGTAGTCCACCATATTATTGTCAACATAGCCAATAAATCCTAGTATACAAAAGATTTTTTTTTCTCTAATATCCAAACAATTCAAATCAGTAACACATTTTGCACTGGAGGGGAAGAGTAAGCGAGCCCTACCGATTCTCCTTCCCTTCCCCTACCCATGTCGCGGGCAGAAGCTATAAGGTTGTGACGCCGTGTCGGGTCCCAAGCTTTCAAATATCTTACACCTACTGTATTTAACCAGCGCGGTAATTATAAGCAGGTGGTGACTGGGCTTCCAAAAGTGTTCCAGGAAAAGGCCGAAACCCAACCCTTTTTATTCCTTTTTTTTGTATTGTCGAGCTTCGAGCATGATTTATGATTTTGAGTGGACGTAAACAAGGCACTTGAATTGATTAAAACATTTTTAATTAATTTATTACTTCATCACTCAAACAATTTTTTTATTAAAAAGATAATATTTTTACAATTACAATATTTAAAGTTAAGTACCGAAAACAGCTAAAATAGCACTATTTTACACCTTAAAATCCAAATTTTTCCGGGGGAGGACCCCCGGACCCCCAGCTTTAATAGGGAGGGGACCATGCTTCTTAAAACCCCCCCCCCCCCCATACAAAAATCCTGGCTACGCCACTGGTAGGTTGATAATATTGTAATCCTATTAGACATATTAAAAAGTAATTTTTGAATACCTACGGAATTCTTATTTTCGTGGCTATTAAAGTTTATGAATTATATTACAGGATATTTCTGCTTTCTAAAAGATTATTTTGCGTATCGACGCTTGATACATCCCCCGATGTTCTAAAGGGAATTTATATATGTATGTATATGCATACATATATGTATATGTTTGTGTGTACGTCACCGCCATCTTGACGACATCAATTCGGTGGTAGCAATGTCGTGTTCCTCCGCCTTTGGGTCTCATTGTGATATTCTCGAACCCTAACGACAAGCCACAGGCAGAAGTTCGACCGCACTTCGTTGCTAATGACAACCGTTCGTCTATTTCCCAGGCCCTGTGCACGAGGCTACAATCACCTGCCACATGAATAAAATTTACAGTTTTAACCGAACTGCAGGCACTATCGCTAATAGGCATAGCCTCGCGTCTAAGGAGCTTGTAAAATGACGCTCTGGTTGTCGCGAGAGCCCGTGGCTGGTTAGTGTTAAAGAACATCACGAACCGACCCTCTGGCGAGAGAATCCGTAATTTCCCGCGCCTTTTCGCATTTGAGTATTGCACTTGTGGAAGCTAGCTTCTCTATCCGCATTACAGGCTCATGCCACTCTTCAGCTATGGTACTGTCAATTCAAATAATCGAATTTTCAAGAATAAAGAAAATTGTTACAATTTACCTGCTGGATTTATCTAAATTTCTTACAATTTTTTTTTCAACTCTTGCAGCTTATATAATTTGTTCAAATGCAAATTATGACATTTACTAAACTGTTTGTGTAAAAAATTGTTGTGTTTATTAATGATGTTTGAAATTATTTCGGTGATAACTACTTTAATATAAGATAAGAATTTTTTTCTTATTTTACTTTTTATATACATACAAAAAATTGAGCATCTTTTTGCGAGTGCAATCAAGGGATCTCTGACCGCAGCTAACATACCACGCAAACGTGAAACCACAAATGAAAGAACCGACAGCGTGCAGCGAGCGCGCGAGGCCTGCGCACAGAAGCTGTTAGTTCCTCGCGGCGGCGGGAGATGGAGCGCAGAGCTGTCGCAAGTTGCTGCTCTCGTTCGGGAGACTTCGGCTATTTCCGCTCTCAACCGAGCCGTGGCCCGGCCAGTCTGCGTGTCTCGTCTGTCAGCCTTGTTTTGTTTCAAGCGACGCGCGCCGTGTTGACGTGCAGTGCGCGGCTTATAGCGGTCACGTGGGTGGCCGCCGAGTGCTCAAGAAACAAACCATTATCTACTTTTTCTCGGCCGAGTGTCTGAAGTTAGTATTGGCAGCACCGCCAGGTTATGTGCGCCCTTCTCGCATGGATTGGTATTTGTATTTTGCAACGAACCCCCTTAATTGTAAAAATACCCAGATGCAAAATGAAACCGTGAGTACTTGGTAACAAAAATAATTGCATGTGTTAATGAAAATTAGCTACGCTTGCTCCCGTGCCATGGGCTATATGCACATTTTGCTTCATTGATTTATTTCTTAACGGATTTTGGAGCACTACTTTTCCCAGCATAACATGTACTCACATACGGCATTTATAAAATTTGTGAGCTATACTGTGTGAAATAAAATTTAATTTTTTGTAAGTTTAGGTATAAATTGTAATATATTTTTATTTTTTATCAGTAGTAATTCAAGTGAGGAACCCAACGCTTTTATGTATAAGAAAGTAAGCGATAGCTGTATGTATTTGCACATCAGCAACGTAAAAATAATTTAATATTGACCAAAATTTTGTGTAAAGTAGCGTTTGGATGTATGCACGTTTATTTAGTCAATAACAGCTTTAAAAGCGTTGTAAAGAAGCATGCGAACCATATTATATAACCGTGTAACCTATGTGGATTTAAGTTTAGTGTATACGTAGTTTAATATAATTTGTCTTTGTTTAAGTTATGTTAAATCGAAAACGTTTTTCATTAATTATATCATATAAAATATAGCTTTACAATTCACTAAGATAAAATATTTAATTCGAGCGATTTTTTATGAACATTAGCATATCTAAGTGTAGCATAAGTTAATGTTACATAAATATTTAAATTTTTACTTTCACATCATCAACCTATCTTTTTTCTTAGTAAAGATTAATGATAAGTGTAATTGGGACGCAGTTGTAAGAGTTTACACTAAATATAAATTCTAATGAGGACTCAAAGACTACAATTAGTGATCAAACGTGAGCTGTGTGCTGGAGCGCGTATCTGAGAGCACGCTTAAGCCGAGGCCATACAGAAAGCTACGATATGATCGCGATGTTCGCTATGTTCGCAATGTTCGCGATGTTTGCGATGTTCGCTGTGTTCGCTGTGCCAGGATATTCTAGTTCGCGATGTCGGAGAGACGCATGCCGTGGGATTAGAATTCCGATTCCGATGATAATAATATTCTACTGGCTCTCACAGATTGTAAACGTAAAAAGAAATGGGCTCATAAATTTAATATAAAAAAAATAATTTGAAGGATTTCATTTGATAAAGCAGTTGCTAGTGAGGACGAAATAAAACATTAATTATTTCAGGATAAATTCAACTAAGTTTGAAAGCATCCCCTTGGAATCAAATCCTAGGCATTGTCAAGCATATCCTGCCTTCAATATTCTTCCATGAATTTATTCTATAAACATGGATATTTTAGTAATCTTTCGATTAACCTTCCCGTTGACTTGACTATTTAAAGCACTATACTGAGAGAAATTAAACTTTATCGAAAACCAATCGCAGAAGTACAGCACCATTCCGCGCGGAAACATATGTTTTTTTGTTTATCTGCGCATGCGCGAAGTCAGCGACATTTCAGAAAAATATCCCAGAACCAAACACCTGTCGACGTCACCAACTTAGTGAACATAGCGGACATAGCGGACATAGCGGACATAGCGCCCTATATGGCCGTAGCTTTACTGTCCGGGAAAGCACCTGAGGTACTCTTCCCTCTTCAACTTACTCTAAGAACAACAGTTACTTGGTAGGACTGCACAAATCACTTATTTTTTTAACCCCAATAAATGCTATCTCCTGAATGAATCACTTCCCGTAACTACATAAAAGTTAATTCAAACACTACGTAGTAAAAATACAGACAAATTGGTAGCAATAAAAAGTAATGTTGTGATTGGCCAATTCTATAAACAAACCCTTAAAACTGACGAAGATGTTATTTAAAATTTATAGCATACGACACTCATGAAAACAAAACCTATTTGGTTATCTCTACATCCTGTGTCAACGTGAACAAGTCTACTGCTTCACAACGGGTTAGCTATTTAGTTTATGGTCGAGCATATTTTTCTAAAGTTTGAAACTGTGGCATTTCAAAAATGGGAATAAGTGTATTTATTAAGTTTGTAAAACAAGCACATACAGTGAAATAATAATAATATTTTTAACTTAAAATACTATTTTTTATATAAAACTAGAGTTTAATATTTGGTTTTCTAACTATAAACATACAATTATTTTTACATAGATCTATTTAAATTATTTTTAAATTAAAGTTTAAATATTTTATAGCATAATATATGTTGCATTTCTCTTGCTTTTTCAAACTTGTCATCTGCTTTTACTCATCTTACTCATATAAAATCAAACCTAAGGTGATCAAGAAAAGGATCGAGTTACGCAAAGATCCCTTTGAACAGACTTTAACTACTTGGTGCCACATTTTAAAATGAAAAGGAAAATATTTTACTCTAAACGAGTGAACCGTGTGATGTTTCCTGAAGTGCCCACAGGCTCCGCAATGTGCATGAGATGTCGAAGTTTAAAACAAAATAATTTCAAAATACTGACGGTAAAGAGGATTTTTTTTGTGTATGTAGACATCCACGCCTACTGGAAGCTACGTGCGGAAGACGTACAATCTAACTAGTCCTACACCACCCACGCGTGTTTTGGGAGCTGCAAACAACTCCTGATAGGAGCGCTGGACTCGTGCACCGTCGATACCACCAACAACTGAGAAGCAAGCAATTATTTCTGACAACTAATAGTACTATGATAGCCCAGTGTTACAGATTAGTTTCTTAAGCCGTACACCACAGCTCAAACAGTAATTGGTTCTTGTTATTGTAGTATACTTCGACTGTTAAGGCGACAAATATCTTCACTTTCGTTTCTTGAGTCGATAGTAAAATTCATATAAAAAATATCAGTACAGTTACAGAAATAAAGAAATCCAAAATAATTTTTTTTTTTTTAACTATTGTGATTTGGGCAAATAGACGACCCCGTAGTTTTTATGTTAGAAAATCGGGGAAATTTTGAAAATTTAAAAAAAAATTAATCAATAATATTTAGTAAAAAATTTGATAATTTTTTTTAAAAAATTATAAAAAATGTACAATTACGTCATGGAGCTCGGAGTCCTCGGTTCGAACCCGGTGAGGGCAAAAAATAAATAAAAATGACAACCGATCCTTCCTTCACGGAAGCCGCTGGCAGACTAACCTCCCACCACTTATGTCAAGGTGTGTGTATATATATATACAGGGCTCGATTTTAGCGCCTGTCCGCCTGCCCGGGACAGGCAAAATCTCGTCCGGGCAGGCAAAATAAAAAAGGCAACTGTCCGGTGGACAGGTGCAACTTGTGACGCCGAGGTTATTCGCACGCACTAATGCAGCAGAGGTGATTAATAACATTTATGCGACCACGACCGCAAATAAAACGTCTTTGACAATATCTATAAATAAACAATAATGGCTGCTCTTTTGTGACGGACGACTCTGGCTGTTGTATACCGCGGGAAAAAAAGTAGGTTATGTACAAACCGTGCTGAAATCTTCTGAATGATAATCTGAATTATAATTCTTAAAATCTTGCGTAACGTCATGATTCACGTAACATAGGCCTATTCGTATTCGTATGCTAGAGATGCAAAACATCTCACACCGATGATGTTTGTTTTTGTTGCCATGTTTTAATATTAATTTCGTTGCAGTGCAGCCAACAATTACGTAATTTACCGTTGTATACTTTCAAAATATAATTTTTTAAATTTATTGTCTTTATAAACGCGACTTTTCTAATTCCTTGCTCTACTTTAACATAGTTTGTTAACAGAAAAGCGTTTTCGCGTGGTTAACATTTCACGGCGTACTCCAGATACAGCTGAAAGTGGCCGCAGTGACTACGACTGCTTGAAAATTCGCCTGTCAACTGTTGCATCAAAAAATAAACATTACTTGTTTACAGAGGACACGGTAATCTTTTACAGTTTATCTTGTCACGGCGTAAAATCATCTGGATCAGTTTTTGTTACGGGCTGCTCAAGTCTGTAAAGACTGAAGTCTATAAAGACAGACTGGCGAAACTGTCTAAATGATGATACACTGTCTGCCCTCATGCGTGTTCAATTACAGTCACCTTCTGAAAGTGAGTTTGATCCAGCACCAGCAATAAATCTCTGGTATCATAATGTTCAGAGAAAACGTCGACCCTTTCAACCTCCTTATCGCAGATTTTCAAGAGAGAATCAGCAAAGTAATTCGTGAAGTGACTCGGACAGAGACTCGTCTGAAAATGATGATTAAATAAGGATGTTAAGTGTGTGATAAAAATAGGTGCAAAATATAGCAAAAATCCTTTTTTCTCACTTTTTCAGCGACTTTGAATTTTTTTTTATTTGGGTAAAACAGCGGACAGGCAAATTGGATGGCGGACAGGCAAATTTTCGATTACACCTGTCCGTTGGGCAGGTTAAAATATTCCTTAAAATTTAGCCCTGTATATATATATATATATATATATATATATATATATATATATATATCGTCAGCGAGTATGACGTCAAGTCCGCCATCTTGGAAATCTTTATTATCCGATTTTATTGAAAAAGTTTTAAAATTTATAAAAATAAATTAATAAGTTTTTAATAAAAAAAAACTTTAAAAAAACCGTTGCAAATTTCGTTACGACTGCCATCTTAAAAAACCATAATTTCAATGCTAGAAATTCCGAAAAAGATTCCAAAAAATATTTTAAAAATTGCTTCTTAAAATGTTTAGTTATTTAAACGATTTCGGTCCTCGGTTCGATTCCCGTCGAGAGTAAACCAGTAATTTATACCTATATTAAAAAAATTATCATTAAAAAGTAATAAAAAACGTCTTACACCACACCCGACATTTTGAATTATGTCACCACTGTATCATTATCGTTACGGACGCTATCTTGAAAATCTTTATTTATTATCACATTTTAATGAAAAATTGTTCAAAATTCATAAAAAAAAATAATTTATTACAATACTGATTGATTAGATAGATTCCCGACCTTAGTTCGAAAACCGGTAAGAGCAAAAAATAAAAAACAACAGATCCTTCCTCCACGGAAGCACCCTACAGACTGACCTACCACCACAATAACAAGGTATATATTGTCAGCTGGTATAATGTCATGTCCGCCATCTTGCCTTCGTCTGCTGGAGGCCACCATCTGATTTTCGTCTGCTAGAGTATGCTAATAACATGTTAGTATGATTTTCTGTTCACAATGCCTTTGACCTCGACTGTTGGCATTGAACTTTGACCTTGACCTTGAAATTTGACCTTGACCTTGAAAATAGACCTTGACCTTGATATTTGACCTTGACCTTGATATTTGAACTTGACCTTGATATTTGACCTTGACCTTGAAATTTGACCTTGACCTTGAAATTTGACTTTAACCTTGACGACCATCGTGGGTCCGACATTTTGTGTTCAGTACATGCTACCAGTAGCTAACACCTGCTAGAGGACATTGCCACCATCTTGTTTTCGTCTGCTGGAGGACACAATTTTGTGTGTGTACTTGCTTATAGAGTGCATTACCATCATGCTAGTTTTATTCTATCCCGATAGAGTGCAGTAATCATTTATTGTTACTGGGGTGCCCGCCATCTTGAAATCGTGTAATTATTTAGCTAGAAATTCTGGAAAAACTCCAAAATTAAAATTTTTTACAATCAATTTAAAAATTTATTAAATCAGTTCCTGTCCTTGGTAGTGTAACTAAATTTTAAATTAATTTTAGATTCTGTTTCTCATTAAATTTCGCAGAGTTTATTAAACATTCACTTTAGAAAAATAAAACTCAAGACAATATACATGTACGACGAATTAAATACATTGTCGCATTACCTAACATGTAAATAAAGTTTTTCGATACTCTGAATAACCTCTGAAACAGTTCATGTACGAAGCCATACATACAGGCCAAGCGTCTCCGGACCATGAGACCGAGCCATGACAATATCAGACGTATAGGCTAGTCATTTCCGGACCTCATGAACTTCTTCGTCGTTAGCTAATTACAGTCAATTAGACCATCGTGGAATTTATTATACATACTAAAGGACCAAGAGACCTTAAAAATATTTTAGCAACACGAAGAGGTTTAGAACTAGTAAATTTTCTGTGACTACAGATTTTACTACGCACAATCAACAAAAAGGAAGCACATTCGACACAGAGGGAGCACATTCAACAAAACGGAATCACAATAGGACGCACATTCAACGAAAAAGAAGCACATTCATAGAAAGGACGCACAATCGGAAGCACAGTCAACAAAAAGGAAGCACATTTGGAAGAACAATCAACAAAAAGGAAGCACATTTGGAAGCACATTCATCGAAAAAGGAGGCACAATCATAGAAAAGGGCGCACAATCGGAAGCACAATCATACAAAAGGACTCACAATCGGAAGCACAATTAGAAGCACAATAAACGAAGAGGTAGCAGTATTACGAGATCTCAGTCTTAGTTTGAATTCAGTTTACAAGAAATAAAACATACTTTTTTAAATCTAAATAATTCATTTATTTTTCAATAGTACACACATGGCAGTTAAACAAATGTTTATTGTATGTAAACAGCTTTCCGCAGTTCTTTATTTATGGACGATACTTCGTCGATATGCGAGTAGTTTCCTCTACGAACAGATGCCACCAACAGTCTCAGGCGATCAACTAATATGTTAGGATCTTCACATGACATATAATCAATCTCTTCTGCTACGTTCATGTTCCCTGCATGTTTATAATAAATATTATGATCTCTGGTGTCTTCCGTTTTAACACCAACCTCAAAGTCAATTTTGTCATCGAGCCAGTGTTCAACAATAGATTGAACTGTATAATTTATTTTATTACGACGTTTCCATCGCTTTGGTCTAAGGACATCGTCACAGTCCTCGAAATTGTCAGCTTTAGGTGCTTCATCACAATCTTTGCCTTTGTAATCAGTCAGAGTCACTGTGTCCATCACCGTATAAGGGATCGTCTTCACCCAGATTACTGCAAGAACTCGATATCGTGGATGTCGAAGCTTCTTCATCGTTTTCATGCTTCCTTTTTAGGAGTCCACCAATTTTACAAAGTAGGAAAGATTTACTTGAATTCGGCTTGAATGTATTCACACTTTTCACGTTAAGGATTCTTCCATTATCTTCATTCTTCCATAAATCTTCAACCTCCTTCAATTTAAGTTCTTTGTCGAGATCGGAAGAGCCATGAACAGTAGCGGATCCAGAGGGGGGGCTAAGGGGCTCAAGCCCCCTCCAAAAGCATCTGGGTCCACTATTGTTTTAGTGTTTGCCTTGATAAAGCCTAGCCTCAGCTGGGTCAAGCCCCTCCCAAACCAAAATACTGGATCCGCCACTGGCTATGAATATGATCTCTTTCAAGGCAAGGAAACTTTTTGACTTAATGCAGATCACTCTTCTTTAGATTAGATCCATCATTGACCTCTAGCTTGTACGCTAGTACAAGTTCTATCGTGGTTTTTTTTAACTCTCTCTTCGCGTAAACGACTTGCTACATCGAGCACAACATTTCCTATTGCGTAGTGAATTTTAACACAATCATTCTTCTTGTGTTGTCTTCCATTCTTTCTCAAGATGAATTCTTTGCTGCAATAAATACACCTGTTTCCTTTCGATACAGCGAGAGACACCGAATCAGGATCCATATTAGTTACTGAGACTAATGCCAGATGCAAACTGAAAGTTATAAATTATTATTTTTTAAATAGAATATTTCTAATATTTCATTAGCGATAGTTAAGTTATCTTTAGCAAAATATCTTGTTACAAGTAGTCTCGATTATTGGCATGATTTGTCGTCACTTGTTGTTGAGTCATAATTTATTAATTTATTTAATGTAGGATGCGGAATGCTCACTAACGATCGCAAAAGAAAGAAGGCTTCGCTAGACACCAAGGACAAGGAAGTTCGTCTTTTTTTTTTTAGTGATTTTCAGATATCTGAGAGCTTATTATTATATATGATTGAGTAATGGTATTGTCGTTTGAATTCCACCTGATAAATATATTACATGTGATGATTTAGTATCAGAAATTCTATTAATTAAATTTAACTCTGAATTAAATGACATGACTCATCAAGTAAAAAAAAATCCTTCATGCATAGATCGGTTTCTCAGAAACAACCAGAAACACTTGGAGAAACCACAAGATTAATAGCCAGGAGCAAACAGAGAAAACCATCAAAATATTGACTAGAATAATCGGGTGCACACGGAGAAAACCATCTCACATATTTCTTTGATATCAAAAAATCACAGAAAAAATTTTTAAATAATAGAAAATAATAATAAATAAAAGCAAAAAAATTACAAAATTACAAAAAATTCTAGCATGTTCTAGAACTCTATCCTTGATCTACAAAATGAGATGGTCACAAGCTGACAGAAGCTGTTTATATAATTTATAACATCAATATTTATATATTTTACTATAAACTTTCCTTCACTTCATTTAAATGGTAAATTTTAACGTACGATATCATATTATTTTACTTGACACCTAGCTGCTTTATGCAAGGAGGCGACGTTGTATTACTTTAGTTTATCTCGGTGTATAAATACAAATAAACCTGTTAGCACTGATTCGCTGCTACACTCGTGTGCTGTTTGGCTCCAAGAGAAGGGAAAAGGCGGGATACGGAAAGGCCTGTGGGAGACACCAACCACCCCTCAAGGCTGGCAGAAGAGGACATTCGGGTAAATGGTGAACACTCGTTTCTAATAATATAGGCTGATTCTTTTGATGAAAATTTTCCGTTTTGTTTTTATTGGAAAAAAGTTTTTTTTTTACCTTGTGAGTATTTTATATAATACGTAAAATTTATTTTTCACAGTAATGTTTATTGTTAAATGAACGTACTGTGCAGGAATGTCACATGTTGATAAATAAACAAGGTTATAAAAGTGTAGTATTTTAAGTCACGAACATAAATCACTCGTTTTCTAGATGGTTATTCATCTCCTCCTAGCAGTCTAAGTGAGAACTATGCAGGCACCGAATGAAAGACCAAATGAAATCTTTTGCCACAAATACAAAAGCGAAATTTTACCTTCAAGATCCACACAACCCCAAAATAAGCACCTTAGAAACACACAACTTAGAACTGTCATAACTTAGAAACATGTAACTAAAAAACACACAACGTCAAACCACACAAATTAAAAACCGCATAACTTAGAAATGTCACCATTTAGAACTGACATAACATAAACACAAGTAAAGTAGAAACATACAAGGCCGAAACACACAATTTAGAAAATTATTAACTTTGAAAGTTACAACTATCACAACTTAAACACAGAACTTTAACTATCATAACTTAGAAATACGTAACTTAGAAACACATAAAGCCGAAATACACAACTTAGAAGCTTCATAGCTTAGAAAGTCTTCTTAGAACTATCAGAAATTAGAAACCCCCAACCTAGAACTGTCATAAATTAGAAAATTCTCTGTGTGTTTCTAAGTTATGATAGCAAACCGACGGTACGCACTCCATCGCTTATGCTACTCTAGCGAATCAATTGATTGCGCTAGTCTCTTTATAATTATACTGCTTCATGAATAGGCAAAAACTTTTACGCAGACGATTTTCATGTTGGGCCTCTCATTTCCATATAAATCATAATTTATTTCAAGGAATGATTTAAAAAAATCATCAATAATTTTATAAATTTTTATTTGATCTTGAATATTCAGTTTTGAAATATATTTTACATAGTTTTGTATATAAACATATCTAGACTATTTTGATGGTCTTATCGAGAGTATACTGTAGAAACTGCTTTTATAGAAAACATTAAATTAATGGCTGAAAGAATCTTTCGTAAAGGAATGAACTGCATGTGCGGTGTGACGCTCAAGGTGCATGGTGGTAAACTTTTGGTATGTAACTAAGCATGACTGACTTTAACACAGTACAAAAATTCAGCTTTGGACAAATGTTTTAAGGGTTTGTTGCTCTGTCGGTGTTTGTTTGGTGGAATACTGGGAGGTGGTCAGTGACTCATCGCGCAGGGCTGCCACAACCACGGGGTGTAGGGTGGCAACACTGCGCCCCGAGGGCGAGAGGGAAGCGAGCAGACAGGAGGGTGGCCGGCCCTCGCACTTGCCGCTAGTCCCCACACAGCACACATCTCACTGCACGAACCTCGCCTCAGATACGTACAACACCCTCGCTCAGACCAAGTGTTCCTTGCGCTTCAGTTGCGACAACACACGGGCAGTATTGGGTCCAGGTGGGCGCTACTGCTCAGGGATGCTTTAGTCTTATGTTTATCAGTTTCACCTGTTGACTGCAGAGAAATATGTGAACATATGTGGTTGCAAGTGTCTCTGTGAGTTTTGAAGTTTAAGTCATCGTTACAGTTAATATGATGATAATCGCGATCCAAGTAGTACCTAGGCACCTGGCTTGTCATAGCAATTGGCAATGTTTATGTTGGGCTCCAAGCTATAGGTCGTGCTGTCATTGACATTCACAAGTCTGCTTGTAGACAAAAACATCACAAAATTCTTCTTTGTTGATGGTACTGATGCCATCGGTGTTTGTCCTGCTGATGGTACTGCCACAAAGGATGTCGGAAGTAGTATTGATGAAACTTGTTTTGTGAAAATTTCACAATAAATTATTAAATATCACATTAAAGGGTAACTGATGACAATCAACCAAATTAATGAGCGTACCTTAACTGCTGCAGTATTCCAAATATAAACTGAAGCACGTTAAGAAAGTAATGAATGGCGGTAGGCCTCACACTCTCATGCTCAGGAGGCAGACTTGTGATTGTTCATGTGCAGATGCTTTCATTCAAGTAACTGATCGGTATCCTACAAAGATAGCCTCAGCCCGCTTTGATAGAGACAAATATTAGTAAAATATATATTACAAATGGATAAATGAAAAATATTTTTTTGTAGATATCATTTTCAATTAACGGTTAATAAATACTAATAACACTAATTGTTTCGTGACTTTTAACCAGCTTTAAACACGTTTGTCTTGGCAAGGTTGTTTAAAAAGGCATAATAATTGTGCTTCAATATCCATCAATGTAAATTATTTAATTATAAGATTTTCTAGTTTTTTTTTTTTTTTTTTTTTGGCTCGTTGACAGTCTGTAAAGGTAATATGAAAAAAAAATCTAATAACAAATACCGCTTTCCCCCTGCGAGACGGTAATTGTTGCTTTCAAAGTCACAACCTCGCCTAGAGAGTCTCACATGCAACACTGTAGCTACAAGACTCGGTATCGTCTAGAAAAAAAACTCGTCCTAAAATAGGTACCTACTCAGGTCAGGTATTTCAAAAAACTAACCTGGTTTTGGAATAAACTGCTGCGGGAAAATTTTTGTACATTTTAAAAATTCTCAGAAAAATTTAGACCAAGTGGAAAAATGCATTTCGTTTTCTCTACGACCGCAATTTCTTAGAAAATTACCTCCCATTCATGCAGTTTATTCAATTTTATTTTGTTACATCTAGTAAGTCATGTACAATATCAGGCAAGTAGATCAAGAATCTCCAAACCACAAGGCCTGGACATGCACAATGTCAGGCATATAGACTAAGAGTTTCCAAACTCCGAGGCATTATTGCACGATACCTGTTATTGCTTTCAAACAAATATGACATTTTCAAGCATACATAATAATAGTGTTCGAACTTTCAGATCTACCCAATGAAATTAATATTTTATAAGCAAATAAACCAGCAGAACATGTTTTACGCTTACAAAAGGACCAAGAAGCCCTGAAAAAGTTTTATCAAGGCCAAAAGGTTTTAAACAAGTAGATATTCTTAGCTGTATGTGCGAATAATATCCTCAACTAATCGATGCCAGTAGCAGGCTCAGGCGATCGACCAATATGTTTCGATTTTCTCATGATGTGTATTCAAGCTCTTCTGCAACCGTTATCTTCGTGAAATTTTTATTATTAATAGTCTTAAGATCTCTGAAGTCTTCTGTTTTTTTCGTCAGCCTCAAAGTCACTGCCACCAGTATCATTATCGTATGCTGGATCGGAATAATTCAATTTTTCATATCGTTTCTATCGGTTTGGTCTCAGGGCTTAATCACAGTCTTCGACCTTGCTAGCTTTAGGTGCTTCATTACAGCAGCCCAGGAGCAGACGGGAAAACCAACAGTAGTCTTTAAAATTAAGGTCAGTGAATGATACATTTTTACGATTAATATATATATATAGTATGTCTTGCATAATAATATGCATGTTCATAAAATGTATATAGCTATTCTAGGTATATTATTATGTTGAATATGCGAGAATACATATAAATGTATTTACTGAGCTGGACTTTCAAGACTTCTGTTATTTTCTCCGTGTGCTCAGACTGCTGTTTGTGTTCTCCGTGTGCTCTGAGTTATTTCGAGCAAGAATAATATTAGGGCTCTAGGTGTGCTTCAGGTTATTTCTAAGAAAACAATCGCTGTTTGTATTTATTTTCGAATGATAGATGCAATTGTATTCAGAGTTTAGTTTAATTGGAGAAATCCTGTCATGAAATTAGCACTTAAAATATTTTTTATCATGTGAAATTCAAACGAAATAGGAAACATTACTGAATCGATTACTATGCCTTGACACAGCCGAAAAACACAATCATGCAAGACGAACTTCCTTCTCCTTGATGTCTAGCGAAGACCACCTTCTCTTGCGACAGTGAGAGAGCATCCCGCATCCCACATAAAATATAAAAATATTTACCTTAACACAACACGTAGTGCCATCTTTTGGCAGGTATAGGTACTACTTGGAAAACGTTTCTTCTATGACATGAATTAACTATCGGTGGAGAAATATTTACAATTCTATTTATATATTGTTACAAATTAAAACTCTCAGTTTGCATCTGGTATTAGACGCAGAAGCTAATGTAGATCCTGTTCGATGCCTACAGCCTTATCGAAAAGACTCAAGTGTAATTTCTGCAGCAAGGAATTTGTTCTGAGAAAGAATGCTAGAAGTCAAGAAAAGAATTATTGTGTCGAAAACCACCCAGCAAAAGGTGAAGCTGTGATCGGTGTATTTTGTTGTTTACACGAATCGATAGCTTAAAAAGACATGGTAGGACTTGTAAATCCATGCCCACTTACAATATAGAGAATATAAAGAGTAGTATAGAATAGGGCATACTGGAACATGGCGCTGGGCCCTGATGCTCGAAATCGTTCGACTTCATAGACCATTCGAGTCGAGTAGAGTGATGAACTCGCATACGACTTGGTGTGTTCGACATTTGCTATGCTCGAAGTGCTACTTGTCGCATGCGACTTACACAAAAGTCTTCGAGACGGAGAAGTCGAGTGGATTGTGGGAATTCGGAGAGAACTGTGAATTTGTCAGGATGGCTACTCTGCTCGTGTTCCAACTGGCCAATCAACGATCGCCGTTTCGTTTGTTGTCGTGTTTGGTAGGAAGAAGACAAACTCTTTATCAAAACATGTTTTTTATTTTGCCGTGTGTTCGTGAATGCCTAATTAATTAAAATGGTCGATTAGGTCAGGTCAGTTACATTATAAATACTTTCAAACTAAACTGACATTAAAAATAATATGAATTAATTTTAATGGTTGTTCAGTTTTAAAGTTTTTATAATGTAGCTGACCTGACCTAACAAACCAGGACAAAGGCTGAACAGTAGGAACTCACGTAATTTTTTTTTTTACTTATTACTTGCGCAACAATATCAAAGTAACAAATAAAACATTAAAATTTGAAACGTTAAAAACTCGCCTAAGTTAGAGGCGGGTACAATTCCTTTGCCATTAGTAGAAAATGATGTAGTCGTTCACGTACGTCGCGAAAAAAAATAATTCATACTCGTAAACAAGCAACAAATCTGAACGCCGCATGAAAGCACAGGTATTGTGATGAAAATTAAAAATTCGATATCTCCTAAAGTATTTGGAATTTCTTATCTCCGCCGTGTTTAATGAAAAGAGGAAGTTAAAAAGCACAGAATAAACGTATTTTCGGAATTTAATTTTTTTAAACAAATATCGCCCAAATATGAATATTAAAAAATTCGATATCTCCTAAATTATTTGGAATTTCTTATCTCCGCCGGGTTTAATGAAAAGAGAAAGTTAAAGAGCACAGAATAAAAGTATTTTCGGAATTAAATTTTTTTTTTTAACAAATATCGCCCAAATATGAATATTAAAAAATTCGATATCTCCTAAAGTATTTGGAATTTCTTATCTCCGCCGGGTTTATTGAAAAGAAGAAGTTAAAGAGCATATAATAGAAGTATTTTCGGATTTTTAGCATTTTGTTTTTCGCAAATACCGCTACTCTACATATTTACCAAAATTAAGACTAAGTAGCCTTAACTAGTGTTGTGTTTACAGTATTGTAATGAACATGTAGGCCTAACCATTAATGTTCAGTTTGGCGTTAGGGAGCAGGCTACATAGGCTAATTTTAATGTGGATACACACAAGACATAGACGTTCACTTGGAACTAAATATGCCAGGCTATTACCACTGTCACAGGAACAAACCAAGCATTTTAACATAACTGAAATAGGCCTACCTATTTAAACCTATATAATGCTTAAACAGGGGGTTTACTATGTTTATCTTTGATTAGCTATTTATTGTAACTGGTAACTTAATTCAGGTATGCTCCAAGGAGGGATAAACTGCCATTCTGTGTTAATGGTGCTTTAGTGTTTGACTTCAGTCAATAATTATATTAAAAATGTACTACAGGCCTAACTGCCTTCTGCATAACATTGCACTTTGACAGCTAACGAACCATTTGTTTTGTCACCGAAACTACACATAAGCAAGCACATAAAGATAACAATAGGGCTTCTTTGGTTTTTATAAGGTGCTAACAATTACTTTAGTTTCAATATAAAGTGCAGTTGTACGAGAAGGTGCCGGCATAACCTCTTCCAGACTGCTAATCAGGTCTCCGGCACACCGCTTGTTAAGACGAAACAACTTAACAAATTTGTTGTCGTCCAGTTCAAACGCATCCTTCCGTTCTAGGATTCGACGAGGGTTTCTAGCTGCTTCTATTTCAGCTAATTCAAGCTCTTCAATGTCCAAAACATCCAACCACTCCGCCATTTCCACTGTTTTCGTGACTTTTCGCATTCGTAATGGTTATCTCGATCGAGTTGGACCCCTCGGTTTCCATTCCGAACACTCGAGTCGCACACGAGTAAACTGGAACAGTTCGTGCATACCAAAGCATCAAACCGATCGGAAAAGACCACTCGGCTGACAACTCGCATACGACTTAAAACTCCAGCATAGGGCCCCTGGCGCGTGGTGCTGGTGCCGGTCCGCCATCTTGGATTCTGACGTCATGGCGGCCATATTGGATGACCTTGACCTTGAACTTTGACCTTCACCTTTGACCTTCAAAATTAACCAAAATTAAGCCACAAGTTACCAAAATAAGCCAAAATTTTCATTTTTTTTGGAAAAAAAATCCCGCTAAGAAGTCTCAAAAAATTCCACAATACAAAAATTAGAAATTCGAAAACCTCAAAATACTTTTGGCCTTAGAAAGAACAAAAATTTCTAAAAGAGGCATAAGAATTCATGTCTAAAACCTTCGATAAGCCTCTGACATCAACAAGGATTATGTCCGCCATCTTGGAATATGACGTCACCGTTGCAATTTCCGTTACGTACGCCATCTTCAAAATCCGTAGTTTTTATGTTAGAAAATCAGGGAAAATTTTAAAATTTATAAAAAATTTAATCAATCATATTTAATAATAAATTTTAATAAAAATTATTTTAAAAAAATATTTAAAAAATGTACATTTACGTCATGGAGCTTGGAGTCCTCTGTTCGAACCCGATTCTTCCTCCACGGAAGCTGCTGGCAGACTGACCTCCCACCACTTATGTCAAGGTATATATATATATATATATATATATATATATATATATATCGTCTGCGAGTATAACGTCAAATCCGCCATCTTGTAAATTTTTATTTATAATCCGATTTTTATGAAAAAAATTTAAAAATTAAAAAAAAATATTTTTTTAGTAAAAATTCTTTAAAAAAACTGTTGCATGTTCCGTTACGACCGCTATCTTGAAAATCCATAATTTCAGTGCTAGAAATTCCAAAAATATTCCAAAAATAATTTTAAAAAATTCTTCTTCAAATTTTTAGTTATTTAACCGATTTCGGTCCTCAATTCGATTCCCGTCGAGAGTAAACAAGTAATTTATTAATATATTAAAAAAAATCTCAATAAGAAGTACCTAATAATAATGTCTTACACCACACCCGACATTTAGAATTATGTCACCACTGTATCATCATCGTTACGCACGCCATCTTAAAAATATTTATTTATTATCTGATTTTAATGAAAATATTTTAAAATCCATTCACGTCCTTGGTACGAAAACCGGTTGGAGAAAAAATAAAAAACTACAGATCCTTCCTCCATGGAAGCAACATACAGACTGACCTACCACCACCAATAACAAAGTATATATCGTCAGCTTGTATAATGTCATGTCCGCCATATTGCCTTTTTCTGCTGGAGGCCACCATCTTGTTTTAGTCTGCTAGAGTGTGCTGATGCCATGTTAGTATGATTTTCTGTTCACCATACCTTTGTCCTCGACTGTAAGCATTGAACTTTGACCTTGACCTTGAGAATAGACCTTGACCTTGAAATTTGACCTTGACCTTGAAATTTGAGCTTGACCTTGAAATTTGACTTTAACCTTGACGACCATCATGGGTCCGACATTTTGTGTTCAGTACATGCTACCAGTAGCTAACACCTGCAAGAGGACATTGCCACCATCTTGTTTTTGTCTGCTGGAGGACACGATCTTGTGTGTGTACTTGCTTATAAAGTGCATTACCATCATGCTAGTTTTATTCTAACCCGCTAGAGTGCAGTCATCATTTATTATTACTGGGGTACCCGCCATCTTGAAATTAGGGCGTCATCTTGGAATCGTGTAATTATTTAGCTAGAAATTCTGGAAAAACTCCAAAATTAAAATTTTTTACAATCAATTTAAAAATTGATTCAATCTGTTCCTGTCCTTGGTAGTGTAACTAAATTTTAAATAAATTTTAGATTCTGTTTCTCATTAAATTTCGCAGAGTTTATTAATCATTTACTCTAAAAAAATAAAACTCAAGACAATATACATGTAGAACGAATTAAATTCGTTGTCGCATTACCTAACATGTAAGTCTAGTTTTTCGATAATCTGAATAACCTCTGAAACAGTTCATGTACGAAGCCATACATACAGGCCAAGCGTCTCCGGACCATGAGACCGAGTCATGAACAATATCAGACGTATAGGCTAGTCATTTCCGGACCTCATGAACTTCTTCGTCGTTAGCTAATTACAGTCAATTAGACCATCGTGAAATTTTTTATACATACTAAAGGACCTTGAAAAATATTTAAGCAACACCGACAGGTTTAGAACTAATAAACATTCTGTCACTACAGATTTTACTACCCACAATCAACAAAAAGGAAGCATATTCGTCATAAGGGGGGGGGGGGGGGTACATTCAACAAAACGGAAGTACAATAGGACGCACATTCAACAAAAAGGAAGCACAATCAGAAGCTCAATCAACAAAAAGGAAGTACATTTGGAAGCACAATCAACAAAAAGGAAGCACGTTTGGAAGCACATTCAACGAAAAAGGAGGCACAATCATAGAAAAGGACGCACAATCGGAAGCACATTCAACAAAAGGAAGCACATTCAACTAAAAGGAAGCACAATTGGACGCACGTTCAACGATAAAGGAAGTACATTCATAGAAAAGGACGCACAATCGGAAGCAAAATCATAGAAAAGGACGCACAATCGGAAGGACAATCATATAAAAGGACTCACAATCAGAAGCACATTTGATGAAGAGGAAGCACAATAATTGGAAGCCCAAAAATAAACAGGTAGCATTATTACGAGATCTCAGTCTTAGTTTGAATTCAGTTTACAAGAAATAAAACATACTTTTTTAAATCTAAATAATTCATTTATTTTTCAATGGTACACACATAACAGTTAAACAATTGTTTATTGTATGTAACCAGCTTTCCGCAGTTATTTAATTATGTATGATTCTTCGTCGATATGCGAGTTATTTCCTCTACGAACAGATGCCACCAACAGTCTCAGGCGATCAACTAATATGTTAGGATCTTCACATGACATATAATCAATATTTTATGCCACGTTCATGGTTCCTGCATGTTTATAACAAATATAATGAACTCCGGTGTATTCCATTTTAACACAAACCTCAAGGTATCTTTGTCTTCGAGCCAGTGTTCATTAATTGCTTGATCTGGATAATTTATTTTATTACGACGTTTCCATCGTTTCGGTCTCAGAACATCGTCACAGTCCTCGATCTTGTCAGCTTTAGGTGCTTCATCAGTCTTTGCCTTTGTTATCAGCCTGAGAGTCACTGTCACCATCACCGTAGAAGGCATCGTCTTCACCCAGATTACTGTAAGGATTTGATATCGTGGATGTCGAAGCTGTTTCATCGTTTTCATGCTTCCTTTTTAGGAGTCCACCATTTTTACAAATTAGGAAGGATCTACTTGAATTCAGCTTGAATGTATTCACACTTTTCACGTTAAGGATTCTTCCATTGTCTTCATTCTTCCATAAATCTTCAACCTCCTTCAATTTAAGTTCTTTGTCGAGATCGGAAGAGCCATGAACACAATCTCTTTCAAGGCAAAGAAACGTATTGACTTAATGCAGATCACTCTTCTTTAGACTAGTAGATCCATCATTGACCTCTAGCTTGTACGCAGGCTTAGCGTTACAAGTTCTATCATGTCTTTTCAAACTCTCTCTTCGCGTAAACGACTTGCTACATCGAGCACAACTTATCATATTGCGTTGTGTATTTTTAACACAATAATTCTTTTCGTGTTGTCTTCCATTCTTTCTCAAGATGAATTCTTTGCTGCAATAATTACACCTGTGTCCTTTCGATACAGCGACAGACACCAAATCAGGATCCTTATTAGTTACTGAGACTAATGGCAGATGCAAACTGGGAGTTATAAATTTAATAGTTTACTTTAATAGAATATTTTAAATATTTAATCAGCAAGAGTTAAGTTATCTAAAGCAAAATAACTTGTTACAAGTAGTCCCGATCATTGGCATAATTTGTCGTCACTTGTTGTGTTGTGTCATAATTTATTTATATATATTCAATGTTGGATGCGGGATGCTCACTAACGATCGAAAAAGGTGAGACCAAAGTATGTAATTGAAAGTTATATTTTGTACTTTACGTTTATTTTAATAATCTTACCTAATATTACTAAAAGTTTAATTTTTTCTTTACGGTCTAAATTTTTATGTGGAGAAAATAATAATTCAATAATCTCGCTTCCAAAAAAGCAAATTGTAAAATGGATCGTAGAGTATGTTGGAAAAGGTAATAAAGGAAATGAAGTATTACCTATTGAACATGTACTTTTTTGTGTAAGTAGAAGAATAAAGTTGAATATGAAGTTGAAAAAATCTGAAAAATTATTATAAAAATACATGGATAATCAAGCAATAACTTACAATTTCCGAGGATGTAGATCACAAGTGGTACTAAAATATTAAAATTATATTACATTTCTGGAGGCATCCATCTTTATTTTTAGTACTTACTACCAAGAGCGCTAATGTCAGATCATACACAAGTCATCTACCAGAGTGCACTGACGCTGTATTGGTTTAATTTTTACCTGCCAGAGTCCATTAGTCTTGGCCGCCATATTGGAAATGTGTAATTATTTAGCTAGACATTCGGGAAAAATACCAAAAAAGCACAAAAAATTCACTCATTAATTTACTAATTGAATCTATGGATTCCTGTCTTTCATTCGATCCTTGGTTTATACAAAAATGTTTATATGAATAAATATCACATCAATTTACCATAAAAGTGACAGGTTCAAGAAATAAAATACAACAAGTTCTTTTACAAACAATAAAAAAATTATAAATTTTAACTACTCCAAGTACAAAAGCAAGCAAATTACTATGGTCTTTATCGTTTCTCGATTTCTGCATATGCTACTCATGAATTAAAGCGAGGTGTGAAGCCCCTACCACTTAAAATAGTGTCTACCATTTCTTCGTTTGAGAATCTTCTTCACTAAGTACTATCGGGTTACATCGTTGGCTTAATCTCTTCGGCATAGAAGCCGCCACGAATAAGCTTGTGGTTCAAATCTTCGAGATAGTAGGTCCTAAGCTCTGAGTCACGAACATATGTCACACGGAAAGTTCGGGACTCCAACTATCAGTGAAACCTTTTTCGAAGATGCCTTTATGCTTGAAGGTTCGCACAATGTCACCGACGTTAGCTTTACACTTTCGTGGATATTTATTTTCGTGTTGAAACACAATATTTGAAGATGGTGATCATTCTTTATTTATTTCGGTTTCATTTTCGTGGTACAATGCATAGTGGAATTAGTAGTATAGGAATGTATGTTCTGTCACAAGTGCCGGTGCCAGGATTAGGATGGTGGCAATAACCGACCGCCCTGACGTCCTGGCGGCAATCTTGGAAGACCTTCAACTTTGACCTTGATCTTATATCTTGAACTTTATCTTTGAATTTGACCTTGAACTTGGACTATTAGTTTTACTTTTGAACTCAGTCGCCATCTTTTATTCCGCTATATTAGCATCGAGCGCCACAATCACAGAAAGTTGCAATTTTCGTTATGGTAGCCATATTGAATTTTAATAACATATCCGCCATCATGGATGTGATTTCACAGCCACGTTTTTTTTAGCTTCTTACATCACACCCACCATCAGGAAATCGAACTCCCCATTTTCTAATGTTGCACTTTTCGTTACTGCCACCATCTTGAAAATATGTAATTTTCATTGATGCTGTCACGGTACGTTTAGTCAAGTAATACAAAACCGTCATTTTCTGCTTCCTTAATCGATGTCACAAACTGTTGACAGCCATTGCCCTGTCGCTGAAAACAATTCAAACGATTAAAATCTCCTGCTCCGATGGAGCAGTAGGTGCAACTGTTGACGCCGTTGCCAACAGGATCTGCGTCGTCGCCGTCGTCGTCACAATCGGGATCTATGTAGGTGTCAGCAACGTTGCCATCAAATGTTTTACTGTTTATGGTACAAATTCCATACAGTTTGTCGTTAAAGATGGTACCGACGAAATATATTTCTAAAGAATAGACGATTACGAGACCTATGCACCAGACTGTCAAACAAGACGATCTGCACTGCACCAGATCCAGTGGTGGACTGATAGTCGCATCGTCAAGTCCACACTTATATACTCACAGCGACTGTCATGAGACGCGAGTCAAAAGAACAGCTAGTTTAATTTTTGGCAAACAGGTTATTGCTTGTATTTAACTAATCCAGTACAGTTTTCGTAATGTCGATTTTTACTATCTATTTGTGAATTTAGTTTACAACATTTTAAATACTGAAACAGTATTCTTTGTGCATTATTCCTCAATTCTCCTCTTTCATGTCTGCGAGTGTTATGAAGTATTATGGAATGACATACCACAGTATTTGCACTGACGTGATAAACGTCCGAGTCCATTGATTCCTCCGAGTTTTCTGACCAAATATCATCTGATGGAACTGCACGTGTCGATGCCTCCTCTGCAGCCGGTATATCTGCAACCAATATTACAGATGGCAACGGGATCTGCGTTGCCGTCGGTGTCGCTGCAATCGAGGTCTTTGCTACCGTAACCGTCGCAGCAATCTGTGTTATCGACAACGATGCTAGACCTTACACCGATATCTCTGCATTTCTTCACGTCGCTTCCATCGAGGTCTGTGATGCTAATGGTAGACAGTCTGTAAAAGTCGTCGTTGAAAAACCAACTAAATAAGAGGAAATGTACTGAAGAGAGTCGATCCGCACTGCCCCACGGTCAGAGGTGGACTTAGGTTCCCTGTAATCTGAGACTCGCTTATACACCGGCCACTGAAATAAAATGCGAGTCATAACACGATCGTTTTACATCAATACAAGGGTCAAATAAAAAATAAAAAAATATTAATACATGGAAATTCATCAATAAGGAAGCAAGTAGTGTAAAATAGCCGATTCAAGGACAGGCGGAGGAGCGAGGAGCCAACCGCCATCTTGGATCACGTCATCGGCCACCATCTTGGATGACGTCATCTATTCCATGCCAATCCGTATGCCAATCTATGCTGATCCGTATGCCAATCTATGCTAATCCTTATGCCAATCTATGCTAATCCAAATGCCAGTCTATGCTATTCCATCCGCCATTTTGAATTTCTAGAAATTTCAACCAACTTCGAATTGTGACGTAACCGTTGCACTTTTCATCATGGCTGCCATCTTGGATTAGATTTTTTTTGAACTTCAACTTTTCGAAATTCGAAGTAAACATCAGCCACCATCTTGTTTCGTCTGCTGGTGGCCGCCTACTTGTTTTCGTCTGCTGGAGGCTGCCATCTTGTTTCCGTTTGCTGGAGGGTGCCATAATGTGACGTCATATAGTTCCGTTCGTCGCCACCAGGTAGCAGCAGGGATTATTTTTTTCTTTAACTAAAATATTCTCATAGATGTGGCTGGGATTCAATCCGTGGGACGTGAAAACGTCGATGATGTCGAGGTTAGAAAGCAGGCACCTCACCAACCAGACCACGAGACCAGTTGGGTTATAGAGGAATGAATAATCTATATATGCTACATACTGATGGCAAGTTTATGATAAAAGGGGGGAGGTGGGTTCTGCCTTCCTTAATATATACCTAAGGCACCACATTTGAAATTCAAATTATAATACTGCCGCCATCTTTAATTTCAGCACAGACTACCAGACATTACCACCAGATAACACCAAAGTCAAATATTAGTTAGGGAGTCAGCATACAGGTGTCGCACGCCGCCATCTTGGTTCTCAAGTTGGCTGGTAGATGTTGCTAGTATCGCGCGCCAAATTCAAAAATTGTTGTCAGAGGCGCTGCCATCTTGGTTCTGCAGTTGGCTGGTAGATGGCGCCACATTCGCCTACTTTTGGTTCATATAATCGATACCATATAGCGTCACCGTCGCCATCTTTAGTTCCTAGTGTTGTTACCACAGCGCGCCACCATCGCCATCATTAATTCTTGAAGTTACCACCGGAGCATGCCAAATTCAAATTCAAAAACCTAGTTGGTAGATAGAGTCACTAACAACCATCTTGACCGGAGAGGTGTGGCATGATGCATCAGTGTATATGTACCCTTAAGCGCATCAGACTCACACACGAGAATTTTCATTGTCAAAGTCCCTGAATGTATGCTTATGGGGATTGGTCAATTAACTGTGTATACCTATTAAGTAAATAACCTACAAGTGTTAAGTAGTCAGTCGAGAAAAGTCGGGAACGAGTCGAGACAAGTCTAGACGAAGTAAGTCTAGACAGTCGAGACAAGTCGGTAGCCTGTATTCACCAAGTTCTCCGTTGCCATCACTGCCATCCGGGTATCTGACGAGTCCTAATTAATATACACTTACACATCCTACCTATGACTTCTACAAACAGACTGACTGTATTTACTCCAAAAGGACATATATATATTACACCCACATGAAAACATTTGATAACCATCAAGAATGCCAACATACAAATTAAATTAACCATCGCTGAAACAAATTTCTCAACAATAATTACAATAAAAGTGTTATGCAATGTGTAACCTTGCGAGACAAGTCGGTAGCCATGTTCGAACAAGATGGGTCAAGTCAAGACAGTCGGTGTCACCCCAAACCGACTAGAAAAAAATTCCCTATACCTGTATTCACCGAGTTCTCCGTTGCCATCACTGCCACCCGGGTATCTGACGAGTCCTAATTAATATACTCGTACACATCCTACCTCTATGACTTCTACGAACAGACTGACCGTACCTATTCCAAAAAGACATATATATTACACCCAAATGAAAACAGTTTATTTTCAATGTCAGGCATTAGGCCAATCGTCTCCAACCAAGATGTCATTAAAGACTAACTACATACACATGAAACGAAACAACACACACACCTACACGCATGACACTAGAAGAGTAATGTAAGGGAATGGCTTTTCATTTGTATTTGCGACAAACAAACCATCCATCCGATTACACAACCTCAAATCATCATCATCATTATCATCATCATAAACAACATCATCATCACTACCACTGCTGAGTAGGAGAATGGCTTTTCGAGCTGCATCATTTTCAGCCTCTCTGTCCAGGTAAGTAATTAGACTAGGTCCTGAAGAAGGAAGTGTCCTTCGATGCAGAGGGCTGCGGGATCGCTCCCTACTATCATCCATTTCGCTGTCGCTGAATGAAATCATGGTGACAGGAGCGCCGGTAGAGACTAGTCGAACTAAACCATAATTCTGTGAAATACAGGCTGTTAGTCGCAACCTTTAGCTGGTGCGGTGATCATGGAAATAAATCCTAGGAACATCCCAAACAACGTTCCATTAGCCCAGAAATGTCACAAACAACATTTACAAATACCCTGAGTAGCTTGGTGAGACGTGGCCCCACTCAACGGCGAATTCTCCTGCCCTAACACGCACTGCATTGAAAGTCTCTTCCAAAGCATAGAATATATTCTACAAACAACATCGCAGTAAGAAAAAATATGTATTCATAAAGTACGATTCCTGCTTAAATAATATTAAATTCACTATATTAAATGCCTCGAAAAACAATAACTAATGCTGGCTAACAGTATTGGTGCGGTCAGGAGACAACTAATGTATCTGCTGCGTTACCATCAGATTCTAGCTTCTAAATCATATAGATACACAACTGATAGACCAGTTTAAAGTACACACACAGGATGTATAGTACGTGCAAATATTAAATAATTATTCAAAAAATAAATCTATATTCGCGGATAAATGTTGTCATGGATGCTATAGATGTTTATGCAGGCACGAGGATTCTGTTTCTCGAACAGAGGGATTTGCCGAAGTGGATTGAGAAACTTGTTGTTAGTGAAGTTGAACCTTCCCTCCAAGTCATTGTAGCACTGATTAACATTCTCAGATGCTCACCCGCATCTAACTTAACCAGAATTGCACACTTAAAACATTTGTGCTCATATAAGTATTTACAGATTGAGCACCGCATATTTTTCTTTCATGCAGGTAGGTATTTCGATGTAGGAGCTAGCTCGAAGTGGATCAAGCTTGTTAATGTGTAGTTGTAGTCCCTTAACACCTGACAAAGACCATCCGGACCCCTATCATAATTAGTATTCTTCCTCTTTACATATCTTAAAGGTGTATTCAGTAATGGCATCCTCCACTTCACGAACTGCAAAGAGTGGAACATTCGTGGTTTTGAAGGCCCTCTTGTCTTCTCACATACCCATTGGCTTTTCACAATTACACTCAAGCACTATGTAATACTTGAGTGGACCATCCTCTTAAATTTCCTATAGAAGATGACTTATTAGTTTAACCTTGATTGAGTCGAAGTATGTACATGTGTCCTTGACAGAACTGGTATTATTTTCTACCACACAAGTCTTCAAGTTACACCAGATTCCCTTCTCTGCAATGATGAAGTCGTGGATGTTTGTCAAAACCCGCCTCTGTCTCCAGCTATGTTAAGCTGGTTCTTGGCTTAGGTATGACTACAGGCTCAAACGCGGCCATTCTATGCTTCTTAGTTGATAGTGGATCAGGCCCCTTGCACACTTTGGTATGTGCTTTCAACTTACCAGCCCTGGCGAACACTTTAGCATAGTTCTCACACGAATACATTTTATGGCTAGGGTTGAGACCGCAAGCCGTCTTCTCATGATGTGTGACATGGATGGAGTTTTCGAAGGTTTTGAAGCAGAAGCTACTCCAGGTGACTGAAGTCGTGAGGGCAGCACCAGTACATGTTATCAGATATTACCACAATTTATCACTGCGAGCAACTTTCTTTCCACACAGATGACACTGCTTGAGGTCATGCTGCTGGTTGACAGCACACTGATGTTCATAATGGTAGCAGGGCAGAAACGTCATTTCTGGATGGTTGATGTCATCAGAACAATCAGTAGTCTGTGCTCAATGCACGGAACAAGCGAAGGAAGCCCGACGAACGGAGAACTATAACAGAAGTCTTAAGAAAACAATGTAGCTAGCCATTACATTAAAATTTTTGCATACATAACTTTAAACCTACAAACTACAGCTTCAACAAACGAATCCTTAAGTTAGCACTGTCTTGCCCGAAAATGATCTAAAAATCACTAAAATGTTAAAGTACTGTAACTGACAAGTTACACTGAAGTAGTCAAAAAATATAATATAATATTATAAATCAAACCACCAGTCTTGTTATTTTATTATTATTCATCCCCGATCCACATAGCTTACTAGAGTTGCTAGCAGGTAATAAATAAAATTATTTTGTATGACGTCTGGGCACCTCTGTGATTATTGTTGTTTTTGTTTTGTTTTCTGGGCCGATGCTTCCAAGGTTTTAATTTAATTATTCATTGTTGAGTGTTTACCTGCATCCCAGCATTCGTTATGAAAATGGTAGCAGAGTGTGGTTTGATCTTTGCTACAAGTTGGTAGCATAGAGCAATTTTCTGCTTCAAGTTGGAAGTTGGTAGTATTTAACGTGGTTTGGTTTATATGCATACCCAAACAATACTTTTAATTTTTAATTTGAAATTTCAATTTTAAATTTTAAACATAATGAAATAAATAACTAAAAGGTTTTTAGAGTTTATTTAGATTCAGATTGTATGAAATATTGTTGTAAGTCCTAAAACTGGCACCCCCTTCATTATTCTTAAATTCAGTTAAGTTAAAATTCAGTTTTCCCTTTGACCGACGGTCGCGTATTTTTCTCCACGCAGTCCAAGGCGGGCTCCAGGCCTCTTCACACAGCTGTTGGCCGTTATCTCTAAGACATGCTCACCCGGTGCAAACAACACCTTCCCCCCCTCCGCACCTTATCATTCACGGCGCACGTAGCCGCATCGAGTTCAGTTCATCGCCCTGGGCGACCTTCACAGGACGACTGACTGTACTGCCACAGCGGCCTGCTAGGCACGCAACTTGACGAACGTCGTTCATTCCACGAGCCAAGCAGTAATAATTAGTTTTCATTACCGGCTAGGCCACATGTGTTTGACCCATCCTAGGTAAAAAGTTAAAGTTTTCTAAACAAAGATTTTTCGTTATTTTGGGCACATACTTCCGACCTGCTGGAGTAACGATGATATTATTAAAATAAGTTAAGTTAATAGTGTTGTATGTATAGAATTTAAGGTACCTTTTAAACAATAGTTTTAAGTTCTTTGTTGGTATTTTTTTTAGACCAACCAAAGTCAAAATTTAGTGTATTTTTTTGTCTTTGTAAGATTGGACCAAGGTCCCACGACGAAATGAACACAATGCTCACGCCGGAGTATCTCCTCTGTGACGAGCTTATGTATGAACTACAGTTTCGAGGCTTATCAGACCTCGGCAATGTGGCCATGCTTCGGAAGCGACTCCGAGCGGCGTGCGTAGAAGAGATTCAGCCACAAATAGCTAATCTTGCGCATGTGGTCCCATTGAATGAATTTAATTGTGTTTGTAACAAATTTCAAGATCTCTATAGCTATACTAATTCAGTAGCAGACGAAACAAATACGAGCAACATCCTGCGCGCACTAACTCGCTTGAGCCATATCGCCACGAGGTTTACTAACCTTAAGATAGTAGCTGCAAACAAATTAAATGGGATCTACCAAAAGGAGATCGACAAATGTAGGCAACAGATCCCTGGTCTAACCTTCCAATTGCGGAGCAAACTAGCCGCAATAGATCAAGGAGTACTTGAACCCGTAGAGGAAGTGGCAGGAGGAGTAACTGACACTCAAGTACAGCCACCTCCAAAACAAATGCAAACCGGAGGTAGCTCATTCTCTACCCCCCTCCGATAAACCTTTCCCCCTCCATCACCCCCCGTAACACCACGCCGTCAGGCATTCCCTCTCACCACCCCTGCATCCATTAACTTGCAGTTTCCCTCCGCGACTGTCATGGCGACTGTTACTCACCTGAGCACCAATGTTACAGATACTCATCCCATTCAATCGTTCACAGCTCACCCTTTTCACAGGCCCCAACCCATATACCTACCCTCCACCTAACCCACCATTTTCAACCCCTATCGTGAATTCAGGTCCGCCTTTTCATCACTTCAAACCTCCCCGGAAGCCCACCCCACCTCCTCGGCCATTGAAAGGTCAGCTTCGCCACTTATAGCCTTTCCTTCCGCCCTGGCAGCTACGCTGCCTCAAGCAGCATCTGTGCCACCCGGTGGCCGGATATAGTCGCAACTTCCATACATCAGCCCTGCCACCACATACCTGCCATTGGCCCCGCAGGTATATCAACCTCAAAATCATCCTCAACCTCAACCAGCCCCACCTCCATCCTCTACCCTAGCACCAAACCCAGTACCTGTATTTTCTACCTCCAATCAAGCAGCTGGAGGCAATTTCTATGCTAAGATTCCACATCCCGTGGAGAGGCTCTTAGCCAATTTCAAGGAAACCACAGGATTGGAGCCCAGGAGCCTTATCGAGTTCCTCAAGCATTTATTCAGAATCAAACAAAAGGCTAATATTCCAGACAGGAAACTGCTGGAAATCATTTTCCCCTTCACACAACCACCCTTGAGCGAGCGAGTTACGCTCGCCATTTAGCAAAATTATTCATTTGACCAATTCCACGAAGATGTACTAAATTATTTTATTCCAGCCCGTTTGATGACCAACATCAGACTGGAATGGTACAACAGGCTACAACAAAGAAGTGAAGCCTTACCAAATTTCATAGCAGACATCAAACTAGCTGCACAAATTCTTCGATTGCGAGTGTCTGAGAACGAGATAGTTTCAAACATCCTTGATGGACTTAATCTGCAGGAAAGATCGCGGGCAGTTTTCCAGTCTCGACGGCAAAATTTTGCCGAGCTTGACCGCCTGTGTATCTCCAACACAAACGTAGAATACGCTGACCAGCAGCGAAATCGAGAAGTTAATTCCTACGCCCACAACAACGTACGGACAGGAACAGAAAATTAACAGCAATTTTCTAATAAACAATTCCAACAAAGGCACAACTCTGAACACTTGGCTAAGCCCCAGTACAAAGATGAGAGCATACCGGTTTGTAGATACTGTAAAAAGTCTGGGCACTACATCGAACAGTGTCGTGCAACAAACTATCGGCCAAATTTTCACTATTCTAAAAATTCAAAAAACGTGTAAATCGCTGGCCAGAAAGAATCCATTCTGAGCCAGTACACCAAACAACTGTAAGAAATATTTGCTTCCACACAAACGTAAATAATAAATCTGACAGCAACAAATCACAACAACAAAACACAGCTTCCCCAAATCGGTGGAAAAATAAACAAAGAAAACAAAAACACAAAACAAACAAGAAAGTCAGAATTAACAAAAGAAAACAAACTGATCATAGCAACACTGTTACGCCCAGGTGTAAGAAATGTAACTGTCCTCGCACGACTGACAAACGAACATATCATAACATTTTCGCCAATCTACCCACAGTTTTGCCCTACGCAAACACAACAATTGAAAACAAGAAGTCCCAGGTCTAATTGATACTGGATCCGTGGGATCATTCGTGTCAGGCCAGCTGTTCAGGAAATTACAACAGGACCGTTCGACTCAAAAGGTAGAGCCAATAGAAATACAGTGTTTTACAGCTGCTGAACAGCCTTTGAAAGTAAATCGCATTGTCCTTGTTAAAGTAAAAATCGACTTGTTTTCTTGGACTTTCCCATTCTTAGTAGCAGATGATTTAGCCACAGATTTAATTTTTGGTTCAGATTTCATTGTTAAAACAGGCATGATAATTGATTTGAAAGCACGAAAATTTCACTTCAAATTTAACAACCAAGTTTTTGTTTCTTTTGTGTCACTTGACGCAAAATATCAGAGCAATGTAAATGCCATTCACGCAGATGCTAAAGGTGAAAACAACATTTCACTAACCCACCTTAACTCCGAACATAGACAAGAAATAGAAAAGTTATGCAGGAACTTTCCCGACGTTTTGAGTGAAAAATTAGGATGCACACATCTCACACAATATGAAATTAAGCTTTTGGACAAAACCCCAGTTAGGTGTCATCCTTATCAATTATTAGGACCTAAAATGCAGATAATGCGGGATCACGTACAGAATTTGTTAGACAAAGATGTCGAACCTTCCACCTCCAGTTTCGCCTCCCCGGCATTTTTGGTACCCAAAGATCAAGGTCAAGGTCACCGCATGGTGGTCGATTTTCGCCGTGTCAACTGTCAAATTGAAGTAGAAATGACGCCATTACCTGATCTAAATTCGGCATGTCACTGGTTCAGTAAAGCCAAATTTTTCAGTGTGTTTGACCTAAACTCAGCCTATCATCAAATACCACTAACTCCAGAGTCAAAACACGTCGCAGGTTTCTGCGTTCCGTGGAATCTTTACCAATACAAAGTAGTACCTTTTGGTCTAGCCACAGGCGCGCAAGTGTTAACACTCCTTCTAGACCAAATTTTCGGCGACCTGAAATTCAAATTCGTTTTTAATTATCTTGATGACGTTGTTGTTTATTCAGAAACTTTTGAAGAGCATATTGCTCATTTGCAAGAAGTTCTTGAGCGACTACGTAAAGCCGGCCTAACTGTCAATACAAAGAAGGTAAAATTATGCAGTGCAGGAAATTTCTTTCCTCGGACACCTGATTTCAAGCCGAGGAGTAACCATAGACCCAAGTCGCACACAAGCGATAAAGGATTTCCAACCCCCTAAAGATGCTAAAGGCATTTCCAGATTTATCGGCATGGCAAATTTCTACGCTAAATTCATACCTAATTTTGCTGAGCATGCAGCACCACTGAATGCTCTACGTAAGAAAAATTCAGTTTTCAATTGGGGTCCAGAACAGGACAAAGCCTTTGATTTCCTAAAACAGGCAATAGCTAGCCCCCCAGTGCTCAGAATGGCTGATTTCAGTAAGCCTTTCATTCTGCAAACCGATGCATCCAGTGTGGCCATTGGTGCAGTGTTATCCGAAGAGTTCGATGGTTGCAGGCAACCTATAGCTTTTGCCTCCCACACCCTAACACACCAGGAGAGAAAAGCCTCCTCGGTATACGAACTTGAGTGCCTTGCCGTAGTTTTCGGCATAGATAAGTTTCGGCCATATTTAGAACATAAAGAATTTCTACTAGAAACAGACAACCAGGCCCTTGCTTGGCTTTTAGCCCATCCGAAGCAATTAGGTAAATTAGGTCGCCGGATTGTAAAAATTGCTTCCCTCAAATTCAACATCCAACATATTCGTGGTTCGCAAAACATCGTGGCAGACACTCTTTCTCGAATGTTTGAGAACCCTTCCAACTCCGATATTCAGGAAAAAAATCCCATTGCCTGCCACGCATTGTTAACAGATTTTCCACTAGCATTTTCCGACATACAATCAAATCAAAATTCTGATCAACAATTGTCAGACATAATTAACCAAATAAAATCAGGCTCCTCCAAAATATTACAAACTTTCAAAAGTCATACTTTACCGAAGGACCCAACAAGGAAAAAGTTTCAGAATAGCCCTACCTCAAAATCTCAGGGACATGGTTTTTCAGTAGTACCACTCGTCACCTTTAGGCGCACATTTAGGAATTTTCAAAACTATTGAAAACATTCGCAGGAATTTCATCTGGGACGGGATGCACAAGGATATTACACAAAGGATAAAACTGTGCAAATTATGTGCATTGAGTAAACCTGCGCAGCAGACCCAGTTCGGCTATTTAAGTTCTGACGTGGCCAAAAGGCTCATGCAAAAGCTTTTCATAGATTTTGTGGGACCCTTCCCAAGATCAAAGGACGGAAATACAATGCTTTTGGTATGCGTAGACGCCTTTTCAAAATTCGTGTGGCTAATTCCAGTCAGGAGAGCCACGGCCGAAATTACCATTCGAGCCCTACAAAACAACATTTTCAAAACTTCTGGAGTTCCTTCCATCATAGTTTCCAATAATGCCACAAACTTTAAATCGACTCTTTTCAAAAACATGTGTTTTTCACACGGAATACAGCATGTAACCACTACACCATACTATCCCCAGCCTTCGCATGCGGAGCGTTTCAACAGAAACCTCCGATCTGCTTTCATATCATTTCATGCGAACTCGCAGGATAAATGGGACTCTAACCTCGTGTGGTTACAGTTGGCTTTCAATTCGGCCAGACATGAAGGTCACAAAACAACACTGTTTGAACTCATGTTTACCTACTAGCCCAACACCCCACTCTCTAATCAATGGTCTTTGAAAGAGTTACTACTAGACAAGCCGAGGAACATTAAGGAAGTCTGGAGTAGAGCTCGTAGAAACCTGCACTTAGCCCATGAGGCAAGCAGACAGAAATATAACAGAAAACGTTCTCCCAATCCCTACAGACTAGGTGATTTGGTGCTGTGCAAGGCACACACCTTAAGCAAGGCTATCGACAAGCGATCAGCCAAGCTTTCGTATCGTTGGAATGGCCCCTGGCAGATAAAACGATTCCTCACGCCAGTAACCGTCGCTCTAGCCGACCACAGTTCTGGCGAATTTCGCGCGCGCGCCCACATCTCCCAAGTGAAGAAGGTGCACCCTGACATGAAGTAGGGGCACTCTTCACTACTTTTCTTTCACAAGGAACAGCGCTTATATTCTGGCATGCCATACTCAACACACAGTGTTGATATTTCAAGAAAAATTCCTAGGTCCTAATTATAAGTAAAAAAAATAAACATGGTACTAGTTCATAAATATTTAAGTTAAGAAGTGTTATATTAAGATGTCTAGTTTTAAGTGGCGCCACTTATTCAATAAGTTATCTGTAAGTTTAAGCTCTTATTTAAATGTGTAAGAATTTTTATTGGTTGTAAGTAGTTTACTACAATAGATCCTGGTACAGGGTAAATCACTTAGGTTGGTGGCTCAAGTTGGCCACGCTGTCTCCGTCTTTCAGGGGGGAAGATGTGCCGTTTCAGTGCCACTTTCAGGCACAAATTTACGATTTTAAATTTAATTTGTACTTTTTAAAGAAGGAAACCAAATAATAAATTTTTATTTTTAATTTAATTTAATTTAATTTTGTTTTCATTACTGTACACTCCGACGTAATCTTGTGCTACCCAGTGCACTTGCACTTGTTCGCAGGCTTCAATTAGATACTGTTTGCTGACGATTTGCGATCGCAGCATCTCGGCCGCGGTTCGCGTCACGTTTTCTCCATGTAACAGAATGACTTTCGTGCTAGCGAACGATACCCCAAGCCCACTGCTAGCAACTTTCATTTCTCGGAGGCAAGCATACGTAAGGGTTTTGCCATCACGTACTGGACTAGGTTACAGCCAGCGGCGAAGCCTCGGGACGGTCCACATGACGCCTTTCCCTGGCGATTTAGCAAATTTAAACCCCCCTCCCCTCATCAACCACCTGGGGCTTCGTGGGAACTCCAACCCGGAGCATCGAAGCCCAGTAAACCCAGGAGGGGACATTGTCTCTTCAAGTACTTTCGCCCTTGTCAAACAGAGCCCTCAGCAAAGTCTAGTGGCGGGAAAAATCCCTAACCTTGCTCTGAGCGCTGGTCGCGAGCGCGCCCACTGCACTCTAGCGGACGTTTCTGTGACCCTCCAGACAGGGTCTCGTCTTGGCCGCCAGAGTGCACTACTCATCCCTCCCATAAGAGACAGCTTGTCACAATCGACCTTGGCAGCAGTTGTAGTGCGATTGCGATATTAGTTCGCCGGCGACTCGCGTGAGAGCGCGGCGAAAATTTTGCAGTCTGCTTCGCCCCTTCGGGCGTTCCCGGACACCTTCGGGCAATCACCACCCCCCCCCCCCCCTTCTTTGGCTGGGGGCAGTTGCTTCCTGTAATTAGGCGCCCCGACGCCATTTTTTGGGGATTCGGTGGGCAGCATCTGGTCTGTGCGGACCACGCATCGCGATTCGCGAGAGTCAATCTCCGTTGTTCGTCCAAGACTCAACACTACGTCATGTAGTCGCCAACGTCAAAGCATAGAGGCCTCAATTTTCTTATTTTTAAATTTAGCTGCCCGCAATAGTTTTTTGGTAATCTAAATTATTTCATTATCTCTCAACATGACTACCGCGACCTTCCGTGCCGCGAGCTGCCTTCTCTGCTCCTGCTGTCAGACTACATGACTTCACCCCGCTGTTTTAGGTAAGTGGTCCTCATCCCTCCCCCCTTTGTTTGCCTTTCCCAGGGCATAGTCTTGCCCAGGCTTAGCCGCCTGTTAACCAGTCTAAGTAATTTGGGACTTTGGTTGCAGTCGGGGTCCAAAATCAGCCTTGAAGTTTATCTCAAAAATCAGCCTCGAGGTTTAGTTCCAAGTTAACTCAAAAATGAGCTCCAAATTTAGCTCCAAGTTCAGCTTCGAAGATTATCTCCAAAATTAGCTGCAAGTTATCTCCAAAATTAGCTGCAATTTATCTCCAAGTTTATCTCCAAGTTTACACAAAATGATTCCTTCTGGACTTTAATCGACCGAAACATCCGGTGCCAGGACACAGGATATAATTAAATTTCAATGTAATTGTTTCTTTCTTTTGAGTCTGCGAGCTCTCTTAAAACCAGTATTAAGTTCAAGATGTATTATGGTGTTACTTTTATATGTATTTTGTTGCCCTCCATTTTGTAATAAATATGTTTTAATACCAGTGTACTTAAAAGATACAAAAAAATTAAATTAGTTTAGTAAAAGGAAACTTATATAAATCAAACCACCAGTCTTGTTATTTTATTATTATTCATCCCCGATACACATAGCCTACTAGAGTTGCTAGCAGGTTATAAATAAAATTATTTTGTACGACGTCTGGGCACCTCTGTGATTATTGTTGTTTTTGTTTTGTTTTCTGGGCTGACGCTTCCAAGGCCTTAATTTAATTATTCATTGTTGAGTGTTTACCTGCAGCCCAGCGTTCGTTATAATCTTCTAGAGAAAATTTAAGAGGATGGTCCACTCAAGTATTACATTGTGCTTGAGTGTAATTGTGAAAAGCCAATGGGTACGTGAGAAGACAAGAGGGCCTTCAAAACCACGAATGTTCCACTCTTTGCAGTTCGTGAAGTGGAGGATGCCATTACTGAATACATCTTTAAGATATGAAAAGAGGAAGAATACTAATTATGATAGGGGTCCGGATGGTATTTGTCAGGTGTTAAGCGACTACAACTACACATTAACAAGCTTGATCCACTTCGTGCTAGCTCCTACATCGAAATACCTACCTGCATGAAAGAAAGATATGCGGTGGTCAATCTGTAGTACTTATATGAGAAAACACGTTTTAAGTGTGCAATTCTGGTTAAGTTAGTTGCGGGTGAGCATCTGAGAATGTTAATCAGTGCTACAATGACTTGGAGGGAAGGTTCAACTTCACTAACAACGAGTTTCTCAATCCACTTCGGCAAATCCCTCTGTTCGAGAAACAGAATACTCGTGCCTGCATAAACATCTATAGCATCCATGACAACATTTATCCGCGAATATAGATTTATATTTTGAATACTTAATTATTCTTTGCACGTACTATACATCCAGTGTGTGTACTTTAAACCGGTCTATCATTTTTGTATCTATATGATTTAGAAGCTAGAGTCTGATGGTAACGCAGCAGATGCATTAGTTGTCTCCTGACCGCACCAATACTGTTAGCTAGCATTTGTTATTGTTTTTCGAGGCATTTAATGTAGTGAATTTAATATTATTCAAGCAGGAATCGTACTTCATGAATACATATTTTTTCTTACTGCGATGTTGTTTGTAGACTATATTCTATGCTTTGGAAGAGACTTTCACTGCAGTGCGTGTTAGGGCAGGAGAATTCGCTGTTGAGTGGGGCAACGTCTCGCCAAGCTACTCAGGGTATTTGTAAATATTGTTTGGGATGTTCCTAGGATTTATTTCCATGACCACCGCACCAGCTACAGGGTTGCGACTGGCAGCCTGTATTTCACAGATTTATGGTTTAGTTCGACTAGTCTCTACCGGCGCTCCTGTCACCATGACTTCATTCAGCGACAGCGAAATGGATGATAGTAGGGAGCGATCCCGCAGCCCTCTGCATCGAAGGACACTTCCTTCTTCAGGACCTAGTTAATTACTTAACTGGACAGAGAGGCTGAAAATGATGCAGCTCGAAAAGCCATTCTCCTACTCAGCAGTGGTAGTGATGATGATGTTGTTTATGATGATGATAACGATGATGATGATTTGAGGTTGTGTAATCGGATGGATGGTTTGTTTGTCGCAAATACAAATGAAAAGCCATTCCCTTACATTACTCTTCTAGTGTCATGCGTGTAGGTGTGTGTGTTGTTTCGTTTCATGTGTGTGTAGTTAGTCTTTAATGACATCTTGGTTGGAGACGATTGGCCTAATGCCTGACATTGAAAATAAACTGTTTTCATTTGGGTGTAATATATATGTCTTTTTGGAATAGGTACGGTCAGTTTGTTCGTAGAAGTCATAGAGGTAGGATGTGTACGAGTATATTAATTAGGACTCGTCAGATACCCGGGTGGCAGTGATGGCAACGGAGAACTTGGTGAATACAGGTATAGGGAATTTTTTTCTAGTCGGTTTGGGGTGACCCCGACTGTCTTGACTTGACCCGTCTTGTTCCAACATGGCTACCGACTTGTCTCGACAGGTTACACATTGCATAACACTTTTATTGTAATTATTGTTGAGAAATTTGTTTCAGCGATGGTTAATTTATTTTGTATGTTGGCATTCTTGATGGTTATCAAATGTTTTCATGTGGGTGTAATATATATATGTCCTTTTGGAGTAAATACAGTCAGTCTGTTTGTAGAAGTCATAGGTAGGATGTGTAAGTGTATATTAATTAGGACTCGTCAGATACCCGGATGGCAGTGATGGCAACGGAGAACTTGGTGAATATAGGCTACCGACTTGTCTCTTCTTGTCCCCCCTCCCCCCCGACTTGTCTCGACTGTCTAGACTTTCTCCGTCTAGACTTATCTCGACTCGTTCCCGACTTTTCTCGACTGACTACTTAACACTTGTAGGTTATTTACTTAATAGGTATACACAGTTAATTGACCAATCCCCATAAGCATACATTCAGGGACTTTGACAATGAAAATTCTCGTGTGTGAGTCTGATGCGCATAAGGGTACGTATACTTTGACGCATCATGCCACACCTCTCCGGCCAAGATGGTTGCTAGTGACTCTATCTACCAACTAGGTTTTTGAATTCGAATTTGGCGCGCTTTAAGAATAAAAGATGGCATCGTTAGCACGCTGTGGTAGCAACACTAGGCACTAAAGATGGCGATGGTGACGCAATCGTGTATCGATTATATGAACTAAAAGTAGGCGAATGTGGCGCCCTCTACCAGCCAACTTGAGAACCAAGGTGGCGGCGCCCCTGACAATTTTTGATTTTGGCGCGCGATACTAGCGAAATCTATCAGCCAACTTGAGAATCAATATGGCGGCGCCACTGGTAACTAATTTTTGAATTTGGCGCGCGATACTATCGTCATCTACCAGCCAACTTGAGGACCAAGGATCCAAGATGGCGGCTGTGACGAAAGGTGCTTTGGTGACGTCATGTTTCGAAGTTGGTAGAAATTTCTAGAAATACAAAATGGCGAATGGATTAGCATGGATTAACACATGGATTAGCATGGATTAGCATAGATTGGCATATGGATTATCATTGTTTGAAATACGGATTAGCATAGATTGGCATACAGATTAGCGTAGATAGGCATGGATTGGCATACGGATTAGCATGGATTGGCATGGATTAGCATGGATTGGCATGGATTAGCATGGATTAGATGATGTCATCCAAAATGGCCGCCGATGACGTCATCCAAGATGGCGGTTGGCTCCTGGTGGTGTCATCTGGTATCGATTATATGAATTAAAAGAAATCGACAATGGCGCCATCTACCAGCCAACTTGAGATCCAAGATGGCGGCGCCCCTGACAACTAATTTTTGAATTTGGCCCGCGATACTAGCGACATCTACCAGCCAACTTGAGAACCAAGATGGCGGCCATGAAGAAAAGTGCAATGGTGACATCACGATACGAAGTTGGTGGAAATTTCTAGAAAACAAAATGGCGGATGGATTAGCATGGATTAGCATAGATTGGCATGGATTGGCATACGGATTTGTATATGGATTAGCATGGACTGTCATGGATTTGCATGGATTAGATGATGTCATCCAAGATGGCCGCCGATGACGTCATCCAAGATGGCGGTCGGCTCCTCGCTCCTCCGCCTGTCATTGAACCGGCTATTTTACACTACTGAAGCACATTAAAAAAAGCACATTCGTCAAAAGAAAAGTTCATACAATACAAACAATGGGCACGCGATCGACACACAGTGAACAAGCAACGAACATGTAATACACACAATTAACACACATTATACACATGATAAGGAATGGACACACAGGACACACAATTAACACACCGTACACACAGGATATGCAATGGACACACAGGACACAAACAGAAAACGCAATGGAAACACAGTACATGCAATTAACACATTATACACAGAGAAAATGCAATGGACAAACAATAAACACTGGACACACTTTTGGATATGTATGATGTCATCATTGCATGACTATTTATGGCCACCATCTTGGATACTAGAATGTTGCAATTTAGGTTTCCGCCGTCATTTTTAAAATTCATACTTATTATCAGAAAAAAAAATTAAATTTATAAAAAAATTAGTTGATCAAATTTTAATGATATAATATTTTAAAAACGCACTTACTCATGGAGTTCTCGGTTCGAACCCGGCGAGGTCATTCGATTAAAAATGGCGATGGAACCTACCTCCAAAGAAGCCACCGACAGACTGACAAGGTATATTTAGATATCACCATCTAGTATGACGTCACATCCGCCAATTTGTTTTGGTCTGCTGGAGGCTGCCTTATCGTTTTGGTATGCTAGAGTGCGCTGCCACCATGATAGTTTAATTTTCGTCCAATATAGCATCAGGGTAAAACTTGGATTCCATCTTATTTAGCTATAAATTCGGGTAAAAATTCATAATTCACCAAAAAAAAAATCTGCAATTAAAACAGTGATTCATTCGATCGATTCCTGTCCTTTGTTCGGTACTTGATCGACGCAAAAAGTTATTTCAGACAAAAAAATAATTATTCAATAAATTTTGTTCAAAATCCTAAAAACTGATTAGTAAGACGATAAGACCGCGATCTTGGAAATTTGCATTTATTGGCATATAAATTTGGAAAAAAATTCTAAAATCAACAAAAAATCATCTATTATTGTAAGATTGACTCGATAGTTTTCCGTCCTTGGTTTGATTCTCAAACAGTGATAAGAGTAAATGAATATTAAAATAAATTTTAAATTGTTTTCCATTACTTTGTGTGGAGTTTATTAGTAATTAACTCTTTGAAAAATGATTCTAAATAAGATACCTGTCCGACGAAATAAATACGTCTTTGATATGCCTAACATGGAAGTCTATTTTTTTCATACATGAAATACATTCCAACCGGTCTCATGTACAACGATATACGTATAAACCAACTGTATTCGGACCAAAATATTGGGTCATGAATAATGTCATGCTATAGACCAAATGTCTCTGAACCACAAGACCTTCGTCGTCGATGGGTAATGCAACATATTTCAAGCAGTCAAGACAAGTCTTTTAACTGTCATACCTAAAGTATTTTTAAAGTAATTAGACCAACTTATATTGTTTTATGCTTTCTAAAAGACCAAGAATCCCTGAAAAATATTTGATAAAACCAAGAGGTTATCAGTAAATATGATACTACAGAGTTATTACAAATTTGACTACGCACATTCAACGAAATGACACACATTCACAAAAGAAAAGAACACACACTGGAAACACAAAACACACACAGTACACACACTAGTTACACAGTAACATGCACACTATAAACACAGTATTCACCGTTCATGCAAATGGACACACAATACACACACTGGATACATAGTATACGTACAGTATATGCAAATGGACACAATACACTCGCAGTACACACACTGGACACACAGTACACAATCAGTACATATAGTGTACACAAACTGGACACACAGTACGCACACAGTGCAAGTAATGTACACCCAGTACATTCAGTGTACACACAGTAAACACACTGGACACGTAATGAACAAACAATACACACACTGGTCACACAATTGACACATAGTACACACACAGTACACACAATGGACTCACAATACACACACAGTACACACAGTAAGCATGTTACACACAGCACACACACGAGGGATTCACAGTAAACACATGGGACATGCAATGGACATGTAATGCAGACATTAAACTCAGGTTTAGTTAGAAATCAGATTTCGTGAAATAATAACAATCAGTTTTTTAAAACACAGTCTTCGATCACGTCTCCAGCTTCAGCGTCACTATCGCCATCACCACAGAAGTCAGCATCTTCACCTGGATTACTGTAATAACTTTAAATCTTTAATATCGAAGCTTATTCAACGGCTAAAAACGTCTTTTTTAAGTTTTTATCATTATTCCAAATTTATGGAAGGTCTAATTGATATGGGCTTGAATTTATTCTCACTTTCCACTGTGATGATATTTCTTTTGGTTCCAATATTCCTTAAACCGTCAGCATCCTTCAATTAAGTTCTTTGCTGGTTTAAGAGAGCTATGAAATTTTCACGCTCAGGACAAGGAAAATTATTTACGTCAAGCAGGACACTCGTCCTTATTGTAGTGGCTTTATCGATGTTCTCTATCTCGTAAGTGGGCTTGGCTTTACATGCTCTGCCGTGTCTCTTTAAGCTGTCAACCTGCTACACATATTACAGCTTAACATTTTGCGTAGTTGATTTTTAACACAACCATTCTTCTCGTGACATATAGCATTCCTTAAAGGACAAATCCTTGCTGCAGTATCTACAGCGGTGTCCTTCCGATTCAGCTGTAGACAATAAACCAGGATCCATTTTAGTTTCTGCGACTGATTATATATGCAAAATGAGATTTTCAGTTATAAAAAGCTCCGAAATTTAACTGGTTAAAATCCTGTGGTCTTGGTAAGACATTTTTTAGGTATTTTAATCCTTTAGTAATGGTGAAACATAAACTGTTAGTCTAATTGCTTGTAATGTACAGATATCATGTATAGAGTCTTTTTTCTTAAATACAATAAATATTTAACTTCCTAAAGTGTAATAGGAAACTGAATTAAATTTGATTTTTAGCTTTAGTTACTCTTATAAATGGTCGAGAAAATAACAAAGGATGGATATCGATCGAATCAATCCTTATTTTAATAAGAAATTTTTTTGATGGATTTTTTTTTATTTCTTGGTCAATAAATACAAATTTCCAAGATGGTGGGCATATCGGCTTACTGGAGTATTGTAGATGAATAATGTAAACAGCTTTTAGGATTTTGAACATGATTTATTAAATATGTATTCTTTGTCTAAAATATTTTTTTGCATCGATCAAGCTAGAACCAAGAATAGGAATCGATCGAATCAATTATTATTTTCACAAATTATTTTTTTTTTTTAATAATTTTGGAATTTTTCTTGACTATCTTGGTAAATAATTACAGATTTCCAAGATGGTGGCCAAATGCCAAGATGGCGGGCACCTTGGCAATAATTGATATTTGCACTCTAGAGGATAAAAAATTAAACTAATATAGCGATTATGCACTCTAGTAAACGTGTGTACTAAGTGACACTAAGGCTATTTGTAACAATAATAAAAAATAAGATAGCGCAGCACTCTCTATCAAACGCCATTTTAACTACATGACAGTAGCGTTCCTGGTAGCGAGTACTGAAAACAAGATGGCATTTCTGTATCAAACAGGTATTGCTATTATTCCTTCAAATTAAAAAAATTCATGTCCGAATATGTGTGTAATTGTTTATATGCCTTATTTAATTATCAGTCCTGTAAATGTGTTAATGACCGAGCTTTTATAGGCGTAGGTTTCCCAACCTAAAGGTCAGAACTGTGTTGGTTCAAATCACAGTGCTTCCAATGTATTTTGCATAAAAAAATCATTTAAATATGTAGCTAAAGACCATAACGGCTCTGGTAGGTAATAGAAAATCGACCGTATATAATGAGACAGGGTGGTGCTGGCGCTTTCTAGGAGTGAAGGTGGAAACATAGATGTTGGTGTCTAATATGCTGGCCTCTAGTAGACGAAAACAAAATGGCTGATGTAATGTCAGAATTGAAAAAAGTGGCTGTAACATCAGATCCAAGATGGCGGACATGTATTTAGAATTCAAGATGGCGGCCATAATGAAAATTTAAAGTTTTTGATATCTAAGATGGAGGCAATAACAAAAAGTGCAATGACGATGCCATACACATACAAGAAAGCATGTGTAACGAAAAATGCAACAAGTCTGCGGGGTGCTCTATTTTAGATGTCAGATACCAAATAGTGGATCCAAGATAGCGTATCCATGATGGCTACCTGGTTCAAGGTCAACGGTCAAGTCCAAGGTCATCCAAGACGGCTGCCGTAACGTCATCAGAGATGTAGGTTCCAAGGCAGCAGACACCGCCGCCGCCACCACACCCAGAACCCAGTCCCCGGACATACTTTCATATACTTCTGGCGACCGTCATAACAATAAGGCGTCATAGTCATAATGGCTTAGGCTGAACGATCCGTGCTCGACCTACAGGGACTGGGTGGGGCGTGCCCGCGGCGGGAGGTCGGCTTGATGCTGTTCCTCGGCAGTGTCGCCGGGCAGCAGAGACTCGTGTGCTCGCTCGTCCGGACAGCTTCAGTCAGCCTGGCTGTGCTGCAGACAGAGCCTGCCTACATCCTAAATAACCACTCCCATCCTCTCCCTCCTACCGGAGACAAGGCCAGGGAGTGGGGACAGCTTCAGTCAGCCTGGCTGTGCTGCAGACAGAGCCTGCCTACATCCTAAATAACCACTCCCATCCTCTCCCTCCTACCGGAGACAAGGCCAGAGAGTGGGGACAGCTTCAGTCAGCCTGGCTGTGCTGCAGACAGAGCCTGCCTGCATCCTAAATAACCACTCCCATCCTCTCCCTCCTACCGGAGACAAGGCCAGGGAGTGGGGACAGCTTCAGTCAGCCTGGCTGTGCTGCAGACAGAGCCTGCCTACATCCTAAATAACCACTCCCATCCTCTCCCTCCTACCGGAGACAAGGCCAGGGAGTGGGAACAGCTTCAGTCAGCCTGGCTGTGCTGCAGACAGAGCCTGCCTGCATCCTAAATAACCACTCCCATCCTCTCCTTCCTACCGGAGACAAGGCCAGGGAGTGGGGACAGTTTCAGTCAGCCTGGCTGTGCTGCAGACAGCCTGCCTACATCCTAAATAACCACTCCCATCCTCTCCCTCCTACCGGAGACAAGGCCAGGGAGTGGGGACAGCTTCAGTCAGCCTGGCTGTGCTGCAGACAGAGCCTGCCTGCATCCTAAATAACCACTCCCATCCTCTCCTTCCTACCGGAGACAAGGCCAGGGAGTGGGGACAGCTTCAGTCAGCCTGGCTGTGCTGCAGACAGCCTGCCTACATCCTAAATAACCACTCCCATCCTCTCCCTCCTACCGGAGACAAGGCCAGGGAGTGGGGACAGCTTCAGTCAGCCTGGCTGTGCTGCAGACAGAGCCTGCCTACATCCTAAATAACCACTCCCATCCTCTCCCTCCTACCGGAGACAAGGCCAGGGAGTGGAGACAGCTTCAGTCAGCCTGGCTGTGCTGCAGACAGAGCCTGCCTACATCCTAAATAACCACTCCCATCCTCTCCCTCCTACCGGAGACAAGGCCAGGGAGTGGGGACAGCTTCAGTCATCCTGGCTGTGCTGCAGACAGAGCCTGCCTGCATCCTAAATAACCACTCCCATCCTCTCCCTCCTACCGGAGACAAGGCCAGGGAGTGGGGACAGCTTCAGTCAGCCTGGCTGTGCTGCAGACAGAGCCTGCCTGCATCCTAAATAACCACTCCCATCCTCTCCCTCCTACCGGAGACAAGGCCAGGGAGTGGGGACAGCTTCAGTCAGCCTGGCTGTGCTGCAGACAGAGCCTGCCTACATCCTAAATAACCACTCCCATCCTCTCCCTCCTACCGGAGACAAGGCCAGGGAGTGGGGACAGCTTCAGTCAGCCTGGCTGTGCTGCAGACAGAGCCTGCCTGCATCCTAAATAACCACTCCCATCCTCTCCCTCCTACCGGAGACAAGGCCAGGGAGTGGGGACAGCTTCAGTGAGCCTGGCTGTGCTGCAGACAGAGCCTGCCTGCATCCTAAATAACCACTCCCATCCTCTCCCTCCTACCGGAGACAAGGCCAGGGAGTGGGGACAGCTTCAGTCAGCCTGGCTGTGCTGCAGACAGAGCCTGCCTGCATCCTAAATAACCACTCCCATCCTCTCCCTCCTACTGGAGACAAGGCCAGGGAGTGGGAACAGCTTCAGTCAGCCTGGCTGTGCTGCAGACAGGGCCTGCCTACATCCTAAATAACCACTCCCATCCTCTCCCTCCTACCGGAGACAAGGCCAGGGAGTGGGGACAGCTTCAGTCAGCCTGGCTGTGCTGCAGACAGAGCCTACCCACATCCTAAATAACCACTCCCATCCTCTCCCTCCTACCGGAGACAAGGCCAGGGAGTGGGGACAGCTTCAGTCAGCCTGGCTGTGCTGCAGACAGAGCCTGCCCACATCCTAAATAACCACTCCCATCCTCTCCTTCCTACCGGAGACAAGGCCAGGGAGTGGGGACGGCTTCAATCAGCCTGGCTGTGCTGCAGACAGAGCCTGCCTACATCCTAAATAACCACTCCCATCCTCTCCCTCCTACCGGAGACAAGGCCAGGGAGTGGGGACAGCTTCAGTCAGCCTGGCTGTGCTGCAGAGAGAGCCTGCCTACATCCTAAATAACCACTCCCATCCTCTCCCTCCTACTGGAGACAAGGCCAGGGAGTGGGGACAGCTTCAGTCAGCCTGGCTGTGCTGCAGACAGAGCCTGCCTGCATCCTAAATAACCACTCCCATCCTCTCCCTCCTACCGGAGACAAGGCCAGGGAGTGGGGACAGCTTCAGTCAGCCTGGCTGTGCTGCAGACAGAGCCTGCCTACATCCTAAATAACCACTCCCATCCTCTCCCTCCTACCGGAGACAAGGCCAGGGAGTGGGGACAGCTTCAGTCAGCCTGGCTGTGCTGCAGACAGAGCCTGCCTGCATCCTAAATAACCACTCCCATCCTCTCCCTCCTACCGGAGACAAGGCCAGGGAGTGGGGACAGCTTCAGTCAGCCTGGCTGTGCTGCAGACAGAGCCTGCCTACATCCTAAATAACCACTCCCATCCTCTCCCTCCTACCGGAGACAAGGCCAGGGAGTGGGGACAGCTTCAGTCAGCCTGGCTGTGCTGCAGACAGAGCCTGCCTGCATCCTAAATAACCACTCCCATCCTCTCCCTCCTACCGGAGACAAGGCCAGGGAGTGGGGAAGGCTTTTGTCGCTGTGATTCGCTGATGTTCGCAGGTCCTTTCATCTGTGTACCTACACAGGCACACCCAAAAATATTTAATACCTCGTCCGTTTGCTGGGTTGGACCAACATGTACAGAAATACAGCATTTAGCGACTTCAGCTACTGCGCGAGGCGTCCTTCCTACTCGGCGACTCTATCGAACTCCAAAAATGTTAGGCAATCAACTTATAAAATTATAATTATCAATCAAACCGTTACCTAAAACATATATAACCGCAAACATGTCTCATGAATTCGTCAGTAAATTTAAATTAAAACTAATCCTTACGACCTTAACACGCAAAAAGTTGAAACCTCACCCAACAATAGTTACGGTTTAATCAGCTTTTTGGACATAGTTACGCACTGTTTGTCAAGAAAAAATTCCTACAAAAATTAAAATCAGTCTGTTTGTGCCTGATGACGGGAACAGGTCGCAACTTTTTTCACTGGAAACCTTCTGTGTTCGTCAGTGCTATCGTCATTGTGTTGTCCATAACACTTGTTTATCTTCATCGTTGTGTTTATATATTGCCTGCATTTAATGTCTCGTCTTTGGTAGCCCACTGTGTTCATCTGAGTTGTTATATTATTTTTCATGACTAAGTTCCTTCAACGGAATTATTGTGCTGTCTGATATTTAGTTGTTGAACACTTTTTGTTCTTGCTGTCGTCCCTGAGTGGTCCATAATACTTGTTTAGATTCATTGTTGTTTCTGTTTGTCCTCCGTTATCAGTCTATTTAGTATTGTTTTCTGTAAAGTTTTTATCTTCATATTTTTATTTTTTAATTTTTTTGGTTTTCGGAATTTTTCCATAATAAACAGTGCATAACTGCATTGGATTTTGTCCAAAAATCTGCATTAAATCAAAATTCCCCATTGCATTAATTATTTAAAGAACGTAGAAATTACGGTACAGATGAGTAAGTAATTACTTACCTGTTAATAAAAACCTTATTTTAGTACATAGTTTACTATTTAGAGTTACAGACTAACAAAAATAACATTTTTTGATAACTAAAGTGATTTATGAAAGCTAAGCAAATTGATTTTAATAACCTGCAACTGTTTAGTACCAATGATTACCTCGTTGACTGTATAAATGGAATATTGCCTTTGAGCCGTTAATTGACTCTTGGCTCGGTTTACCAAACCTCACCAAGGTAAATCACGACGGAAGACTCCAGGACCTTAGGCTCAATGGCACGGCACTTTGTTGTATTGAATAAATAATGAGTAGAGAGGAAATATGCCGACTGGGAAAACTACCGAACAAAAGTTGATAACCTGTTAAGAATTTATATAAGGTAAGAGGGGCAAATAAGGCCCACTTACAAAATAATTGCTTGTAATTATTTTAATATTGGATATATAAAAAAATATTTTTTATAAAAAACGTTTGCAGATTATATTGCTACATGAGGGTTGTACAAAATTGACTATAACATAGATAATGGAAATTATGTAAAAAGAAATGTAGATAAGTGTAACTGGGCCAAATTACCTGTAACAGCATATAATAAGGCCTGCATGTATAACATCAAAATGAAAACTTATAAAGTGCAGAAATATTTGTAAATAGTTATATTGGTTTGACAAACAAAATGTTAACACGAGGATAAAAATAATAAATCTGGAATACTCAAATAAAACTCATAGCAGACAAAATGTGTATATATGTGCGCATTATTGAATTTAATCTGATCTTAACATCTAACTTGGGAGTAAAGGATACTGAACTTAAGAAAAAACCTTAAAAAATTAACCATCGACACCATAAGCTTAAACCATAATACAAACTGAGAAATAAAGACAACATGTAACACAGTTATGGTAAGTTAACAACACAAGCTAACATCAATAAATTCCATAAGTTACTCATTACAATCAAAACAAATAAAATCATCATCATCAATTGTGAGCCCAACACAGTCCTCGTGGACCCAAGTATTGCAGGAACGGCATGCTCGCATGTCTGCAATAAAATCTTCTTGGCAGACACCACACAGCCATTGCTCTTGGGCAGCCCCTTCATCAGCATCAGCATTTGAAGTGGACGGTTGAGCCATGGTTGTAGAATCATTTTGCTGCAACGATTGGGTGGAATGTTTTTCAAAAAGGTTTCTTTTCAATGTTAGAACTTTATAGTTGACAGCCTTTTTTCGTGAGACTTTGCTACGATTAGGTTTTATGTTAGGTGTACCCACAAGTTCTTGAAATGGTGACTTGCTAAGCTTTTCCAATCTTTGAGAAAGAGGCATGTCATCGTCTGATGCATCTTGGTGTGATACAAGACTGGGCGCAAAATCTTCATCAGGTATCGCAGCACTGTTAAATGGCCAAATGCCTGTTGCTTTAAAACCACTGGCAATGTTTGTTAGTGTCATACATTTACTCCAAACAGGAGTGAATACATGAGAAAAAGTCTCCTTAGTAAGCTTCCTATTTGGCTCCTCGGGATCTTCTTCCCAAAACAAAAGGAGCTGCTGGTCCCAGTAGTGTTCAAAAGACCGGAACACTGCCTTATCCAAAGGCTGAAGCTCGTGAGTCGTGTTGGACGGCAAGCAAAACAGAGTAATATCATGTTCTTCAGCTTTATCGACAATTGAAATGTCAAGGTGAAATTTTGCTCCATCAAGAATGAGCAGTGTAGGGCCGGGAGGTTTGAATTTACTAAAATGTTCTAACCATTTAACAAACACTTGGGTTGTCATAGTGCCTTTTCCTGTCATTTCCACAGCTGAGCCAGGCGACAATCCATACCTAAAACTTTGTTTGTACCTTACACCCTTCAACAAAATCATTGGCGGTATCACTTGGCCTAAAGCACTCACACATGCTACAACAGTAACGTTTTCCGCATGTTCTTGAGCTACAAGATGCACTCGCTTTGCTCCTTTTTGTGCCAATACTGACTGTTGATGATGTAACGTAAGTCTAACCCCTTTCTTGTCCATGTTAAAAATGTTTTGCGGCTGACTTTTTAAATCCAGAGTATCAATAGTGTCGGCAAGCTGAGTGAAATAATCGCCAACAATCACACGATTCAGTTTCTGTGCTCTAGCTGGATTTAATGATTGTGCTTTTCTGTTAGCAAGACGTGGATGACGGCGCATGAATGAACGGTACCATTCCCTACCTGCTAGCTGCTCCTCTTTGTTGAATGGGTGTGGAATACCGTGCTTTTCAACAAATTTGTAAACACACCTGCGTAGAATTACCGGTGTGAGTGGGAATCCAATTTCACAGAAGCGTATTATTCTTTTCTCTAGGTCACATTCTTGATCAATTGTTAGAATGCATCGTTTCCCCAGCTTATGCTCAGATGACCCTGATTTTATGTGATTCCTCAGGGTTCTGCGTGGTATACCCAACTTATTTTCCACATACCTTTGCGATTTCCCCTGTGATAGTAACCTCAGAGCTTCTTGCATCGTAGATTGGTCCCACTTTGCTCTCAGTCCTATGCATTTCTTGCCCATTGTTCAATAATCTGGAACAACAATTTTATTTTTGATACATCAAACAATAAGTGTTGGTTATAAGTTATTTTCTATGCATGTTGTAGATAGAAAAATGTGTGGCCACTAACAAGAAACGAATTTACTTGCGGATAGTGATTAAGTATTTATTTGAAATTCATGTTTAAAATAAAAATCGAAGCATGGCAGCAGTAACTGTCATATTTTCTTTAAATTCTAGATTTTTAAATATTAAAATTAATATATCTGGACAGAGATTAACATGTTTTGTTGAAATTATATTTTATTAAAAAGATTTCTTTAAAATTTACACTAATCACATTCATTAAAACTTTACTTAACAATAGTCAAAAGTTATTTTAGAATTGAAATTCATGTACGTGAAGTGTAACATTTTTTTAAAACCAATGGCAGGTAATAAGGCCCACCTCGAATAACACTGGGCTTTATTTCCTGTTAGCACGCCATTTTTGTTTTATTCAACACAAAAAAGAGGAATAGTCTTAACCTAAATTTCAATGCATGATTGCATTGTTAATAAAGTACACTAATACACTCTATCTTACCTTAACTTATTATTAATATATTGATTAAAATGTAGAGCTTCTTTTCTGTAGAAATTTTATAAAATAAAGCAAACACTCACCTCCCGTTTCTTTGACGTGATGTATACTGAACACAACGAAGACTACGAAGTTGATGAGTTTGTCGTTAGATAGCACTACTAGTAGCTTCATGACGGCTTTCTCAGCGTGCAAGATTTTTGGCGGGATATATTTAAAAAAACAACTGGGCCTTATTTCCTGGTGGGCCTTATAACCGCAACCTACCTTAGATAAGAAATTAAATAAAAAGGTTAGGTAATTGCAACATAAAATACACAGATATCGGGTCAGCCATAACAAAACATATTTATTTAAAACACGATAAAGAGTATTAATTGAGTATTCGTACAGTCAAAACAAAAATGGGGCCCCAAAAAAAATATTATTACTTAGTTACATCTTCACAATAATTATTACTTAGTTACATTTTCAAAATAATTATTACTTAGTTACATTTTCAAAATAATTAACATAAATTTAAGATACAGAAAGAATTAAAATATTGCTCAGGAATTAAATGTAGATTACGATGCCAAAGGGGTAGTTTGATGAAATAGTCGATGAAATTGCAAGAAGATACGCGTGGCCGAAACAGGTTAACTACCCATGCTGCATGCTTAGGATTTAGTCGTCGAAAACTTTCCTGGGATTTTGTTGGCGGCTCCCAACGCCGTAGAACCACGGGACAAGCCCTGGGGTGCCCAGATGTTATGGGCGAAGCTTATGGATCACGCCTCAGGCATGGGGCAGCGAGAGGTCGCCAACACCCGGACCGCTAAACAAGGTTTTTAACAACAAAAAAATAAAACTATCCCATAAATAATTATAAAACAATGATTCCCGGGGAAAAGGCGGTAAAACTCACCTAATGCGGTAGTAAATACACAACTTTCGACATGGATGTCGATGGATACGTGACGATCACAAAAATTTTGAAGTCTACATTATGGCTGACAAAAACAGAAAGGAAAGTACTACCTTTTCCTTTCCAATATGAAGCTGGCCATAGATATGACAATACGTAGAGATGAGAAACTTAAAATGTTACACTTTCCTGCACTTAAGTGCAATAACTCAATAATTAATCTTAACCACAATATAATAATATAAACAAAAGGAAAAATTAATTTATGATGTTTAAAGTCTTTTGAAGTCCATATGTTTTTCTTTTAAATCCACAAAGCTTAACAAAGACATAAATATATTTTAACAAAAAAAAGATTTTTATACAAAAACAATTATTTCTTACAAATTGATACTTAAGATAATAATAATTTCATTATACTTCAAATAAACAAAAGTAAAAAAAAAAACAATTAGGTATTGCAAAAAGATATAATAAAAAAGTAGCCTCCCAGTTTGCATTTAATTAAACAACATATATAAGCAATAATGGGCGCATGCCCACACAACAAGTGCACAACGGCACACCTTATATTTCATGGCACCTTAATTTCATTAGCATTTTAAATATTCATAAGTGCGACAAAATGTCCAGATAAAATTAATTTCTATACAAGTAGATCATAATAGAAACTGTATACGTAAGTATATGAAGCTATGGCGTAGCGTCATATTCTGAGAGGGGTACGCCCGATTGCACAGATTCGTAAAGAATAATTAAAACGATGGTCTTCCTCGCTCTTCCGTTCCCATTTGTTAATTTTTTTATGTGGTATGGTTTCAAAGTTTTGCTTTTTAAACATTTACAGGCCATAAAAACTTTTGTTTACGAAAGTACAAAAAAAAAGCTTTATAAAATATAACATTTTTATCCTCTTTTGCTGACTAATAATTACATTTCCAGGTGGAAGGATAAACAGGGGACAGCTTACAACAATAAAATAATTTACCGGGTAACTTAATTGTGAAAGTTTAATGCAATAGAGAACTCCGAAACATAAATTTGTGTTTTATCGTTTGCTGGGTTCAAATCTCTAACTCTCAACACATAGGTAAATGTGATGCGTTAGTATTTAGGGCCACTGACCTCCCATTAAATAATTGCGACACAGCAGTTTTCTCAAGAAAACTATTAGTTGACTCATTGTTACATAACGCCACTCCCCCTCCCCAAACAGCTGTTGGCGATGAACTAGTGAATGTTTTTACTAAAGTCAAGTAAATAATTTTCTGGGTGTAAAGCAATAGAGCTTAAAATTTTTGTCTGGATCACCTTACACAATTCTTAATTTTAGAATAAATTTAATAAAAAATAAGAAATTTTCTTTATGAAAACCATTAAAATATTAGTCTTTTTTTAAAAGTTTATGGTATTAAAAACCAAATCAAAAATAATTTTATCATTTCTGGATGAAAAATAGTATCTCGCCAAAACTTAACTCAAAAAATTATTTTGCCGTAGCTCGTACATTACAACTTATTTAATGAGGCATTAATAGTCCGTAGATCAAATACATTAAAATCTTACGTGATGGAAGAAAGAGAGAGAGAGTGAGTTATAAACCTAATTCAAATGTGATCCAGATCACACCGAGCAGATATAATGGCAATCTGGACAGCCAACACAGAGCCGCATTTTCGGCTGCACTAGTCACGCTGAAATAGGAACTCAGCCAAAACTTCTGCGTGCCGGAAGAGCACAAAATGACATTTTTCCCAGACTTCTAAAAATCCTTGGTAATAATAATCATACAAACGGGAAATACCTTGGTATATTTATGTAAGTCAAAAAAGGTTTTATATAACTATATAATAACACATTAAAAATATGTATATTTTCAACGAAAATTGTTTTTGCAATATAGTTTAAAAATATGAAGGAAAAAAAATTGTGAACAATAACATAGAGAAATAAAAAAAAATTAAAATTGATAAAATACCCATACTTCAACAAATGAGGGGTACTCAAGAAATGCAACGGAAGGCTTCTGGTTCAAATTAGGTTAATCTTGATATTTTACCCCAAAGTTCCCCGAAAGAAACCGCGCACATCTCTAATGACCTCGCTATCACGTTGGAATCGGATATCTGGCTAAACGTTTTCTGTATACCCAGTAAACAACGCTTGTGTAGTAATGTTTCAAAACTAACAGTAAAATGTTACTTGTTTTCTTTTATGCAAAAGGAAAGTTAATTTTTTTCATCAATAATACCAATAACTTGCAACCATTATTAACTTAATTATTTTAAAGAGCTTCAATAACTACCATGTGTTTGAACATTATTATTTCTGATTTCTCTATATTACCTGCATTCGCACTCATTGTTTTGACATGTATTTTACATACATTCACTATAGAGCTATATTCTGAAGAAATTAAGCTTATTCCTACTTTTAATAAAGGGAAACATTTTGTACTAAATAAATGACTAACCTACCTTTGAAGAGGAGAATACTTTATGACGTAACAACAGCAGTAAATTAAATAATGAATGTTTCATTAATAGCACTTTTTTTCCAGTTCTAAGTATCTTCACCAGCAAGGTCATTAGAGATGGGCAAGATATATTTTTTTAAAAAGTTCTTGGTTTTACCTGTATTTAGTAAAACTAGTGAATTCAGCTTAATGTTCAAATGTAAATTCACTTTACTTATTTTAAGCATACAAACAAACAAAAACACTGTTTGTTGTTAAAATAAATTTCAAATTATTCATGTAAAACCGAAATATGTTGCTAGAAAACCATTCGCTTATATAATTTAGCTATGCATGGAACGGACAGCTTCAACTATACAGAAAGATCAAAAATAAACGCGAAGAGAGCATCTTTGAATGTAGAGAGAGTAACAAAAATATTTCTCACTACAGCCCTTTCAAAATTCTTATGGCTTCTCATCCAAAATTCTAAGTAACATAATTCGGCGGTATGTATTTCTAAGCTACTTATTTAAGTTAAGACAGTTCTAGTTGCGTGTTTCTAAGCTGCGATAGTTATAAGTTATAACTTTCTAAGTTATGAATTTTATAATTTGTGTGTTTACTAGTTACGTGTTTCTAAGTTACGACACTTTGAGGTTGCATATTTCTAAGTTATGATAGTTCTAACTTATGACAGTTACAATTTCTATGGTTTTATTAAAGAATTCTAAGTTAGGTCTTTCTAAAATATGTGGGGATCCCTGTATATTCCTGTGGCGGCGCTCCGGTCGCAGCCAGCCTGCGCGACGTGCGTTACTCGCAACATTGATGGCCAATTTTATGAAGTTAGTAAATTTATTTTGTTTTGGGAAATTCTGCTTTTTGTATCTCTTTTCACCTTTACCATGTATAGTAATGTTTTTCGATAATTATGGTGTCCATACTGAGAATATACTATTGAAATTATATTTTAGAAATGTGAATCCCAAAGTTTGCTGTGTTAAATGTTTGATATGTTACTGAGAATAGTTTATACTGCCACTGAAAAAAAAGTTCATCTATGGTACATTTTTCCATATTTTAAATACCTTTTCCTAAGAGCGAAATTCATCCCAGTCCGAGCGACTTCAGCTCCGCCGTAGTACGGTACATACTACGCAACTCGGAACGCTTCAGTGTTCAAATCAAATCAACAAATTTAAATCTTATGAAATATGCCAAAACGTTTACATGTTCGATTTTCACGTAGGGCTCTTAATGTTTATTTAATATAAATTTCCATTCCCTTTAAATTTTAATAAAACCCTTTTTCTCAATATTATTATATATATAGCATTTTTAGTAAAGCAAGTGAAATTTTTTTTCAATATTATCATGTAGATAAATATTGGTAGTTAGATATTGTTTCGTTTACAGAAGGTCTACTATAATAATGTTTGCATAATCTAATATTGTGGAGCGATCACAAAGATATTATTTTAATCTTAACTGCACTTTTCTGTGTGACGCACAAGTTTTGCGGAGGTAAACTTTTCACATGTTACTAGGAAACTTTGATATAATACTGTACTAAATTTCCGTTAGCGTCAAATTTTGCGGAGATGAAAAAACTCGATTTCTTGGGAGCGGGTGACCCCATTCATTGCGGCTGTAACACTGTCGCAGTACGTACACAACACTGCTTTGCTTGGAACGCTCTAGCAATGGAATGAATTACGCTAGCCTCTTGAAATATACGCAGTTTTAAAACTTAAAAAGTATGCAAAAACGATTGTTTAAGTGATTATTATGTCAGTGATCCTTTATTTTTATGTGAATCGGGTTTTTATATCCTTGATTGAGATAAAAAAAAAACTTACTTAATTTCTTAATCGATTTATATATTACCTTGAATATGAACATTTTGAAATTTATCCAACATAAATGTGTATAATAGCGTAATAGATTCTTTTGGTAAGTTTAAGTAGAGTCTACATTAAAAACTGCGTAAATGAGACGCATTTTAAAAGGCTGCTGTATGTCGCTGTTGTCTAGGACTTAACTGCACGTTTTCTATGATACATACAAGGCCTACAGCGGTAACTTTCAATATATTACTAAGTATATTATATTTTACCACTGTACAAAAATTTTGTTTTAAAGAAATTTTGTAGAGTTTGAAACATTTGTTTTCTGGGCTCCACGGGCTCCACATAAATCCAACTACTTCCCAATACTCATCTTCCTCTTGCTGCAGAGATCATGTTCTTCACAATTCCCCCCCTTTCGCCTCCATCCGGAAGTTGGAGCAGCTTCCGGGTCAACAATAATTTAATTATATAAGTTTTTTAACGATTTTTTTATGTAATTGATAACGGTCATACACTGCAATAAATACTATGTAATTTAACAATATTACATATTGTAACTTAGAAATTAAATATTCTTAAACTACTAAGTTTTCTCAAACATTCTTACGACGTTATCAACTCATGGTTATACAATTTTAATGTGTAACATTAATTGTATTATTTAAATAAAAATAAATTTATTTCCTGTGTCAACTACTTCTAATAAAAGCAAACACAAACTACGCTTGTGAAAAATGAAATACCAGTACCAAGAAGATATAAGTTTAAAGGAATGCAATTATCTAGGCAACATATTTAATTGGTTAATGTTTCCAAGTCACATGATCAAGTATTCACGAGAAGACATGTTACATGGTGGAGCATTAATAACAGGCTGTAGTCGCCACGATTTTTAATGCAAGCATGCAAACATAATGTATTGCGTCGTACAAGTGCTGTACGTGGAATGGAGTTCTACACCTGTTGCACTTTGTCAGTCAAATAAGCAACGGTTTATGCTGGTGTTGGATGACACTGTATCTGTATTCCCCAAAACCATACGTGCTCAATGGGTGAGAAGTTTGGTGATCTCGCAGGCCAATGCAATGGTTGACACTCTGTAGAGCAGCAGTATGAGTACGAGCGTTAAGCTGTTGGAAAACACCCCCTTGGATAATACAAATAAATGACATAAAAATTGGTTCAATTACCAGTTTGATGTACGAAGCCGCTGTCGAGGTTCTTCGTATAGTTATGAGAATGCTCCTGCTGTCAACGAAAATCGCTCCTCTACCATAGCTCCTGCTGTAGGTACAGGGATGCCACAGACAGCTTGTTTCCAAGCACCTATCTGGCATTCTCCTTACCAACCTAATGCCATCGCTGGCACCAAGACAGAATTTGCACTCATCTGAGAATATATCAGATCTTCTCTCCGGCCTCCAATGAGCACCAATGAGCACCAATGAGCCGATGGCAGTGATTCAGAGTTAGTGGCATAAACACTACAGAATGTCAGGCTCGGAGCTGTCCCTAAAGTAATCGATTTGTTACAGTTCGCTGTGTCACTCTGGTGGCTGAAAACGTCTTAGGGCTCAGGACACAGCCAACTATCTGGTTAGCTGAGTGAGGAACAGGGCTGATGCGGTAACTATGCTGGATTGGTGGCCCCAGCCACTGGTCATTGCCGAAGCACTAATAACCTCCCGATCAACAAAAGGGAGCGATCCCTAACAGTTCTGTTTTTAAAAAGTTCTGGAATGTTTATGAAAAGTGAACTGGAATGTTACTCCCCTGTTACTATCCTATTAGGGCGCATATGTGGGAGGGGAACGTGAGAATGCCGGCCGTAAGGTCGGAATAATCTGTCACTCTGGTGCCAACTGAAGCTCTACTGGCTGCTGCAGATGCAGTACGATCCACCACAGCCATGTGGCGAATTCTAACAATACAAGCTAGTGCTGATGCCAATGAACACAACACATACCACGTAGAAGTAGTTTACCATATATTGTTTTATTTTAAACGTTTCGTAAATGTGTTTCTAGAAAATAGCATGAATGAAAGTATATAAGTGTAATGTATTAACGTTTTTATAGATAGAATTACCACACTATCTAATTTATTGAAATGTTTTACTCCCTTGTGTTTGTGATGTCCGGTTGGCGTGTGTCTGCCGGCCTCCCGCACCTGCGCCTCCTTCAATAAACTGTCGGGCTGTCGGCATCCCGGGCAGGTAGCACACAGAACAAGTGGTGCACTTGCGTGGTGCTCTCTCAGTAGTAGGCAGCTATCCCCGCCAGCGATGCACCAGGTCCTCGGGATCACTGTGCGCTTCCTGTTATCTCGATGGATTTTATGCAGCCGGTGCAGTATCACAGGAGGTGTGATCCATTGCGTCTCAGTCCCTTACAGAAATTCCGCTGCATGTCAGAAATGAGTGTGTATTCACGTGCACATGTTCGGTGAGTTGCATATCCTTGGTGGGCCTGGTTGTTTGCAGTGATTTATTGCGCATACTCCTGCTGGTGGTCACGTGTGGCAGCCATCTCTGGAGCACGCCTGCCTGCCTTTCCTCCAGGTATTTATCTTATTCCGTCACACCATGCGCCTTCAACTCATCTGGCAAGGGTAGTTTGCGGTCTGGACCATCTCTGCCAGGCCATGCAGGTGACCGCATTCGGCTGCTGGCGAATGCCGAAAAGGGACTTGGCCAGCTGCTTTTCTCATTTCGTGTGGTCTTCTCCGACTCGGTGCCGCATCTGGAAGCTTCAGTTTCTAAATTTGCCATTCAGTCTGTTTAGCCCAGGGGTGGTAGGCTGGCGATGTACGGTGTTCGATGCGTCTGGCCGCGAACAAGTGGAGCACGACTTAGACAACGCCAGCTCGTAACTTTATCGTAGGGAAATAGCTGCTATGAGGAGGCACACATGGATCATGTCTATAGTCATCACAAGGAAAGTAATATGCCGGGTGAACACACATGGATCATTTCAGTAGGGACAGCGCACAAGTCCGAATCAATTATTTTGGTACACATTATTATGACACGCATTACAAAACTATGGTGCATGGGTGTGATAATCATGGTATGTGGGTGGATTCAGAAATAAATTATCGTACACAGTATGTTTTGCGAACAGAAATTATGGTATGCCGTTCTAGTCACATACAACTGCCCTCCCGTCACACAGTTTCGCCGGCAGAGATCGCCAGCTGTCGATGTACATTTGTATGATTTCGTGACTGCCATTTTGATTCCATTGCTTGCTGCCAGGTGGTGCTAGTGTCGGCTACAGATGTCCACCATCTTGGTTGACATCACAGATAGTTTTATATCACACCATTGCGAAGCACTAGTATAGCCATATTACATAATGGTTTTTACTATCATAAAATCTGCGGTGTTGTGGTTTGGGATTAAAACCATATCAGTTAGAGTGATCCTAATGTTAGAAGGCAGACCTGCTTTACACTGGACCACAGTACAATTTGCTATTAGCAGATTAAATAAGGTTTATAAAAAATACGCAACCATAGATGGGATTTTTCAAAACATGGTAGGGCCACTGGGTAAGCTATAAAATATCATATATTCGACAACAGTTATAAAACATGGTACACGATATCTCTAAAATATAATTTGCTTAAGGGATTATTCGGAAAATAGTTATGCTACACAATAAAGAACTGCATTTGAAAAAAAAAATGGTACCCTAAGGAGATACAAATAATGCCATTTCACCTTACCCCTCCCAACCCATTTATGAGAAATACTCAAAATGTTTTACAACAATATAATGCAAGCGAAAGCAGGCAGAGAGAGTGAAAGAGTTGCTAACAGTACAGACTATTAACACAAGGGGAACATTATCTAGGCGGCAGTGAAAGTTGTCAGAGCAGGGGGAACCGAGATGTAAAGAGAAAACAACAAGGAGTGCTAAAGGCAAGCAGTAAATAGAGTATGCCACCGCCTGAAAAAGAGGAAGATAGAGAAAGACAGAGAGAAAGAAATATATAGACAGGGAGAGAAAGATTGAGAGAGAAATAAATAAATACAGAGTACAGAGAGACAGAAGAGAGATATGGAGAGAGAATATTGATGTCAAGAAAAAATTGTAGGGGAGGGTATGTTTACGGCATACTATATGTAGAAACATGTCCCACCCGAGAAAGAAAAATACCGGGGAGGTAGGGAACAGTCTAGAAATGGAATTATTAATTAAAAATATTAAAAAACTATCTAAAAACTCACCTTGTAAAACACCTGCCAGCCTCACACATCAAGGCATTATGGACTACTAGCTGCAATACCCGGCGTTTCCCGGGCTGAACACAGGGTGAAGGGGACCTTTTTCGAAATCAGATGTAGTTAGTAATTGTCTTCTTAATTTGAATGCCAACCTATATCACTTTCAGATCCCGACAGACGTTGTTCTGCCAGTTTATAGTTATTTACCTGGTCTGTATGTAATTTAGACTTTCTAAAGCAATATAGAAAAAGCTGAAAAAAAAAAATATTACTAATATTGAAAATATTCCATTATCTAGCTAATGCTCGGCCTGCATGCAATGCCTCATTCAGTTTTGTTTTGTTATATGTTTGAAGTAGTTCCACATATAAAAATCATCTATCCAACTCTCTATATAATTTTTATCTCTATCTACATCTATATACATCTATGTATCTCTCTATCTCTATTTATCTCTTTATATCTACATATATATTTCCCACTATCTCCATATCTTCAATATATATATAAGTCTCTATATAGCTCTATACATCTATAGGTATATCTCTTTATCTAACCCATTTCATTCTCTATACCTCGCTCTATCTCAACTTATCTCTCCGTCTCTATCTCACTCTATATATATCTATATATCCCTCTATCTCTGTCTCTCTTTTATATTTAAATAAATTGTGTCATGCGTGCGCACTTATACAACAAAAACAGATGAAGTGCCGCTATAAAAATGAAATAAACAAATTTTTTGACACGATTCGTGCTCCAACTATTGAAAAAAAATTATACCGTCTCAGTAACCTTCATGGGCATGCGCATAACAAATTCTCAAAATTTCATCGCAATCGGATGAATGGTATAGGCACGCATACGGCACAAACAAACGAAAATTAAAGCCATGACAAACGCATCAAACGATGGTGAGTTTAAAATTCAAGGTAACTCTATCTATTGACGAAGTTAAGAACAAAACTGTTATTAGCGCCTTTATTTTGCTAGCCGCTGCGAGCTCCACTAAGCTGACTGGTCTCACCAAGGAGAAAAATATTAATTTGCCAGACCTTACTATGTGTATGATCGTGTGTCAGACATAGAGAAATGACACTCACTCACTATTTGTATGTCTATGACCTATGGTTTTTTCTGTTATAAAATGAAATTATCACTTTTTCACTCCCTTAGGGATGGAATTTCAAATTAATATGGGATCTATGTGTTAATCCAAGTTATAAGCTAGCTGTAGGCCAAATTTCATTCAAATCCATTTAGTAGTTTTTACGTGAAAGAGTAACAAACATCCATCCATCCATACTTACAAACTTTCGCGTTTATAATATTATAGTAGGTTGTGAAAAACCTGCACAAACAGCACACGGCCAACTAGAAATGTCAGTACATGCAAACTTTAGAAAACGAGTTTTTTACTACACGATGTGTTACTACTATGTATGGGCGAGTAAAATCCTCAAATACTGAAATCCTATAAAATCCTCAATATTCGAAATATTCGATATTCGACAAAAATTATTCGAAGGTAATTATTGGGGGGAGGGAGTGAAGTAAGTTAAAAAATTGGACACTGCTAAGTATGAAGTCTACTGGGCTTATTCTCTTAGTTTTTGCTAAGATATTGTTCATTTTATGTGTAATTAGGTAAAAAATTATATTTTAAATTGATTTCGGAATATTTTGGTAAGTGAACCAAATAGTTAAGGATTTGAATGTCTTAACACCTTAATAACATATACAATTTTTGCACATTTAAAAAAAAATTTACCCTTGAAACCTTGATTTGGTTTTGATGGATACATTTCAGGTAGCCTACTCTTTTGGAATCGACTTTGAGGTTGGGATTCGATAAAATTAGGTTTTGACCTATCACTACTATTGACCCATCACTAATGTACCTCGATAACTAACTATAGTATTTACCAAGAGCAATACAAAGACGAACATTCCCAGCAACCCATCGAGGGAGAGCTACATTCTGGAGCATGCATGCCACACCTCGCCGACGACTCAATTCCCACTTGAACTTTCCCCCAACAGATGTTGCCTATTTTAGCTGATGGTTTAATGCATCCCCCAGAAATAGGGTGACGTTCCGCGCACCCTTTGACTGAAGCCGGTCATCCGAGAGCAGCCAGCCTCGCTCAGAAGAGAGGACCACGACCAGGCAGGTCACAATGGTCACACGTGCACACACATACACCCACATACACCCAGACACACACCTTGAAAGAGTGAGAGACCGAGAGAAAGATAGGACAGAAATACAAAGAGAGATTAAATATATACACAGAGAAAGAGAGAAATAGAGTTGAATAAAGAAAAATAAAGGGAAATATAGTTACAACTAAACACTCTTTTTCATCAAAATACTTAGTTGCACTACAGAGGATAAATGTACTTAATACCAACAATCATAAATTCTAATACCACAACATATGACAGAAAAGAAATCCAAGCCAATCCACGAAACATAACCATTATTGTACAAACCACACTTATAGTAACCCTTGAAGAGTATCCACAGACTTTAAAAGGAAAATGTATAGCTTAATGATACATCAAGTTTATGAATTGCAGAACATGTGAGTTCAAAGTGTACGTTCTTCTTATCATCATAATCTATAGCTATAAAAAATAAATAAATTTTCCTTTAAAACTATAAATCACAAATAAAACAACAATAAAAAAGAAATAAACATTAAAATAAAATTATAGCATGTCATGAAAAATCTAAAACCCTTTTATTAAAATAAAATATAATTTCAAATTACATCTTAGGAAATAACAAAGAGTGAACGAAAGGGGTTATATACATTTGGTAACGGAAAACCCAGTCATTTAAAACTCAGATTAAAAAAGGGCGCATAAAAATAACAATATTTGTAATTAAAATATAAATAGATCTAATAATAACAAAATAAAACATCTAGGAATGCGACAGCCCCACACAACCATTACAATCCGAATAAAGTGGAATGCAGGTAACACAATAACCAAATATTCGACAGTAAAAAAAGTAACCCATCCCCCCCCAGAAAAAAAAAATTAGTTATCCTTTTAACAGGAACCTTCGAAAACGTAACTCTCTGACCAAGACTTGCTCACTGTGACAGCAGGATACATAGAGTGAATTCAGAACAACAATAAGAGTTGCAATGCAAATTGATCATTATATAAGCATCCGGAACTGTATGTAATTATGAAGAAAACTGTATTTCCTAAACCAATCTGGAAATTAAAAAAAAATCAACAACCACAAATCCACCGCACATACCATAAGACCATAGCCACAGAGGTAAACCAACCATAATGTTTTTCAACTTATTCTAAATTAAAACGAATGTACCCATAAAAATTGATATGCATAATGCTACCAAAAACATTGAGTTTGTGAGACCACTGCATAAATTAAAAATGACTAATGCACAAAGAAAAAAAATATTTTCAAAAATAACACTGCAAAGCGAAGCATATTCGCAAAAGAGAATATCAACCATGAACGCAATAACAAGCAAGGGAAAAGGCGAAACCTAGTCCCGGGAAATTTCAAACAGTAAAGTGACTTAAAAAATCACTATGCTTAAATTAGACATAAGTTTATAAAAATAGTACTTTTAGAAAAGAAAATACTTACCAACATTAGAAAGCCAATAATATCGTATCAGAAAAAATATTTTCGAAATAATTCATCGACTAGAATATTATCCTAAAATACCACAGCTCTTAAAACAGTCACAATACTCATACACTGTTTACCTACCATAATTCATAATTCAATCTTTATATATATATTTCTTGTGTGCGTGTGTATGTCACTGAACTCCTCCTAGACGGCTGGACCGATTTTGATGAAATTTTGTGTGTGAGTTGACGGGGATTCGAGGATGGTTTAGATTCACAATTGGATATTTTATCTCGATTCTGAGTTAATAAAAACTAAAAAAACATGCTTTAAAAGCAAAAATTGCAAAGCATTATTAGAAGCCATTAGGTTTTGCTATTGTAAGGAACTAAGTAGAGAGTAAGAAAAAAATAAAGATCCTGACAGTTTATAGTGTCGCCATATTTGTTTCAATTTTCAATACCCTTTTTGTATATTACAATTTAAATTGCAGAAAAAAATCATGTTTCATAGCCACACAAATAGTGAGTGTGTGTCATTTCTCTATGTCCACGAGGTCTCGCCGCGTCAATTTTCTCCTTGGAGCGAACCCGTCCGCTTAATCAAATAAACAGCTTTTATCGTTGAATGATTTCATGATTTATTTAATGAAAATAAGCTCTCATAAAAATTTAGTTAGATAGACATTCAATAGGTGTCTTTCTCTCACTCTCTCTCTCTCTCTGAAATGTATGTGGCTTGCTCGCGGGTCAGTAATGCAGACAATCTTTAAATTCTAGCTCGAGACGGAAAAAACAGTAAATGTGGTTTACAAAGACATTTTATGAAGTGTCTTCCCGTCATTACATTTGAAAGTAGAAACATATTTACTCAAAATTTAGGTAGTAACACATTTTTATTGCAAAGACTGAAATAGAGGTGAGAAAAATTATCATTTGTGAACATAAGAAAACTACTACAACTGTATCAACTGTTATGTTATAATGTTTAAATTTCTAAATGGTGCAAGATAATACAAAATTCCATGCGGAAAAAGTCGTGGGCAGCAGATACGTATAGTTATAGGTGTGGGGCTATGCATGCTGATTTTTCATATACTGCATGGATGCGAACATGTAAGAATAATCTATCTATCTTACTATAATAAAACAGTACTTTTTCTGTCTGTCTGTTTGTACACGATTTTGATGAAATTTTGTGTGTGAGTTCACGGGGATTCGAGGATGGTTTAGATTCACAATTGGATATTTTATCTCGATTCTGAGTTAAGAAAAAAAAATACACGCTTTAAAAGCAAAAAATCTAAGCATTGTTGATAATTAGCCTCCATGGCAACAGGCTTTTGCATTGTTGTTGCCTTCTGCGTAACCATGGGAAAGGTTTTTGGTAACGGCAGTGGCGTGCCCAAGAGGAGGGGTATGTATAATGAGAAGATACAAAATGTCCAGCGTAGAAATACTTACCGCCATATCCATATCTCACAAAAAGTACATTTGGGCAGGAAAATGTCTGTCGGGTCCGCTAGAAAGATATATAGAGAGATAGAGATATAAATAGAAAGATAGAGAGAGTTATAGAGATATACATAGAGGGATAGAGAATTAGAGAGATAAAGAGAGATGCTTAGTATACGTTTAAAAAATTACAAAAAAAAATTGATTGAGGCATTGCAACGCATGCCGGGCATTATCTAGTATATATATATATATATATATATATATCCTAATAATCAAGTACAAATTTAAATCTCCGAATTAAAAACAAATATCTGTACTACAAACCGAAATGTGGGTAATGCATAACATACATACACTAACATGGGAGAGTACAGACATATAATATTAGGAAGCATTGCACCCAATACATGAATATCTCAAAATAGTCTCAAATCCAAAACCTCTTGATAAATAGGCCAGCCCCCTTTTTCAGCCTGCAACATCCCAATGGTGAAATAAGATATAGCTCTCAGCACGGCTGCCTAATATAAAATATGTTCATAAAATAATGTCCTAGATGTAGCTTTCAAAATTATAAACTGTAAGATTTGTGGACTGTTGGTCCAAAGTCTCATATAAGATGTAACATAAAACAGTTTTATATAAGCGCATACGCAAGTACTACTTTGTTGTTTTCTCGCTTGCAGAATCACCTATGCAAAATGGCGACTCCAGACCATAAAACATTATATATTATACAATTTGCTAAGTTTGGGTTTGAAATTTCAGTTAAATGTGCATTTCGATTGTGATCCCAATGTGGTAAAAACATCCACCGTTGGTATAGGCAATTCTAAATGACCGGATGTTTTTATAAAGGGAAATACAGGGGACGACCAAAAGGGTCTCTACAGGATTTTGACCATGTCAGAGCATCTTACCTCTGTAGTCTTAAGAAATCTGTTTAGAAAGAAAGTCTTGAACCTCAGTTGCCAAAGATGGCAGGTGGAAATTTTAACGAACACGTTTACACATGCATCCAGACCTGTAATAGTTGCTACATGCTTTAAAGCCAGATGACTATGGTGTGCATTATTCCTTTGCACTTGAAGGTTTTAAGCGGAAAGATGACTTTCTTGATTGTGTGGTATTCAGTGAAGTGGGAAAGTAATTACCCATTATGTTAGTATTTGGGCGTCAAAACATCCTCATAAACTTCTAAAACACCAAAATTATAAAAAATTAAAAAAAATTTTTTTCACTGTCCCAAAGTCAAGTGTACTGACCATTTTGTTTCACTGAAGCTACCCTAACAGGGGGGGCTTATCTAAAAAATATGTTGGAAGAAAATCTCTTTCATCAATTTATAGAGGATAAACCTGTAAACTTAATTTGGCAACAGGATGGAGTCCCTCCCCATTGGAATCTCTTTGTACGAGAGTGGTTGAACGTCGAAGTCACTGACGTTGGATTGGTCTTAATGGTCGATACGACAGAGCTTACTTTCGCTGGCCTGCATGTTCAGTTGACACAATGCCTGGGCGACTTTTATCATTTGTGGCTTTATTAAAGATCATGTCTACTTTCCGCTGCTACCTAAATATTTGACAGAATTAAGACACAGACTTATTAACCAAAGTTTGGAAAGAAATGAAATTCAAGTTGTATGTATGCCATACAGCAAAAGTAACAAATATAGATTATTTATAAAACAAACTAGGTTAATTTTCCTATTTTATATATTATTGGTTGTAAATAGTCTAATAACTGTTATAATATACAATTCAAACTGGGAATTATTTATAGATAACCTGTACTACTAAACTGTTATGTAACAATAAATATGAGACCTATCTTTATTGTAATATAGTAACTGCATCAAAAGGAAAGCGATGCCATGAGGTGACACATAATGCAAATTGTAATAACACCGCAGGGTGAGAGCTGCCATTTGGAGACACACGTAGAACATGCCTAAGTGAATGCGAGTTAGTAACTACATCATAAGAAAAGCGATGCCGCGAGGAAACATGTAGTGCAAGATGGTAATAACGCTACAGGTTCAGATATGCCATTAGGAGACATGTAGATAATGCCTATTTGAATGCCGGCTAGCAACTACATCATAAGAAAAGCGATGCCGCGAGGAAATACACATGGAGCTTGTTTATGAGAGTGAAAACTGGTAATAACACGACAGGTTAAGAGGTGCCATTAGGAGACATACATAGTATGTGCCTAAGTGAATGTTGGATATTAACTACATTTAAAGGAAAATCTTGCCAGGAGGAGCCATACATGTAGCATGACTAATATAATTCAAGCTCGTAACAACACTACAGAATGAGAGGTGCTAAAATATTTATTTTGCAGTAAGTATTACAATTTGATGTACTCATTTTGTTTTGATATATTATGGTATGAAAATTTTTATTGTTTTAATTTTGTTTATATTATTCAACAATTTTACCTTCCATAATCATGGTAGGTTTGTGGTTTGGACATTAGTTTTGAATTTGTATAGTAATTATTTTTGTGTTTTAATTAAGAACCAACTATGTTAGAGAGGCAGTACTCAGCTACGATAGCACTGGGCCATCAAACAGTTCAAGGAACAAGAGCTGGTCACCTGTGCTACTTAAGGTAGTACAGGATAGCCAACCTATCAGGGGTGGCTGCAGATTGGGGCAAGTGCCCGGGCCCCTGTGAGGCCTTTTATTATCCTGGCACCTGCAATTTAATATTTTTGTCATTAAATTACTGGCCCTTTTTCATATATAACTAAGTATATTCATTTGATTTTTTTTAAAAATTATATAAGTGTTTTAAGATTCATTAGCAAAACCATCGCTGAAATTTAAATTCCAAGTTGTTTTAAAATGGTTTTAAAAGTTTTATTATCAAAATATTCTGAGGGTAGGTCCCTGAACCGCCCTTTCCATAACCCTTCACACGCAGGTAAAGCCCCTCTCCAAAAATATTAGTACCCCGCACAAGTAAATGTTCCATGTCTGCGTAAATTCTAGAGCCACCACTGAAACCCACTCACTTCTACTGCATCATGGAATGATTAAAAGTGTTGATGCTAACTTTCTGAAGTGTTATAAATCCAAAGGCGAGGTGGGAGGTGGAGTGAGGAGTGGCCTGTGTGTGCAGGAAGCCGGCGGGGTCGGCATGCAGCGCTGCCCCTACATACACGAGATGAAGGAGCGCCTGCTCAGCCAGGGAAGCAACCCGGAACAGCTGCTCGACTCCCTCGATGACATGGAGAAGGAGGCGCTGGAGATCCACGAGGACCCTGCCGTGGGCACCGTCGTCAAGGTACTCGCCACGCAGCCAAGCTACAGAGCGTTTAGAATGGTTCCCCTAAACCAAAAACAGTATTGCGTCCCAATAATTCTACATGATGTCCAACTACCTTGCAACTGAAATCCCTGACACAGGGCTTCGCGTATCCGTGGGACGCTAGGCCTCCAGTCGACCACATTCTTGACGATAAAAATGACCTTTATAGAAAAAAAACCTTTCGGCGCAACCTAAGGTGGAAACTCGTAAAGCATATAGGGGTTAGATTAATGATAAAATTGAATTATTTGAAAATAACAAGCAGTAAGTCATGAAATTAACTAAATATTAAGTTGATCATGATTTCGCAAGACTCTATAGCTCTGCTAGCAAACCTTCTGAGTAGAGCACTTTATAGATTGGGGTTGACTACTGTAGGTAGCGAGTTGCGGAGGCATCCCCTTGCAATGCCTGGCGCCTCCTTGAGCTCAGCAGCTCAGTGTCTTCTTCCGCTTGCACCTCCGTAACCACGCGGCCTCTCACGTAGTCGTATACATACGGCTGACTGTCACCAACATGTTTCACTTCGGTATGGGTACTACTTCAACATATCACAAGCCTGCAGTCAAAGACAACATGTCCACAGCATACCAAGTGTCATATTCAGACATATACCCCCTAGTCGATGAACAATTCTTACGTAACGTGCGTCTCGTTACGTTCCTGACTTCCGTACTGTCACTGAACGCCACTAAAATCAAAACTTAGCATGAGGCTTCGTCTCCCAGGTAGCGTCTGTTTGTTATACTTACATGTAAGACACCTTATGTCAAATGCGTGACAGCATCTGTTTGTGGAGAATGCCAAAATGCGTTATTTAAAGATATCGATTTAGTAGTGTTTTAAAGTAGTGTAGTTTGAGGGCTCCGGGCCCAGGCGCTGGTTTTGGTATCGGTGTCAGCCATCTTGGATTGTGACGTCACGGCGGCCATCTTGGATGAGAGTAACAGGACACAGTGTAACGGGACACAGTGTAACGGGATACAGCGTAACGTGACAAGTATATCACGGTGGACATCTTGAATGACCGTGACCTTGACATTTGACCTTGACCTTTGAACTTGTCCTTTGAACTTGCCCTTGACCCCGGCAGACATATTGGATCCGACATATTGGATCCGCCATCTTAGATACCATCGATTGTGTTATTGCTGTTCGTTCCTAGAGAGCACCAGCTTCGCTCTTGATTTTTTTCTGTTACACTGGAGGCAGCCATCTTGGATACCGTCGTCTTTGTTTCTGTTGTTTGTTCCTATAGAGATTCCCACTCTTAGATTGCAGTGTGGAAGTAAATGGGCGCATTCTCTCTCTCTCTAACACACGCCGATTGCCGTTAGCGCTGTCCTTGCTTCTTCGTGCGTTGTTGCCAAATATCAAACGAAATTAAAATTTTAATTTTTGGATCATTTTTTGTTTCATATTGTATAGCATCTAAATGCGCATCAGTCAATGCTTATTTTGAATACTTAACAATATTTAAAGTGTCCGAAAAAATTAAAAAAACATAACTTATTCACTGCGAACTGTTTTGAAGTATTCCGAGATGTTTCACATCAAAAAAAATAACCTATATGTGTATTTCATTCAGATTTTTTTTATTAATACATTAATGCCTTAGGACGCCACCGAACAATTGGTAAGACAAAAACTATACAGGTTTCACATAAATAATTTTTTTAATATATTGAAATGCATTTTCTCACAAACTGACACATCAAAAAGTTGACCTGCGGAAAACCTTTTTTCTATTAAAGATAGATGGGAGACGAAAGCGTGATAAATGTTCACAATGAATTGAATTAGTTTTTAAAAGCAGCTCCATCTCAATTGCTTCTACAGTTTCCGTGGAAATAGCTGTTAAAGATGTGTCTTATCAGTACAAGAGCGCGCTGCAATATAATAGAGGTTTCTCTCACAAGCTGCCGTCGTAAGAGGAAACAGGGTCGTGTGTTTAGATAAGTGGGGTTCTGTCCTGCAAGCAATTTCAAATACATGGCTTCCTTAGTCAACCTTGTATTTCCTTAGACACGCATTTCTGAAAACCAGCCTGCCAGTTAGTATCGCGTCTCGCGACGAAGCAACGCGTTGTGTCCGGTGACTCGTTACAGTTATAATTTTGACAAACAAATTATAAATTAACATAGGTGATTTTATTTTCTACATTTATTTTTATTACGTAGCTACATATAAAATATGGAAGTTAGAACACCGAAAAGAAATTATATCGGTAGACTACGCGGGAGGGAGCGCAAGATTGTGTTGAAAGTATTTGAGTATTTTTCAAAAAATATGAGTGTGTGCAATGCAATTAAGGAAGCTTACCATTCTTCTGGTCAGCTCTGTACTACTCTTATGGAAGGGGTATCAACATTCGTCAGCGGTAGCGGTAGTGATTAAAAGGTATGTGGTGTTATTAATTTCTTAATCAAGTTAACGTTACATTTATCGTATACATTCCTACGAATGAAATGTGTGTGAACAGATTCTTGTTGTAAGTTAAAGTTAAAAAAAATTCCTTATCGGCACAGCCTAAAGGCACAGGAAGATTTTGATGATTATATTTCTTTACATTGGAACAAAAAGGGATTTTTATATCCTTAAACCCATATTTTTTCTTCCCCTTGCAGTAATGGTTGTTACAAAATATATTTTAATCTAATCTTGAACATAATATGTAAAATGTATCAAATAAATACGAAGGAATTTAATAGCGATGATGGTACAAAATTTTGAATTATATTTCTATCCTTCTCAACACCAAGCATCTTATCAAACATTGTTTTTGACAAAGTTTTGGAAAATAATTATGATATTTACAAACAGTTTAAACAGATTTGATAAGGTGTCTACCAAGGCAATTACGTTATTTTTGTCGGGTGAAAATATTTTTCGAACCCATGCAGTTATGGCTGGTCGTATCAAAAATTTATTTAGAAAACTTTTTTTTTGCATTAGGTACTCCGAGTTATCATACGTTAAAACGGATGCGATATTATTCATATTATGGGAGTTGTTGCGATTTTTCTGTTTTTCAAAAAATCTTCCCCATTTCGACCCAATTGTGCGGATTTTTCCCATAACTACTCGACCGAGAATTTCCATTACCGTATTTTATTTATCATTTTGGACATGACTTGTCCAAAAATACGGTATTTATCGGGCCCATGAAAATGTGATTTTATATATATGTATGTATGTGTATATATATATGTGTGTGTGTATATATATATATGGGATTTTTAGAACATAAAAGAAAACTATAAGAAATTTTCGTCTGCAATAGGTAGTTTTTATTTGAAATTTACATAAAAGTGTCATTAATACAAATTTATATGTGTAATAGTATAAAGTATTATAAATTACGATATGATTTCTTAAAATGCTTCTTGTTCGATCCGAATTACAAAGACACACATCTCCTGAAATTCGTAATGTGTTAGAGATTTGGCAACAGCGCGCGCAATAAGCCGTGTACTGCAATCTAAGAGAGGGACGGGCTATAGATAGCGCCAGCGTCGCTCTTGATTTTTTTCTGTTCTGCTGGAGGCCGCCATATTGGATACCATCGACTTTGTTTCTGTTGTTTGTTCCTAGAGAGTGCCAACATCGCTCTGTCACATCACATAAGGTGGATGTTCCATTACCTTCCATAGCTATTATAGTCCTTATCAACATATTAAATTTAATTTTTTATGCAAAATGCATTGGAAGCGATGTGATTAAAACCATCGCAGCTCTGATATTTAGGTTGGAAAACATACTCCTTTAACCGCACGGCCATCAAGACATTTACCAGACTGAGAATTAAATAAGGTATATATAAAAATAACATGCATATTCGGACTTGTATTTTTTTAATTTTAATTAATAATAGCACTACCTGTTCGAGACATCCACCATCTTGTATTAAGACGTAACTGTTGCAACTATCGATATGGTTGCCATCTTTAAAATCCGCAATTTTTATGTTAGAAAATCGGGAAAATGCTTAAAAATCATAAAAAAAATTAAATAATAAAAATCTTAAAAACCACTGTTGCACATATCGTTACGGTCACCATCTTGGATTATATAAATGTTGCATGTTTCGTTATGCCTGCCATCTTGGTTGAGAACTATGTCATCGTTACACTTTATGTTACGTACGTCATATTGGATCCTTATTATGTTGCAAATACCGTTGTAGTCGCCATCTTGAAATTTAGACGCCATTTGTAAATCCGTGATTTTTATTTTAGAAAATCGGGAAAAATTCCAAAATTCCTCAAAAAATTAACTTATTTTAATTCTGATTGATTAAATCGATTCCCGTTGTTGGTTCGAAACCGCTAAGAGCAAAAAAATCACATCAGATCCTTCCTCCACGAAATCTACCTAGACTGACCTCACACCGCCAATACAAAGGTACATATCGTCAGCTGGTATGACGTCATGTCCGCCAACTTGTCTTCGTCTGCTGGAGACCGTCATCTTGTTTTCGTCTGCTAAAGTGTGCTAGCGACGTGTTAGTATAATTTTCTGTTCACCATACCTTTAACCTCGTCTGTTGGCATTGAACTTTGTCATTGACCTTGAACGTTGACCTTGAACTTGGACCTTGACCTTGAACTTGGACCTTATCCTTGAACTTTGAACTTGACCTTGAAATTTTACATTGAACTTGAAATTTGTCCTTGACCTTGATATTTGACTTTGATCTTGTCGTACATCATGGAGCCATCATTTCATTTTCAGTACATGATACCAGGAGCTACCGCCTGTGGTCATTGCCACCATCTTGTTTTCGTCTGCTGGAAGACACCAATCTTGTAAGTACTCGTCTTACCATCATGCTAGTTTTATTCTAACCTGCTGCAGTGCAGTAATCATTTATAATTACTGAGGTGCCCCACATCTTAAAATTTGGGTTTCATCTTGAAATCATGTAATTATATAACTAAAAATGTGGGAAAAAATCCAAAATTCACCGAAAAAATCAATTATTAATTTACAAATCGAATCGATCAGTTCCTGTCCACGGTTCGATTCCTTACCAGTGACAGTTGTAACTAAATATTAAACATATTTTATTTTTTTTTTCATTACCTTTCGTGGAATTTATTAATCATTCACTCTACGAAAATAAACTCAAGACAATATACCTGACCATCAAAATAAATACAGTTCCGCTATGCATAACATGAAAGTCTAGTTTGTTGATATTTAGATTAACCTTTAACCCTTAGCCGGAGACGTGAAAATATTTGACATATCTGGTGACGTGGTGCTCCTCAGACCCCAAAATGTTTTGTAGAATTTAACTGATTAGAAATTATTTTTGTTCCATGTAAAATTATTTCATGCATTTTTTATACTTATTAATTAAATTTAAAAATAAATTAGTAAATGATTATTTACCAAATAAAAAATACAATTTTTTCCGGTGGAGCTTGCTCAAATAAATCTAAAAATGCCTATTTGTAATACTTGCTTTAAAAAAAAAAATAAGCAGTTGGTAGCCTAAAAGTTTTATTTGCTATTCAATATAGATATAGTGACAAAACTAAATCTAGAAAACTTCAACGAATAATAAGACATTTAATAAAATCTATGACAGATAAATTTTCCCAACAAAAATAAATTACTTTTTTCCCCCCAAATATTTTCCTTGCATAACAAATGCTTCAACCACAACAAAATATATAATCTAGCTAACTAGAAAGCACATGCATACTTATATATTTTGAAAATGGCATTTTTACATAAAATATATTAGTCGAACATTGTTTGAAATTGAGATTATACAGTATTTGCACATGTTTGCTCTGTAATCATCACACATTGCTTTTCCACACACACTTTCATCACTTAAGTCACTAAAAATATATTTCAACCACTTAGAAATAGTTTCGTCATAATTTGGATCGCCCACACGCACACATGTTCGTTTAGAAGCCATTTTATCACTTCTGAGATAGAAACATATCTGGTGACGTGGTGCCACTACGACCCCAAGTTATCTTTGCAACCTGATATCTAGCACCAGACAGCGTAAACAAATCTGACACTGCAGGAGGAGACTATGTGATATCCAAGCGAAAGGTAGATGGCACCACAAGCAAGAGCCTTGAACTGAACATAGGTGGCAGCAAGTTAAAGTTTTGCTGGGGTCACGGAGACCCCACGTCTCCGGATAAGGGTTAAAATGTTCACGTACAAAACCATCCATACATATACACCAAGAGTCTTCGGATCGCAAGACCGGGCCATGGACAATGTCAGACATATAGTACATGAACTCAGTACACACAGGAAAACGGAATGTACACACAGGAAAACGGAATTTACACGCAGGAAAACGGAATGTACACGCAGAACTTACACGCAGGAAAACGGAATGTACACGCAGGAAAACGGAACGTACACGCAGGAAAACGGAACGTACACGCAGGAAAACGGAACGTACACACAGGAAACGGAACGTACACACAGGAAACGGAATGATCACACATACAGTAGCGGAAACACATGCTTAGTTGGAAATCAGAATACAAGAAGTAAAACGTACTTTTTAAAATATAAATAATTCATTTATTTTTTAATAGTACATGCATGACAGTTAAACAAATTATTATTGTTAGTAGCCATCTTTCCGCAGTTCTTTTAGTATGGACGATACTTAATCGATATGCGAGTAGTTTCCTCTACGAACACATGCCACCATCAGTCTTAGTTGGTCAACCAATATGTTAGGATCGTCCCATGAGGTATAATCAATCTCTTCTGCTATGTTCATCTTCCTTGTACGTTTATAATAAATATTATTATCTCCGGTGACTTCCGTTTTAACACCAGCCGCAAGGTTACTTTCGTCATCGTGTCAGTGACTATCACAAGCTTGATCAGGATAATTTATTTTATTATGTCATTTCCATCGTTTTGATCTCAAGCCGCCATCACAGTCTTCGATCTTGCCTGCTTTAGCTGCTTCAGCACAGTCTTCGATCACGCCACGAGCTTCATAGTCACTGTAGCAATCACCGTAGAAGGCATCGTATTCACCCAGATTACCTTAAGAATTCGTTATCGTTGATGTCGAAGTGTCTTCATAGTCTTCATACTTCCTTTTTACAAAGTATGGTGGATCTACTGAATATCGGCTTGAATGTATTCTCACTTTTCACGGTGTTGTTACTTCCATTAGTTTCAGTCTTTTCAAAGCCATCAGCATCGATCAATTTATGTTCTTCGTACGATCGGGTGAGCTAATACCATCACACTCAGGACAAGGAAAATTATTGTCGTAATGCAGATCACTCTTCTTTAGTCAAGTGGATCCATCGATGTCCTCTATGCCTTAAGTGGGCTTGGCTTTACAAGTTCTACCATGTATTTTTAAGCTGTCAATTCACGTTAACAACCTGATACACCGATTACAGCTTATCATTTTGCGTAGTGGTTTTTAACACAATCAATATTCTCATACCGTTTAGCATTCTTTCTCAAGGTAAACACCTTGCTACAGTATCTACGCTGATGTTTTGATACAGCTTCAGAAATCGAAGGCTCCAGAAGGCACCAATTGCTCCTACAACCTTTTGTTTCAACAGCACCGATGATATTTGGCTAGAATGCTACGAGGTCCCAAGACATCACGACTACGCGACTACGAGCCATGAGGTTACGAGAATACGTGACTACGAATCTTCAAGTTTAAGAGACTGCATGACTCAAAGACCACGTGGCTACGAAACTACATGTCTATGAAGCTACAAGGATACAAGTCTCCTCGGCTCCAAATGACTGCAAGTCGACATGGCTACATGACCACTTGGATGCAAAGCTTCAATTCTACAAGTCTACAAGTCTCCACCAACTACCTTCGAGTGTATAAAGCACCATCTACACCAGCAGCATTATGTTATATGAGTACATGACAACTTGTTTACGTAGCTTCAAGTCTAAGTGGCTTCATTGCTTCATGAATACGAGACATGAGGTTACGATACTTCGCGATTGCGAGTCTTCAAGGTAACGTGATCGCGAGGCTATAGGACTACGAAGCTTCCAGATCACATGGTTACGAGTCATAATGGCTAAAAGACCGAGTGGCTACGAAACTAAATGACACTTACTGACAACAGTAGCAACATTCAGTGGTGAGAGTTAATTTATCTCATGCAAAATAACCTGTTTAAAGTAGTGTCGATTATTGTCAACAGATGACACCACATGTTGCTTACAGGTAAATATTATTTATTTCTTTTATGCAGGATGCGGGATGCTCACTAACGATCGCAATAGAAGGATGGCTTCGCTAGTCACCAAGGAGAAGGAAGTTCGTCTTGCATGTTAGTGCTTCACAGATGTCTCATGGTATATTATTTGACTGAGTTTCTGAATAAAATTACCTGTCGTAACCACCAAGTTCAATGCAGTTTGTCTCCAAGCATATTATTTGACTGAGTAATGGTTGTTTATTTTTGAATTCCACCTGGTAAAAATATTGTAAGTGTTAATTTATTAGCAGAATTTCACTAATTAAATGTAACTCTGAATAAAATGACATGACTCATTAGGTAAAAAAATCCATCATGCTGTTTTCCTGTGTGTACGTTCCGTTTTCCTGCGTGTACATTCCGTTTTCCAGCGTGTACATTCCGTTTTTCTGTGTGCAAATTCCATTTTCCTGTGTGTACATTCCGTTTTCCTGCGTGTACATTCCGTTTTCCTGTGTGTACGTTCCGTTTTCCTGCGTGTAAGTTCCGTTTTCCTGCGTGTACATTCCGTTTTCCTGCGTGTGAATTCCGTTTTCCTGCGTGTACGTTCCGTTTTCCTGTGTGTACGTTCCGTTTTCCTGCATGTAGATTCCGTTTTCCTGCGTGTACATTCCGTTTTCCTGCGTGTAAATTACGTTTTCCTGCGTGTACATTCCGTTTTCCTGTGTGTACTGAGTTCATGACCTGTATGTCTGACATTGTCCATGGCCCGGTCTTGCGATCCGATGACTCTTGGTGTATATGTATGGATGGTTTTGTACGTGAACATTTTAAAGGTTTATCTAAGTATCAAAAAACTATACTTTCATGTAATGCAGAGCGACACTGTATTTATTTTGATGGTCAGGTATATTGCCTTCAGTTTATTTTCCTAGAGTGAATGATTAATAAATTCCACGAAAGTTAATGAAAAACAAAACATTAAATATGTTTAATATTTAGTTACAACTGTCACTGGTCAAGAATGGAACCGTGGATAGGAACTGATCGATTCGATTTGTAAATTAATAATTGAATTTTTCGGTGACTTTTGGAATTTTTCCCACATTTGTAGCTAAATAATTACATGATTTCAAGGTGGCACCCAAATTTCAAGATGTCGGGCACCTCAGTAATTATAAATGTTTACTGCACTGCAGCAGGTTAGATTAAAACTAGCATGATGGTAAGACGAGTATACACAAGATTGGTGTCCTCCAGCAGACGAAAACAAGATGGTGGCAATGACCACTAGCAGGCGGTAGCTCCTGGTAGCATGTACTGGTAAATAAAATGATGGCTTCATGATGAACGACAAGATCAAAGTCAAATATTAAGGTCAAAGTCAAAGTTCAAGATTAAGGTCAAATTTCAAGGTCAAGTTCAAAGTAAAATGTCAAGGTCATGGTCAAATTTCAAGGTCAAAATTCAAGGACAAGGTCAAAGTCAAGGTCATGGTCAAGGTCATAGTTCAAGGTAAAGTTCAAAATTCAAGGTCAATGACAAAGTTCAATGCCAACAGACGAGGTTAAAGGTATGGTGAACAGAAAATTATACTAACATGTCGCTAGCACACTTTAGCAGACGAAAACAAGATGACGGTCTCCAGCGGACGATGACAAGGTGGCGGACATGACGTCATACCAGCTGACGATATGTAGGTACATTTGTATTGGCGGTGTGAGGTCAGTCTAGGTAGCTTTCGTGGAGGAAGGATCCGATGTGATTTTTTTGCTCTTAACGGTTTCGATTCAAGGATGGGAATCGATCTAATCAATCAGAATACAAATAATTTTTTTTTGGATGAATTTTGGAATTTTTCCCGATTTTATAACATAAAAGTTATGGATTTCCAAGATGGCGTCTAAATTTTAAGATGGCAACCATAACGTTAATTGCAACATTAATAGGATACAATATGACGGACGTTACATGAAGACTAACGATACATAGTACTCTACCAAGATGGCGGGCATAACGAAACATGCAACATTTATATAATCCTAGTTGGTGACCATAAAGATAAGTGCAACAGTAGTTTTTTTAATTTTATTTTTTTAAATTATATTATTTAATTTTTTTATGATTTTTAAAACTTTTCCGGATTTTCTAACATAAAAATTGTGGATTTTAAAGATGGCGACCATAACGATATTTGCAACAGTTACGTCTTAATACAAGATGGTGGATCTGTCTCGAACAGGTAATGCTATTATTAATTAAAACTAAAAAAATACAAGTCCTTATATGCATGTTATTTTTATATAATATACCTTATTGAATTCTCAGTCTGGTAAATGTCTCGATGGCCGTGCGGTTAAAGGAGTATGTTTTCCAACCTAAAGATCAGAGCTGCGATGGAACGAATCACAGCGCTTCCAATGTATTTTGCATAAAAAATTAAATTTAATATGTTAATAAGGACAATAATAGCTATAGAAGGTAATGGAACATCGACCTTATGTGATGTGAGAGAGCGATGCTGGCGCTCTCTAGGAACAAACAACAGAAACAAAGTCGATGGTATCCAAGATGGCGGCCTCCAGCAGAACAGAAAAAATCAAGAGCGACGCTGTGCGCTATCTAGGAACAAACAGCAGAAACAACATCGATGGTATCTAAGATGGCGGATCCAATATGTCGGATCCAATATGTCTGCCGGGGTCAAGGACAAGTTCAAAGGTCAAGGTCACGGTCGTTCAAGATGTCCGCTGTGATATACTTGTCCCGTTACGCTGTGTCCCGTTACTCTCAGCCAATATGGCCGCCGTGACGTCACAATCCATGATGGCTGACACCGATACCAAAACCAGGGCTTGGCGCCTGGGCCCGGAGCTCCCAAACTTTACTACTTTTTAATAGTTGGATTCTTAAGTTATTGGGAATATTTTATACTCAAAATTTTAGTTATAATTTGACTCAATTTGTTTAATATATTATTCCCGAGAATTAACGTTTTACCAGTTTATACATCACATACCTGGCTAAGCTATGCTGTCGTAGCAACCTATGTAATATTATATTTTTTTATATATTGACTTAACTTATGAATAAAACATCATTTTACTCATTTTTTGAGGAAAATTTTTTGAACAGGTATCTCCCAGTTTTATTTTAATAAGGCTCAAAGAAAAGAGCTAACTTTTAACTTTATTGTTGTTTAAATCCTATCGCGGATCCTTTATCTAGAATCCTGCAGAAGCACTTAGATGCTGTTATATATATATATATATATATATATATATATATATATATATATATATATATACTCATTAATTTTAAATGTGTGTTTAATTTTTTATCTCCGTTTCGGTGCAGACCGAGCCATGTATTGGTAAAGCTATGCCCAAAATCAACTTAGGTAATAAAATTATTTTTATTCTGTGGTATTCTGCAATAAAATGTCTATACTAATAATTATTATTGTACTTATTTACATAGATAAATTTCCTATTTGTTTTGCTGTATATATATATATATATATTAAGCAGATCAATTTTCTCTTACATAAATCTAACAAGAGCGTTATGCATTTTAAACCCAGTAAATGTAATGTAATTATTGTATTAGTACTGTCAAATTAGGTACAAGCTGACCGACCCGGCTTCGCACGGCTATACTAATGGAAAAAAAAAATTAAGTCACATCTCCCATTTACAGTAATGATAAATTTAAAAAAATTATGTGATAATTTATTACAATGCTGTATAATGTACCGGAGAGAAAATTAATAGCACTGATGGTTTCCCGACTCGTGTACGCAACGTACAACTGATGTACCCGTACTTCGCTACGGCAGTCTACAGGCAGATCACTCTTGCGCCGCTCATTATGCATGCCCCTCCTTGTGAATACGCCACTGCCGCGCCATGCCCGTTGCCATGGAGACGCAAAAGGAATGAACAATGCAAAATCCTGTTCTCTTTCAGACAAAGTACCCACTGTTGCCTTGTTTTAACAACCCATGGGATCTAATTTTCGGAAAATGTCATCCTGCGTAACATAAGGAACATTACTGTGAAGTTTCAAATCTGTAAATATATATATATTTGAAAAAAAATGGCAATAAAAAACAAATTAAACACAGAGAGAGGAAAAAAAACAATAGTTTAGGTTTGCGATTTAAAGTGATAAAAAGTATTTAAATACTAATTGGACTCTTATGAGGGTACTGAATGCTTCGATGTTAATATCACACGGGTGTTTTTTACTTGTATGGGAAAATTAAGAATGATAAGGCATCTAGTTAATGGCAACAATGTTAATAGGCAATAGGAAATAAACTTCTAGCGCCTGCGGCATTGTCAACACACACTTCGTACGTGTACTGCATGTTGTATCTAACCCCCTCCAACGCATTTGATTCTAAATTGGACTTTTAGTAAGGATCCCTAATGTTATTGATAATATAATATAGCCTATAGCCTTCCTCGATAAATGTACTATCCAACACTGAAAGAATTTTTCGAATCGGACCAGTGGTTCCTGAGATTAGCGCGTTCAAACAAACAAACAAACTCTTTAACTTTATAATATTAGTATAGATTAATGGGCCTACTTCAACCTTCATAAAATATTATTGTAGCTTTATTGTCATCAAGTATCTGAAACTGGGCCGTGGAAGAAATACTGTGAAGGCTGGTCGTACAGCTTTCCATCTACAGTGAAACCACAAATTACAACTGATGTCCAATTTGGCAGAATAGATCATATCTTATGGAAGAGAGTCAAGCAAAGATGGTGACAATTCACAGGGGGAAAAGGAAAGCCACTAATATTTTTTACAAAAAGCAACATCACTTTGTGTATCAGTTATTTCCCAAAGTTTCATAAAAAAATGTGTAATGTGATTGATATATTTGTCCAAATTCGCTTTGAAAGACAATATAGCATACACAGTAGAACAAAATTTTCAGAATTTAACCGAAAATTATATTTAAATAATATTTTAGATTTTTTTAGTGTAATATATTTACATGTATAGACAGTGTAACTTTTATTTTTTCAGTTAATTAAAACACTGAAACAAAGCATGAATAATTTCTTAATACAAGGTCAGTATTCGAAAGAGTATTTCATTTGAATATTTGTTTGCACTGCTTTTTATACATAAGACATGCTGAATTATTTTTATGTTCACAAGTGTAATCAATCATACATACAGAAACAGAATTCATATTTAAAGAAAGAAAATATATCAAATAACTTATGTGATATAATTTAACTGTTATTTAAAAATTTAAAAATTGAATGTATGTAGTGTTCACTAAAGCCCATCGTCCTATTTATAGGACTTGAATTTTATCACAAACAATGTTATATAAAGACATTTTATGAGCATAGAATTGTGGCATGGGCTTGATACTGTATTTCATTTTGTATTTTTTGTACTCATTTTCTGTTTATTTAAATAACGTTAGTTTGTAATTTATAATTATGTAGTTTAGTTTATAATTTTTTTTTTCATAATTTATTTGTTAGTAAATTCATTTTAATTTCTTCTGGTAAATTTAGTTCGCAAGATATCCAGTTGGCAAGTAGTTTGAAAAGACTGGAATGAGCCTGAAGCTCAGAGAAACCGATGCTTATTTTTGCCTAAGTATATAGTTGATTTTAATCAAAATTTAAAATTTTTTTGGGGAGTAGCATAGCCACTTGAAACACTTATTCGTATTAACTATTGTATCCATGTATGCATGTAGCGGACTAGGCACAGAATAATTGCTTGATGAAGCAACCCCAAGCAGGCTCACGCCCGACTGACAGGGATCTCATCATCGCCCGTGCGGGGCCTAGGGGCCCGAGTGCCGCGACTGGGCATCGAACCCCGAGGCCCGAGGAGTCCCAGGTCGCCAATTGCGACCCATAACCTCCTGGTTTGTCCTATAACAATTTTGTTTTGGCTTTTATGTTTATTGATTTATAAAAATGCTGTGAAGCAGTGGTGAGTATGAATATTTTAACTTTAATTGCGTGTGGTGATTTTACTTCAAACTCGTGGTGTTGTCCAGCCCTCCCTTTAAGTTTACGTTTTAAAGGAGGAGGGGGGTGAATTTTCGGTTAAGCTAAGTAGTTGGCCTTAGCTGCTCAGGTTGTTTGATTTTTATTATTTGTTGTTAACGTGTTGATTTATTTTTGCTTGTGGTCAATGGTTGGACTAATTTACTGTATTTTCTATATGTGTTGCCTGTGTGGCGAGGTTCCTAAGACCGTGGGCTGCTGACCCCCTCCCTTTAACGGGAGGAAGGGCTTGGCCGACGGAGGGGACGAGTCCCCTCTGCCCACGGCTGGCTCGCTGTGTACCTGGGGCGGCTCAGCACTTCAGTTATGTGCCGTGTATTAGGGATTTAGGCACGTTTTATTTAAAATTTTGTAATCTTAAATATTTTTGAAAATATATTTTTTTTTCTTTTCTTTTTCTCTCATCTTATTTTCTTTTCGGCCAGACCCTCAGCCTCTGTTCTCAGAGGCGAGCTGAGTCTCTTTCCCAGCCTCATGCTAGGCTAGCATTCTGGCTAATATTTCTCCCGCCTCCAGGCACGTCGGGGCCGGTAACTTTATTTCTTCGCGGGTCTTCTTTTGCCTATAGCAGCTTGTGAAGCAGTGCTGAGCCCTGCTAACTCTGTCACGAATCGGTATAAGGTTCACTAGCAGCAAGACACGACAGGAGGATCCCGTGGGCCTTGTGTCCCACAGACCATGCATTTTTTGAAGCCCTCCTGCTCACCCACCACTTTCTTCTCAGAAGTATGGCTAGGGGCGACGACCGCACGGGTACGTTAACCGAAGTCAAGGCCATCTCAGGCTTGACAGCCGCAGTTACGATTCTGGCTTTTAACGACATCTAGCAACGGCTGTGGTAACTAGCGCCACTTGTGGGCGTCGGCAGCGCCGACACTACCGCGCTCGCGCGGAGGTAACGACAACCTTTCCCCTCCTTATGTCTCAGGCCGCTAGGTGGCACCACTGGTTACTCCATTACCCCCTAGCTTAACACTCTCGTCGGTCACTAGTCGATTTATTAGTACTTCTTCTCGCCACCCAAAGATAGCGCCTCAGTCGCGCAGTCACTCCAGTAAGATCTAATTTTTTTATGCCAGACACCTTCGGGTGGACTCGGTAATTTTCGGCTCAGAGCCTACCCCGCGCTTATGATATTCTGGTGATATCCCGCGCTGAACTTACTTCGGTGCGCGCCTCCTGACTGACTGGTACCGTTTGTATCCGCGATCTTCGAAGAAACATCGACATCGTATATTATGTAGTCTTCTCAGACTAGAGGGATGGAGTCCCTAGCTAAAATTATTAACCAGTCAGTAGTTTAGTTGAAAGTAGAGAAACTTAGTATTTCTAATATAAATTATTTTCTAATTATTCATGTTGACTTCCGTGTCTACCGCGAATCGTGGTTCGAGTTTGCGGAGACGAGACGCCCTCTCCTGAGCACCAGGACCAACACCCTGTTTTGGTATGTCTTGACGTCATCCCCCCCCCTTTTAATTTTCCCTCTATTGGCCTTTTGCGCCATTTAAGTGTACTGTCTGGAAACAGGTCTAATTCTTTGGAATTTGGACATCTGTTTCAGACAGGGTTCCAAGTTTGGGGCAACCAAAATCCTCTGCCAGAACCTCTGGAGTCGGTTCCTGAGCAGAATCCACCATCTTTAGGACTACTACCTCGCTCACCGTCTACCTACAGCCCCGGGTGATACCCGCATAATTCTATCTTTTTATTCACGAACTCAAAATTAGTGTAACCCAGTTAAGACAGCGGACAGTAAAAGCAAGTCGAGGAGGAGAAATGTATTTTATGTTTTGCAAGGACTATATGTACAACAAGTTACCAATGTTGATTTCATTCATGTGTTTAAGTATTGTTATTTTTGTTAAACATTCAGGGCCGGCCCGATAAAAAAAAATTCAATTAGTAAATAATTGTAATTGTGAGTTATGTAAATAAGATCACTTATCAATGAAAAACAGACTTTACTAAGGAAAATTTAATCTATAAAAGAAAGAACAATGATTAATAAAATAAGGAAGTCTATAGACGTAACAGTTGTTTTTATTTATTTAATATATAATAACGATCCTTTTACTCCCAAGTATTTGTAGGGAGTCCCTAAATTTTCTTTGTTTACTCCTAGTGTCGCCTCTGTTGTTGACTTTTATAGTTATTAATTGAGGGCTCCAGTAATCTAAGCTTCCAAATCTTTTAACCTTATTATTTAATTATTCTTTAAGACACTTGGGGTATTACAGTTAGCATTTCTGCCAACTGCAGCACTGCGCTGCGCGGTGCGGCCCCAGGCCCTGGGGAGCTGCGGTCTCGTGTGAGCTGGTTCTGCTGCGAGCTGGGCGCCCTGGGTGACGAGTCCGGCCTCCAGGAGTCGAGTGGCCTCTTCTGATGTAGCAAAAGCCACTCGGTGGAGGCTGGTGGGGCGCCCTGTTGTCTGACTGCGGATGCGCCAGCACTTGGTCGGCTTGTGGCCGGCCTCGCGCAGTGCAGACTCCACTTCTTCAGTCGGCACCCCGGCCCCTCCGTCGCCCCGGAGGACGACGAAGTGCCAGGGCACTCTCTACAGTTGCGGAGGCTGCTGGCGTCGTTCTGCAGCAGGCTGCAGTCTTGGTTCCCGCGCAGCTGTGGCCGCCTCCCTCTTCTTGGTAGGGGCGGCCTGCATCACTGGGCGGGCAGCTGTTGTTGTGGTGCTGTGGTGTCCTTGCGAACAGTGCTAGTACCTTTCGCTGCCGTGATAACGGCGGTTTGGGTGCCAGAGTGTTTCCACTTGGCTGGGGCGGGCGTCTGACACGTGGTGTGTCGGAGCCCTGCTGGTTGGTCTCGCTGGAGAGAGTCGACTGGGCAGTGCTGTGGTTGCACTTCAGCCGGACCCTCTCTTCGCAAGCCACCACAGTGCTGTACATTTCCGCCGGGATGCGGACTGCCACTAGGAGTTCCCCCATGCGGTACCTCGCCAGACTCTGTTACCTATATCAGTGCTTCGGTGAAGCCTGGGGAAGTGAGTATCAGGACTACCACTACTTCATGCTGATATTCTTCGTCAGGATGATCGATGTACTCGTCGATCAGCTGGTTCACTTGTTTCGGCTCCAGCTCGCCGACCCACGAGAGCCCGATGCAGAATGCCAGCAAGCCGAAGTACTCGGGCATGTCGCCCTCGTATCTCTTCGCAAGGAGGTCGACAGGCGAGCTGCATCTGTTCCGAAGTCTGCCTCGAGATTTGCGTCGCGCTGCTCGAGGTGCTCTCGACCGACCGGGCTGGCTACAGAGCGCGACGCGAGAATGTGCGAGTGCGCGCCACAGGGGCACTGGGGTTGGGGCAGGTAGTCGCCGCGGCTGCATGCGACTACACGCCGCGAGTGCGACTGTCCACGAGGATGCGTGGTGTTGCGCCGGTAGCGAGTGGGATAACAGAATGTTTAACCAAGTGACGTTCCGGTATTTTACGAGTTGTGCGAGCAACATTTCCGTGTTACCACGTTCACATGAACGCTGTTCCAAACCGGACATCGCAATCATAAGTAAGTGGAGCCCCCTTGTTTCTGTTTGCCGAGTTGCAAGCCTTTCGAATCCAAGAAAAGCCGTTTGAGTGTTTCAAAGAGAAATACATGGTGGTGAACCGTTTCGGAAGCACTAATAACTGTGAATTTTTTGCGCACAAAATATATCATGAGAAGCGACGAACTTTTAAGTTGATTATGCCAGCATAACTTTTTACAAAACCTTTTGGAAGATTTTTTTTGTATCAAAAGTTAATAGTTTTCTTTAGCTCCCCAAAATTACGTCGTATAAACGAACTTTTTAAAAAAAAATATGTAGTAAATATTTTTTAAGTTACTTTTAAGAGTCTAAATAATAATATTTACCTATTTAAGCAATGGATTTTTTTGTAACTGCTAGAATATTCTATTTGGCCAATTTGTAGAAGTTAAACCAATAATTTTATTATTATATTATACATTTGTGTCTCGGGGGCACGAATTAAATTTTAGTTGGGAATTATTTTGGTAAATACAGTGAATCGTAATTTGAACATGTTGCCATTAGTAGTTCCTATATATTGGCCGGAACGCGCCGAGGAGTAGGAGCGTGTATTAGGATTGTCCGACTGCCACCTTAGATTGTGACGTCTTTGGGGCAATCTTGGACTCAAAATATATTGTAATTCTTATAAAAAAGACTCAATATTCCTAGAAATAAGCCTATTTCGAGGGAAAAGATTCCATTTTTAGGGAAAGTTTCCCGTTTCATTCCTTATAAATTTGAAATTAAAAAACCTAAATTTACTTTGGCTTTAAAAAGAACTAAAATTCCCTATTAAGGCTAAATTTCTCTTGATGGATAGCTTTGACCTTGACCATAAACTTGAAACTTTAATTTTCGACAAAAACCTTTCCGAAAAAGTTCCAAAAATTATAAAAGTAATTGCTTACTTCAAATGTTTTGTTACTTAATTGATTTGGGTCCTCAGTTTGATTCGGGTGAAGGTAAACATTTAAATTACATGTAAAAAAGAATTAAAAGATTCCTTAATTAGAATCTAAAATATAATAATTGATTACCTTAAATACGCCATCTAGCAATTTTCGTTACGGTTGACATATTGATATCCGTATAAATTTTTCAAAATTAATAAAATTTTAATAAAAGTTTCCGCTTTCTTGAATTAGGACATCACCATTTCCCATTTCATATGATCACAATAATGGATTCTCGAAACGTTGCACTTTTCGTTACGCCTGCCATATTGGTGGTGTATGACATCATCGTTGCAAGTTTCGTTACGTCCGCCATTTTGGATTCTAGAACGTTGAAATTTTCGTTCCGGACGCATTATGAAACATTTGTTTTTCTAGAAAATCGTCAAAAAATTAAAATAAATAAAAAAACTAATTCATAAAGATTTGAATATAAAAAACATCCCGCTATGGTGGATTATGATGTCACGGCTGCCATATTCAAAATCCGCAATTATTATCCAACAATTCGGAGGAATACATATTGTTTTCAACTGCTAGAGTGTGCTGCTGTCATTTAAGTTTAATATTCACCCGATAGAGTGCAATAAATATTTATTGCCAGAACTCCCACCATCTTGATATTTGACCACCATCTTGGAAATCTATAATTATGTATCTAAAAATTTTAAAACAATTTTAAAAATTATCAAATATAATAATTGATACGATCGATACCCATCGTTGGTTCCAATCTTGATCAATGCAAAATTTCAATTGATGAAAAAATTTTAATTTAAATAAATATGGCTGAAAGACTTTAAATACGCTTATATTCATCTTCACGCCTCTAATAATCCGATGCTGACATATTGACCGCCATCTTGAAAATTCCTAACAATTAACCTAGAAATTATGAAATAATTCTGCAATTCATGAAAAAATCACATGAAAATATTGATTTATTAGATCGAACTCCGTCCTAGCTTCGCATTAAAGTAATTTTAGGTAAAAAATATTTATTCAGTAATATATGACAAAGAATCCTAAAATCATTTTACGTTCTTCATCTACCAGCCTCCAGTAAGCTGATGATGTTGGCCAAAAGTCTTGGAAATTCTTAATAAATAACCTAGAAATTATAAAAAAATTCCAAAATTCATAAAACAAATCACTTATTAAAATAATGATTGATTAAATTTTTATACATTCTTGGTTCGATTCTCGACCAGTTATAAGAGTTAATAAAGCTTAACATCAATTTTAATTATATTTACAATTTCACTTCGTGGAGTACATTAATCATTCTCTCTACAAAGAATCTCTTTACAAGATACCTGTCCGACGAACTAAATATGTTGTCGCGCAGCCTAACACGGAAATCTATTTTTGTTATGTTGCATGAAATACATTCCAACCAGTTCATTAACAACTCTATACGTACAGGCAAAGTGTCTTCGGACCACGTGACCAGATCATGCACAATGTCAGACGTATAGGTCAGCCGTCTCCGAACCACAAGCCCTTCGTCGATACCTAATATAACATGTTTCAAGTAGTCAAGTCGAACTGTTAAAGTATCGATAAAATAAATTAAAACTCAATTGGACAGATGAAAAATATTATACACATACTAAAGGACCAATAATCCCTTAAATAATTTTATCAATACCAAAAGGTTTAAAACCAGTAAATATTCAAAGGTACTACAGATTAAACGAAATATTAAAAAAAACACAACACACACACTGGACACACAGTACACATTCAGTACATACACTGGTCATACAGTACCCACAGTACACACACAGTACACACAAAGTGCACACACTGGACACACAGTACAAACACAGTGCACGCAAATGACACACAGTACACACACTGGACATGCAATGATCCCACTGTACACACTTAATGAACACAAAATGAGCACACAGTACACACATATAGGACACGCAACAATACACAGTACTCACAAAGGAGAAACAATGAACACAAAATACACTCAACTGACACGCAATTGACACACAGTACACACATAAAGCACACACATTTCATACAATGAACACACAGTAGACACACAATGGACAAACAAGACATACACTGGACATGTAATGAACACGCAGTAAACACTCAATTTACACACAGTACTTACATAGTAAACACAATGGACACACAGAACACACATTGGACACACACTGGACACATAATGAACACACAGTACACACTCAATGAACACTCAGTTCACAAATACTACTCATGCAATTGACACACAATATACGCCATGGACACACAGTACACACACAAATGACTCATAATGAATACACAGTACACACTCAATAAACACTCAGTACACACACAGTAACGCAATGAACAAATAGTACACACACTGTAAAGACACCAAAAACATACTGTACACATAATGGACACACAGTAAACACATAATGGATACACAGTACACACACGGGATACGCTATGAAAATGCAATACACACACACACGACGCGCTTTTGACAAATGGAAGCACATTGTACGAAAATTCGATGCGATGTTATACGATCTCGTCGCAGGAATATGATCCCGCCAAATATGGTAGGCTCCAACTACTCAAATTTATCCTATGCTCCAACAGCTCCAACGGCTCCAAGTGCTTTAAGTGCTGCAAAACTCTAAATCTCCGAATTCTCAAAATCTCCAATTTATCCAATTTTTTCTTCAGCTCTGAGTGCTCCAATGCCTCCAAAGCTCAAATTGCTAAAAGTGTTTCAATGCTTTAATTGCTTAAATTTCTCCAAAAAATCCATTAAGCAATGATAATAATTTTATCTCATAAAAAATATTGTCGCAAGTAGTTCTGCTTTTTTACAACAGATGCCGCCGGGTGTTGCGTATTGGTAAATTTTATTTATTTTTAATTGGGATGTGGGATGCTCTCTCAGCTTTTTAAAGATATGGTATTCGACTAAGTAATTAATATTTTTTGTTTTAAATTCCACCTGATTAAAAAATTTTCAGTGCTAATTTAGTAACAGGAATTCATCAATGTATACGAAACTGAATAAAATTGCATGCGTTATTAAGTAAAAAAATATTCATGCAGATATTGATTCCTAAGAAATAACCAGAAGAACTCGAAGAACATCTGCATAAGTCTCGTCAGGAATAACCAGGAGCACACGGAGAAAAATCAACAGATGCGTCACCATGATGACGAGAAGAACTAGGAGAAACTAACAAAATAATGACAGAAATAATCAGGAGCCGACAGAGAAATCAATACCTGCCTGTATTTTTTTTACTTAATTAGGCATGCAGTTTTATTCAGAGTTATGTATAAATTGCTGAATTCCTGTTACTAAACCAGCACTGACCAAATTTTAGTCAGGTGGTATTCAAACAACAAAATATCAACTATGTGTGAAAAAATAATATAAATGTATATACTTCGGTAAGTAGCATTATGATTAAATATTAATTAATAAAGTTTAAATTTAAGCTTTTTAGAGAAGAGTTAGGTATTCAAGAATGTAATTAAAATCTTAATTTTTGATAAATTCGATATAATTTCAAGATAAGGGTTTATTCATGATAGTTCAATTTATGAAAACCCATGTTGCCTTGTTGTTTGTGTTGTATCTAATGTAAATGAGAGAAATTTCATAACAACATCCTTTTACCAATAATAAATTTGCCCCCTCGAAGACCAACAAAATAAAGTTTTTTAACCAGATTTAAGGAGGCAAGTAATTTCATTAAGAATACTGTCAAACATAAATATCACTGTCATAATTCCACATATTATCTTGTCCTGATTATAACTTCAATAAATCTTCAATAACAGAGCTGCTATTGGTGTCAGCTTATGGCTTAACAAGACCAAAAGAAACAATGACATTAAAACGAATAAAGGTCAAACAAATAAAACAAAAGTTATGACTCCCAGCAAAAAAACTTAAAACTTTATAGGTCGCTCTATTTTGTATACTCTGGTCGAGGACATTCGTCCCAAACCGTGCTCCCTTGGCCTCGTCACTCGCCTTGAGATGCACGCACACCTTAGGTTTGTTTGACTCGAGGTCTCTCCTGCTCCTCGGGAGTTGAAATAGTTGGGAGCAAGTTGACCTGAGGGCAAAAAGAGTCGGTAACTTTTAATACACGAAGAAAACGCTATTTGTTGTTAAACAATGATGGCGGAAAATATAGCAGACATCGTTAGAAATTTGTTTGGAAATGAAGATTCATATGAAGATGAAGTTGTTATTGATTTACCATATATTGGACTACAAATTATGAGAGAGCTTGATGAAGGTAAAAAATATAAATATTGCTTTTTGACTTTAAACCGCTTGTGGTATGCATAAGCTAACCTGTACTAGGAAACGATTGCAAATCTTGTGATTTTTAAATAAAGGACGCCAAATAAGTTATATTGAAATGTTTTTCCGCTTCAATGTCGTCATCTAATTAAAATATTACCGTCATCACCAAATGTAGCTTGATAACATATTGACTCCATCGTGAAAGTCGCGCCAAAACAACCAGCAGACGACTTGCCCTCGCAACTCTTCCTCGAGAGGAGGAGCATCGAGAGCATGACCTGAGTGACCTGAGAGCAACTTGCCCCCGCGAGTAAAACGACCATCCGCCATACTGCTTCCGGAAAAGGGCGCCCCGAGAGTTGACAGGTCAAAAAGAGACCTCGAGTCAAACAAACCTCTTGTCTCCTGCTCGCCGCCGAGCGAGACCCTCCTTCCCCGCGCTGCTCCCCCGGTGCTGGCTCTGCTTCACCCCGAGGCCCAGAGACGACTCCGCGCCCTCGTAGTCTCCAAGTGTCTGCTACAACATGGCCGCCTTGGACACACTCATGTCCCGTACCACTTCCAGTCTGTCCGGTCCCTCTCAGAGAGACCCAGCATTATGTACAATCGTGTATAAGACACATACACACCGCGCCCAACCAGTCCTTCTCCATGCTTCCAACTGTGTAACTTATACCTGTTTTACTCTTTGTTAGTCCTCCAACTCGCTTCCCCCTCACTCGCTCGACAAGTAACTTCTTACAGTCGTCGGCGAGTTGCTGGGTATTCTCTGATACCAAGGAACGAGTTTTCGGTAATTAACTCACTGAGCAAATTCACTACCCATTGAGCGAGTTAACTTGTAACTGGTCTTCGAAGTTGGCCGTTGGCTGCTTCCTATGGTCATTAGCTAAGTCCGTCCTCAAGAAATTCACAAATACCTCTTATTTATATCGAGGCTATCTCCGCACTTGTGGACATCAATGTTTTCGGGCAGCGTGACGTCTTCTGTCCGGGCGGCGTCAATGCAGAGGTGGCGTAATGGGGTTTGAGAGGCGAGGCACTCCGTGATAGCGAGAGCAGAGTACTCACTTTAAAGGAGTCCCGAAGGGTGTATTTATAATCACTTGGCTCCAACGAACCTCACCGACCAGAACTTCCAAGGGCAGTCTTTCGTAGTGTGGCTGGCTTGCTCCGTTTCAGCCACGTGTGATGCACTGTCGACTCCAAGCCATGTAAGATGACATGGAACAAGTCTGAGTAGTTTACCCCTTGCAAAAAGACTCTGCAGACAAATTTTCAATAACGTACGTATGGCGGTTGGTCTACCACCAGGCGTAAACTAATGACAAAACAATTTTTGTAGGAAGAAAGTTACAGGTAACAGCTTATATCTGCAACAAGTAAATGTAGGCTGTAGTAATGAAGACGAGTATTTGGGTTCTGCTAGAGAAGTTACTTTTTCCTTTCAAGTGGATTATTATAATAACAATGAGTCTGGCACCTAAAAGGGTGGACATACGTATGTTGTGATAGTATTACGAGTATTACGTTATGGTTTCATTAAGATATGGTTGTTGGGAGATTTTAAAAAAAATAAGAAATGGTTATAGGCTTATGAACAAATGGTTAAAATTTCGTTCATCATAATGTACTTGGACGAAGTGTTACCGTATTGCTAAGAGTAGGTATGCTTACATTTTGTCGATTCTTAATGTATATTATAGGTTGTGTAAAGTTAAAAGAATGTATTTATGAAGTGTCTGCTGTCCAGATGTGACTTTAAAAATTGTAGTATAATTATCAGTTCTTATTTCAATGGTAAAATATTTGAAGAACTTAGAGTTGAGTGCCTAAGTGGAAATTGTGCTCATTGAAGTGAGTGTTATGGTGGAGCTATTAACCCTCTAAGTGACTGTATTTAAGACTATTGGAGTAATTATTTGCTAGGTTGTAATTTTGACACTTGGGAATGAATTTTGTTGTTGGTGCTCCTTCTCTTTTTTCTGTGTTTTTAATACCAAAATATTCAAAGAGATTGTTGATATAAAAAAAATAACATGAATTCTTCGTAATTCGTTAGCGAACCCACTTTTAATTAAATCCTCAGTGCCGCATTTAAATATGTTGACCTCAAAAGTTGTAAATATGCGACTACATGAAAAACGTATTATGTGGAGAATTCATCTCGCATTACGTTTTGTTGTGGTAAATGCCAAGAGACATTAACTAGCAGTAATAAATTGAAAGAATATGGGAAAATTTTGTGCTAAGCGTCAGAAAGTAAAACAGTCAAAGTAGTGTGTAATAGTATGTCCTGAAACTGGCATCTGGCTGTCGATTGTGATTGTCGGTCCGCCATCTTAGATGTTGAAGTCATGGCGGCTATCTTGGACTCAAAAATTTCTTCAAAATTCCTCAAAAATGACTCAAAATGACTCAAAAATTCCCGTTTTCAGGAAAATTTTCCCGTTTTAGTCAATCTAAAAACCAGAGGCAGAAAATGTCCATATAGAAGCTTAAGCATCCCTGTCAACAGCCTCCGATAAGTCATTGACATCATCATGGAATATGACATCACCGTTGCAATTTCCGTTACGCCCACCATCTTTAACTTTTTTATTTATTATCCGATTTTAATGAAAAAAATTTAAAATTGATAAAAAAATTCAATTAATAAAGTTTTAATAAAAAATATTTAAAAAAACAAACATTTACAGCACGGAGCTTGGAGTCCTCGGTTCGAACCCGGTGAGGGCAAAAAATATAAATGGCGACCGATCCTTCCCTCACTGTGGCTGCAGGCAGACAAAGCCCCACCACTTTTTACCATGCATATATGTCATCAGGTAGTATGATGTCATGACCACCATATTAAAATTCGGACGCCATCTTGAAAATCTTTATTATCCGATTTTAATTTTAAAAAATGTTCAAAATTTACCAAAAAATTTATTTATTAGAATACTGATTGATTAGATAGATTCCTGTCCTTCGAAATCGGTAAGAGCAAAAAAAAAAAAAACAGTTACTTCCTCCACAGAAGCCACCTACAGAATGACCTACCACCACTAATAAAAAGGTATATACCATCAGCTGGTATGATGTCATGTCCGCCATCTTGTCTTCGTCCGCTGGAGACCACCATCTTGTTTTCGTCTGCTAGAGTGTGACGGCGACATATTAGTATAATTTTCTGTTCACCATACCTTTAACCTCGACTGTTGGCATTGAACTTAGACATTGACCTTGAACTTTTACCTTGACTTTGAACTTTGACCTTGACCTTGAACTTTGACTTTGACCTTGACCTTGACATTTGACCTTGAGTTGAAATTTGACCTTGACCTTGATCTTTGACTTTGACCTTGACGACCATCATGGATCCATCATTTTATGTTCAGTACATGCAACCAGGAGCTACCACCTGCTAGTGGTCATTGCCACCACCTTGTTTTCGTCTGCTGGAGGACACCATCTTGTGTGTACTCGTCTTACCATCATGCTTGTTTTATTCTAACCCGCTACGGAGAAGTTATCATTTATTATTACTGTGACACCCGCCATCTTGTCATTCGGACGCCATCTTGGAATTGTGTAATCATTTAGCTAGAATATCGGGAAAAATTTCAAAATTCATCAAAAAAATTAGCAATCAAATTATTTTTGATCCGATCAGTTCCTGTCCTTGGTTCGATACTCGATCTAAGCAATTATGATTTTATTTATATAAAAAAAATAATTTCAATAATTATGTTCAAAATTCTTAAAGAGACTTTAAATCCTCTACTATCATCAAAATATAAACCATCAATACCACCAAATTAGAAGCTCGTAATAATTAACCTAGAAATTCAGGAATAAGTTCAAAAGTCATTAAACTTGCATTCAAAATACTGATAAATTAGATCGACTAAGAGCCTTGGTACGAGCCTGGTTGATGCAAAAAAATCAAATATAACATCAATTTTACATAATAGTGACAGATTCGAAAATAAATCAACACAAGTACTTTCTCAAACATAATATTTATTACATAATCTATATTTTACTACAGGATCACTTGCGAAAGCCAGCAATCTTATAAACATTTAGCCCTGCATAGGCGTGAAATGACTAATTGTTAGCTCCAATCGGTTTATACTAGACAGAGACCAACCAGAACCTTTACAGACATAGTACTCCTCTTCTTTACAGAGTTTCTGGATACCGTTTTTAACAGTTTGCTTCACATCGTCAGAAATGTAAATTACTGCAGCCGATGTCTTTCTTGAATGCACACTTCTTCACTTTGTCATCGAACGGATATGGCTTTCCATATAAACAGTCCAACCACAAGTTGTACTTCAAAGGTCCGTTTGTTGCTACGTCATCAGTAAGCTGATTGATTATGTTCTGTCTGATATCTTTAAGAAAATTACAAATGTCTTTCGACTCACTAAACGTATTTAGATAAAAGTAGTCTTTCAATGTTCCACGAAATTCAGACTGCGCCAAGTATAAGCCATTATCGTTTACTTGTAATGCTCTGAACACAGTCTTAGGTTAATTTTCATGTTCAGACGTCATAGCAATCGGTTGCTGCACACGGGTTTTTTTGGTTGTACACTTCCGTGTCTCAAATCTAAAGCGAGAAGTCGAAATGTCTGCAGGTAGTTTCTGCAGTAGGCGCACGGACTTTACCTTTACACTTTTTCACATGTTGGTGCAAATTATCAATTCGAGTAAACCTTTTAAGGCACTCATCACAGCGAAACTTCATGCGAGAAGGATTCTTAATGTAATTGCTCCGCTCATGTCTTCGTGCATCATGGGTAAATGCGAACGACGTATCACAGTAGTTGCAAGGATACCATGGTGATGAAGACGAGCCTTTCAGACCTGATACAGATACTGGCATTGCAACAGTAGAACAATTTCCAGGCATACTCTTACGCACATCAATCATTCGCTGTTGCACCGAAACCTTTACTTTCTGCCGCACTGCAGGGCCTTTGCATGTCTACAAGTGATGCTTCAAATTAGCATTTCTTGTAAATTGCTTGCGACACTTAATACAAAAAACATTATACGATATGGTTTCTTAGTACATTCTCTCTTCTCGTTACGTCGTGCATTGCTGATGTTTGAGAAAATCTTGTCGCAATAACAGCACCGATGATCGTTAGTTGTTGACGATTCTCCATCCATTGAAGTCTCCATTGAGGTCGAAACGTCGTTCATCGTGGTTTCCTGCACAGCCAGCACTACCGGCATTAAAGTCTCTTCTGCTGGTGGTACCACGACTGATGAAGTCTCCTCCAATGTTGACGTCGTCGTTGCCAACGGGATCTGCACCGTCTTCGTCGTCGCTGACGTCAAGGTTCTCGTAGACGATGGTACAACGTCCATCAATTTCGTCGTTAAAGTCGGTAAAGATGCCATCGAGTTCGCAAGAACAAGTAATTACGCGAAATATGCACCAGATGAAACAAATTAGGTGATCCTTACACCGTCGTCGTCAGTAACAAACTGAGCGGTCTGCTGTCAAGGACTTGATTATATACGTGCACCGGATGGAATAATACACTAGTCAAATCAAGAACAATTTACTATAATACTAGAGTCAAAACATCATTAAAAATAGAAGCACCATCATTAAAAAGGTAGCTCATTTTGGACGCACCGTCAATAAACAATAAGCACACTCTACAAAACGAAAGCTCTTTTAACGAAAATTAAACTCGGTAGGATGCGATCGTCAGTGTTAAGTTATGATATAATATCTCAATCAGTCATTGACTCCAACAGTCTTCTGGCTCCAAAAGTCATTGGCTCCTACAGTCATTGGCTCTAACTGCCTTTTGTTTCAACAGCTCCAATGATATTTGGCTAGAATGCTACGAATCTAAGAGACTATGAGGCTACAAGGCTACGAGTCTAAAAGGATCGAGCTGGTTACGAGTTATACATGGCGGCGAGACTGCATGGCTAAAAGACCGCGTGGCTACGAAACTACATGTCTATGAAGCTACAAGGATACAAGTCTACTCGGCTCCAAATGACTGCAAGACGACATGGCTACAAGACAACTTGGATACAAAGCTTCAATTCTACGAGTATACAAGACTCCACCGACTACCTTCGAGTGTATAAAGCTCCAACAACTCCAGCAGCATTATGTTATAAGATTACATGACTACTTGTTTACAAGTCTTAGAGGATACTTGGATACGTAGCTACAATTCTACGAGGTCCCAAGACAACATGACTACATGACTACGAGCCATGAGGTTACGAGACTATGTGACTACGAATCTTTAAGTTTACGAGACTGCGAGGCTACAGAGCTACGTAGCTTCTAGAACACAAGTTTACGTGACTGCGAGGATACAGGACTATAAGTCTGCATGAGTACTTGACTAGGAAGCTACACTTCTACAAGGCTCCAATTGCTGCATCTGTCTTCGACAGAATTTTCTTTTTTGCTCCAACTGCACCATCAGCATTATGTTCTAAGATTACAAGGCTACTTGCTTACGTAGCTTCAAGTCTACGAGGCTCCAATGCATCATCGAGTCATGAGCTTATGAGACTGTGCGATTGCGAGTCTTCAAGGTTACATTATCGCGAGGCTATACGACTACGAAGCTTCCAGAAAACATGGTTACGAGACTGCATGGCTAAAAGGCCGCGTGGCTACGAAACTACATGACTCTAATTGACTACAATAGCTCCATTCAGTAGTGAGAGTGAATTTTTCTCATGCAAAGGTACTTGTTGCAAGTAGTTCTGCTTTTCAACAACAGCCACTAGAGTCACGCGCCCTGTCACGTGATGTACACTGACGTAAGGCATGCCACGTGTGCCTGGTCGGATTACAAGGGTAATCTCTAAACCCCTCCCCCACCGCACCCAGCGCATCGTCCTGCCTCGGCGCTGTTATCCGTCGCTGAATGGTCTTGGTAATTTCGTGGACCGCCGCGCGAAGTAGCGAGAATGGATGCCACCATTCTGGACTGTTCGGGTGTCGGGTTGGCCCAGGAAAACGTGACTCGTCACAGCCGCTCTCTTCGGCTCTGGAAAGATGACCCACGAGTACTGAAGCAGTGACGCCGGCCTCTGCGGGAGTTCCGAGCGGATTCCTAGTGAGTCCCGCGAGCGAAGGGAAGTGCGACATTGGCGAATAGGGTGAGGGACCCCCCCCCCTCCTTACCATTGAGAGTGGCGCGACGCGGAGTTCGACTGGATCGTGAGAGTGGGGCGACTGAATGGCGCAAGACTGTGTGCGTGAGGACAGGCGCGTGGTAAGGGGCAAAACACTGTTGAACCTAGCTCCAGTGAGGAATGCGAACTACGGAACCTGACAGACATTGTGTAACGTGCGAATAATTATTTATTACACAGGTCTGCGAAAAAAATTTTTAAAGTTTTTTTGTTAAATGGTTAATATTTGTTTTAATTGTCTTATAGTAATATAAAACGGTATATATATATATATGATATATACCACGTCACATTTATCAGTTTTAGATGATATAGTATTTGAATACGAAAAGGAACAAAACAATAATATAATAAAATGAATGAGAATCATTTTAGAATATTTTATAAAGTTTTATGGTGTCTATAGCTATTAAAATACAACATTAAGGTATACATGAAGAAAACAATTTATAAGTTTTTCTTTTTGAAAAAAAGCTGCGTTTTGTTGGTTTTCGTTTCTGATTTTTTATTTCATCTCTGTGTATCATCCAGCAATAGTCCGTCATCATATTAACGTCCCAATGGCTTTGATATCTTCTTTCCATCTCTTTTATGTCCTGATGAAACAGTTCACCTTGTTCTTCACTGTAGTCGCCTAGATTTTTTGGGAAACAATTAATGTGAGACTTCAAACAATAAATTTTCAAAGTCATATTACAGCCTAAATTTGTATAGGCGTTTAACATTTCCTGGACAATATTTTATATTTGTGTTGCCTAGAAACTTAGATACATTTTTAAAGCCATGCCAGGCATTTCATTCCAAGGTATTCATCACTTTTTCAAATTCTGTATCCCTAATCAGTGTACTGATATCAGGTCCCGTAAATATTCCCTCTTTCAACTTCGCATCAGATAAGCTAGGGAAACATGAACAAACATACTTGAAAGTATTTCCATCTGGCGGTAATGCCTTTACGAACTGTTTGATCAAACCAAGTTTTATGTGAAGTGGTGAAAGCAATATTTTTTCGGGATTCATCAAGCTCGGATTGATGACATTTTTTACTCCAACCTTCAATTCCATTCTAATTTTCCAATCAGTTTATTTCCAATGTAAATTTCTTGCTCTACTGTCCCACTCACAAATATAACAGGGGAATTTTGTGTAGCCTTGCTGTTGACCAAGAAGCATGCATATGATTTTTAAGTCACCGCAAACTAACCATTTGTGTTCGGTGTATTTTATTTTCTCCAAAACCTTTTACAAGTTTTCGTAAGTTTCTTTAAGATAAACTGAATGAGCTACAGGTATCGATGCCAATTTTTTGCCAACATGCAAAAGGACAGCCTTTAAGGTTCTTTTTGAAGAATCTATAAAGAGTCGCTATTCTTGTGTAATGTATTCGATATTGAATTTTTGTATTAAACCGCCAATATCACAGCAAAATACTAAATTATCTTTTTTCTTAAAATACTCCACTAATTCTTGTTTTCTGCGTCGATATCAGTAAAATGTAGTTGCAGCATCTAATAAATTGTTTTATTTTAGTCAAGAACCGAGAAGTTCTGCAGCGTCCTTAGGTAATCCAAGATCCCGTACGAAATCATTCAGTTCTTGCTGTTTTAAAGGTCGAGGGTCATTTGTAGGATGAAAATTTTCACCACTGCTTTGCAGATGATCACTTTGTTCTGAGTTTTGTGATAAAGACGTTTCGAAGCTGTTAGTGTTAGTAGGAACTGGTATGGGTAATTCGGGTCCATGTGGAACTGGCCTTGTTACAGACGAAACATCAGGATACACAATTTTGGCGCGGTTTTTAGAATTATATCCTGTTACAATGGTCAAATATAAATTACAATCATCTGTATTATTTTTTTTTGTTCCCGCCACAACATAGGAATACCGAATGACAATGATTTTGATTTACCGTAAGTCCACTGTCTTAACATAGCTGGCGTACTGTATGTGGAACCCACTATTTCTTTTGGTAACATACCCTCATTCCGAAGTAAACATAATAAGCACTTTTTACAAAGTCTGTTGTTTTTAATCTTTGCTTAACTATTGTATATTGTCCGCAAATATAGCAAAATACATTTGGATTGTTTTCGCAACTCCGAGGAGCCATATTTACAGATTTAATAAAACAATCTTTTATTACACTTTTTTTGCAGTTTAAACCACTATGATTAGTCACAGACTACATAAAACTATTTTTTGATACTTTTTCTCACAGGGGAAAGGCAGGTTAGTAACAATTGACTATAGGATGGTAGGTCAAAGAGTATAGAATATAAATTAATATCAATCATGGAATCAATTTTGTAAAAAAAAAGGCGAACTTACCGATATAACGAACTATTACTAGGGGTATGCAAAATTCGCATTTGCGATAAAACGATTTTTTACGTGAATTTTGACATTTTAACGCGAATAATCACGAATTTGCAATAAAATCATTTTTACGCGAATTTTAACAGTTTAAAACGAATAAACCCGATATCCACATTAAAGGATACTATTTTTACGCGAATCTTAACGTTTGAAAACAAATAAACCCGATATCCATAACTATTTGATTAAATATGCTAAAAATACGTACTTCTGACGAAGTCCGTAACGTAGGCCTAACCTGGTGCAGAATTAGTAAACACAACACGGCTGCCATAATTCAACTAGAGTACGATGCGCTGCTTCCTCTCACACGCGAACATGTGACGATGTTTTTAGTATTTATGGTAATAAAAACGGTGTAAACATGTACAGAGGCGAAATTGAATGTTTTGAATAACTTGAACGATGTAAGCAAAGATGTGAGTATAGTTTGATACACTTGTACACAAAACATCAAACAAATACGCAGTAGCTACACTACACAACACGTTACTCGCTGAGCTCACACAATAATGCAATCAGCAGCAGCAGTGCAGCTGGCAGCCGGCAGGTCGCGCGCGCAGTTACGCTCACGCACACTAACACGAAGTCACAACAATACAAAGCTGTTTACGGCCGTGCCCGCGCGTGGTTGAATACGACAAACTTGTAAACGGTATGAATTGAACTTGCGTGGCGTGGTAGTTGTGCTCTAATACTTACGTGGCGTAGGCCTACATACTTATCCGAAGTAATAAATATTTTAAGCAAAAATGCGTTAATTTACCGTAATTACTTTTGTTGACAAAAATGCCGAAACCTGTAGTGACTGCCAAACAACGGGCCGGAGAGTTTTCACAACACGATTTGTATTCAAGCGATGAAAAAACCATTTTCTGTCGTTTTTGTAATGTGTCTGTGACATGGGACCGCAAAGACTCGTGTGCGAAGCATATTGGCAGTGAAAAACATAAGAAACGGGCAACAGAAAGTGTGAATAACTTAGTGAGCGTAGCTTCTTACTGTGTTGTTTTTAATTGATATTCATTTATTTTAAGTTAACTTTCATTTTAAATATTGTTTGCTGTGTTGATTAAGTGTTGTAATAATTTTGAAGCAGTAAGTTACAGTAAGCAGTTTGCCAATGGTTTGAAGTGAACAATTCAGTGAGTACAGTAAGTATTTAAACAGTGTTGTTAAGTAACGAATTACAAGTAATCGGATTACTTGTAACGATTACTTTTCAAGTAATTTATACTTGTAACGAATTACATTTTAAAAATGTAATTCGTACTAGTAATCGGAATACATAACATTAAATGTAATCGTTACATTAAGGTAATCGATACTTTATATTTACTTGCCGTTACTTTTATTCTCGGGACGTATAATGAATACAATTAATAACAAGAAGAACATAAATTTTTGTTTTAGTAAAGTTTATAATTTTAGGCTTGAAGTGCTACGATCGTATGCACATCTATGATCAAAAATGACAAAGCACAGAAGTGGCTTGTCAGGTTCTAGATATCTTTGCCTTCTTGTCTTCACTTTGTTTACTTGTGTTGTGTCCATGTCCACTACTCGCAAACGCATCGCAATCATGGATGGTATAGGTAACCAAAGTGATACTGCGACAAATTCAAATGCTGACGAAGTCGTTAATAATGAAGATAGAATTTTTCCGTTTACTTACCTTGATAAATATTTTGAATTATCTGGGAAGCAGAGCAAAGAGAATATGTCTGTGAAGTGTAAGTTATGTTTGGGAAATAAATTACTCAGATCAGCATGGAGCACTGCTTCAAATTTAAGGAAACACATCACGGTAAGCAAACTAGATAATGAATTTTATTAATGATATGTATTAACACTGTTTTTTACAACATTTACTGACATTAGCTACTGTATTTCCACAATTGTAAGTCACCCTGCATTATAATCCGCAACCCAATTTTTAAGCCCATTTAAAGGGGAAATACATTTTTTAACCTTCGCCTTCGTCTATAATTGTTTATTTAATTATTTGTGGTCAACGGGAGGCCATTTGTACACGCACGTGGTATTTTATTCTTGAGATGTTTTTCGAGGTTATCTCTGGCGCCACGCTAGCACAACCATCTGGCAGAGCAAGGTCATTTATATACAAAATGTAGCGCACACCCACGTACGCCGCGTCACAGAAAAGAACTTTGCGACGATTTATAAGAATATTATTTTTGTTTTCGACTGCACTTAAAACGGTTGGTGTTACGAGATATGATAGCAGTTTTTAAACAATGAGAAACAGTATGTCAACTTTTGTAAACACAAAATAAATTTTCTTCCAATGTAGCCCGCACCCTTGTTTTTAGGCTAACAATTCTGTAAAATTGTTCGGCTTATAATTGCGGAAATACGGCATGTAACACTTAATGCTCTTAACATGTTGAAAATGGGTAGTTTTACCTTGCATTGATAATATTCACATTTTTTTTTATCACGAGGTCATAATTTTGACATTGGTTACACTGTGAATTTCAGAGAGTTCACCCTACAAAAATAGGTGAAATGGAGATCTTGCAGGAAGTAACCAAGAAAAGAAAGGCCATCAACGAGGCAACCAATTTGCCAAACTCCAAGAAACAAGCTTTGTTGACATTTTCACAAAAAGGCTCTGGTGCAAGTCAGGCAACTGTGGACAGGCTGATTTTGAACTTTGTGTGCAGTACTCTCCAACCATTTTCTGTTGTAGAAGATGAGTCATTTGTGAATCTTGTGCAATGTTTAGCACCAGGTCGGTCTGTAATGTGTAGGCAGACAATGGCTGTACGCCTCAAAGAATGTTACGAAACGCTAAAGAAGAAGCTAATGGCGGAACTAGCTTTAGTTTCTAATGTAGCAATCACAGCAGATTGCTGGAGCCATTTTAGCCGAGCATATCTCGGAATAACAGTCCACTGGATAGACGAGGAAACTCTTCAACGTAAATCAGCCATGTTAACAATCGAAAGACTTGTTGGAAGACACACCTATGACATCTTGGCTGCCGCCATTCACAAGGCACTCAGAGAATTCCATATACACAATAAAGTGTTGGCTTGTGTCACTGATAATGGCTCCAACTTTGTAAAGGCTTTCAGGTATTTATTATATTTATTTATTTAATATTACATTTTTTAAATAATGATTACTTCATATTTATTAATGGAATGGTTTAATTTATTTCTAGCATGTTTGGTTTACACTCGCAGACAGATGTTAAAGAAGATAAAGATAATGACGATGAATTAGAGATTGTTGATGTGTCAAGTATTTTGGATGAAGGTCAAAACGAGTTCCATTACGTTCTACCTCCCCATCAACGTTGTGCAGCACACACCTTGAACTTAGTCGCTGTAAAGGTATGATTTTAATGAGTATTAAAAATTTAAATTGCTAGTTTATGTAAACAATTTTAGAAGTTTATAATTTAGTAATTTGCCTTTAAACATTTGTATTAATTTTTTAGGATAGCCAAAATGCAGAAAGTGATCCAGCATTCAAAAAAGTGGCCAGATCTACATTTGCTCGCTGTCAAGCCCTCTGGAACAAACAAAGAAGTACAGTTGCAGCTGATTTAGTAAAGGAAATATTTGGAAAATTGCTTTACACACCTTGTGCTACTAGATGGAACAGTTTGTATGACAGTGTAAACTGTCTCTTGTCTGTTGTTCAGCAACATGGAGAAGACATGCTTGATAAGCTTGTAGATGGTTTAGGATTGCCACGATTTCGGCCTGCGGAATTGGCTTTTTTGGTAGAGTATGCTATGGTAGGTAATATTTTTTTTTTACATATTATAGATGTGTTATTGTTATACCAAATAATTTGACTCTGCTGCGAGAGTTTAACTTCTGTAGTTCTATTTCAGCATTAGTCAACTAATTAACTCATAGTTATTTTTATTTATGCTAGTACTAACTTCCTACATCATTTGAAAACCTTAAATCTCAAGATGACATTGTACATAATGTTTTCTCTTTTTCTTATATACATGACAGTTGGTGCGCTAACAAAATAAAATTGTTTTTAGTTGAATATTTTAACAAATAGCTTTGTAGCCTAGTCATAATGACTGAAAACTGATTGTCAGTTATATTAGTATTCAAAGCTAATATATTTATATTTTACTCATTATTTAATATTCTACATTTTTTATACATATTTAACTAACCGAGCTGATTAATTTTCTCTTCATGTTGGTTTAATGTTTTATAAAATTGTACTATTGTGATATATTATAGATATACATAAACACACGTGTGTGTATATATACACATACACACACGTGTGTGTGTGTGTATATATACACATGTGTGTATATGTTTGTTTCTTTTTGTATGACATATCACATGACAACTTGTGTCGCTTGCAATATTTTATATTTTGAATATTTTTGCAGGTAATGAAACCACTGGCACTTGCCTTGAACATACTTCAAGCGGAAAAAAACATGTTCGCTGGTTACCTGCAGCCAACAATAACAAGTATTTTAAGGGAACTTGGCAAAAAGATGAACGACAGCAGTGTTGTTTATTGTAGACCTTTGGCCAAAGCATTGCATGAGGGTGTAGACAAGCGTTTCGGTTCAATTTTGGAAGATAATAAATTGACAACAGCTGCCGACCTCATTCCATCACTTAAATTTTCTTGGCTGGAAGGACAACAGAAAGAGGAAGCTGTATCCTCCTTCAAAAATGAAATTGATGCCTTCGCTAGTGGTGCAAGTTCTGCTTCTGTTATGACAGAAGAAAATGTGAACAGAGACGAAGAGGCAATTTTTCTCAACATTTTGACTACATCAGTTTCACCTGTCTTGGAGGAAGTAAATTCCTACTTAATGAACAGCCATAGCGACTTACAGTGTCTCCAACATTACCCTATCCTAAAATCTGCATTTTTAAAATTTAACACGTCGCTGCCGTCAAGTGCTCCCGTTGAGCGTCTTTTTAGTGTTGGTAAAGATGTTTTTGCCATCAAGAGAGGGAATCTATCTGATGAGAACTTTAAAATGCAATTGTTTTGTAAGGTCAATTACAAAATTTAAAGAGTGTTACTTTTATTACAGGTAGTGACTTGTATGAAGTAATTTGATGTTATTGAAGCTATTTTGTCCTAAAATATTATTCATTTAATTAAAAATAATAAATTTAATCATTACATGAAATCATTTTTTTAACAAAACATATATGTATGTTTATTAATGTAACAGTGTGTAAAAAAATTTATTCGTAAGTCAGTTTTAAAATGGTAGCGGAAAGTAATTGTAATTGTAATTGTAATTTTACTGATTACTTCTATGTAAAGTAATTTTTACTTGTAATTAGTTACATTGTCGCCACAGTAATTGTAATTGAGCCCAATTACTTTTTCCGAGTACTTTTAACAACACTGTATTTAAATAAGAATTGAGAAATGACTTCATACTTCTCCAAATACTGGACATTCAATTTTAATTATACCTCTTTAAATGTCATCTTTTTAAATATTAAGTAGTTAGTTTTTGGTGTGTATTAAGTGTTAAAACAATTTTCACGACACTTGAGATATGAAATTGGTATTACTGTTATCCATTTTGGTAGTCAAAATAACCCCTCTTTCAGAAAAAAATAACACCGATTTTCCAGAAAAATAACCTCGAATTCTGTGAACAAATAAACACGAAAAGTGCATACCCCTAACTATTACATATTTATCTATATGCAAAAATAATGTGACGTGATACGTTAAAACAAAGTTTATAGGCTATTTTCTATAAACAGACCAACATCTACATGTTTGTGATTAATTTATTAAAAAAACTTTTTCATCGCAGACCTGTGTTATTAATGTAAAAATTAGTAATCAATAAAACTGTAGTAAACATTTTGGGCTATCCCTTACGAACCCATTCCTCCCCACATAAAACGTAAAAGTATGTATATTAGAGTTTTTGTCAATTTAAGAAGGACACGGCGAAGAGAACCACGATAGCGAAACATTGCTATTAATGAGTGGGATGGGGGTGGGGTAGATAGGCCCGTTAGGAAACAGGTGTTTGATTGTAGAGCTTAGCATAGATTAATTTTCTGATTTTTATTGATTTTTATTTGTATAATGTACCTTTTAAATATAAAGTGAGTGTTTGTTGCTTATAGGTGATAATAATGCTAGTTTTGTACCAGTTACAATTGTTTGCAATTTTCCGCACCTAATATTTGTTAGAGTTTTGGTGATCCTATTTACTACAGAAACATTTTTTCGTAATTCTAGTAATATCTTAATTTAATATTTAAAAATTATATTATAATTTACTGTTACTAATCGGGTTGTTTCAGTCTGAGTGTATAATTTTTATTTTATAATCCCAGACTTTAAACTTTTTTTTGTGTCCTTTGATAAAGTAAAACTAATGGATCTGTTAAAAATAAAGTTAATGTCCCTGATACAGCTCTATATATATATCATAATATTTTATATTTTTAGCGGTTTGAAGCCACGTAATATTAGCTTATATATATATATATATATATATATATATATATTTATATATATACTAATAATACGTGGCTTCAAACCGCTCAATTTCAGAGTATTGCTAAAATATTATCATTTATAAAAATGTGATTAATTCCCGTTACTTTTACTGAATAAAAAGACAAAATAAATTTTCACATTCATTTAATATTTATTTCATAAAAAATTGTTTAAGAATAATGTTTTTAGAGTTACTAAGATATATATTAAAAATTTTGCTCAAAATATTGATTTATTTATCTTTACCTACCTACTAATAATAAATCTCTTCGAGGCAAAAATTCTGTACATTGTATTAAGTGGTGAAAAAATATTTGAAATGACTAAATTACATTATTGAGAATTCAAAAATATAGTTTTTAAAATCTTTGTCTGTTTGTTTGTATGTCTGTTTCTTCGAACATCAACTGAAAACTATGGTGGGGCTTTTGACGAGGTTTTTTTTCAATGGAAAGTTTTTTGGCTAACTTAGAAACTAGCCATGTCTAAATACAGAATCACACCCCTAAGGAGGGGGAAAGGGGGCAAATATGGTTTAATGATTGTTTATTTTATGTCTGAAAAAGTTAAAGCTTAAGATAATGGGTACTAATAATTTACATTTGAAAACGCCCATCAATATTTTTTTTTATATTTTTTAAAAATTAACCCCTATGAGTTTAAAAAGTATGTTTTAAAATTTAATAATTATATGTCCGAATTTATTTAAGTGTAATGAATGATTGTGGGTACAAAATATGAACATTTTAAAACTTACAACAACAATTTTTATACTTGGCGTAATTCAACGCGTAAGGGGTTAACAAGAGGTAAGTACCTATGTTTCAAATATTAATTATTGTAACCCCGTAGTTAATTAAGTGTAATTAATGATTTCAGGTAACAATAATAAACATACAAATACTTACAATAACGATTAATTTTTTCGTGAAATTCAATCCCTAAAGGGTGAAAAATAAGTATTTTTTAAGATTGTTATTTATATCTCATAACTTAATTAGGGTTAATAAATGATTTTGGGTACAATAATAAACAAACAAAAACTACTAACCTCAATTTTTATATAGTGTGAAATTCAAATCTTGAGTTTTGAAATGGGAGTAGGTATGTCTGTTTTTAAGATTAATAACTATATCTCTAAATTTAATAAAGCGTAGTAAGTGATATTGGGTAGCAAAAATTAACTCACAACAACTGACCACAACTTTTATATTTTGCGAAATTCAACTTTTAATAAATGAAAAAGGTAAGTATTTTTAATTAATAATCATATCTCCAAATTAAATTATTAAGAATACTAAAAAATAATTTCTGCCAATAATAAGTATACGAAGACTACCGACTTCAATTTTACCAAAATTGGATACTAATAATACATTTACTAAATCTACATATCACTGTTATATCATTTTGGTTTATTTAAACTCTATAGTTGGTAAAAGGGGTTATTGTGTTTTTAAAACAAACAAAAAAAGTAAACTTTATTCATAACTAGAAGTAACCTGCATCTAAATTTACGTACTGCGTATTTTTTGCCTTTATGAAAATTCGACTTTTAATGGGATAGTAACAGCGTATGCTTTCATTTATTTAAAAAAAAAATTTCTCCGTAACAATTGAGTTTTATGTAAATTATATGGTAAAAATAATAAATAACAATTATTTTACTTCGTTGCAAGAATCATCCCCTAACGGGTATAATTGGATAACGTTAGGAGAAAAGAAATAATGCATATTTCTGAATTTACTTGATCTAAGGGTTAGATATTAAAAAGGAAAAAAAAACAGCACATAGAGTAACGAAATGTATTTTTTTCCAGTTTTTTTTCCAGGTTTCATCCTTTAAGAGTGGGGAAAGGGAGTAAGATATGTTTTATCATAACAATTCCTCAACTCCATAGCAAATGAAGCTGCATGTAAGAAACCTAGCATAAATAACATAAATAATTAATCATGTAGAGTTCTTTCATAATATAGGCATTGAAACCTGGGCACGTAAGTTTTTATAGTAGTAAATCATATATAGCTACAAGCAAACTAATATGAATGTAAAAAAAGAACAAAAATTTAGTAAAAATTATGATTTAATATTATTTTTAACCTTTACCAATTAGCTGTATTCGACGTTAAAGGTGTAAAAAGGTAATTGATTTTTTTTTATTGAAAAAGTCTTATCTCTGAAGCTTATCAAGCAGAATGTAAGTTATGTAGTATTATTTACAGACATTCAACATCTACCAACTATTTCTTCCAACATGCTGAAGTTCTACTTTTCAAAAGATGAAATTTTGAAAATGTTTTAACATTAAAAAATAATATATTTTGATAAAATCTAATTTAATTTAGGAATTTGATGTGTTTAATAAACATACTGTTACGAACGTAGGCAGGACTGCGACGCTCGCCAGGTTCGGAGCTGTCTGGCGGCCCCGCACGCCCACTGACGTCACGCGGCATCCATTGACGCAAGGCATGCCACTCGTGCCTGGCCGGATTACAAGTGTCGTCGCTACCTATCCCCCTCCGCTCCCAACGCTGTTATCTATCACTGAACGGCCTTGGGAATTCCGCGGACCACCGATTGTAGCAGCGTGAATTGAAGCCGTCTTTCTGGACTGTTCGGGCATCGGGTCATCCTAGAAAAACGCGACTCGTCACGGCCGCTCTCGTCGGTTCGAGAAAGGCGCCTCAAGTACTTAAGCAGTGACGCTGGTCTCCGCGGGAGTAACGTGAGTCCAGCGCCGAGTGTGGCGTGAGTTCCTAAAGTTAGGATAGTGGCGCGATGTGGAGCGACGGAATCGAGAGAATGCAACCGAGTGTTGCGAAACTATGTGTGGGACAGGCGCGAGTTAAAGGGCGAATCACTGTTGAGCCTAGCTCCAGCGAGGAGTGCAAACTGCGGAACTTGACATACATTGAGAGATTTGAGAATAAACATTTTTAAGTACTAGTGATTTCTGATCGGACATTCATAAGTATAATTATTTATCAATGTTAATATTAGTAATTAATAAAACTGTAATAAAACTTAATTGGACTAACCCTTACAAACCCAGTTCTCCCCACATAGGTCGTAACAACAAAAAAACTTACCTTCTCTAAATCCCGCCGCACACGGTACAATATTCCTTACAATATTGTAAGCTAGGAGTCGTACTGGCTCTACTACTAGTTTCATCACTCGAATTCAAACTGGATACTAGTAGCTGTACGAGCTGGGCTACTGGTTTTGCGTAATAGACTGCGTCCTATTTTCGTTGCTTGGTGTGTTCCAATATTTAAGGAGTGGCCAATCAGAACTCACGAAAACAGCATAATGAGTTGTTTACACTTTTAAGCGCGCATGTCGTGATAAACATGGACGGAAAGAAGAGGAATAGTGACCAAATCCTCGTTTTGATAAATGCATACAAAGAAGAGCCTTGTTTGTATGTAGTAAAAAATGTGAATTATCATAATAAAAATTAGTTGTGGAGAATATTCTCTTAACAAAACTAGTAAGGCAGCTAGAATAGTGTGCAGCAGAAACTTGTAGCGCACCTAGTGTTTCAGCTTGTAGCCTACACAGTACAGAAACCAGTAAGCATTCTAGTAAGCAAACTAGTAGAAAATATTGTACCGTGTGCGGTGGGCTTTACTCAACATTTTCCGAAATTTCACCTCTTAAGTTGTAACAGGAGTTAATATTATTAAAAAAATTAATGGGATCTAAATAATCATTATTGGTTAAATTATTTTTAACTAATACAAATATGTTGATTATAATTATTTGGGAGTTCACCACTGCAATTAAAAAAAGTTTTATGTTCGGTTTTTGTTTAAGTTATAGTAAGTAAACTAAGAGTCAGCTAATAGTAAGTTGTTTACTTAATTTGATATCTGAATTTTATATTTTAAATAAAGATGTGAATTTATTAATTCGTATTAAATAATGGGAGTAATTTGTAATAAAGTAAAATTATTTAATAATTTTAAGAAGATATATTACAATATTAAATTAAAGTTTCAGTGTAAACGATGGCATAAACATTGTTTAAATAATTTAAGTGTAAATGTTGTAATGGTTTTTAAATTGTCTACCTCATTAAATGAAAAGGAGGTAAGTGTGATTTCATCAAGGTAAAATATATCTTCGAATACTCTGAAACAGAAGTTTAAAAATCAGATAGTTAATCTATACTTAAATAAAGCTTACGCATAACTACTTCAAAAATATAATTCTTAAACATGTATGTTATGAAATAAATATTTTATGCATCAGAAAATTATTTTTGTCTATTTATTAAGTTAAAATGTTTGGAATTACTAACGTAACTTTATAAATGGTAAGATTTTAGCAACACCCTGAAATTTTGCAAGAAAAACCGCGGGTTATTACATATTATGAAATAAAAGCATAATAATTAAATTCTAATTAACCGTATTGTAAATGTTCTGCTACCCTTTAGAGATTAAAGCATTTGGGTTATTTCTATAGTATTTTAATTTATTATGCAGCTTAGGGACCCTTTAGGGCAAGCAAATGTTTACCATGTGTCAGTTTAAACTTGGTAAATAGATTTGGAGCATGCAGTGAGTGTTTGGATTGAGATGGGACCGGCCTAAACTTAGACGCATGGAGCTAATGTCTTAGCCATGTGTAGTAGCTAGTGACGTGTATGTAGAATGTAGTGACTGTGACATGAGTGCTAGCAGCAAGTGACTAACATGTAACAGCTAGTGTCTGTCCTGCGTGTAATGCTGGTGACAATGTCACGTGTAGCAGCAAGTGAACCTGTCACACAACGGCTAATGACTGTGCCAAGTGTAGCAGAAAGTGACTGTCACATGTTACAGTTAGTATCTGTGTTACGTGCAGAAGCTAGTGACTAGACCACGTGTAACAGCTAGTGACTGTGCCACGTGTAGCGAAAGTGACTCTGTCACATGTAACATGTAGTGTCTGTGCTGCTAAGGAAAGTGCCACATGTAGCAGCTCGTGACTGTGCTACGTGTAGCAGCTAGTGACTGTGCTACGTGTAGCAGTAAGTGACGGTGTGGAAACTGTCCTTCCCTTTACAAAACAAGAACAGTGACGTCCCCAACTCTCTGTGGACGGTCTTAACAAACGAGCAAAAGTTAGAAAAATATTTACTTATTTTATTCCGCGCAAAAAAAAAAAAAAAAAAGAGAAAATAAATCTTACCCAAATACTGCCCACGATTCAAGTGCTGGGCCATTTAAAAATATTTTAATGAGAATTAAAATTCCGAACGTGAACGGACAATGTTCACTACCCAAGACCTTAAATAGGGATGATAAAAGTACAAATAAATTAAAAATTTATCCAAACATATTTTATATACCTTTAAAGATCTTACAAACATTTACAAATAATCTGATCAGCTTCCTGGATATAATTAAAGACGTCTTACGCAAAATTATACTACTTATTAAAATACGATGTATAAAAAATAAATATTCCATCAAAAAACATACACGCGAAAAAAATCCCATTAAATATAAACATGATTGTCCATTATAAACTTTATCACTGGGCAGTATGTTGGGAAACTCTGGGGAGACCTCCAAATTCTAAATAAATACTAGCTAAGGTGTGCTTTGACAGTAACAATGACATTTATTAAACATATAAATTACATGGGGCTCAGCGTGCAGATTAAACAATTACATTTCACAATTATGTTAAATCCTTTACGATGGCTCACTTCTGCTGGAAGGCTGACTCCCTAGTTGACCCCTAGCTGGAAGCTAAGAAGAAACAGTATGAAACTTTCATCAAATAATACAGGAAACAATTTCTAACATTCTACTTTTAAAAGGGAGCCTTCAAAATGCCCAGCACTCAAAATAATGGAGAACAATCCACATTTAAACAATAAGCACCTTGATATAAATTACAACTAACATGTTGACAAAAAATTAAAGAGTTTCCATTTACCAAGCACTTAAACAACAATTTTTACATTTTATTTACTTAATCCATAAACAATAACTACTGAATATTCGCTCTGTGACGACACAAACATCTTATATTAACTTTAGTGCAAACAACAAATAAACAATATGAATTAACAGTGTCATCTGACTGGGACATGAATTATTTGCTTTTATATCAGTTACATTTTCCTACTCGGAAGTGAATCCAGTCCGGTTTGGTGGGCGTAAAATATGTAACTCCACTCGCCTGGTCAGTTTTAGTAGTTCAGCTTGTCACCCTCTGGTGACCAGATCGAAGGCGGCTTTCATCGGACCGATGTCGGTCCGATGACGCACAGCAACTGCGACCGCTCCAATGTCCTCTCTGCTGATGGCGGCCAGGGGCAGCCTCACCCGGTGGTCCGGGTCACACGGGTACTTCTCGGTGACGTCGCTCGGACAGGCAGCTCGGGCGGTTCGCCCACTCGTCCGCGATGGCTTCTCAAACTGCAACTGGAGTCTCTCTGAACACTCGTTTACAACAAACAGAATGGCGTTTTCTACTATCTGCTCAGAGCGTCTTTGTTGTTAGTCAAGTCCAATTCGTCCGTCACACTTCTGGCAATGTCTGCCACACCTCGCCCCGCACATTCGACAACTCGCCTCTCAATAACTACCAGCGGTAATAGAACATTACCACCATGACCAATCACTCGTATGTCTCACTGCCATACCACACGACGAAAGTTTCTAAGTACGGAAGCGTTGTACTTTATCGCTTCATCTTCCAGAGACCATCCTGGCATGGCTGCCTCCTCCAGCAGCGTGAAGTCTTAGGCGGGTAAATCCAGTGACGATCCCATGTAGTCGGCGTGGTTCTGTTACTGAGACTGATGGCGCTGACAAGCCCACTTCCTTATATACCAGAAAAGAACAGCCAGGACATCCGGTTCGTACTTACGAATCACCGTTCAGTGATACGGTTCTATTCTGGGCGTTTCGCCGATGGTCTCGGCAACGACTCTTGGAGGCCCGGGTTACGGGTCAAATGATTCGGATCCCGGTACCGGGTTCCGGCTTGTTCCTTGGCGTAGACGTGTCACGTTGTTAGGATGGCCCAGTTCATGGGTCTTGGGTCACGGTTCAGTGAACCGTGTCTCTTTCAGTCGATTCAACTTGGCTCTCGCCATGACTGACTGGATCACTGGTCACCGGTCTTCATTCTCGGGACACGGGTCACTTCCAGTGTTTGACACAGAAATCACGTGTAGAGAATAATTAAACAACAAACGTTACCGTGTGTGATGACACTGGTAACAAGTAAATAACCTAAACAGAATTATACTTTAAAAATAGGCTCTAAAGTTTATATCGGGAGGCGAGCTTTTTATGACCAAATTACGACAGTTCCTAAAGATAGTCACGTAATACTTCGAGGGCATGAGTGACGACGATGTTCATAGAGACGACTGTCTGCAGCACAGTAGTGGCACGCACTATGAAAGGGTTAGATGGGTGGAGCAGCGCCTAGAACTGGGCGCAATGCTTTTCTGACACGTTTTTCACTATAAACGAGTTTCATAACATTATATCCCAACAAAATAGCATATTTATGCTTTCCTAAATTACGCCTTTAAATAAAACGTGATTAAGAACAAATTTCTTGTTAACACAAATCATTATCATTCATGTAGTCGTAGGAACACTGCTTTATTGCCGACTATATTTCAATTGGGCCTGTCCAAAACACGTAGCCAGTCATTATCAGACAGTTATCTGAACACCAAATCAGCGTAAAAAATTACGTGAATTAACTAAAGCAACCAAATACAAAAAAAAATTAGGTCTCTGTCAGTTCCACTCGTACACATGGCGAAGTGAGTATTCACGCACAATGCACGGGCTTGTAAATGTTGCGGCCAGTATCAGGTCTTGCCAAGTGCACCGCTCGTCATGTGGTCGGGCGCCCTATTGGGTAACCGAAGGCTGGCAGTGCGCGGGGGATTTGTGGCTGCCTGGGGGCGGCCTAGCAGCGCCAACTGCTACCGACCGCGTCCCGCGGGTGGCGGATACGGGAGCCCAGCCCGAGTGTTGAAATCTCAGTGGAGTGACTATGAATAACCAATAGCAGTCTGCGGACCAATGGCCGGCCTGTGGAGTCGTTATTACGGTTATCGGGGTGAAAGGTAGCCTGAATGCAGCTCGGCGCGTGGCAGGAAGCAGTTCCGTCGGCGAAGGCACCGCAGGGGAGCTCGATGTGCCCTGGACGCGAAGTGTAGACGAACTGCGGGCTGGAACTGGCGGAACTGTGGACTGCTGCACGCGCAACGGAACTGAACAGCATCGGAACTCTGAAGGAAGAGATGGCGGCGCCTTCAAGTTGGGGCCCTGCTGGAGCCAGTGGTAGCCTGGGCTGCGCGACCTTCAACCGTCCCGGGATTTGGAGGACAAGAGGGTCCGACTCGCAAGATACTTCATTCGCCTGAACGACTTACCCCCACCCTGGCTTGAAAGGTCGTTGGCTGTTGACTGGAAGAAGGAAGATGAAAATGGCACAATGTCATGCTGCCTTTCGCTCCGTGCGCCCGCAGTTCGAGCCGGTTTACTGGCTCGTCTGCCCACTTCTGTTTTAACTGTGGCTGCCTGGGCAGCTGGGCTGGGCTGACGAGTGAAGTCGCCCGCCCCTGGGGGCGCATGCGCCCCTGGTTAATAATAACCCAGGAGTTCCCAACCTTTAAATGCGGGCCGCAAGGCCCAAGCACCCAAATCCAGCATGGTTGATTTTTCAGCCCCTCCAACTCTTCTTACCTGGACCGTTCTTCCCTCTTGTCCAGTAGTTACCTGCTTGCTTAATGCATGTTATTTGATCCCCGCATGACCCAGCCCAGGGTTTTCCCTGTGTCTATGCAGGTTTTACCTGGGTCACATTAGCTAGCTTTTAAGCTAGGCGACCAATGGGGCGTCAGTCATGGCACCAATTGCAGCCATCGCTTGCCAGTAAACCCCAATAAGCACACGATGCACGCGCCCTTGTCCTGCATGGTTAAAAACCCGCATGGTAGAGTGTATAGGCTTCGGCCTGAGGCACACTTAGGTCCTCTCCTAACCTGGACCCTCCCCTTACACACTTAGAATAATTTAAGCTAGGAAAAAAAATCTGTCTGTCCTGGTCCGCGCGGAGAACCACTGCAGCACTGTCACGCGTGACGTCACTGCCTCGACAGCGCGCTCCCAAGCGGCAGTTGCATGCAGCAACGGAATCGTAAACGTATATTACTTAAACCTAAATATTTAACTTACAATAAAAAAATATTAAATAATGAATTTAAATAATAATACAATTTAAATAAAAATACGGGAAACTAATTTAGGAAATAATTCGTTAACGAAATACTTAAAGTTGAAATAAGCTTTTACAAATCTGACTGCCAAAAGTAATATGCACAAAAAAGGCCGCATGTCTACACTGTCACATGTTACAAAGAGCGTTTGTAATGCGTGTATCAGCTAGTGACTTTGCCACGTTTAGCAGTAAATGATTTTGTCCCTTGGTATGGTTAGTGTCTGTGCGGCTATAGCAGCAAGTGACTCTGTAACTTGTTACAGCTAGTATCTGCAGCACGAGTAGCAGCACGTGACTCTTGTCACATGTAACCTAGCTAGTGACTGTGCCACGTGTCGCAGCAAGTGACTGTGATGTGTGTTGCAGCTGAACCCGGATGGCTACAGCTCGCACACGTCTCCCGCGCACCGCTTCGCGGCCCACCACGACTTGCTCGGAGACCACTGCCCGCCCAAGAATGCTAAGTGAGTTACTTTTGGTAACTAAAATTATATTTGAAAGAAAATATTGAAGTTGTTTGAATATTGAGTGATAAGGATCATTTCTAAATTCCTTCTTTTTATCGGTATGATTATGGTTTTATGGTATTTGGAAGTATAAGATGTTTTTTTTTTTTTTTCAATTTGGTGTTTAGTTTGTAAATATTTTAACACATTATCAAATAAGATTAATAGTAGTATGTACAACCTTCTTCACTAAGGTTTACATAAAATAAATTTTACAAGTAATCAAAGTTTAAGTTTCAAATCCATTAAATAAATAAATGGTAATTATCATTGAAATTAATGGCTCATTTTAAGTTCAATAAGGAAAAATTATTTTTTAACAATTCTTTTAAAAAAATTAGTTTAAAAATTTATGTGTTTTATGTTCTCAGTTCAATTCGAGATTTAAAATTATTGGTCAATTAAAATTTATTTTTTTGGTAATAAATTACGTTAGAGAAATATTTTAATAAATAATTTTTTTTTAAAAAAATATACATATTTCTACAGGCACACACATTACATGTAGATGTTTTAGAAAAAAAAATAATTTTTTATATATTTTTCTTAAGCTTTCATGTTTATCAAAATAAAGTAACTATCACTTCTGATACACTTTTTGTATGTTTAGTTTTAACCTTATTTAAATATGTTTGACAGTAACTACTTACTTTATTGTTTGTAAACATTAAGCCTTTAATAATTTATATCTTGTCAAGGAATTGAACATTTAAAAAAGTCGTTTATTGTTAGCATATCTAAAAACTTTAAATATGATATTATACTTAAAACAATTCAAATATTCTTACAATGAAAACATATAGGATTATAAAACATAGTAATCTAACATCACTGAATTTCAGAAATAATTTAATAATAGTGTAGCGTCAAAAATTCAGAGATATAAACCACTATATTTCTACATTTTATTAATAATTTTAACTAGTAGCTTGCCCCGAATTAAGACCTCGCTATGGTCTGTTCTTTGAGATTTTGTAAATTTTAACCATAACTTATAACTAGCATTTGTAATGTTTAACAAAATCGAAAAACCAACAACTTAATATTACTCAAAACGTAGATAATAGTAAAATTTTTTTAAAAGTACAAGCAATGTACATATTCCTACAAAAGTTACAGTCGACTTAGTGAAAAGAGGATTTCCAAACAACTAGAGCATTTGGTGTTGGTATGTGTGTACGTATATGTGCATGTGATTTTGGCTGACAATATTTCTTGAACTGTTGATGGCATTTTTATAAAATTTGGTAGGTAGGCGGGTATAGCCAATGGAGTTGTTTATTTCGTGTATGGGCAAAAATGTTGTAGGTTTTTTTTAATATACATAATTAACAATTAAACATTAAGTTTTCAAATATATTATCATTACTTTAAATTCTGTTTTGATATCGAATTAAGATAGTGTCCATGGAGATCAAGATATTGAGTGCTCCAAAGTGAAGTAAAGGAAATTACAAGCAATTAAAAGTAAATGAACTTTATTTATGGCTTGGAAACCAAACAATATATTGTCAGTAGTATGTAAATGGACATTATAGACATCGCGAAGTCTCAATTCGGTTAAACTACATTTTTGGTTACATTTAATTACTTTTGGTTTTCTGTAGTTCACTTTGAGGCATGCAGCATCATGATCTCTCTGTGGACACTACCCTGCTTGGATTCAAAGTTGGAAATTAAATCCAGTTAAATTTAATTGTTTCCATTTTTATTTGTTTGCCTTTGTTGCAAGAACTATCATGATTTCTTTGGACACTATCCTCTTAGGTTTCCAGCCAGAAATTAAAGTTATTCGTTTGATTTAAAAGCTATTTGTGTTATTTTAAATGTATCAAAAACCCCTCCACTTGTTTTACTTATACTTGATTTTATATATATATATATATATATATATATGATCTAACACTTGAAAAACAGTAAAACAAATTTTTTAACAATTGTATTTGTAAAGTACTCTTAATAATTATGAAAACAAAGGTACATCGTCCCCTCTTATACTCAGTTACTGTCATTCCATATAAATAAAAATATATATGATTGATTATTTCCACTCCTATAATTGCCTCATTGGTGATATCAGCAACAAGGAAGGTCAGTGATAATGTCCTTGTTCCAACCCTTACCTCTTAATCTAGCTATACATGCACAGGTGTAGTTTATCCAGTTGCTGTTTTGAGTCTGTTTGGGATAGGTGTTCTCCTGGGTTGTTCCTTACTCATCATGTCTATTCGAACTAAAGATGCTGATGCTCCCCTTTTAACAGTAAGTTAACACTATCGGCCATTGATCGATATGATCATAACCTCTATGAAGTAAGGATACGGACAATACCTTAGGGGCTACCATTCCCTGTAGAGCTGGCATGTGACCCCTCACACCAACTACTGCTCGTTTCCCTGTTGCTTTTTCTGCTGCTCCTCTAGTGAAGTCCTCCTGTATGTCGGGAAGATCCACTGAATCTGTCCCATTTCTTAATGGACGAATCGCCCCGGACGTCCTCCTGCTTTCATATCTGGCAACCTGGAGTTTAATTCAGTAGCTTTTGAGTGCCATAATAATATCCCCTTCATTAGCGTTATTTCTCACATTTCCTCCATAGTAGTGCTTCAGCCCAGCTTTTCGTGTCCTGATGCTTGTGTTACTTGAACAGTGTGCTGGTTCGATTTCCAAGGCATTGACCAAAGCATCGCATCTCATCCTTTGCCGAGCCAAACGGACACTGTGTTGTACATTCACAACTCTGAGTCAGTCTATAGCACTGATGGCTAGTTCATTCCGGAACTCTGCAGGAAATTTTGGATAGGAGATATGCATGAGTTACTCAATGTGAGCTTCAAATTTCTGGAGTATTTCCGAGGATCGCTGTTGATGTGTTTTGAAGGCCATTCTATATACACCACGCCCATCGGTCGGTCACCATACCTCATGTCTAGGGCTTCTACTAATACCTCGTATTTATTCTGGTATGGAATTGGTATGGTCTAAAGGAGCTCGAGCGAAGATCCTCGCAGGACCAGACACACAAGAGCTGTAGCCTTCTCTCCCTCACCCGAGATATTCTCTTCAGTATCTGCCTCTGACTGTCACCTGTAGACATTCCACGACGATTGACAATCAAAGGTGGCTGGCTTGATAATTAGGTTTCCATTTATAGTGTTTGACATCTTTACTTCCCCGGAAGAACTCCCCCGTTTCTTAGCAGCTTTAGCTTCCTTGATTATTCGTCAGCATTCTTCAGTTACAGCTGCTACTCGATGTTCAGTGGCTTTCTCGAATTGGGCTAGGTGTTGCGCATCTCGCTGTTCAGTGGCCCTCTCGATTTAAGCTAATTGTTGCGCTATCAGTTATTCTTGTTCTGCTAGATTTTGCTCCTGTTGGGCCACATACTGTTCCAAAAACTGCACTTTCCCTTCCAACTGAACACTGGTTTCATCCATCTTTTTTTTATTATTCCTCTTGAGCAGCTATCAATTCTCCTCACATTTCTTCTTGACCCCTCTTTATTTTTTCTTGTGTTGCCACGAGTTCTTTACGCATATCTGCCTGATCCACTTCATGTCATCGATTTTAATGTACATGGTATTCTTCATTTCTTATTGGCAGATATTAATTTAATCTTCATTTCATTCTTCATCTCTGCTTGGTAGTTCTTCAATTCAATCACAAACACAAACCCTACATCCTACACTACCATTCTTCATTATTACTACAATTTTATTTTATCTATGAGCTAGCCTAAACTTTTACTCAAAATGAAAAAAATTACTTTTATACACTAATACTAACTGCAATTCCTTACACGAACTTTAATTTTAAAAGTGTAAATTCTATTTATTGTATTTTTAATCACCATTCATTACTACTAAATCGTTTATTTAGGCTATCCCACTTCTGTTACCAAATGATAAGAGTGGGGAAAAACAGGTTCATAAGAATAGCCCAATTAATTTTATACAGTTTATTTGCTAATAATAATTACATCGCTATTTAAATCATCAAATTTATGTATGTTCACATATCACTAAATATCTTATCAGCCCACAGTTCGCACTCCTCACTGGAGCTAGGCTCAGCAGTGGTTCGCCCCTTCCCTCGCACCTGTCCACACACACAGTCTCGCGCCACTCGGTCACACACGCACGGCCCCTCGCCCCGCATTGCGCCGCTCGCCGAACTCTTACTGCACTCAACTTGCCTTTTGGAACTCTCCGCGGAGCTGGCGTCGCCGCTTTTATATCCCTTGGCTGTCTTTTAGGAATTGACTGGAGTAGTTGTGATGGCTGAGCCGACGCTCGAAGCATCCAGAACAAAGGTATTTATTCACGCCACTCTACGCGGTGGCCTCAGTAGGCCTGCGCTAAGGGAACGATAACAGCGCCGAGGAAGGAGTGCGCGAGGGCCAGGGATGGCGAGGCCAGACCGCTTTAATCCCCGAAGGTATGCGCGTGTGACGTCAGCGGCCGTCTGGACTCGCCAGGCCGCTCGACCTCCTGGCGCGTGGCGCACCTTGCCTCCCACCTTCCTTACAATATTCATATTATTATTATTTAATTATTTTTTTTTCCTATTCAGATTTAGATACATTATTATAATTATTATTATTATAATAAACCACCTTTACAACTTAAGGTGTGATACTTCGTAAAACGTTATAGAAGATAAAGTAGCTAAAGTTATGTGTATTAATAACTCCCAAAATCCTAAACTATGTTTGATTCGACCAGAAGATATTATTTTTTAATGTCAAACCTTAATTATAATATATCATGCCATAAGAAGTAGATCTTCAGTAGGTAAGTACTAAACAAGTGTTATTATATTTGGTTTGTTCATGAATCATATGGCATAACGTATAACCGCTTGATTAGCTTTAGATATAAGACATAATAAAATTCATTAGACGCTTTTTGACCACTTTTGCGGTCGAATATAGAAAACTTGTTATGGTAAAAATCATACTATTAAATCATAATAATGTACGTTATTCTTTCTCAGGTTCTTACCTCCTTCTTCAAAAACTTGGATATAAGATTTATTTTAGCGAAAACTATCGTGCCCTCGTTACACTTCTTTAGGGGGGTGGGGGGTGTAACTAAGAAAATTGGTAAAAATCACTTACATTGTTTAAGTGGTGCTTGTTAAGTTTGTTACCTCCAGCTGTATTTGTTATGGAGATATGCTTTCTTATTTTTACAAAAAACTGACACCCTTTACACGTTGTTAAATCTCGAAATCCAGAGATTTTAAAAAATACAATTCGTAACGCTTTATGCTGGTTATTCATTTTTAATTTCTGAACCTTATCTCTGATATATTTAAATATACGAACTTTTTTTTCTTTAACCCAAAGTTTAACCTTTTACAAGCTGAATCATGCAAAGTAGTAAAATAATAATTTTAGTTTATTTTGTATATATTTTTTTCTTTTCTACAATAACCTTTAAAAGACAAAGTTAAATAAATGAATTAAAATGCATACGTAGCTCAAGATGTGTTTTTTTTTCTCATAATTTTTTACTTCTTAATTTTATAAATTCGAAAGTCAAAATTTTTCGGTTTAATGCAGTTTTTTGGACATACGCCATTGCAGTTTTGCACTTTTTTTCATAAAAAAACGAAAAAAAAATATGAAGATAAACAATTCTTAGAAAAGAGACTGAATCAGCTGATGTCGAACAAACGGAATCACAGATGAAACTAAACAAGTATATTGGATAACACAACGATGACAGCACCGACCAAAATATTCAACCTATAATAATTATCAGACAGCACAAGTATTCCGTGGAAGGAACTTAGTCATGGAAAATAATCATAGGCGTGCCTACAGGGGGGGGGGGGGGGGGGCAGGTGGGCCATGGCCCCCCCTAATGTAATCACTCAGATCGGCATTTTCTCTAATGCGTTCGTTAATATTCGTATATTCCTGGCACTGTGACACTCAAACAGTTTTTCAGTGTTGCAGCGTGCTAATTAACAATATTATTAAACATTTTATCGTTCTGGAAATACAGCCACCTTAGTTGATTTAAAACACGAGGTCATGGCCAAGCAAAAAAAAATATATATAAATTTAAGAGGTTTGTTAAAGTTCTGTTGTTTGAATTGCTGTGTTTGCATTCACTAAAAAGAAGTTCATTTGAAGGTAGATCTGGACCAAGCTATTGGAAAATTCGAGGGGGGAAATGTGTAAGTACCCTATAAACATTGTCTATGGAAAAAAAAACATATTTCCAAAATTGTTAAAACTATACGGATATAAATATTAACTAGTAAACATATCTCGTTGATACTGCACAAAAATATAAACACGGCAATGAGTGAATGTATTTAGCCTATTTAACATTCTAAATTCAGCTTCCGATTTAAAAATTTAGCAGGGCCCCCCCTAATGGAAATGTCTGGACACGCCTATGAAAATAATACAACAACACAGGCGAACACAGTGGGCTAGAAACGACGCTACAGATTAAACGCAGGCAGACAACAAACCTGGACAACTCAGTAAACATATGACATATTCTCACGATGAAAATAAACAAGTACAAACACGACAAACAGTTAAACTGCAAACATACCTACAAAATCGCAAAATCATTTCTAAAAACGTAACCTTATACATATCTACATGGTAAAATGATTAAATGTGCTTGATAGTATTCGGATTTTGATTATTGACACTTAATATATTTCATTATGGTTGATTAGATTCGCAGTTATATATAATTATCTTTAAATCTATATCACTTCTTTTTAACCCCTTCGGGGTTGAATTTTGTAAAATAGCAAAATTGTGGTTGGTAATTTTTGTATGTCTATTACCGTACCCAACATAATTTATAATGATTATTTAAATTCGGAGCCATAATCATTTCTCCTAAAACCATAGTCACACCTTTATTACCCATTATATGTTGAATTTTACAAAAATTTAAAATTGTGGTTGTAGTTTTTGTAGATTTAATAATGGTATCCAATATTTTTTTATCATGATTGATTATATTCGAAGTTATAATTATTTCTCTTAAACGATATCACTTTTCTTTTACCTCTCAAAGGTTAAATTTCTGTAAAATGGTAACATTGTAGTTAATAGTTTTTGTATTGTAATTATTGAGAATTTATATTGCTTGATTAGATTCGGAGATATAATAATTAATCTTAAAACCTAATTTACCCTTTTTTCATCCCTTAGGGCTTGAATTTCACAGTCGTAAAATTGTGGTTGGTAGTGTTGATATTTGAATTAATGATACAGAGTACATTTTATTTGTCTTGATTTGTTTCAGAAACATAATTATTTTAAAACGGTATTAACACCTTATCACTACATTATGGGTGGAAAATTTGTAATTATTCATTGCCAATTTTTTTAAGTTAGCCAGAATCTTTCTAACTAAAAATATGTTCTGTATCCGTCAAGTAGATTTTGATTGATGCTGGAACAAATAGACAAACCGACAAAAAAAATATAAACCTTCAAGTTCTCAATAACGTAAATAGTCATTTCCAACAACTTTTGTTTGTTAATTCATCCAATGTATGGACTTTTATCCTCGAACAGTTTTTTATTAGTATATACTATTGTAATTTGATATTAGGTACGGTAATATTAATTTGAATGACTTCGGAATATTATTGTTATATTTGTAAATATTCTAATACATTTATCTCATTTATTTTAAAAAAACAAATACCCAATATAAAGTATACGAGTCCATTTTGCTACAATAGAGTCCGCCATTTCGAGGAACTTTCATTAAACTTGATATTGCAACTTGCTGATGCCACAGGTAAGGCCACAGCTAACGCCGTGAACTTACTGGAACGCTTGGAGGCGCAAGAGCACAAATTGCGGATATTACAAACACAAAAAAATAAAGAATAGAACTCATGGTCTACTTTCTCCACCCATTGCTTGCCATGATGGTGTTTTGATTGAACGTTGAAGTCTCAGTAAACGGTTGAGAGAAGGAAAAAACAAAACAAAATTTCCGATCAAAACATCTTTGACTTTGGTTTCTCCTTAGTTTATTGAAATTACTCCACAAAAATGCTAGATAGTTGTAGGCCATAACCGATCCCTTCTCCAGTTTGTCTGGAGTATATACCTGCTGTCATGACCTCGCTGTCACTAATCGGAAGAATGCAATGACGTGAAATCACAGCACTAGACCCCGCGGGTCCCAGCTAGCAGCGCCACGACTCCAGCCCAGCGTGATGCCTGGAGGCTGGCGGCTCAGCTGGCAGCGTGTGGGTTGGCAGCACTGTGCGTGGGTGCGTGCGCGGATCAATACAGCGCTGCGTGCGCCCGCACGCACTGCGCGGCGTTGCCGTGTCGCCCCGAGCCAGCACCGCCCCTCCTCCCTGCCTGGTCGTGTGCTTCGGTTCTCGTTTCCTTAGGTCAATTGTTAAAACCAGAATGTTCTACATTACACTTAAATATCGTAGTTCAAAAATTAAAAGCAATAAATATTAAACACGTAATCCCACCACGCTCAGCTCTTTTTTTTCTCACCATAGATCTGCGTGTCTGAAATGCACTAACCTCGCATTGTCGTGATTCCGACACACAACAACCCGTCTTCCCCAGTATCCGTGTTCTGAAACTACCAAAACACACAGACTCCCGTCTACTGGTCGTAGCCTCCGAGCACTGCGGACTGCTAGGCGGCACCACTAGTGTGGAATGCTGGGAAAGTGTTATCTATCCTGCTATACCCACGAGCCGAAGCTGGCAAGATGGCGGACTCGCGCGAGTGGCAGCATGCCCCTCTATGTGTCCGCGTTTATAGACATTGGGAAACGTACCGAAAATATTGTTTTTTCAAATTAATATATTTTGTAAACTTAAATAATTTTAATAAGGAAAAAAAACCCAACTTTAAGAATTCGTGATTAAACTAACTCCATTATATTTATGAGGGTAACAAACATCTAAAGGTTGTAGGTGGTGTGTGTCTCTAGCACAAAGGTAAAGTTCATGGTGCTAATGAACGATACATGAAGGCCAAGTCATGTTTTAGATCCTGTCATTGCATTTTATATTTCAATTTATAATGTAATTATTGCTGTCAAAAGTGTGTTATTCTGTAAAAAAAAGTTTCAACAGGTTTATCCTTGCGAAGTTCTATTAGTGATACATCATCAACGAATGAAATTTTACAGCGCACGCTTCATCACTGATGTCTTCGTGTCTATAAGAACATGGTAGCTTAAAGAAAACCGTATTAAATTAAAGATTTGACAATTTTATTTTATTATTTAATTCTTATGTGTTAAACCACCTATGAAATAATTAATTACCCAAGGTAAAATAATTCTAATAAAGGAATTACCGACCATCATCATAAGCACAGTTTACAAAATAATATTTTTATTGAAATATATTTGTTAACATATAGACCAGCTTAAGGTTGAGCCCGACTTGCACGATGTTTAATTTATGCCTCATCATCTGTCATCCCCATTGGTATAAAAGTGGGTATTACAATTTGTATATCAGTAGAGAAAAATGAATTCGGTTCTTCACACACACGATACATGAGGTGCCAACAAAAAAATAACGGCTTCCATAGTAGCGGACCAAAGCAGCTACACATATCAGTAGAAATAAACACATTGCTATAATTCGTCCAAATGCTGAAAATACATTAACATTTCAGCAGTGGAATACTAAATTATGTAGCCTGTTATATATATTTATTTATTTGTTATTTTTTCTTCTATACCTCAGTTACCTAAAATGCAACAAAGGTGTTTCAATAAAATGTATATAAAAAATTCTGTGCTATTTTTAACGCAATCAGAACTAAAATTTCGTGCTATGTTATTGTAAAAATCCAGTTATACTAATTTAAAAAAATATTATTGGAATAGGGTCTGATTTAATGTATGTTTTTTATGACATAACTACAACATTACATGTAATTAGTACTACATTGAGATAATTCACTGAAATAATTTGTTCCTTTAACTTTACAATTTTAAAAGGTGACTTAATTTAATTTTTAAATTAGATTATTATTAAAATAGTTTAAAAAATTGAAAAAAAATTATCTTAACAACTGAGACAAAAGAACAAGCACATTTGAACGTAATAGTAACACCCATCATTCTTAAATTCGTAGTGAAATAAAACCAGCTCGCCTTTCCATTTAACAGGGATTCAGTATATATAAATACTATTTTATCCATAAGTAATATATGGAAACTTATTGTCTTACAAAAATAGGTGTGTTCAATTATAGTTAACATTTTTGTTCAAGGCGTGCTTATAGCATTTATTTTTACTATAAGTAACAAATAAATACTGCGTAGTACCTATGAAATAATTGAATCAACAGTCTTAGTTATGTATTAAAAGTTAAAATAGCAATTTTATGCAGAAAAAAAAATAAAAACTGTTTTTTCCTAAAGTCAATGTTGTATAATTTATCCATATTTATAAAATAAGTTATTTCTGGTGATGGGATTTGAATCAAATCAAAGATAACTTCATCTGACTAGGAGAAACATGCTTTACGAATGCGTTATCAAAGCACAATACAAATTGCAAAGAAATTGTTAACAATCAATAGAAAAATGCCAAATTTATGACGTATTATTATAGTTGCTATTACTCCTTTTTATTACTCTTTAAGTTTGCAAATTTTATTGTAGAATAGTTTTCTACTAAAAATTTTCATTTGACACACAAATACGATTGGTTTCCCCCCCCCCCCCCCCCCAATGTTTATGAACTGGGATCTATAATGGTTTATACTGCAACACGTGGGACCACCATGTTGACGACTTCGGTTCTGCGGTAGCGATGACGGGTTCTCCCGCCTGTGGACCTCATTGTGGTGTTCTCAAATACTGACAAGCCACAGGCTGGTGTTCGACCGCAGCTCGTCGCTCCTTACAACAGTTCATCAATTCACAAGCCCCTGTGCACGAGGCTACAATCACTGGCCACATGAATGAACTAGTCAGACCGCAGGCACTGCCATTAATGGGCATAGCCTCGCAACTGGGGAGCTTGTACAATGACACTCTGGCTTGTTAGTATCAGATAATACCACGACACGCCCTGCAGGCGGGAAACCCGACAACACTCACGCCTACCGCCTACTCGCAGTGTGCATTTCAGAATAGAGTCCATGGTTACCGCCTCTCCGTAGACACTTGAGGCGACTTGCCGAGCTGCTCCCAGCTGCCCGCTCTACCCATGCCAAATTGTACAGTGTGTAAAGTATCTTGCCTGAAGAGGATATAAACCAACATTGAACCGTTGGTTCCATTTGTAGTATAGCTACTGTATAAGCTACATATAAGACTATTTTTTTGTGTATAAACATCAATGGTGTCGGTATACAACATTTAGTAAATGTAATTTCGTAAACGTGTAACCGATTTCGATGAAAGAAAATATGTATACAAGATGGCGGAATCACATAAAGAAACGGAAACCCATATATAGTCACTTTCGTATATATTAGGGGAATACCAAACGCAATATTGTACTAAATGTAACTATATGATAGAATAACTACCCTGAAATATATTTGGGAAACAAAAATAGTCAAATTTAATAGTAATTCTACATTTAAAAATCCATACTAATAATATTATAAAACTGAGAATGTTTGTTTGTTTGTTTGAACGCGCTAATCCCAGGAACCACTGGTCCGATTTGAAAAATTATTTCAGTGTTGGATAGTAAATTTATCGAGGAAGGCTATAGGCTATATTATATTATCAATAACATGAGGGATCCTTACTAAAAGTCCAATTTAGAATCAGTAGTATGTAAATGGGCATATTGGCACAGGCGCCAGGCGGTGGTGCTTGGTGCTAGTCGGGCATCTTGGATGGTTGTGACCTTGACCTTTGTCCTTCAAAATGTACCAAAATTGTCCAAAAATGGGCAAAATTTGCCCAAAATTTCTCAAATTTCGCCAAAATTTCAATTTTTTTTTAAATTCCACCAAAAAATCTCAAAAAATTTCACAATTCCAAAATTAGGATTTCGAAAATCCTCAAAAAACGTTTTGCCCTAGAAAGAACCCAAATTCCTAAAAACGGCTTAAGCATCCATGTCTAAAGCCTCCGGTAAGCCATTTCTAGGAATAAGGATACCATGACCGCCATCTTGGATTATGTCGTCACCGTTGCAATTTCCGTTACGGTCGCCATCTTTATTTTTTTATTTATTATCCGATTTTAATGAAAACATTTTTAAAATTTATTAAAAAATTCATTTAATAAAATTTTAATAAAAAATTATAAAAAAAATTACTTTTTCGACACGGAGCTCGGAGTCTTCGGTTCGAACCCGGTGAGGGCAAAACAATAAAAATGCCGACCGATCCTTCCCCCGTGGTGGGTGCTGGCAGACTGAACCCCACCACCCTTTTTCAAAGCAAATATATCGCCAGTGAGCATTACGTCATGTCCGCCATCTTGTCTTCGTTGCTGGAAGCCATCATCATTGTATTGTCGGCTAAAGTGCGCTGACGCCACGATAGTTTAATTATTACCCGCTAGAGTGCAGTAATCATTTATTATTACTGTGACATCCGCCATCTTGTCATATGGCCGCCATCTTGGAATCGTGTAATTATTTAGCTAGAAATTTGGGAAAAATTCCATAATTCATTAAATAAATCACTCATTAATTTACATATTGATTCGATTGATTCCTGTCCTCGGTTCGATACCCGATCGATGCAATAATATTTAATTTTAAGTAAAAATACTTAAAAAATGACAGGTTCAAAAATAAAACACCACAAGTTCTTTTACAAAATAAATTTTATTACTTAATTTCTATTTTACTACAGGATCACCTGCGAAGGTTAGCAATCTTACAAAATTTAGGTCCGCATAGGCGTGAAATGACTAATTCTTAGCTCCAATCGGTTAATACTAGACAGAGTCCAACCAGAACCTTTACAGACATAGTCCCCCTCTTCTTGATAGAGTTTTTGGATACCGTTTTTAACAGTTTGCTTGACATCGTTAGAACTGTAAATTACTGCAGCCGATGTCTTGAATGCACACTTCTTCACTTTATCATCGAACGGATACGGCTTTCCATATATACAGTTCATCCACAAGTTATATTTCAAAGGTCTGTTTGTTGCTACGTCATCAGTAAGCTGATTGATTAAGTCATGTCTGATGTTATCAAGAAAATTACAAATGTCCTTCGACTCGCTTAACATACTTGGATAATAGTAGTCTTTCAACATTCCATGAAATGCAGACTGTGCCAAGTGGAAGCCATTATCGTTTACTTGTAATGCACCGAACACAGTCTCAGGTTTATTTTCATGTTAAGAAGTCATAGCAATCGGTTGCTGCACATCCGTTTTTTTGCTTGTACGCTCATGAGTCACCAATCTAAACCGAGGAGTCGAACTTTCTACAGGTAGTTCAGCAGTAGGCGCACAGACTTCACCTTTACATTTTTTCGCATGTTGTCGCAAACTATCAATTCGAGTAAACCATTTAAGGCACTCATCACAGCGAAAATTCATGCGAGAAGGATTCTTGTTGCATTTACTCCTCTCATGTCTTCGTGCATCATGGGAAAATGCGAACGACGTATCACAGTAGCTGCAAGGATACCGTGGTGATGAAGTCGAGCCTTTCAGACCTGATCCAGATACTGGCGTTGCAACAGTAGTATCATTTCCAGGCATACTCTTATGAACTTCAATACATCTTTGTTGTATAGAAACCTTTACTTTCTGCCGCACAGCAGCACCTTTACATGTCTTCAAGTGCGTTTTCATATTATCTTTTCTGGAAAACCGCTTATGACACTTCTCACAACCAAACATGTTGCGAGGAGGATTCTTAGCACATTCTCTCTTCTCGTGTCGACGAGCATTGCTGCTGTTTGAGAAAATCTTGTCGCAGTAACGACATCGATGTTCGTTAATTTATGTCGATTCGCCATCTATTGAGGTCTCCATCGAGGGCGAAACAGCGTTCGGCAAGGTTTCCTGTACAGCCAGAACTACCGACATTAAAGTCTCTTCTGCTGGTGGTATCTCGACTGTTGAAGTCTCCTCCAGTGTTGACGTCGACGTTGCTAACGGGTTCTTTTTAAAAAATGGTTCCAATTGGAGAATTTGTATCTAACATTAGTCACAGAAGCTACCATGGATCATGGTTTGTTATTTGCAGCTGAATCGGAAGGAAGCCGCTGTAGATACTGTGGCAAGGATTTTGTCATGAGAAAGAATGCTAGACGTCATGAAAAGAATGATTGCGCTAGAAACCCACTACGCAACATGTTAAGCTGTAATCGGTGTAGCAGGTTGTTAACACGAATTGACAGCTTAAAAAGACAAGGTAGAACATGTAAAGTCAAGACTACTTACGGCATAGAGGACACCGATGGATCCACTAGACTAAAGAAGCGTGATCTGCATTACGACAATAATTTTTCTTGTCCTGAGCGTGATGGTATTAGCTCACCCGATCGTGAGGAAGAACATAAATCGAAGGATGCTAACGGCTTCGGGAAGACTGAAACTAATGGAAGTATCAACACCGTGAAAAGTGAGAATACATTTAAGCCTATATTCAGTAGATCCTCCATTCTTTGTAAAAATGATGGACTCCTAAAAAGGAAGCATGAAGACGATGAAGACACTTCGACATCATCGATAGCGAATTCATACGGTATTCTGGGTGAAGAGGATGTCTTCTACAGTGATTGTTACAGTGACACTGAGGCTGTGTACAAAGGCATAGACTGTGATGAAGCACCTAGAGCTGACAAGATCGGAGAATGTGGCGATGTCCTGAGACCGAAACGATGGAAACGTCGTGTTATAATAAATTAATCTCATCGATGTCGTTACTGCGACAAGATTTTCTCAAACAGCAGCAATGCTCGTCAACACGAGAAGAGAGAATGTGCTAAGAATCCTCCATGCAACATGTTTGGTTGTGAGAAGTGTCATAAGCGGTTTTTCCAGAAAAGATAAATGAAAACGCGCTTGAAGACATGTAAAGGTGCTGCTGTGCGGCAGAAAGTAAAGGTTTCTATACAACAACGATGTATTGAAGTTCATAAGAGTATGCCTGGAAATGATACTACTGTTGCAACGCCAGTATCTGGATCAGGTCTGAAAGGCTCGACTTCATCACCACGGTATCCTTGCAGCTACTGTGATACGTCGTTCGCATTTTCCCATGATGCACGAAGACATGAGAGGAGTAAATGCAACAAGAATCCTTCTCGCATGAATTTTCGCTGTGATGAGTGCCTTAAATGGTTTACTCGAATTGACAGTTTGCGACATCATGCGAAAAAATGTAAAGGTGAAGTCTTTGCGCCTACTGCTGAACTACCTGTAGAAAGTTCGACTCCTCGGTTTAGATTGGTGACTCGTGAGCGTACAAGCAAAAAAAAACGGATGTGCAGCAACCGATTGCTATGACGTCTGAAAATGAAAATAAACCTGAGACTCTGTTCGGTGCATTACAAGTAAACGATAATGGCTTCTACTTGGCACAGTCTGCATTTCGTGGAATGTTGAAAGACTACTATTATCCAAGTATGTTAAGCGAGTCGAATGGACATTTGTAATTTTCTTGATAACATCAGACATGACATAATCAATCAGCTTACTGATGACGTAGCAACAAACGGACCTTTGAAATATAACTTGTGGTTGAACTGTATATATGGAAAGCCGTATCCGTTCGATGATAAAGTGAAGAAGTGTGCATTCAAGACATCGGCTGCAGTAATTTACAGTTCGAACTATGTCAAGCAAAATGTTAAAAACGGTATCCAGAAACTCTGTCAAGAAGAGGAGGACTATGTCTGTAAAGGTTCTGGTTAGACTCTGTCTAGTATAAACCAATTGGAGCTAAGAATTAGTCATTTCACGCCTATTCGGACCTAAATTTTTGTAAGATTGCTAACCTTCGCAGGTGACCCTGTATTAAAATAGAAATTAAGTAATAAAATTTATTTTGTAAAAGAACTTGTGGTGTTTTATTTTCGAACCTGTCATTTTTTTTAGGTATTTTTACTTAAAATTAAATATTACTGCATCGATCGGGTATCGAACCGAGAACAGGAATCGATCGAATCAATATGTAAATTAATGAGTGATTTATTTAATGAATTATGGAATATTTCCCGAATTTCTAGCTAAATAATTACACGATTCCAATATGGTGGCCATATGACAAGATGGCGGATGTCACAGTAATAATAAATGATTACTGCTCTCTAGCAGGTAAGAATTAAACTATCGTGGCGTCAGCGCACTCTAGCCGACAATACAATGATGATGGCTTCCAGCAATGAAAACAAGATGGCGGACATGACATCATGCTCACTGGCGATATATATGCTTTGAAAAAAGTGGTGGGGGTCAGTCTGCCAGCACCCACCACGGGGGAAGTATCGGTCGGCATTTTTATTGTTTTGCCCTTACGGGGTTCTAACCGAGGACTCAATGCTCCGTGTCGAAAAAGTAATTTTTCATTATTTTTCATTAAAATTTTATTATATGAATTTTTTAAATAAAATTTTTATTTTTTTTCATTAAAATCGGATAATAAATAAAAAAAATAAAGATGGTGACCGTAACGGAAATTGCAACGGTGACGACATAATCCAAGATGGCGGTCATGGTATCCTTATTCCTAGAAATGGCTTACCGGAGGCTTTAGACATGGATGCTTAAGCCGTTTTTAGGAATTTGGGTTCTTTCTAGGGCAAAACGTTTTTTGAGGATTTTCGAAATCCTAATTTTAGAATTGTGGAATTTTTTGAGATTTTTTGGTGGAATTTAAAAAAAAATTGAAATTTTGGCGAATTTTGAGGAATTTTAAGCAAATTTTGCCCATTTTTGGACAATTTTGGTACATTTTGAAGGACAAATGTCAAGGTCAAGGTCAAAGGTCAAGGTCACAACCATCCAAGATGGCCGCCGTGACGTCACAATCCAAGATGGCTGACTAGCACCAAGCACCACCGCCTGGCGCCTGTGCCAGTATGCCCATTTACATACTACTAGAATCAAATGTGTTGGAGGGGGTTAGATACAACATGCAGTACACGTACGAAGTGTGTGTTGACAATGCCGCAGGCACTAGAAGTTGCCACGCACTAGATGCCTTATCATTCTTAATTTTCCCATACAAGTAAAAAACACCCGTGTGATATTAACAACGAAGCAATCAGTACCCTCATATAGAATACATAGAGATAGTGTGAGGTATATATGTAGATATAAAGAGATAAATACAGATAAAGAGATACATAGATATGTAGGACTATAGATGTAGATAGAGATAAATATATTTAGAGACATGGATAGATTATTTGAATATGTGTAACTACTTCAAACATATCACAAAACAAAACTAAATGAGGCATTGCAATGCATGCTGAGCATTAGCTAGATAATGGAATTTTTTTAATATTAGTAATCCCTTATTTTTCATGTGTTATTCTATATTGCTTTACAGAGTCTAGATTACATACAGACCAGGTAAATAACTATAAACTGGCAGAACAACGTCTGTCGGGATCTGAAAGTCATATAATTTATTTTATACACTTGACATTCAAATTAAGAAGACCATTACTAACTACATCTGATCTCTAAACAGTTCCCCTTCACCCTGTGTTCAGCCCGGGCAACGCTGGGTACTTCAGCTAGTATGTAAGAAAACTGGCATCACAATAATCATAAGACCAATTCCCAATAAGCTTATAACACAGCGGTAGAGCGCTCTCTTTTTGACCTCAAGGTACTTGGTTCTAATCACGTCACTGAAAAAACATTGTATAATAATGTTGAATCAGCTAAATAAAATTAAGATTTGTTTGCAGGAAGTATTTACAGACTGATTCTAGTCATTTAGACAAAAACAAATGCACAAATATAAACTTATATGTGTTTTAAAATGTTTCAAGTTAATATTTTAGAAATTACATGTAAGTATAACTTTCAACGCGTGCGAAAACTTTATGGTAGTAATTTTTCAGTGAATTTTAATAAGATGGACAGAATTTTAATAAATTTCCTTGCCGAAATCAGGGTCAGTGACGATGTTTATGATTTTTTCAATCCTATTTCGCTTTTATCGGAGCTGTTTCTTATAAGGTCAGGGGGGGTAATAAGGCCCACTTTCGAAATAAACAGCACCTGTACGTAAAGTAATGAAGTTATAAAAAAATCTTATAAATGAAAGTTCACATTTGTAAAGTACTGCACTTAAATGGAATTAAGATTAATTTCAGCGAGAGGTACAGTTGACATGAAATGAAGGTGAAGACATCGCTGCAAATGGGCTTTATTTCCTGCACTGACATGTAATAAGGCCCACTACATGAAAGGTACATAAAATCAACAACAAGTTTAATACATGTAATTAAAATAACTTTTTTATATACCTACATATTACATACATACTTTATTGACCAAAAATAGAACATTTTTGTCTTGTAAAATGCGATACATGTAGTTTGTAACCTTATTAAAGTTAAAACTAAAGGTAAGGACCAAATGAAACATTTCTCTAATAAGTGAAACAAAAATTTGACTGAGCAATTACAAAATTAACAGCAAAAAAAATCTTCCTTGTCGTCTTTTGTAAGACCGACACATATCTCATGGACCCAAACCCCACACTTGTTGCAAGCCCGCATGTCAGCCTGGTAGTCTTCTCCGCAAGCAGTGCAGTACCAACTTTGTGTCGTGGTGTCAGATGTTGAAGATTGTACAGTTGCAGTACCAGCTTGTAATAATGGAGTAGTTGCTTTTGAACGAGCAGTAGATCTTCCTGGAGCTAACGAAGATGTTGCAGGTTGATGTAGTGGTGTAACCCCTTCCAACTGGTTTGTGCATGCATCGTTGTCTGGGACAGCTGCGAACAAATTCCTTGATAGTCTTTGAGCTTTATAGTTCACAGCCTTTTTGCGAGGAACTCCACTTGATTTCTTGGCTTTCTTGTGTGGTGTTGGTAAAAGTTCTTGAAATGGTGATTTTGTCATTTCATGTCTGCGTTTATCATGTAGTTTTGCCAACCTTACAGAGAGAGGCGTATCATCATCAGATTCTTTTTCTTCGTTGAATGTGACAGTACTGGGGGCGAAGGCTTCTTCTGGAATCACTTTATAATCGAATGGATAAATTCCTGTCGCACGAAAGCCATTAGCTATGTTGCTCAAAGTCATGGATTTGCTCCACACAGGAGTGAATACTTCAGAGAAAGTATCCTTCGTTAATTTCCTGTCAGGATCTTCTGGGTCTCGGTCCCACCAGTATAGCAGTTCAGCATCCCAATAATGCTCGAAAGGTCGGAAGACTGCTTTGTCTAGTGGCTGTAATTCGTGTGTAGTGTTACTCGGCAAACAAAGCAGAGTTATGGAATGTTCTTCAGCTTTCTCTACAATAGATATGTCCAAATGAGGTTTTGCTCCATCCATGACAAGTAAAGTATCACCCGCAGGTTTGAATTTTGCAAAGTGTTCCAGCCATTGCACAAAAACTTCACTTGTCATTGACCCCTTAGGTGTCATAACCACTTTTGATCCTGGAGGAAGGCCATGTTTGAAAGTCTTTCTGTACCTCTTTCCTTTAAACAATATCATGGGAGGAATCACAGCTCCCATGGCACTAACACATGCAACAGCTGTCACATTCTCAGCATGTTCATGAGAGACAAGATGAACACGTTTGGCTCCCTTGCGTGCAAGAACATTCTGTTGGTGGTGCAATGTCAAGCGAATCCCTTTTTCGTCCATATTAAATATGTTCTGAGGGCGTCCGTTCAGGTTAAGTTGGTTAATGACAGCACCCAGTTTAGTGAAGTAGTCATCAACAATGAATGGGTTCAATTTCTGAGCTCTTGCGGGGTTCAGTGACTGGGCCTTTCTTCTGCACAGACGTGGATGGCGTTTCAAGAAGCCACGAAACCATTCTCTACCAGCTAACTTGTCTTCTTTTTTAAATGGATGTTTGATTCTGTGTGTTTCTACGAATTTGAAAACACACCTACGCATGATTAAGGGCGTTAAAGGAAATCCTATATCAGCAAAACGAACAATCCTCTCTTCCAGATCCTTCTCTTGGTCTGCAGTGAGAATCTTATGGCAACCCAATTTTCTTTCACAGCTCCCAGACTTTAAATGATTTCTTAAAGTTCTGCGAGGTATACCGCAGTGATTTTCAACATACCTTTGAGATTTTCCTTTCCTAAGTAACTGTAAAGCTTCCTCCATCATGCTACGTGTCCAGTTGCCTCTTAGGCCTCGGCATTTCTTACCCATTGTGACAATCTGAAACAAAAATAAAAACGCATTTCTTATGTCAACAATGGATTAAAATCATCCAGTAATGGTGACTGTTTTCTTATGTATTAAAGTAAGGTTAATTTAACTCAGGTAGGTAAGCTCAAAGTTATAAGCTAGAAACAAATAATTTAAACTATTACTTTTCAATCAACATACACCTAATATGGTGCCGGGTGTTTCACTTTCAACACAGAGTTCATAAGAAGTCCATGGCTACCATTATATCTACCTACTTAAAAATAAATTAACATGTAAAAATACCAACAAACCTCTTTCTCTGATTGTATAAACTCCTGACTGACTACTGACAATATATAGTACATACTTGCACCATAGTTCAGCAGTGATTTCATACAAATAAAATAAAAATAACGGTGTTTGGTCCTTGCAGGAAATAAGGCCCACTTATTCTTTCATGAGGGCCATATTTCCTGTAACGTAGACATTTTGGTTTGCGGTTATACCGTCGCTTCCTTTATGTAAATTATAACAACAATCATATCTAGTTTATTGTTAATTCAATACCCAACACATTGCACTAATTCACAAAAATGTAATACATAACTTACAATGAAATAGCATATCACGATTCTAATACAAATTTATAAAAACATCAATGTTCTTACCTTGCTCACCTTGCTTCGTGCGTGCTTCACGCGTAACTAAATCCACCGGGTTCTCGTATACACCGCTAGATGGTAGCCCAGGGTAGGTACATACTGCTTTGCGTTGCAACCTAAATATCTCATCGCTACTATCGATATCAGCTCTCGGGCCTTATTACCTGCTGGGCCTTATTACCCCCCCTGACCTTAGTTTAAAATTTTTGGTTGTTTCGTGCTGCTATCTGCTATTGATTTTGGTAAGCAACATTTATGGTTCAGGTAGCAAATTGTACCTGCGGGCTCAGGAAGTACTTGGTGATAAGCGTCCAGAAATTGTGTTAGTAGTATACAAATTTGTAAACTGTGACAGGTTCCAGGCTGTGGAGCATGGAGCCGACCGACCTCAAACATCATGGTGGCAATCTTGGATGATTTTTCCCTTTGACCTTGACCTTTTCGGCCAATGTGAATCTGCCATTTTTTCCGACATTTTTAATTCTAGAACATTTCACCATCTTTAAATTATAATATCATCGTAACGGCTGCCATCTTAAAAATCTGTAAATAGTATCGGAATATTTAGGAAAATATTTTGATTTATAAGAAATTATACGATAAAATTGTAATCAAAAGAAATTACACTATTTTAAAATTCATCCATTATATTCAAAATCCATAATTTTTAATCCAAAGAATCAGGAAAAATTTTAATTCATAAAAAATTACTTAATTAAATTTTGATAGTAACATTTATAAAAATATACTAGGTTCGAAAATTTCGAGGTCATTCGATTCATATAATGACTGATCCTTCGCGGAGATTAACGGGCAACTGTTCCCCACCACTAATTCCAAAGAAAATATTAGATTAACCAATATTATGTCAGGGTGACCATTTTGTTTATGTCTGCTGGAGGTCACCATCTCTTTTTCGTCATCTGCTAGAGTGTGCTTTCGTCATATTAGTTTAATTTTTACCCGCTAGAGTGCAGCAGTATTTATTGCCAGGGCGCTCACTATATTTTTGTTCATCTTGGCCGCCATCTTAAAAGTCCATAATTTTTTAGCCAGAAATTTGGAAAAAATTCCAAAGATCATTAAAATATCACTTTGTTAAAATAATGATGGATGCCATCAATTCCTGTTAAATACTTAGTCGATTAAAAATATTTAGTTTTTTTTAATTTACCATAAAAGTGACAGATTCTAGAAAAAAAACAAAATTATAAACAAAAAAATGTATTACATATTATCTACAAGTACGAAAAAGCAAGGACAAAAATTAAATTAATACTTAAGTAGTATATAATATCCGGTCCTGAAACAGGATGCAGGTAGTGGATTGTGATTGTCGGTCCGCCATCTTGGATTGTGACGTCACGGCGGCCATTTTTGACTCAAAATTCCTCAAAATTCCTCAAAATTGACTCAAAATGACTCAAAATTTCCCGTTTTCGAGGGAAAAATTCCCGATCCGAGGGAAAATTAGGATTTCGAAAAACCACAAAAGTCGTTTTGCATTAAAAACCACGAAATTCCTGATAGAGGCTTAAGCATCCTTAACTCAAGCCTCAGTTAAGCCTCTATCAGGATGTGACCTCGACCTTTGACCTTGACCCCGACGGCCATTTTGGATCCACCATATTGAAAATCCGTAATTTTAATGCTAGAGATTCGGGAAAAAAAATTAAAAATCAAAAAAATTAACTAATCGAATTAAATAATAAAAAATCCTTAAAACCACCTTTGCACTTTTTCGTGACGGCCGCCATCTTGTCTTCGTTGCTGGAAGCCACCATCTTGTTTTCACCCGCTAGAGTGCGCCGATGACATGTTAGTTTAATTCGTATCCGCTAGAGTGCAGTAATAATTTATTACTGTGACACCCGCCATCTTGTCATTTGGCCGCCATCTTGAAAATCCGTAATTATTTAGCTAGAAATTCGGGAAAAGTTCCAAAATTAATTAAATAAATCACTCATTAATTTACATATTGATTTGATCCGCTCCTGTCCTCGGTTCGATCTTGGATGATGCAAAAAAAAAATTAAATATAACATCAATTTAACATAATAGTAACAGGTTCGAGGAATTAAACACTGCAAGTTCTTTTACAAACATAATATTTATTACAAAATTTCTATTCTACTACAGGATCATTTGAGAAAGCCAGCAATCTTATAATCATTTAGTTCTGCAGCGGTGTGAAATGACTAATTCTTAGCTCCAATCGGTTTATACTAGACAGAGTCCAGCCAGAACCTTTACAGACATAGTCCACCTCTTCTTGACAGAGTTTCTGGATACCGTTTTTAACAGTTTGCTTCACATCGTCAGAACTGTAAATTACTGCAGCCGATGTCTTGAATGCACACTTCTTCACTTTGTCATCGAACGGATATGGCTTTCCATATATACAGTCCAACCACAAGTTATATTTCAAAGGTCCGTTTGTTGCTACATCATCAGTAAGCTGATTGATTATGTCCTCTCTGATATCATCGAGAAAATTACAAATGTCTTTCGACTCACCTAACGTATTTAAATAATAATAGTCCTTCAATGTTCCATGAAATGCAGACTGCGCCAAGTAGAAGCCATTATCGTTCACTTGTAATGCTCCGAACACAGTCTTAGGTTTATTTTCCTGTTCAGACGTCATACCAATCGGTTGCTGCACATCGGTTTTCTTGCTTGTACGCTCACGAGCCTTCAACCTAAACCGAGGAGTCGAAATTTCTGCAGGTAGTTCAGCAGTAGGCACACGGACTTCACCTTTACAGTTTTTCGCATGTCGTCGCAAATTATCAATTCGAGTAAACCATTCATGACACTCATCACATCGAAACTTCATGCGAGATGGATTCTTCGTGCATTTGCTCCGCTCATGTCTTCGTGCATCATGGGAAAATGCGAACGACGTATCACAGTAGCTGCAAGGATACCGTGGTGATGAAGACGAACCTTTCAGACCTGATCCAGATGTCGATGTTACTACGATTTTACTATCTCCAGGCATACTCTTATGCACATCGATGCATCGTTGTTGCGACGAAACCTTTACTTTCTGCCGAACAGCAGGGCCTTTGCATGCCTTCATGTGCGTTTTCATATTATCTTTTCTGGCAAACTGCTTATGACATTTCTCACAAACAAACATTTTACGATATAGGTTCTTGACACATTCGCTCCTCTCGTGTCGCCGAGCATTGCTGCTGTTTGAGAAAATCTTGTCGCAATAACAGCACCGATGTTCGCTAGTTGTCAAATCACCATCCATTGAAGTCTCCATCGAGGTCGTATCGTCGATCGTCGTGGTTTCCTGCACATCCAGCTCAGTAGTCATTAAGCTATCTTCTGCTGGTGGTATCACATCTGTTGAAATCTCCTCCAATGTTGTCGTTCTCGTTGCCAACGGGATCTGCACCTTCTTCGTCGTCGTTGACGTCAAGGTTCCCGTAGACGATGGTACAACGTCCATCATGTTCGTCGTTAAAGTCGGTAAAGATGCCATCAAGTTCGCAAGATCAAGTAATTACGCGACTTATGCACCAGATGAATCAAATTAGGTGATCCTTGCAACGTCGTCGTCAGTAACAAACTGAGCGACCTGTTGTCTAGGACTCGCTTATATACATGCACCATATGGAATAAAACGCTAGTCAAATCAAGAACCATTTACAATAATACTAGAGTCAAAACAACATTAAAATAGAATGACCATCAACGAAAAGGCAGCACATTTGGAAGCACCGACAACGAAACGGCAGCACATTTGGAAGCACCGACAACGAAAAGACAGCACATTTGGAAGCACCGACAACAAAAAGGCAGCACATTTGGAAGCACCGAAAACGAAACGGCAGCACATTTGGAAGCACCGACAACGAAAAGGCAGCACATTTGGAAGCACCGACAACGAAAAGGCAGCACATTTGGAAGCACCGACAACGAAAAGGCAGCACATTTGAAAGCACCGACAACGAAATGGCAGCACATTTGGAAGCACCGACAACGAAAAGGCAGCACATTTGGAAGCACCGACAACGAAACGGCAGCACATTTGGAAGCACCGACAACGAAAAGGCAGCACATTTGGAAGCACCGACAACAAAACGGCAGCACATTTGGAAGCACCGACAACGAAACGGCAGCACATTTGGAAGCACCGACAACGAAACGGCAGCACATTTGGAAGCACCGACAACGAAACGGCAGCACATTTGGTAGCACCGACAACGAAACGGAAGCACATTTGGAAGCACCGACAACGAAACGGCAGCACATTTGGAAGCACCGACAACGAAAAGGCAGCACATTTGGAAGCACCGACAACGAAAAGGCAGCACATTTGGAAGCACCGACAACGAAAAGGCAGCACATTTGGAAGCACCGACAACGAAACGGCAGCACATTTGGAAGCACCGGCAACGAAAAGGCAGCACATTTGGAAGCACCGACAACGAAAAGGCAGCGCATTTGGAAGCACCGACAACGAAAAGGCAGCACCATCATCAAAAAGGCCGCACATTTGTCATTGGCTCCAATATTCATTGGCTCCATTATTCATTGATTCCATCAGTCTATTGATTCCATCAGTCTAGTGACTCCATCTGTCATTGGCTCCTACAGTCATTGGCTCCTACAGTCATTGGCTCCAACAACTGTCTTTTGTCTCACCAACTCCAAATATATATATATTTGGCTAGAATTCTACGAGTCTAAGAGACTATGAGACCACATGGCTACGAGTCTAAAATGATCTAGCTGGTTACGAGTTATACATGGCTTGCGAGGCTACAGAGCTACGAAGTTTCTAGTACACAGGTTTACATGACTGCGAGGATACAGGACTACAAGTCTGCAAGAGTACTTGACTACGAAGGTACTCGTCTACATGACTCCAGTTACCGCATCTGTCTTCGACGGAATTTTCTCTTTTGCTCCAACTGCTCCATCAGCATTATGTTATAAGATTACAAGGCCTCTTGCTTACGTAGCTTCAAGTCTACAAGCCTCCAATGCATCATGACTGCGAGACTACGATCAATGAGGTTACGAGTCTACGCGATTGCGAGTCTTCTAGGTTACATGATCGCGAGGCTATAGGACTACGAAGCTTCTAGAACGCATGGTTACGAGACTGCGAGGCTACAATTCTACGAGGTCCCAAGACATCCAGGCTACGCGACTACGAGCCATGAGGTTACGAGACTACGTGACTACGAATCTTCAAGTTTACGAGACTGCGAGGCTACAGAGCTACGAAGCCTCTAGTACACAGGTTTACGTGACTGCGAGGATACAGGACTACGCGACTTCGAGCCATAAGGTTACGAGATTACGTGACTACGAATCTTCATGTTTACGAGATTGCGAGGCTACAGAGCTACGAAGCCTCTAGGAAACGAGTTTACGTGACTGCGTGGATACAGGAATACAAGTCTGCATGAGTTCTTGACTACGAAGCTACTCGTCTACAAGGCTCCAATTGACACATCTGTCTTCGATGGAATTTTCTCTTTTGCTACATCTACACCATCAGCATTATGTTATAAGATTACAAAGCTACTTGCTTACGTAGCTTCAAGTCTACGAGGCTCCAATACATCATGACTACGAGACTACGAGCCATGATGTTACGAGACTATGCGATTGCAAGTCTTCAAGGTTACGTCATCGCGAGGCTATAGGACTACGAAGCTTCCAGAACGCATGGTTACGAGAATGCATGACTAATTGGCCGCATGGCTACGAAACTTTATGTCTCTGACTGACTACAATAGCACTATTCAGTGGTGAGAGTTAATTTATTTCATGCAAAGGTACTTGCTGCAAGCAGTTCCGCTTTTCAACATCAGATGACGTCACGTTTTGCTTGCAGGTAAAATAATATTTATTTATTTTATGCGGGATGCGGGTTGTTCACTATCGATCGCATAAGAAGAATGGCATCGATAGTCTTCAAGGAGAAGGAAGTTCGTCCTTCCTGCTAGTGCTTCTCAGATTTCTCACGGTCCGCCATCTTGGATTGTGACGTCACGGCTGCCATCTTAGATGGGTGTGACTTTGACCTTTGACCGAAACCGCAGGAATGATCGCAAGCACACGGATTAACCATCAAAATATATATAAGAATTATCAGGAGCACACGGAGAAAACCATCATAATATTGGCAAGAATAATCAGGAGCACACGGAGAAAAACGACACATGTTTTCTTTGATATCATAAAATTACAGAAAAAAATATTTAGAAATAAAAAAAATTAATAAAAAAATTAAAAATAAAAACAAAAAATACATAAATAGATTCTGCTAGCTTGTAAACTTATCATTGCTGAGCAAAGATAGAGTTCTAGTACAAGCCAGAATTTTATGTAGCCTCGCAGTCTCGTAAACATGAAGATTCGTAGTCACGTAATCTCGTAACCTTATGGCTCGAAGTCGCGTAGTCCTGTATCCTCGCAGTCACGTAAACCTGTGTACTAGAGGCTTCGTAGCTCTGTAGCCTCGCAGTCTCGTAAACTTGAAGATTCGTAGTCACGTAGTCTCGTAACCTCATGGCTCGTAGTCGCGTAGCCTGGATGTCTTGGGACCTCGTAGAATTGTAGCCTCGCAGTCTCGTAACCATGCGTTCTAGAAGCTTCGTAGTCCTATAGCCTCGCGATCATGTAACCTAGAAGACTCGCAATCGCGTAGACTCGTAACCTCATTGATCGTAGTCTCGCAGTCATGATGCATTGGAGGCTTGTAGACTTGAAGCTACGTAAGCAAGAGGCCTTGTAATCTTATAACATAATGCTGATGGAGCAGTTGGAGCAAAAGAGAAAATTCCGTCGAAGACAGATGCGGTAACTGGAGTCATGTAGACGAGTACCTTCGTAGTCAAGTACTCTTGCAGACTTGTAGTCCTGTATCCTCGCAGTCATGTAAACCTGTGTACTAGAAACTTCGTAGCTCTGTAGCCTCGCAAGCCATGTATAACTCGTAACCAGCTAGATCATTTTAGACTCGTAGCCATGTGGTCTCATAGTCTCTTAGACTCGTAGAATTCTAGCCATATATATATATATATATTTGGAGTTGGTGAGACAAAAGACAGTTGTTGGAGCCAATGACTGTAGGAGCCAATGACTGTAGGAGCCAATGACAGATGGAGTCACTAGACTGATGGAATCAATAGACTGATGGAATCAATGAATAATGGAGCCAATGAATATTGGAGCCAATGAATATTGGAGCCAATGACAAATGTGCGGCCTTTTTGATGATGGTGCTGCCTTTTCGTTGTCGGTGCTTCCAAATGCGCTGCCTTTTCGTTGTCGGTGCTTCCAAATGTGCTGCCTTTTCGTTGCCGGTACTTCCAAATGTGCTGCCGTTTCGTTGTCGGTGCTTCCAAATGTGCTGCCTTTTCGTTGCCGGTGCTTCCAAATGTGCTGCCGTTTCGTTGTCGGTGCTTCCAATTGTGCTGCCTTTTCGTTGTCGGTGCTTCCAAATGTGCTGCCTTTTCGTTGTCGGTGCTTCCAAATGTGCTGCATTTTCGTTGTCGGTGCTTCCAAATGTGCTGCCGTTTCGTTGTCGGTGCTTCCAAATGTGCTGCCGTTTCGTTGTCGGTGCTTCCAAATGTGCTGCCGTTTCGTTGTCGGTGCTTCCAAATGTGCTGCCGTTTCGTTGTCGGTGCTTCCAAATGTGCTGCCTTTTCGTTGTCGGTGCTTCCAAATGTGCTGCCATTTCGTTGTCGGTGCTTTCAAATGTGCTGCCTTTTCGTTGTCGGTGCTTCCAAATGTGCTGCCTTTTCGTTGTCGGTGCTTCCAAATGTGCTGCCTTTTCGTTGTCGGTGCTTCCAAATGTGCTGCCGTTTCGTTTTCGGTGCTTCCAAATGTGCTGCCTTTTTGTTGTCGGTGCTTCCAAATGTGCTGTCTTTTCGTTGTCGGTGCTTCCAAATGTGCTGCCGTTTCGTTGTCGGTGCTTCCAAATGTGCTGCCTTTTCGTTGATGGTCCTTCTATTTTAATGTTGTTTTGACTCTAGTATTATTGTAAATGGTTCTTGATTTGACTAGCGTTTTATTCCATACGGTGCATGTATATAAGCGAGTCCTAGACAACAGGTCGCTCAGTTTGTTACTGACGACGACGTTGCAAGGATCACCTAATTTGATTCATCTGGTGCATAAGTCGCGTAATTACTTGATCTTGCGAACTTGATGGCATCTTTACCGACTTTAACGACGAACATGATGGACGTTGTACCATCGTCTACGGGAACCTTGACTTCAACGACGACGAAGAAGGTGCAGATCCCGTTGGCAACGAGGACGACAACATTGGAGGAGATTTCAACAGATGTGATACCACCAGCAGAAGATTGCTTAATGACTACTGAGCTGGATGTGCAGGAAACCACGACGATCGACGATACGACCTCGATGGAGACTTCAATGGATGGTGATTTGACAACTAGCGAACATCGGTGCTGTTATTGCGACAAGATTTTCTCAAACAGCAGCAATGCTCGGCGACACGAGAGGAGCGAATGTGTTAAGAACCTATATCGTAAAATGTTTGTTTGTGAGAAATGTCATAAGCAGTTTGCCAGAAAAGATAATATGAAAACGCACATGAAGGCATGCAAAGGCCCTGCTGTTCGGCAGAAAGTAAAGGTTTCGTCGCAACAACGATGCATCGATGTGCATAAGAGTATGCCTGGAGATAGTAAAATCGTAGTAACATCGACATCTGGATCAGGTCTGAAAGGTTCGTCTTCATCACCACGGTATCCTTGCAGCTACTGTGATACGTCGTTCGCATTTTCCCATGATGCACGAAGACATGAGCGGAGCAAATGCACGAAGAATCCATCTCGCATGAAGTTTCGATGTGATGAGTGTCATGAATGGTTTACTCGAATTGATAATTTGCGACGACATGCGAAAAACTGTAAAGGTGAAGTCCGTATGCCTACTGCTGAACTACCTGCAGAAATTTCGACTCCTCGGTTTAGGTTGAAGGCTCGTGAGCGTACAAGCAAGAAAACCGATGTGCAGCAACCGATTGGTATGACGTCTGAACAGGAAAATAAACCTAAGACTGTGTTCGGAGCATTACAAGTGAACGATAATGGCTTCTACTTGGCGCAGTCTGCATTTCGTGGAACATTGAAGGACTATTATTATTTAAATACGTTAGGTGAGTCGAAAGACATTTGTAATTTTCTCGATGATATCAGAGAGGACATAATCAATCAGCTTACTGATGATGTAGCAACAAACGGACCTTTGAAATATAACTTGTGGTTGGACTGTATATATGGAAAGCCATATCCGTTCGATGACAAAGTGAAGAAGTGTGCATTCAAGACATCGGCTGCAGTAATTTACAGTTCTGACGATGTGAAGCAAACTGTTAAAAACGGTATCCAGAAACTCTGTCAAGAAGAGGTGGACTATGTCTGTAAAGGTTCTGGCTGGACTCTGTCTAGTATAAACAGATTGGAGCTAAGAATTAGTCATTTCACACCGCTGCGGAACTAAATGTTTATAAGATTGCTGGCTTTCTCAAATGATCCTGTAGTAGAATAGAAATTATGTAATAAATATTATGTTTGTAAAAGAACTTGCAGTGTTTAATTCCTCGAACCTGTTACTATTATGTTAAATTGATGTTATATTTAATTTTTTTTTGCATCATCCAAGATCGAACCGAGGACAGGAGCGGATCAAATCAATATGTAAATTAATGAGTGATTTATTTAATTAATTTTGGAACTTTTCCCGAATTTCTAGCTAAATAATTACGGATTTTCAAGATGGCGGCCAAATGACAAGATGGCGGGTGTCACAGTGATAAATTATTACTGCACTCTAGCGGATACGAATTAAACTAACATGTCATCGGCGCACTCTAGCGGGTGAAAACAAGATGGTGGCTTCCAGCAACGAAGACAAGATGGCGGCCGTCACGAAAAAGTGCAAAGGTGGTTTTAAGGATTTTTTATTATTTAATTCGATTAGTTAATTTTTTTGATTTTTAATTTTTTTTCCCGAATCTCTAGCATTAAAATTACGGATTTTCAATATGGTGGATCCAAAATGGCCGTCGGGGTCAAGGTCAAAGGTCGAGGTCACATCCTGATAGAGGCTTAACTGAGGCTTGAGTTAAGGATGCTTAAGCCTCTATCAGGAATTTCGTGGTTTTTAATGCAAAACGACTTTTGTGGTTTTTCGAAATCCTAATTTTCCCTCGGATCGGGAATTTTTCCCTCGAAAACGGGAAATTTTGAGTCATTTTGAGTCAATTTTGAGGAATTTTGAGGAATTTTGAGTCAAAAATGGCCGCCGTGACGTCACAATCCAAGATGGCGGACCGACAATCACAATCCACTACCTGCATCCTGTTTCAGGACCGGCTATTATATACTACTTACTTAGATTGTATAAACAAATTCTGTTCCACATTTATTTCCAAATTTAATTTTTACAAATCAAGACACTGTATAGTTATAAGGCCCATATTTTCGAGGTTGATCAACAAAATACGTAAAGCACATCTTTCACACATAAATATTTAGTTGACGTTTTGTAACATAAGTTCTCACAATTCGGGGAAAAAAAAAAAAATTGGTGTAACATTAGTGTGCAGCATTTCTTTTATTTGTTACAAGCAACAAATCAAAATCATCTTTTCTTTCTTGTTTAGGTTACATGAATAGGGCACACCTTATTATTCTTATTTAGCGCCAATGTGCTAACTGACACTTCAGGATTGTTTTTTGTCAAAACATTTAAATGATTTAGTGGTGGTGAATAGTCCAGACAACTGAAGTCGTATTATTCTCCAAAGCATAATACCTCTATTCAACACAATGTTGGTGACTTCCCTCAAGAAATCTGGCCATAATACTCTATTTAAAAAAACGATCCTTTAGATTCCTACAGTTAACAACTGCTCTTTTGTTGATGATCGATTCAAAAAAACCAATACATGACGATGCCTGATGGTATTGATGCATACTAGCAGTTTGTTTTATTCCTGTGGACATCTTCTGGTGATTACCCAGCTTGTTACAATGTGGAAATACCTTATCGCATTTCTCACTTATTTGTCTTCCAAGACAATGTCAGAGACCTACTGCAGGTTATAAGATGCCTTTTCAGTTTATCATGACATCCAAATTGTTGGTTACACTTGTCGCACTGAAACAATGTTCTTTGTTCATTATTTGTACATCTGCTTCTTTCATGTCAGCGAGCACTTGAAGTTGTGGTGAAAGACATACCACAGTGCCTACACTGTGCCTTGAACGTCCATAGTTCATTGAAGTCACCAAGGTCTCTGGGGAAACTTCAACAATGGAAGTCTCTGATGCCTCCTCTTGGTGGCACACTAGAACAGTAGGCGCACCTGTTGTTAACAGGCTGCTGCCAACGTCGCTGCCATTGAGGCCTACACTATCTACGTCTTTGCCACCAGGGTAACCGATGTCGATGGAACACCATCCATCGGGATCGCTGCAGCTGTCGGGTCTTCTGTCAATGAGGTCTGCATCACCGATGGTACAACTTCGTTAAAGATAGTAAAATTGCCATCGAGTTCTCAAGAAAGGTCGATTACGAACCTTATGTACCAGACTAGTCAAACTAGCTTATACGTAATGTATCGTGGTCAGAGGTTGACTGAAGGTCCCGTCGTCTAGAACTCGCTTATATAATTACGGTGACATTTTCAATAATTTTTAATAGGTTAAAAAGCAATTACCTTAAAATTCTTAAAATAAAAACACTTATTTCAAGTTTTACAAATTTACTTAGAATAATACACAAATGCAAATTAGGTTAAGGCATTAAGCATTTTCATAAACAATGTATTTTATGCTGCGCCGACTACCTCGTCGACTCTGTGTAATATCTCATCGAGTCTGGTATCCACTGGTACGCTGGTGTCGAGCTCAGGAAAACAGGTATCCGACTGGTCATTTTCTTCGGCGACGACTGCTTAGACTTTGATTATCCTTATTTTTCGTTGATTGTGTTTCCAAATGTGCATCCTCTTTGTTTTTTGTGCATCCTCTTTGACGAATGTGCTCCCAATTGTGCTTCCTTTTCATTGAATATGTTTACAAATTTGCTTCCTTTTCGTTGATTGTGCTTTCTCTTTGACGAATGTGCTTCCGATTGTAGTTAATTTTCTGTGATTGTGCTCTCAATTGTGCTTACTTTTCGATGATTGTACTTCCAAATGTGTTTCCTTTTCTATGAGTGTGATTTCTCTTTGTCGAATGTGCTTCCGATTATGCTTCTTCTACGTTGATTGTGCTTCCAATTGTGATTCTATTTTATTGTACTTACTTTTCTTTATTGTCCTTCCTTTAGTTGTGCTTCCTTTGTTATTTTGTTTCCTTTTCGTTGATTGTGCTTCCTTTTCATTGATTGTGTTTCCTTTTCATTGATTGTGTTTCCAAATGTGAGTTCTTTTCGTTGATTGCGCTTCGAATTATGCTTTCCTTTTGTTGATTGTGCTTCCAAAACGGCTTCTCTTTCTATGATTGGCCTTCCTGTTTGTCGATTGTGCTCCCGATTGTGCTTCTAAATGTGCGTCATTTTTGTTAAATGAGTGTATTTGTGTGTTCATTGTGTGTCCAGTTGTGTACTGTGGGTCCATTGCGTGTCCTGTGTATACTGTATGTTCTTTTATTTTGTTGAACTTGTGTCGTTTCTTTAAATGTGAGTAATCAAAACTAGCTCTTAATATTTACTAGTATAAAACCTGTTTGTTTTGATGAAATATTTTTTAGTTAGTCTAAATGCTTTTAATTGATATTATAGATTCTTTAGGTCTGACAGTACGAAGACGTCTTTACTGGTTGAAATATGTTATATTTGCTATCGACGAAGCATGCCTAGTGGTTAAGAAATGTTTGGTCTATACTACTGACTTTTTTAATGACCTAGTCTCGAGGTCCGAAGACACTTGGTTTATACGTGTAGCAATTTACATGATCTGGTGGAAATATATACTAAGTAACGAAAAACTATGCTTCCATGTTAGGCATCGCGACAACTAATTAAATCACCGGAAAGGTATTTTGTCTAAGTTATTTTTCTTAGAGTGAATTTTTTATAAACTCCCCGAAAGTTATCTAATGGGCAACTGAATAAATAATGTATTTTAAGCTTCAGTTATCCTTATCACTGGTCGAGAATCAAACCAATGACGGAAATCTATCGGGCCAATCATTATATTAATTAAGTGAATTTTGTTATGAATTTTTGTATTTTCCCGAATTGCTAGGTTATTTATTAAGAATTTTTAAGATGGCGGATATATCGGCTTATAGGATGCTTGTTGGCTATGAAACTAAGCTTCTTTTAGGACTTTCCACCATAATGTATTGAATTTTTTATCTTTGGCATGACGTCTAATAAATCGATGAACGCTGGCTGCACGCACGAAAAATTGTCCCACTAAGGCGTGGCATCTCTCTGGTATGTTGCGGACGGTACAGAGAACTCGGCCGGCACGTGGCGGCATACTGGTTCGAGGTTATTGTTGTGCACCGCGCCACGGGAGTATATTCGCAAGGAAATGGCGTTCTTACAAGTACGTATTATTTTAATTACTAGTGTAAATCAGTATATTTAAACAGTGTTGTATGAGTATTGTTTTAGCTGTTTAACTAAATATTTATTGCTGCTATGATACTTTTCACGCTTTAGTTTGACATTGGTAATTATTTGTCGTGAGTTTTTATTTGATCAACTAAATTACACACCGTATTATAGTTATGAGCCCACGAGCGTGTACAAATTTCGAGTCCAACAGAGAATATGCTAGTTAAAAGAAATTCAAACAAATATCGAGCGTGGAATATTATCAATTTATACCATCTGAAACAATTATTTTCAATATGGTCTCGTGGCCGTGTGGTTAGCATGGATTATTTCCAATCCAAAGGTTATCGGTTTGAAACTCGGCAGCTGCGAATTGTTTTTTGTACTTGTAAAAATTAATACGGCGCACGCAACATTTCAAAAGTAATAAATATATTTGAATTAGTGAATGCAAATAAAAGTAAATTTATTAATTAAATAGTACATTTCATTTCACTTCTTCTTTGTATCCATACAAAATAGTGATGATTCAATAAAATTGATTCAGTTTTATTCATAAAAGTATGCAGAGGTAGATTTTATCATACAAAAGATAAAAAAATTTAAAAAAAAATTCTTCCTCAAAAAATATAATATTTTTAATGCTTAAATGGTTTGGTTGCAAAAACCTATTACTGCTCAGTCTCAGGCCGAATATGATATTTCCTTTTTTTCTGGATCAATCATTTCATCAATGTTTTGTTATGACGTTGTCACGTTAAACTATCGTCCGTAAACCGACTTTACAGACAACCATTTTTTTTTACATAAAATTACATTTTTTTGCATCGCCCAGGGATCGAACCAAGGACTGGAATTAATCGAATCAATCAGTATTTTAATTGTAATTTTTTTTTATGAATTTGTGAATTCCTCCCGAAATTATTTTTAAATAATTACGAATTTACAAGATGGCGGCCAAATATCCAGATGGCGGGTGCCACAGTAATAATAAATAACTGTACTCTGGCAGGTAACAATTAAACTAACATGATGATAACGCACTCTAGCAGATGGAATGTGTACTATTATAATACTAGCGCTCCTTGTATCGATTACTGAAATCACGATGGCGAATATGATGTCATACTAGCTGACGATATATACCTTGGCATTAGTGGTGGAAGGTAAGTGTGTTTTAAAAATAATATTTTATTAATTAATTTTTTTTACAAATTTTAATATTCATCCAAATTTTTATGTCAAAATTTAAAGAATTTTAATTTTATGTTCAAGGTCAAGGTCGTGGTATCAGCTGCTTGGGGCGGCTGGATTTTAGGAGTCCTAAGCCACTTTTAGGAATTTGTGATATTTATAAGGCAAAAGTCTTTTGAGGTTTTGGGAATTCAGAAATTTGAAATTTGGAGGAGTAAAACACAAATTTTCCCTCAAAGAGGAATTTTACCCGTGAAATAAGGACATTTTAAGAAATTTTGAGTCATTTTGACTCAGTTTTGGGTCATTTTTGTGTCCAAGATGGCCGCCCTGATGACACAATCAGGGATTGCGTTTAGCTCCTCCGGCTCAAAGCCGTGAAGCAAGGGCTCGGAGTAACCATTCTACACTACTCTTTTCCTTTGTGTAAAATGCAGTTTCGTTAATTTCGTAAGATCCAACAGGTAACTTTATTTTCTGAGCGGCCCCATCACTTTTAAGGAAGAAGATCTTGCAGTCATCTTTTTCGATATTCAGTATGACATTAAACGTTTGAATATCTGCGAGTCCTATACACTATTCGCCTTCCAACTCTAGAGGCGGAAAATGAACCGCCCGCATCTCTGAATTGTGACCGGGCTACGTAAGTTTGATCGACATGACTAACTTATTTTCAAGACTGAAAATATTCTTTTCGATAAAAATGAAGGCACAAGTGGCCATAGTTAATTTTGTTAGGCAATTTCAGTTTGATAATGGTAGCACAGAATTATCCTACACAAGTACTGCCGTAGCTTTGGCGAAGGTCTGAAATCAAGTCCTGCATCTGACGATATAGCTACTTATGGCTTCGGCTTCCTGTGCCAGTATCTTGTCAGCTCGGTGTCTTGATTCCCCTTGCTGAGGGAAAGTGCTGCTAGCACTTCTCGCCAAGATAATAATTAATGTGCACGTCACCTCGAGCTAGTCACTTGGCCTGTTTCGTTCCTGGATCACAGAACTTGAGACTTGGAATGTGTAGCACGAAAGGCAATTAACGAAAATTCCAAGTGGCTGGATATATTGCCATAACTTATAAGCGAATTTAATTTTACGGTGAATTCTACCACGAAAATGAACCCTAAAGACGTGAAGGATGATCACTTGTTTTGAAAAGTGTTTGCAAACACGAGGAAGAAATATCCACGAAAGCCTAAAGCTAATGTTAGTGCTATCTCCAATCACAAAGGCGTCTTCGAGAAAGGTTTCACTGCGAATTGGAGCCATGAACTTTTCCGTGTGACCAATGTATGCGAATCGTAGCCTAGGACCTACTACCTCGAAGATTTGGACAACAAGCCTATTCTTGGCGGCTTCTGTGCCGAAGAGATTCAGCCTACGATGCATCCCGAGATGTTGGAGAAGTGTTCAAACGACGAAATGGACGATCCTATGTCAAGTGGTGAGATTTCCTACCTCACTGTCGTGGTAGCAGATGTATAAATCGAGAAACGCTAGTAATTTGTTTGTAATTGTATAAATTAGGTAATAATTTTTTGTTTCATATTTTTTTTCTCGAATCTGTAACTTTTTTAAAATTTAAATAAATTTAATTTTTTAATCGATCAAGTATGAACTGAGGACTTTAATTGATCGAATCAGTCATTACTTTAACAAGTAATTTTTATTATGGCTTCCGAATTTCTAGCTAGGAAATAACGGATTTTCTAGATGGCGGCCAAGACGGCCGACAATATGGCGGCTATCGTGACAGTTGATTGTCTGCTAGTAAATAATTACTGCACTTAGGTAAATTGACCAAATATGGCCCGGGTCCAAATAAGTACCGTCACTGAGTTTAGGGACTAAGATAGCAAAGAGGTTTTCACCGGACAAGACTTGCTGCGGACAGCCTCTGCCATCTAGCGGTCGGCGCAGGTACTACTTGTGGAGACGCGAACTGTTCAGCCACTTTCTAAGCATTAGAGACCAGCAAGGAATTCTTTGTGGCTGTGGTTGCTAATTTCGAAGAATCGTGAAACACGTCTTCACATTAAGGTAATGTAACTGACACAAAGTATCTATATACCATTTTTAAGTCCGTAGTTTATAGAATATGTTAGTAGTATGATGATATGTTCTGAACAACTGTTGTATATTAAACTGTCGATAAATCACTTAAAGAATGTGTGTGTTTGCGACAAACTCCAAATAAGGCCCACGGGCCTTTTTTTTTCTGAAATGTTTATCTCATTGTTGCAGCACTGAAGCTTTATGTAACGCACTGAAACGATTATTTATTGTAGAATAAATATTTTAAAAACCTCAAAATGGTTGAATTAAAAATTATTTCGTAAAAAATATTTTTAAAAAATATTTGTTTTTGTAAAACTCAGAAAAAATTACCTTTTAACTATTTTTTTTTGCATTCAGTACCTATCGTAATATATTTTAAGTTTAAATTTCTGTAAAATTATTTTAAAATGTTACAAATATATTTTTAAAAATACAATTTGATAAAAGTTACCACATGGCCTTAAATAAATAAGTTAGTCTTGAGAAGTGAATATGACTTATTTATGGAAACAGTGGCGCACCGAGAACTTTCTTTTCTTTGTTTTTGGGGGGAGGGGGTGTTGTCTATGTGACATTTTTTTTGCTACCAAGATAAAAATAAATATCAATCTATTGTGTCTAGATATCTACTAAAAATTTTTATGGTGGAATGGCAAGCATACATAAATATTATAAATACTCAAGTAATTACACATTTGTGTTGATTTTGAAACCAAATTTTTATTTTATAAAGAACCACAAAAATTGTGTCTGGTAGTCTGTAGAAATTACATGTCAAACTAACACAGTAACGACAAAAAAAAATTACATTCAATACAACACAACTGTAAGCCAAAAGGACTTTTGTTTATTTCCCCTTTCAGATAATGATTTCTTTTCCCTCATTTTCGTCAGCCTCTTTAGTCCCCCACCCTCATGGGTGCACCACTGTATGGGGACATAGCCTACTTTAAAATATGCAGTTACATCTCGAAATGCAAATACTTTTTTTTTCTGTTTTAGATGGATAAAGTAAAGAAAAAGAGCGATCCTTGGACTATTGAACAATAACGGGCTTCAATGGCAGCCATAGCACAAGGTATGCCTGTAAGAACAGCATCTACACGCTGGAAAATTCCTCGAAGTAAATTAAGAAACCATAAAAGTAGCGGCAGCACCAGAAGAAAGCTAGGAAGGTCGTCATATTTGACTCCTGCTCAAGAAACAGATCTCTGCGATAGAATTATTCGACTAGCAGAGGTAGGCATGCCAATAACCAGTAAGGTAATTCGACGTTCAGAGTACACATTTGTTAGCAATGTAACACCGCCAACCCGTTCGATAAAGTACGTGGACTGGCTGGAAGGTAATGGTTGAAACTGTTCTTAAAGTGTCACCCAGAAATATCCCAGCGAAAGGCTCGAAACATGAATCCTGGTAGGGCTGCATAGTTGAATAAAGTTACGTGGGTGATTATTTTGATAAACTGAAGGCAGTAATGACTAGTTTAAATATTTTTGACAAGCCCCAGCTAATCTACAACATTGACGAGAAAGGCTGTAGACTTACCCTCCCAAACAACAAATTGTGTATGCCAGAAAATGAGAAAAAATAGTCCATCTTGTAGCACCTGAACATGGTTAAAATGTGTTAGTTGTCTCGTGTGGGAATGTACTGGGTCAGGTCAAACCACCAATGATTCTCTTTAAAGAAAAGCGATTAAATCCTGAATGGAAAGATAACCTTCCGACTGGAACAGAGGTTGATATAACTGAGAAGGGGTCAATGACAACAGAAACATTCATAACATGGATGCATCATTTTGCGAAATTCAAACTACAAGGTAACATTTTGCTTATCTTTGATGGGGCATCATCACACTTGGACATAGGTATTGTGGAAGCTGCTGAAGCCTGCAGCATCACACTATTCTGCTTACCAAGCAACACAACACCTGAGCTGCAGCTTTTTGATTAATCTGTTTTCGGTCCTTATGAAAAATTTAGGGATTATGAAGTGTTATTACATTGGTCAAAGCAGACAAACATTCAAGACCGCACAATAACAAAAAAGGATTTTTGGTAAAATATTTAGCAGGGTTTGGACCATTACCGCTTGGTAATGTATCAAGTGGGTTTTATACAACTGGAATTTACCCATTTGATCCTACTGTTACCCACGAGAGTGCTTATGCTCCTTCAGAACTTACAGGAATAGAAACCCAGATGAAACAGCACAAGGATCACAGTCTGCAGCCCCAGTTCACCCACAAAAGAGCAAGCATAGGCAGGTAAAAGTGAAAACTCGAAAAATAGCTGACAAACTAAGGTATGTAGAGGACTCATCGTCAGGAACAAGTGATTCAAGTGACCCTTCTCTGGAATCCTGTGATGATGGCACAGAACCTAGTCTAAACATATCATTCAAAGATATCCTATGGACACCTGAGGTGATAAAAGAGAATAATGTAAATCGAAGAAAATCTCTTAACTACAAAGCTGTTGAGGTATCTAAGAAATTATTTGAAGACAAAATGAAGGAATGGCTGAAAACATTTTGCAAGATGTCCTTTCATACTTATTTTTATTCGTCCACAGAAACTTTTTCCGTGTGGTTAGCAATATCTGTTTCTTTTGGAAAATGAGTTAGTGATGCATTCAGACTACTTTGAAATGTTGATAAATCACCGCGGCTTTGCAAATTTGACTGTACTATCATGTCACGAACTCGAGAATACTAGGCTTCCACACACTGGTCGATGGCTAGCAGGTACTCGTCCTCTATGTACATACTTGATCTACGGATATCGGCGTCGTGAGACTCGAGAATATTATGCAGTTTGGCAGTATGACTTCTACGAACGAATTTCAAAATGCTATGACTCATTTTTGACGTTAAATTGATTGAAACCTTATCTTAACTACACTTACATAGAGGCCAGTCCTTGACTATAACTAGGATTCCGTGCTCGTTTTTCCAGCACAAGGAGCACATGTCTTTCAATTCCTGAAAAGTCATTTTGGTGTTTACATTATCGTCGTAAGCATGTGGTAAATAAAGTTCTTTCATGCGGAAAAGTACTATGACGATTGCATTGTCTCGTAGAAAATGTTTCAGAATTTTGCTGTACGTCTGACACAGCTAAATGCAATCTACGTTTGGGTGTATGCCCATGGAAAAGTACTTATAAATTATGCCTTGCTTCTCACTCATCATATCGTCAAAAACAAACACGGAATTGGCTCTTGCATCGCACATCAGTATTATCGGCAAACGGAAAATACTCCAGGCCTTCCACTGATAAAATAATCGTACCTAGGTGCTGGTACTTTGGCTGTTGCAAGATCTTAGAATAGAGGTACACGTTTTTTAATCGAAGGCCATTTTTTCTTCCAGAAAACTCGGTAAAACGCACGTTTTGCCGCAGTTGGACGGACCTATCATAATGCATACTTCGGTATAAGGCAATAACGAGCTGTGTCGCGATTCGCGCGCACTAACTTCGTTGTCTTGCGTGATGTGCACGGGCAAACACACTTCTTGCTTGATGATTTGCATTTTATTGACCTTATTCTATAAAATCAAAAGCATTTATACTTTCGACTCAGTTGCGTGTAATGACTTGAAGAAGTTAGGACAAAAACTTGCTGATAAATAATCCATATTTTGAGCTGCACATTCCAGGCTACATATTCTGTGGTTCAGGAACGAAAATAGCCAAATGACTAGATCGAGACGATGCGGACATAAATTCTCTCGACAAGAAGTGTAAGCAGATTGGTATTGCCTATTCCTTAAGCAAAAAATGGGAATCAAGACACATAGCTGACGAGATATTGACAAAAGAAGACGAAGATAGAAGTGAACCGCCAGAAGCATGACTTTAGACAGAAAATCGCGGCTGGGGCATATCGAAATAAATGAAGACCAAGACTAAATTAGGAATGTGTGCTTGCCGAGTCAGGACATGCAATACCAAGCGCAAGACATGTGCAGGCATGCAAAAAGCCAAGCAAAGATACAGACTCTACACAAGATGATTAATGGAGGTTTTCTACTGCTACTTTTACCTGCACTGGGGGCCCTCCGCGGTCTCATCGGTGATACGAGCGGTATAGTGCGGGCTGTCAACCCTTCCGCACTGACACAATACCAACATTGAAGCCATTGCCATGGGTAAAATATTGGCACTGGACTCTACTTATGATCCCACAAATAAGGTGGTTTCATGATAAAGAAAAGAGTGAAAAAATCCTACATTAGTAGTATGTTTTGGCCGGAGCTGGGACAGGCGCAGGCACGTGGTGCCTGTGCCGGGACAATGTCCGATTGCTCTAACGTCACGGCGGCCATCTTGGAAGGCCTTGACATTTGACCTTAAACTTGACCTTTGAACTTGACCTTGACACAGGCGGCCATATTGGATCCGCCATCTTATATCCGCCATCTTTAAATCGAGCGCCCCACTCACTCTTGATGAAATTTTGGTCTGGTCACCATATTGATTTTTTCTTTTCTGCTGGAGGCCGCCATCTTGGATACCGTCGAATTAGTTTCTGTTGTTTGTTCCTAGAGAGTGCCAGCGTCACTTCATTTTTTTCTGTTCCACTGGAGGCCGCCATCTTGGATACCGTCGACTGTTTCTGTTGTTTGTTCCTAGAGAGCGCCAGCGTCGCTCTGTCTCATCACATAAGGTCGATGTTCCATTACCTACCAGAGCTATTATGGTCCTTATCGACATATTAAATTAAATTTTTTATGCAAAATACATTGGAAGTGCTGTGAATTGAACCATCGCAGCTCTGATCTCAAGGTTGGAAAACATACACATTTAACCGCACGGCCAATGCGACATTTACCAGACAGAATAAAATAAGTTATATATAAAAATAACATACATATTCGGACTAGTAATTTTTTTAAATTTGAAGTAATAATATCATCTCCTGTTCGAGACAGAACCACCATAATGTATTAAGACGTAACTGTTGCAATTATCGTTACGGTCGCCATCTTTACAATCCGTAATTTTAATGATATAGGTTCGGGAAATATTTCAAAATTCATCAAAAAATTCACTTATTAAAGTAATGATTGATTATATCGATTCCTGTTCTAGGTTCGATCCTTGGACGATGCAAAAAAATTATTTATGTAAAATTTAATAATTTTAATAGATCATGATAAAAGTACTAAAAGAGACTTAAAATCATCTACTACCATAATCATTTAACCCATCACGACCACATTATTGGAAATTTTATTTATTGAACTATAAATTTATAAAAAAATCCTAAATTCATTAAAAAATCACTCATTAATTTACAGATTGAATCGATACTTGGTTCGATCCCTGGACGATGCAAAAATATTTAATTTTATGTAATAATACCACAAACATGACAGGTTCGAGAAATAAAACACAAGTTCTTTTACAAACATAATATTTATTATATAATTTATATTCTACTAGAGGATCACTTGCGAAAGCCAGCAATCTTATAAACATTTAACCCTGCATGGACGTGAAACGACAAACTCTTAGCTCCAATCAATGTTCCAACAGCTCCAAATGCTCCAAATGCCCCAACAGCTTCAAAGCTCCAACAGCTCCAAATGCTCCAACAGCTCCAAATGCTCCAACAGCTCCAAATGCTCCAACAGCTCCAAATGCTCCAACAGCTCCAAATGCTCCAAATGCTCCAAATGCTCCAAATGCTCAAACAGCTCTAAATGCTCCAACAGCTCTAAGTTATCAAAAAGCTTCAATGCTTCAACAGCTCCAAATACTCCAACAGCTCCAAATGCTCCAAAATATTCAATGCTCCAACAGCTCCAACAGCTCAAAATGCTCCATCATCTCCAACAGCTCCAAAGCTCCAACAGCTCCAAATGCTCCAACAGCTCCAAATGCTCCAACAGCTCCAAATGCTCCAAAGCTACAACAGCTCCAACAGCTCCAACAGCTCCAACAGCTCCAAAGCTCCAAATGCTCCAACAGCTTCATCTGCTCCAACAGCTCAAAATGCTCCAACAGCACCAACAGCTCCAAAGTTCCAACAGCTCCAACAGTTCCAACAGCTCCAACAGCTCCAAAGCTCCAAATGCTCCAACAGCTTCATCTGCTCCAACAGCTCAAAATGCTCCAACAGCACCAACAGCTCCAAAGTTCCAACAGCTCCAACAGTTCCAACAGCTCCAACAGTTCCAACAGCTCCAACAGCTCTAAATTATCCAACAGATCCAAATTCTAAACAGCTACAACAGCTCCAACTGCTCCAACTGCTCCAACAGCTGCAAAGCTCTAACAGCCCCAACAGCTCCAACAGCTCCAAATGCCCCAACAGCTCCAAATGTGCCAAAAGCTTCAATGCTCCAACAGCTCCATCAGCTTTAAATGCTCCAACAGCTTCATCTGCTCCATATTCATTTGGCTCCAACTGATTTCAATTACATTTTTTTATCGAACTTGACATGATTACTTGGATGACTTTATTAGTATACATTTTGGCTGTCAGTGGTGACGTTTTTTACACCTTTAAGTTGTATGTTTTATTTAGAAATGAGATTTCGAGAAATAAAAAAATCTATTTTGAAAAAAAATATATTAATTTTTCTTCAAGTTTATACACAAGCATTTAATTTAAGCCATTATTGTATATAGCCATATTCCCTCAGTTCTTTGAGTATGAAGGATATTTCTTTGATGCTTGAATAGTTTCCTGCACAAAGGGAACCATGTAGAAGTCTTAGCCTGTCAACCAATATGTTAGGATCTTCCCATGAGGTATAATCAATCTCTTCTGCTACGTTAATATTCCTTGTATGTTTATAATAAATATTATTATCTCTGGTGTCTTCCGTTTTAACACCAACCACAAGGCCACTTTCGTCATCGAGCCAGTGATTATCACAAGCTTGATCAGGATAATTTATTTTAAAACGTCGTTTCCATCGTTTTGGTCTCAAGCCACCGTCACAGTCTTTGCTCTTGCATGATTTAGGTGCTTCAGCACAATACTCAATCATGTCAGCCTTAGATGTGTCAGTACAGTCCCCGATCATGTCAGCTTCAGATGTGTCACCACAGTCTTCAATCATGTCAGCATCACAAGCTTTATCAGGATAATTTATTTTATTACGACGTTTCCGCCGTTTTGGTCTCAGGCCGCCATTACAGTCTTCGATCTTGACTGCTTTAGATGCTTCAGCACAGTACTCAATCATGTCAGCCCTAGATGTGTCACCACAATATTCAATAATGTCAGCTTCAGATGATTCATCAGTCTTCGGTCTTGTCAGATTCAGGTGGTTCTCCATCTTTCACATTTTCATGGAGACGACTAGATATTGGTGTAAATATCTTTTCATTTCTAATGAGGTTGCTACTTTCTTCGTTTGTGATAAAAATTTTAATTAGTGTCTCTATTTATATAAGTATTTTTAGCATTAGTTTTTTTTACATTCTTCGTAATCATTATTGTCGTCTAATATTCCGCCTTAGTTCCTCTTCCGTGATGTTGGAGCACAGTCTTCGTTATCTTTATTCAGCTAAGTTGTAAAGTTCTTGCAATATCTATCCAAGTAATATCTTCTACCAAAAGGATTTCTGGCACTGACTGCAATTAAAGGGTTTTTGACAAGGACCCAAATTACACTCGCTTCTCCCATGTCGTTTAGCATTCATTCTCAAGGTAAACACCTTGCTGCAGTACCTACAGTGATGTCGTTTTGATACAGCTACAGACAACGGACCAGGGTACATGTTAGCTTCCGCGACTAATGGCAGATGCAAACTAAGAGTATTAAATTAAAACCATTACTTAAATATAATTTTTTAAATATTTCGTCAGCGAGAGTTAAGTAATCTCATGCAAAGGTACTTGTTGTAAGTAGTTCTGCTTTTCAACAACAGATGATTACACGTGTTCCTTGCATGTAAATAATATTTATTTCTTTTATGCGGGATGCGGGATGCTCACTAACGATCGCAAAAGAAGGAAGGCTTCGCTAGACTCCAAGGAGAAGGAAGTTTTGTTCTTCCAGTTAGTGTTTCTCAGATTTCTCAGAGCTTATTAATATTTGACTGAGTAATGGTTGTTTTTTTTTAATTCCACCTGTTATAAATATTGCAAGTGCTGATTTAGTAGCAAAAATTCACTAATTAAATGTAACCTTGAATAAAATTACATGTCTCATTAAGAGTAAAACTCCGTCATGAAGAGATCGGTTTCTCAGAAATAACCAGAATCACTCGGAGAAACCACAGGAATGAACCCAAGCACACGTAAAAAAAACCATCAAAATGTTGACAAGAATAATCAGGAGCACACGGAGAAAACCATCATATGTCAAGCCAGGAATAATCAGAAGCACTTGAAGAAAACCATCAAAATGTTAACAAGAATTATCAGGAGCAAACGAAGAGAAAAACCATAATATTGACAAGAAAAATCAGAAGCACACAGAGAAAACCGCTACACGTTTCTTTGATATCATTAATTACAATAAAAAAATTATAATAAAAATAAATTAATAAGAAATTTAAAATAAAAACAAAAAAGACATAAAATTCTAGCTTGTACTAGAACTCATTCTTTGCTCAACAATGAGAAGTTTACAAGCTAGCAGAATGGAACTGTTCGAGCATTGAAGCTTTTGGCGCATTTGGAGCTGTTGGAGCATTTGGAGCTGATGGAGCTGTTGGAGCTGTTGGGGCTGTTCGAGCGTTGGAGCTGTGGGAGCTGTTGAAGCTGTTGGAGCTGTTGGAGCTTTGGAGCTGTTGGAGCTGTTGGAGCTGTTGGAGCATTTGGAGCTGTTGGAGCTGTTGGAGCTGTTGGGGCTGTTCGAGCGTTGGAGCTGTTGGAGCTGTTGGAGCTGTTGGAGCCGTTGGAGCTGTTGGAGCTGTTGGAGCTGTTGGAGCTGTTGGAGCTGTTGGTGCTGTTGGAGCTTTGGAGCTGTTGGAGCATTTGGAGCCGTTGGAGCTGTTGGAGCTGTTGGAGCTGTTGAAGCTGTTGGAGCTGTTGGAGCTGTTGGAGCTGTTGGAGCTTTGGAGCTGTTGGAGCTGTTGGAGCCGTTGGAGCTGTTGGAGCTGTTGGAGCTGTTGGAGCTGTTGGAGCTGTTGGTGCTGTTGGAGCTTTGGAGCTGTTGGAGCATTTGGAGCCGTTGGAGCTGTTGGAGCTGTTGGAACTGTTGAAGCTGTTGGAGCTGTTGGAGCTGTTGGAGCTGTTGGGGCTGTTGGAGCTGTTGGAGCTGTTGGAGCTGTTGGAGCTGTTGGAGCTTTGGAGCTGTTGGAGCATTTGGAGCCGTTGGAGCTGTTGGAGCTGTTGAAGCTGTTGGAGCTGTTGGAGCTGTTGGAGCTGTTGGTGCTGTTGGAGCTGTTGGAGCTGTTGGAGCTGTTGGAGCTGTTGGAGCTATTGGAGCTGTTGGAGCTGTTGGAGCCATTGGAGCTGTTGGAGCTGTTGGAGCTGTTGGTGCTGTTGGAGCTTTGGAGCTGTTGGAGCTTTGGAGCTGTTGGAGCTGTTGAAGCTGTTGGAGCTGTTGGAGCTGTTGGAGCTGTTGGGGCTGTTGGAGCTGTTGGAGCTGTTGGAGCTGTTGGAGCTTTGGAGCTGTTGGAGCTGTTGGAGCATTTGGAGCCGTTGGAGCTGTTGGAGCTGTTGGAGCTGTTGGAGCTGTTGGAGCTGTTGGAGCTGTTGGGGCTGTTGGGGCTGTTCGAGCGTTGGAGCTGTTGGAGCTGTTGGAGCTGTTGGAGCTGTTGGTTCTTTGGAGCTGTTGGAGCATTTGGAGCTGTCGGAGCAGATGGAGCTGTTTGAGCATTTGGAGCTGTTGGAGCATTGAAGCGTAGGAGCTGTTGGAACTGTTGGAGGAATTGGAGCTGTTGGAGCTTTGGAGCATTTGAAGCTGTTGGTGAATTTGGAGCTGTTGGAGCTGTTGGAGCTTTGGAGCTGTTGGAGCTGTTGGGGCTGTTGGGGCTGTTCGACTGTTGGAGCTGTTGGAACTGTTGGAGCTGTTGGAGCTGTTTTAGCTTTGGAGCTGTTGGAGCTTTGGAGCTGTTGGAGCTTTGGAGCTGTTGGAGCTGTTGGAGCATTTGGAGCTGTTGGAGCAGATAGAGCTGTTGGAGCATTTGGAGCTGTTGGAGCTGTCAAAGGTCAAGGTCAGCGTCAAAGTTATACGTCAAGTCCAAAGGTCAGGGTCATCCAAGATGGCTGCATTGAAGTCACAATTCCATATGGTGGCGACACTCCTGATCGACACTCCTACTCCTGTCGCAGTAGCCCCAATATACATACACTACTGGTGAAATATCATCAATTATAATTTTATTCTTCTTTAAGGGTTGGCTTTTTTGAAATCTCACATAGACAGAGATCTTCCTCGTGTTTCAAAGGTCAAGTGTGCAAAGTTTCATCGCAATCAGATGAATGGTTTAGGGACGCATAAGTGACAAATAAACAATAACTATATCTCGGAAATGGCTCCAACGATTTTCATGAAATTTAGTATGCAGGGGGTTTCGGGGGCGATAAATCGATTTAGCTAGTATTCATTTTTAGAAAATGTCGTTTTCAATAATTAACTTTATCGATAATCAACTTAAACATATATGACTCTTCCTGACATCTATTGGCGAGTAATAATACCATTTTTTTTTATTGGGAGCAACTAACTGCTTTAACGACACAACATTAAAGCTACTCCAGTAGATGGCGTTTTTAAGCAACACTAAGCCAATGAGTGTTTGGTTTGAGGTTAGACCAAGAAAATCATTTGTTTACTTATATTATTTGTGTATTTTTAACTTATGTGTTCACTTAAAAATGCCTAAATGATCTTTGAAAAAAACGCGTATTATTATGTCGGTAAGATCGAAAAATATTATTCATATTTCATCATTTCATCAGTATGTTATTCGTATTTAAATATAATTTTTAAAAAACACAATTTACCAAAAAAAAAAAAAACCGAGCAAAGCTTGGTCATCCAGGTACTATATATTAAGAGAGAGACTAGATGAAGTACCCGGTGTTGCCTGGACTAAACACATCATAATATAATAATCATCAGCACAAAAATGTAGGACATACACTTGAAAAACGGGGTATTTAGAATTTAAAGTGGCTCAAATTGCACCATTGATTGCACAAATCGGTGCATCGAGGCAACGCATATGCAAAACCAGGACGCCAATCTTCAGCTTAATATTGTGGGAAGGCAGGTAGCCCCTAGGAGAGACGTGAAGGACGCACCAAACTATAGCGAGATACAAATTCAAGGCAACGCCATCTATTGGCATAGTTCTAAACTAACTGTTATTAGCGAACTTCACTAAGCGAATGGGTTACGCCAAGAGAAGGCTGGAAAGTTGCCAGACTTTATAATATGACTGTGTGGTGTACATAGAGAAATGTTACCATCTCAATGTTTGTGTGTCAGTGACCTACTTCCTATGATATTCTATTATAAAACGGAATTTATTCCTTTTTACTGCCTTAGGGATGGAATTTAATAGTTGTATGTTGTCTAGGTCACTCTCCTGCCCATAAACAATCTATATCTTAAAAAAAAAAAAAAAAAAAAAAACATGTAAATCCGTTGCGTGAATCCGTTTGTTTCTGCGTGAAGGATAAACAGACAAACACACTTTTGCATTTCTGCTATTAGTAGGGATAACGTTGCTGGCGGAATATTTTGTGTCCAAACATGCTTGCATTTGCGTCGTTTAGTTTTAACTCTATAAAAATTCGTTATACTTCACTCTCCAAAAAAACAAATCAAGACACAATGGTTGTGCAGCTAACAATAAATTTTTTGCTAACCGTTTCAGAGAATTTGGTGCATGTCGCATGTTGGGTATGAGTTCCGGCGCCGGGCAAGCGAGCAAGCGAGCACACGGAGTCGACTCGAAGTCGCCAACAGGCCCCGGCGTTCACTGCTACTCACCGTCCGGCTGTGCTATTGCTGCTTCATTGTGCGTCTAGCGTCTGCACACACTTGCTCGATGAAATTATTATTCATAGTGTGAAACCACATTCAATTAGGCCTTTCATACCAATTGCAGACTATTTAATTTCTTGCAATGCATTACAAACTCAGTGATCTTTATGGAATTAATTTATAGATAATATTTGAATTTGAAAATTGACCTCGGTTAAAAAATTAATTTTTATATTTTAACATCATAAAATTAAGATGAACATAAAAACGTGAATAAAGAACCGGCAGTTGTGCAGCCATGTGGGATTGGAACAATACGAATGTTTGTATCTTAGTAAATATTTTTTTCATATGCTCTGGAACATTTATAAATAAAACTATAGGTTTAAGAGTATCAAAACAATATTGATGACATAAAGTAATTCTTAAATAGTTAAAATCATTACATACTATTATGCTTCTGAAATAATTGCTTTGCAATAAATACGAATATCCTTATATTTTTGATAGTGAATATGCACTGGATTAAATAAACATTGAAAATGTAATTTATTGCCACTGAGTACAAACGAGAATACATTTAATCGTGTCACACTGCCTAAGGCTCCGAGTGCACCACAGTTTGGCAAAGCATCCTGTATAATAATTCATCCTGTGTCTATTAATATAAGAATAATGTGAGTATTAAGTAATTACAGTGGGATATAGTGAATTTACAGTTTGAACACCAAGCTATGACATACAATTTACAGATATGTGATAAAATCTGCACTGCATATAACGCACAAAACCTTCTTTCAGAATGGTGAAAAACATAACTCATGTAAAAATAGGTAATTGATAAAATAGTCAGGGGCACTAAAAACATTTAAGTTATTTACCGGGATACAGTTTTTATGTTAGGTACAATATTCGAACGTTTAAGATTCTGAATATAAAAATAAAAAAGTATTTTTTTAATTTTAAATGTAAAATTAAACTCAAGATGTTTTTAAAATAATTAAATTTTAATTTGTTTGGCTAAGTCTCAGTGGAGAGTACAACGTTTATCTATCAAATTAGGGAGAGTTTTACGGCACGCAATATATTTTAACCGTCACTTAAACTCAATAAATGATTAAAACTTCATAAAATTTATGTCACACTATAGTTTAGATTTTTAGATTTTTTTGTGATATGATTAAATACATGAATTTATGTTAATTTAGTGACAACTAGCTGGCCTACCTTCATTTGCAGTCATAGACACAATAGAATTCTATTTTGGACTATTAAATATTTCTCTCAAAAATCATTCACGTAATAAAAACTTCATTCAAAAGCACTTAAAAAAGTATATTTTGATACTGATCCGTGAATTATGCACTTGAACTATCACATAAATACCGCAAACAATGTATTAAATCACAATTTTAAAAACTTTTTTGCCATTAAAAAAATATTTATTCTTCTACCCTAAAATTTAATCCAAAGAAAATTCCCAATAATTGAATTTTAAAATAAAAAAGTAACAATTCACTTTAGGTACGAAAGCCCTGTTAAAAGCTCTTACAAGATAAAATAAAAACCAGTTAAGTTCTATACATTCGGAAGTGTTAATTGATAATATAAAATAAGAAAGAGTTGCAATATGTATTAATTAATTAGTAAACTATAAAGTTTGCGAAATCAAACCTATTTAATTCGAAACACAGTCGTCTGTATAAGGCTGCAAGGAGCATAGGGTGCATAAAAATACAACATAACCTGTATTATGTAATAATAAATTAATTTAGAATGTAAACATGTCAAACGATATTAATATGCGACTTTTTACGCACGTTTGCTTACAGCACTTAGCAAATTTACAGTATAGTAAAATAAAGTTTGTATACAAATATGAATGAAAATATATAAATTTCTACAATATAGGGTTTAATTAAAAATAAAATTAACTCTTCAGGTTTAAACTTCATTTTTGAATTAGTTTTTTTTTGACAGCTTGACAAATTCTCGTTCATGGCAGAAAGTTATGTGTGTGCCCAATGTCGCAGTGGGTTCGATGTGAGAAAATTGCTAAACTTATTTGTACAACACTATTTATTTAGGAAATAATATATACAAACATTGAATCGTGCACTCGCGAAAGAATAAGCTACGCTTTCCTTTCAACTAGTGGATTGGCTTGCCAGGTGCCAGCATTATATTAACAGCATGAAATTAAAAGTTTAAATAATTGTTTGCAATATTTGTATGCCTTTAGTGAGTTGTAAGTGTGTGCCAGCATTGTTTATCTTTAAAGATATAATTGAGTCAGTAAAAATTCCAACCAGATGTACAGTGCATTCTTTAAATGATTCATGCAATAGTGAATTTTGTCATCAGTCTGTTTGTGCCTGATGACGGAAGCATATATCATTTCCGAAACGTCGCAACTGTTGTCATTGGAAAACTTCTGTGTTCGTCAGTGCTGCCTTCGTTGTGTTATCCATAGTACTTGTTTTTTTTCGTCGTTGTGTTTATATGCTTGCTGCGTTGTCCAGGTTTGTTGTATGGCTGGATTTAATCTGTCGCGTCATTGTTAACCCATTATAGATGGAATATTTGTATGTGCGGCCGTCGTTATTTGTCCATTCTACTTGTTTAGTTTTATCTTTGGCTACGTTTGTTCGACATCAGCTGATTTAGTACTGTTTTCTGTGAATTTTTTATCTTAATGTTATTATTAATTTTTTTATATTTGGAATTTTTCCATGACAAACAGTGTAAAACTGCAATGGCATGTGTCCAAGAAACTGCATTAAATCAGATGCACAGTTACGTAACGCCGCGGGGTGTGAGGAGTGCAGGGGTGGAGGGATGGTGGGGAGGAGGGGTGGAGGGGGTCGAAGAGAAGGGGTGGTGGCGGAGGGGAGGGCCCAAGCCAATAGGGAGGCTGCGCCTCAGATCCCGGCACGGAACCCGGGCAGTTGCAACTCTGACGACCCCCATGGTGGGCGGTGAGCTGAAAGTGGCCACAGTGGAGGTGGCCGAAGAGAGCGTGGACAACATGGCCACCCTGCCCGTGTCCCGCGCGCACGGCGGCAGCGAGGTGGCCCCCGAGAGAAACAACTTCACCAACAAGGAGATGGAGCTGCGGAAGGTGCGGCCGCAGCCACCGCGCAGGTACTGCCCATCCAGGCTACCTGCTGCCTGCATACTGCTACCTGCTACCTGGATGTTGGTCTCTGCTCTATGTTCGCTGTGCTCTCTAAGCCATGAATATTGTTTTTTGCTCTCTGCACGGTGGTACCTGCTTCCTGCGCATTGTTCTCTGCTCGCAAAACAATGGTCTCTTCGCAGTACTCTATAACTCCTAAATATTGTTCCATGCTCCCTGCATAGTGCTACCTACTCCCTGAATATTGTTCATTGATCCCTGCACGGTGCTACCTGCTCCCTGCACGTAGTTCACTGCTCTCAAAACAATGCTCTCTTCGCTGTGCTCTCTAGTCCCTGAATATGGATTATTGCTCCCTGCATGGTGCTTACTGCTCCCTGATCTGTGACAAAATACTGCTTCGTTTGCAGTGTTCTTTACTCCCTGAATATTGTTTCTTGCTCCATACACGTTATTAACTGCTCCCTGTATGATATTATTTGCTCGCATAATAATGCTTTTTTCGTTGTCTTATCTAATCCCTGATATTGTTTCTTTTTACTCCATTTTGCTTTCTGCTCCTGACACGTTGTATCCTGCTAACTGCAAAATTTTCCCTGCTCTCAGAACGATGCTTCCTGCTTTTAGAAGCCCTGCACGTTGTTCCCCGCTTGATGCCCTGCTTCCTGCTGGTTTCTGTCCTTGCATGCTACTTCTGTGCTACCTTCTTATTTCTGCCTGTTCTCTGCACCCATAAGTGCTCCATGCTTTCTGCACACGGCACGGTGCTCTTTACTCCCTGCATTTTTCCCCTGTTCGGTGCATGCACTGTGCTTCATACTCTCTGATCCGTGCATGGTGCTCCGTACTCGGTGTTGTCTGCTTCTTGGTTAGTGCTCCCTGATCCCTGCAATGTGCTCCCTGCTTCCTCCCTCCTGTTATCGGTAACCGGGACGATGCTACCTGATCTCTACATAGTGCTTTCTTTATGGTGTTCAATGCTCTCGCCTCTTTCACTGTGCTTCATGCTCCCTGCACTTTACTCCTACTACCTGCACTGTGCTACCTCCTTGGTGCTCCCTACACGCTGCTCTCTGCTTCTTGCATACTCTCTACTCCCTGCACGGTGCTCCTTGCTCCATGTTTGGTTCCTTAACTCATTGCTCGGTGCTCCCTGCTCCATGCATAGTGTTCCTGCTCTCTGCACGAAGCTCTTTGCTTCATATTCCTACCATCGCTCGGTGCTCGAAACTCACTGCTCTGTGTGTTAAACTCCCAGCTCGGTCTCCCTGCTCCCTACTCGCTCATTGGTGCTCTCTGCTCCCTAATTCATTTTGGGTGCTCTCGGCTATCTGCTCCCTGTTAATTTATCCTACTCCCTCTTTGATGCTCTTTGCTTCCTACTCCCTGCTCGTTGCTCCCTGCTCCATACTACCTGATCGATGCTCCCTACTCCCTGTAAGCGATTCCTGCTCCCTCCTCCCTGTTCAATGATCCCTGCTCCCTACTTCCTGTAGATGTTCATTGCTCCTTACTCCCTGTTTGGTGCTCCCTTTTCCTACTTATTTCTCGGTATTCCCTGCTCCCTACCCCTTGCACGGCGCTCCTTGTTCCTGCTCGAGCTCCCTGATCCCTACTACCTGTTTGGTGCTTCCTACATCCTGACCGTTGCTCCCAGCTCCCTCAGGCTAACACTGGCAGCTCTCTGCTGCACACTGCACACGAACATACACTTGTTGCAACAATACCTCTTATCTATAAATATATATGTTTAAACAAACTGTATATAGGTGTATTCCGCCGAATGTCAGTTATTCGTCGAGGCAAACAAACATATCTTGCGACGTAGCCGCAGCTGCCTGCTTTCTAGTCATGGCCCGGATATGTACAGAGAGTGACAACACTTGGCCTACGCTTCGCCTGCAGGGTGGAGCAAGACAACTCACAAGTGCCTGTCCCCCCCCCCCCTGTTTCCTACATGCCACTGTCAGACAGTATGCATATCTGCACATTCATATGCTGATATCATGCCAGTGTACACGAACCAAACATTCACATCCTGCAGCAGTTTAGCTACAGTTTAGTTATATGACAAACATAAATTATATTTCGTAGTTTCCTGTCATAGAACCTTGATTTAATATATATTTCATACTTCAGGAGGATACAGTCGCGTGTGGCAACAAACGCTGTTGTTCGGAGCGTCTAGGAAATAAGTTGTGCCCAAATATGTTTCATAATATTAATTTGTCTTTATTTCTGTTTGATATCTAATTTTAGAACTGTAGTATGAGAATTTATATATTTTCCTCTTCTTTAGTGGGAAAGTGAGGTCAGATATCCATTCCCTTGTTCGAGGTTCGGTGTCGTCATGGCTGCTGCGTGTCGTCATGGCTGCTTTGTTTCTTCATGGCTGCTCCGTGTCTTCATGGCTGCTCTGTGTCTTCATGGCTGCTACGTGTCGTTATGGCTGCTCCATGTCGTCATGGCTGCTTTGTTTCTTCATGGCTGCTCCGTGTCTTCATGGCTGCTCTGTGTCTTCATGGCTGCTACGTGTCGTTATGGCTGCTCCATGTTGTCATGGCTGCTTTGTTTCTTCATGGCTGATCTGTATCTTCATGGCTGCTCTGTGTCTTCATGGCTGCTACGTGTCGTTATGGCTGCTCCATGTTGTCATGGCTGCTTTGTTTCTTCATGGCTGATCTGTATCTTCATGGCTGCTCTGTGTCTTCATGGCTGCTACGTGTCGTTATGGCTGCTCCATGTTGTCATGGCTGCTTTGTTTCTTCATGGCTGATCTGTATCTTCATGGCTGCTCTGTGTCTTCATGGCTGCTACGTGTCGTTATGGCTGCTCCATGTTGTCATGGCTGCTTTGTTTCTTCATGGCTGATCTGTATCTTCATGGCTGCTCTGTCTCTTCATGGCTGCTACGTGTCGTTATGGCTGCTCCATGTTGTCATGGCTGCTTCATGTTGTCATGGCTGCTCCGTTTCGTCGTGGCTGCTCCCTGTCTTCGTGGCTGTTCCGGTCGCTCGACACTCTTGTACGGCATACTCACGAGACTCATGATTATGCCCACTAATAACTGCACGAATATTTATAGAAAATTGTTTTATTCGATATTTTATTCAAATGTTTGTAATGAACTATTTACTAATGTGTTCATTTTACTGAAATAAACAAGTAATTTTATGCAATTTTAATTTTATTTTAATAAAACATTTTTTAATTAGCTATTTAATAAAAAATAATACAAGCTAAGTTGTGAACAAACATTTTATTTGTATTGTATCAAATATAATATACTTTGTGCTTAGCTTTTAACCTAAGTTAATATGAAAGTGTACCCTGTAAAGGAATCATCTGAGAGGGAGATGTTTCTCGTGTATGCTGAGCTGTTGCTGTGTTTCCCCGCGCGCCACGACCCGCGCTACTGCCGCCAGCGAAGCCCGCGCAATTCCGAGCTGAAGGCGTGGCATAAGAGCAGACTACCGCCAGTACGGTAGCTTGCCAGACACAACCCAGTCAGTCCTGAAGCACTGCTGCTGCGGTATCTTGTAATATACCTGGAGGGGCAGGCGTCCGGGCCATCACAGCTGCAGGGGGCGGGGCTGCAAGCAAGGCTGGCCGGTGGAAATACATGCCTCACGAGTGCAAAAACTTCAGAACTTATCTCGCTCTTCCTTGGAACGTACATTTTCGAACAAATTTTTTTTTGACAGCTTATGAATTGCTTATTACTTACCAACACTTACTAGTCACCTGAAAGACAACTCTTAAACCAACACGAAATTTAAACTATTCTAAACGTTTTGCATTACATTTTTGTTAATTTGAAGTGTAAAAAAAATATGTGCACAGATTTGTTTTTGGCTTGGAGACACAGATTAAGAAAAAATACAAAAAAAAACACATTTTATTTGTGTGGACAAAGCTGAAGGTTTACACAAAGGTTGGCAGCAGTGTGCTTGTGCAGTGCCCCACAAACTCTGGATTTTATGCGGTCAACGTGGATGTGAAGCATTCACTTTACACATAAACCAAACACATCATTAACAGTATTTATTTCATATGTGTGTGCAAAATGTATTTTTAAATTATTTTTTTTACTAACTATCGCGGTTATATTTGACATTGTCGCCAATTTTCTGGTTAGGTTTTGATCTCTGTGAACACATATATGCTTATGTTTGCTATGCAGCCGATTACCCCAAGACTATTTATTTATTAATGACTAATTATGGTTATCAGGCCCAATACTGGTTTACAATCTATATGTAGTAAATTAAATACAAAAGAGATAAATATAAGAAGACAGTTTCTGAGTAAACTAATCTAACGCTTATAAAACCTTTATTTTAGTAACGAACATATAAGCTACAATATATTTTTATTACACTTACTTAATGTAAAACTAAAAAAAAATAATTTTATGTTATTTATGAGTAAAAATATACATATATATATATTTTTGCTTTGGGGTTTCCCTTTAGGTATAAAGGCCAACAATTAAAATTTAATTTTCTGAGATATCTAACCCTTAAAATATATTTTTATCTTGCCTTACATTTATACCCAAAAAATGTGAGCGATTCGTCCAGAACCCGCCAGTGATGTGGAAACATCTAACCTCGGTATCGAACAAACTAATTTGTTCTCAAGTTGCAAATAAACGTATAATATTAAGTTCCGACAAGAAATTTAATGCAGAATTTTTATAATAATTCCTAGTTAAACTAATATCCGGAAATTGTGTTTTAAACTACAATTTGTTTTCTCAAGTCACACATTATTTCCACACCCGCCACTATAATTCGCTGCCGCTAGAGTTGCGTCGACTATAGAATTATTTGTTATGCAGAGAGGCAGGGTAAACTATATAATATTAATGTTCCAAAAACAACGAAAAAGAATTGAAAACATACTAACCCAACATTGGACCTGAATTTCAACAAGGAATTTTACTAAAATAGGCCCGTTTGAATTCGTTAAACAGGTAATACAATAAAGTTTCCCTTTGGATTTGTGAACTTTGGTTCACGCAATCCGCTACAGATGGCAGCATAGTGGATTACACATTTCCATTTCATGCAATTTCTGTCCATTGTCTTCATTAAGTAAATAACCCAGCATTTACATCGAGTGATTTCAGAAAACGAAAATAAATAAATAAATCAGGATGTTTGATTTGCGATACGAATACGAGATCTCTGGAATACGAGCCTATTCTCTTGTTATTAGAGTTTATTATAATTATAGTAAATAAATATAACCCCTATGCCACCGAGCGCTGACCGCAATCCCCTGCCCCCTGCGTGCTTGCAGGGCGTGTGAGTAGTAAGTAAAGGAGGGGTGGTGAGTAGTCAGAGCGCTGACCGCAATCCCCTGCCCCCTGCGTGCTTGCAGGGCGTGTGAGTAGTAAGTAAAGGAGGGGTGGTGAGTAGTCAGAGCGCTGACCGCAATCCCCTGCCCCCTGCGTGCTTGCAGGGCGTGTGAGTAGTAAGTAAAGGAGGGGTGGTGAGTAGTCAGAACGCTGACCGCAATCCCCTGCCCCCTGCGTGCTTGCAGGGCGTGTGAGTAGTAAGTAAAGGAGGGGTGGTGAGTAGTCAGAGCGGTGCCGCAATCCCCTGCCCCCTGCGTGCTTGCAGGGCGTGTGAGTAGTAAGTAAAGGAGGGGTGGTGAGTAGTCAGAGCGCTGACCGCAATCCCCTGCCCCCTGCGTGCTTGCAGGGCGTGTGAGTAGTAAGTAAAGGAGGGGTGGTGAGTAGTCAGAGCGCTGACCGCAATCCCCTGCCCCCTGCGTGCTTGCAGGGCGTGTGAGTAGTAAGTAAAGGAGGGGTGGTGAGTAGTCAGAGCGCTGACCGCAATCCCCTGCCCCCTGCGTGCTTGCAGGGCGTGTGAGTAGTAAGTAAAGGAGGGGTGGTGAGTAGTCAGAGCGGTGCCGCAATCCCCTGCCCCCTGCGTGCTTGCAGGGCGTGTGAGTAGTAAGTATAGGAGGGGTGGTGAGTAGTCAGAGCGCTGACCGCAATCCCCTGCCCCCTGCGTGCTTGCAGGGCGTGTGAGTAGTAAGTAAAGGAGGGGTGGTGAGTAGTCAGAGCGCTGACCGCAATCCCCTGCCCCCTGCGTGCTTGCAGGGCGTGTGAGTAGTAAGTAAAGGAGGGGTGGTGAGTAGTCAGAGCGCTGACCGCAATCCCCTGCCCCCTGCGTGCTTGCAGGGCGTGTGAGTAGTAAGTAAAGGAGGGGTGGTGAGTAGTCAGAGCGCTGACCGCAATCCCCTGCCCCCTGCGTGCTTGCAGGGCGTGTGAGTAGTAAGTAAAGGAGGGGTGGTGAGTAGTCAGAGCGCTGACCACAATCCCCTGCCCCCTGCGTGCTTGCAGGGCGTGTGAGTAGTAAGTAAAGGAGGGGTGGTGAGTAGTCAGAGCGGTGCCGCGATCCCCTGCCCCCTGCGTGCTTGCAGGGCGTGTGAGTAGTAAGTAAAGGAGGGGTGGTGAGTAGTCAGAGCGGTGCCGCAATCCCCTGCCCCCTGCGTGCTTGCAGGGCGTGTGAGTAGTAAGTAAAGGAGGGGTGGTGAGTAGTCAGAGCGCTGACCGCAATCCCCTGCCCCCTTCGTGCTTGCAGGGCGTGTGAGTAGTAAGTAAAGGAGGGGTGGTGAGTAGTCAGAGCGGTGACGCAATCCCCTGCCCCCTGCGTGCTTGCAGGGCGTGTGAGTAGTAAGTAAAGGAGGGGTGGTGAGTAGTCAGAGCGGTGCCGCAATCCCCTGCCCCCTGCGTGCTTGCAGGGCGTGTGAGTAGTAAGTAAAGGAGGGGTGGTGAGTAGTCAGAGCGCTGACCGCAATCCCCTGCCCCCTTCGTGCTTGCAGGGCGTGTGAGTAGTAAGTAAAGGAGGGGTGGTGAGTAGTCAGAGCGCTGACCGCAATCCCCTGCCCCCTGCGTGCTTGCAGGGCGTGTGAGTAGTAAGTAAAGGAGGGGTGGTGAGTAGTCAGAGCGCTGACCGCAATCCCCTGCCCCCTGCGTGCTTGCAGGGCGTGTGAGTAGTAAGTAAATGAGGGGTGGTGAGTAGTCAGAGCGCTGACCGCAATCACCTGCCCCCTGCGTGCTTGCAGGGCGTTGGAGTAGTAAGTAAAGGAGGGGTGGTGAGTAGTCAGAGCGGTGCCGCAATCCCCTGCCCCCTGCGTGCTTGCAGGGCGTGTGAGAAGTAAGTAAAGGAGGGGTGGTGAGTAGTCAGAGCGCTGACCGCAATCCCCTGCTCCCTTCGTGCTTGCAGGGCGTGTGAGTAGTAAGTAAAGGAGGGGTGGTGAGTAGTCAGAGCGGTGCCGCAATCCCCTGCCCCCTGCGTGCTTGCACGGCGTGTGAGTAGTAAGTAAAGGAGGGGTGGTGAGTAGTCAGAGCGCTGACCGCAATCCCCTGCCCCCTGCGTGCTTGCAGGGCGTGTGAGTAGTAAGTAAAGGAGGGGTGGTGAGTAGTCAGAGCGCTGACCGCAATCCCCTGCCCCCTGCGTGCTTGCAGGGCGTGTGAGTAGTAAGTAAAGGAGGGGTGGTGAGTAGTCAGAGCGCTGACCGCAATCCCCTGCCCCCTGCGTGCTTGCAGGGCGTGTGAGTAGTAAGTAAAGGAGGGGTGGTGAGTAGTCAGAGCGGTGCCGCAATCCCCTGCCCCCTGCGTGCTTGCAGGGCGTGTGAGTAGTAAGTAAAGGAGGGGTGGTGAGTAGTCAGAGCGCTGACCGCAATCCCCTGCCCCCTGCGTGCTTGCAGGGCGTGTGAGTAGTAAGTAAAGGAGGGGTGGTGAGTAGTCAGAGCGCTGACCGCAATCCCCTGCCCCCTGCGTGCTTGCAGGGCGTGTGAGTAATAAGTAAAGGAGGGGTGGTGAGTAGTCAGAGCGCTGACCGCAATCCCCTGCCCCCTGCGTGCTTGCAGGGCGTGTGAGTAGTAAGTAAAGGAGGGGTGGTGAGTAGTCAGAGCGCTGACCGCAATCCCCTGCCCCCTGCGTGCTTGCAGGGCGTGTGAGTAGTAAGTAAAGGAGGGGTGGTGAGTAGTCAGAGCGGTGCCGCAATCCCCTGCCCCCTGCGTGCTTGCAGGGCGTGTGAGTAGTAAGTATAGGAGGGGTGGTGAGTAGTCAGAGCGCTGACCGCAATCCCCTGCCCCCTGCGTTCTTGCAGGGCGTGTGAGTAGTAAGTAAAGGAGGGGTGGTGAGTAGTCAGAGCGCTGACCGCAATCCCCTGCCCCCTGCGTGCTTGCAGGGCGTGTGAGTAGTAAGTAAAGGAGGGGTGGTGAGTAGTCAGAGCGCTGACCGCAATCCCCTGCCCCCTGCGTGCTTGCAGGGCGTGTGAGTAGTAAGTAAAGGAGGGGTGGTGAGTAGTCAGAGCGCTGACCGCAATCCCCTGCCCCCTGCGTGCTTGCAGGGCGTGTGAGTAGTAAGTAAAGGAGGGGTGGTGAGTAGTCAGAGCGCTGACCACAATCCCCTGCCCCCTGCGTGCTTGCAGGGCGTGTGAGTAGTAAGTAAAGGAGGGGTGGTGAGTAGTCAGAGCGGTGCCGCGATACCCTGCCCCCTGCGTGCTTGCAGGGCGTGTGAGTAGTAAGTAAAGGAGGGGTGGTTAGTTGTCAGAGCGGTGCCGCAATCCCCTGCCCCCTGCGTGCTTGCAGGGCGTGTGAGTAGTAAGTAAAGGAGGGGTGGTGAGTAGTCAGAGCGCTGACCGCAATCCCCTGCCCCCTTCGTGCTTGCAGGGCGTGTGAGTAGTAAGTAAAGGAGGGGTGGTGAGTAGTCAGAGCGGTGCCTCAATCCCCTGCCCCCTGCGTGCTTGCAGGGCGTGTGAGTAGTAAGTAAAGGAGGGGTGGTGAGTAGTCAGAGCGGTGCCGCAATCCCCTGCCCCCAGCGTGCTTGCAGGGCGTGTGAGTAGTAAGTAAAGGAGGGGTGGTGAGTAGTCAGAGCGCTGACCGCAATCCCCTGCCCCCTTCGTGCTTGCAGGGCGTGTGAGTAGTAAGTAAAGGAGGGGTGGTGAGTAGTCAGAGCGCTGACCGCAATCCCCTGCCCCCTGCGTGCTTGCAGGGCGTGTGAGTAGTAAGTAAAGAGGGGTGGTGAGTAGTCAGAGCGCTGACCGCAATCCCCTGCCCCCTGCGTGCTTGCAGGGCGTGTGAGTAGTAAGTAAATGAGGGGTGGTGAGTAGTCAGTGCGCTGACCGCAATCCCCTGCCCCCTGCGTGCTTGCAGGGCGTGTGAGTAGTAAGTAAAGGAGGGGTGGTGAGTAGTCAGAGCGGTGCCGCAATCCCCTGCCCCCTGCGTGCTTGCAGGGCGTGTGAGTAGTAAGTAAAGGAGGGGTGGTGAGTAGTCAGAGCGCTGACCGCAATCCCCTGCCCCCTTCGTGCTTGCAGGGCGTGTGAGTAGTAAGTAAAGGAGGGGTGGTGAGTAGTCAGAGCGGTGCCGCAATCCCCTGCCCCCTGCGTGCTTGCAGGGCGTGTGAGTAGTAAGTAAAGGAGGGGTGGTGAGTAGTCAGAACGCTGACCGCAATCCCCTGCCCCCTGCGTGCTTGCAGGGCGTGTGAGTAGTAAGTAAAGGAGGGGTGGTGAGTAGTCAGAGCGCTGACCGCAATCCCCTGCCCCCTGCGTGCTTGCAGGGCGTGTGAGTAGTAAGTAAAGGAGGGGTGGTGAGTAGTCAGAGCGCTGACCGCAATCCCCTGCCCCCTGCGTGCTTGCAGGGCGTGTGAGTAGTAAGTAAAGGAGGGGTGGTGAGTAGTCAGAGCGGTGCCGCAATCCCCTGCCCCCTGCGTGCTTGCAGGGCGTGTGAGTAGTAAGTAAAGGAGGGGTGGTGAGTAGTCAGAGCGCTGACCGCAATCCCCTGCCCCCTGCGTGCTTGCAGGGCGTGTGAGTAGTAAGTAAAGGAGGGGTGGTGAGTAGTCAGAGCGCTGACCGCAATCCTCTGCCCCCTGCGTGCTTGCAGGGCGTGTGAGTAGTAAGTAAAGGAGGGGTGGTGAGTAGTCAGAGCGCTGACCGCAATCCCCTGCCCCCTGCGTGCTTGCAGGGCGTGTGAGTAGTAAGTAAAGGAGGGGTGGTGAATAGTCAGAGCGCTGACCGCAATCCCCTGCCCCCTGCGTGCTTGCAGGGCGTGTGAGTAGTAAGTAAAGGAGGGGTGGTGAGTATTCAGAGCGGTGCCGCAATCCCCTGCCCCCTGCGTGCTTGCAGGGCGTGTGAGTAGTAAGTAAAGGAGGGGTGGTGAGTAGTCAGAGCGGTGCCGCAATCCCCTGCCCCCTGCGTGCTTGCAGGGCGTGTGAGTAGTATGTAAAGGAGGGGTGGTGAGTAGTCAGAGCGGTGCCGCAATCCCCTGCCCCCTGCGTGCTTGCAGGGCGTGTGAGTAGTAAGTAAAGGAGGGGTGGTGAGTAGTCAGAGCGGTGCCGCAATCCCCTGCCCCCTGCGTGCTTGCAGGGCGTGTGAGTAGTAAGTAAAGGAGGGGTGGTGAGTAGTCAGAGCGGTGCCGCAATCCCCTGCCCCCTGCGTGCTTGCAGGGCGTGTGAGTAGTAAGTAAAGGAGGGGTGGTGAGTAGTCAGAGCGGTGCCGCAATCCCCTGCCCCCTGCGTGCTTGCAGGGCGTGTGAGTAGTAAGTAAAGGAGGGGTGGTGAGTAGTCAGAGCGGTTCCGCAATCCCCTGCCCCCTGCGTGCTTGCAGGGCGTGTGAGTAGTAAGTAAAGGAGGGGTGGTGAGTAGTCAGAGCGGTGCCGCAATCCCCTGCCCCCTGCGTGCTTGCAGGGCGTGTGAGTAGTAAGTAAAGGAGGGGTGGTGAGTAGTCAGAGCGGTGCCGCAATCCCCTGCCCCCTGCGTGCTTGCAGGGCGTGTGAGTAGTAAGTAAAGGAGGGGTGGTGAGTAGTCAGAGCGGTGCCGCAATCCCCTGCCCCCTGCGTGCTTGCAGGGCGTGTGAGTAGTAAGTAAAGGAGGGGTGGTGAGTAGTCAGAGCGGTGCCGCAATCCCCTGCCCCCTGCGTGCTTGCAGGGCGTGTGAGTAGTAAGTAAAGGAGGGGTGGTGAGTAGTCAGAGCGGTGCCGCAATCCCCTGCCCCCTGCGTGCTTGCAGGGCGTGTGAGTAGTAAGTAAAGGAGGGGTGGTGAGTAGTCAGAGCGGTGCCGCAATCCCCTGCCCCCTGCGTGCTTGCAGGGCGTGTGAGTAGTAAGTAAAGGAGGGGTGGTGAGTAGTCAGAGCGGTGCCGCAATCCCCTGCCCCCTGCGTGCTTGCAGGGCGTGTGAGTAGTAAGTAAAGGAGGGGTGGTGAGTAGTCAGAGCGGTGCTGCAATCCCCTGCCCCCTGCGTGCTTGCAGGGTGTGTGAGTAGTAAGTAAAGGAGGGGTGGTGAGTAGTCAGAGCGGTGCCGCAATCCCCTGCCCCCTGCGTGCTTGCAGGGCGTGTGAGTAGTAAGTAAAGTAGGGGTGGTGAGTAGTCAGAGCGCTGACCGCAATCCCCTGCCCCCTGCGTGCTTGCAGGGCGTGTGAGTAGTAAGTAAAGGAGGGGTGGTGAGTAGTCAGAGCGCTGACCGCAATCCCCTGCCCCCTGCGTGCTTGCAGGGCGTGTGAGTAGTAAGTAAAGGAGGGGTGGTGAGTAGTCAGAGCGGTGCCGCAATCCCCTGCCCCCTGCGTGCTTGCAGGGCGTGTGAGTAGTAAGTAAAGGAGGGGTGGTGAGTAGTCAGAGCGGTGCCGCAATCCCCTGCCCCCTGCGTGCTTGCAGGGCGTGTGAGTAGTAAGTAAAGGAGGGGTGGTGAGTAGTCAGAGCGGTGCCGCAATCCCCTGCCCCCTGCGATCTTGCAGGGCGTGTGAGTAGTAAGTAAAGGAGGGGTGGTGAGTAGTCAGAGCGCTGACCGCAATCCCCTGCCCCCTGCGTGCTTGCAGGGCGTGTGAGTAGTAAGTAAAGGAGGGGTGGTGAGTAGTCAGAGCGCTGACCGCAATCCCCTGCCCCCTGCGTGCTTGCAGGGCGTGTGAGTAGTAAGTAAAGGAGGGGTGGTGAGTAGTCAGAGCGCTGACCGCAATCCCCTGCCCCCTGCGTGCTTGCAGGGCGTGTGAGTAGTAAGTAAAGGAGGGGTGGTGAGTAGTCAGAGCGGTGCCGCAATCCCCTGCCCCCTGATGCTTGCAGGGCGTGTGAGTAGTAAGTAAAGGAGGGGTGGTGAGTAGTCAGAGCGGTGCCGCAATCCCCTGCCCCCTGCGTGCTTGCAGGGCGTGTGAGTAGTAAGTAAAGGAGGGGTGGTGAGTAGTCAGAGCGGTGCCGCAATCCCCTGCCCCCTGCGTGCTTGCAGGGCGTGTGAGTAGTAAGTAAAGGAGGGGTGGTGAGTAGTCAGAGCGGTGCCGCAATCCCCTGCCCCCTGCGTGCTTGCAGGGCGTGTGAGTAGTAAGTAAAGGAGGGGTGGTGAGTAGTCAGAGCGGTGCCGCAATCCCCTGCCCCCTGCGTGCTTGCAGGGCGTGTGAGTAGTAAGTAAAGGAGGGGTGGTGAGTAGTCAGAGCGGTGCCGCAATCCCCTGCCCCCTGCGATCTTGCAGGGCGTGTGAGTAGTAAGTAAAGGAGGGGTGGTGAGTAGTCAGAGCGCTGACCGCAATCCCCTGCCCCCTGCGTGCTTGCAGGGCGTGTGAGTAGTAAGTAAAGGAGGGGTGGTGAGTAGTCAGAGCGCTGACCGCAATCCCCTGCCCCCTGCGTGCTTGCAGGGCGTGTGAGTAGTAAGTAAAGGAGGGGTGGTGAGTAGTCAGAGCGCTGACCGCAATCCCCTGCCCCCTGCGTGCTTGCAGGGCGTGTGTGTAGTAAGTAAAGGAGGGGTGGTGAGTAGTCAGAGCGGTGCCGCAATCCCCTGCCCCCTGCGTGCTTGCAGGGCGTGTGAGTAGTAAGTAAAGGAGGGGTGGTGAGTAGTCAGAGCGGTGCCGCAATCCCCTGCCCCCTGCGTGCTTGCAGGGCGTGTGAGTAGTAAGTAAACGAGGGGTGGTGAGTAGTCAGAGCGCTGACCGCAATCCCCTGCCCCCTGCGTGCTTGCAGGGCGTGTGATTAGCAAGTAAAGGAGGGGTGGTGAGTAGTCAGAGCGGTGCCGCGAAACAGAGGTCGCCAGTAGTACGGAGCCGGTCGCATGTAACATTCTCGGCGCTGAACCTGTTACATTTCCCGCGGACCGGAGTTATCATCGTCCGCGTTCTTCAGGTGAAATTGAAGTATGCACCTGAAATGCAATGCAATAAGCACGCATTACACAACAGATATCGAGCAGGTTGAAATTGCAATGCGATGCGTGCAGAAACTGCAGCAGCCCCGCGCCGAAGTGACCAAGTGGGCGGACCCTCGTGTGGCGACAGGCCCCGTTCATCGGCGGTATACCAGGCGTGTTGGTGTGCCGGTAGTGAGTTACATTTTGTAAACTTCAATAGTCATTACAAGATATAATCGCCACTTCAAAAAATTTCTCTTAGTAAAGCTACAGGCTAAATTAATTATTTTTTTTAGAAATGTTCTGGAAACTTCTATACTTCTCGAACATTTAACGAGCTTAATTGATTTACTATTCTTTTTGTTCTTTAATATTCCAAAATAATCGATAAAACATTTTCTCTTATTCCATGAAGCGAAAATTCTTCAAATATTTTTAATTCAACGCATCTAAAATAACTTAGAAAGAATTTCATATTGTATTTACTAAGGCAGTTATGAATTTTTGACCTTCAAACACCATTTATCATCCCTTCCACCGGGTGGTATAAAAATTTGATTCGGCCAAGTTTTAAGATGATATTAAGATTGTTGAAAATAAATTTGAATAAATTTGATAGCACGTAAGTTTTTATTTATTTTTATTTCAACCCCTGTTTTTACGTTAATAGTTCGTTTTATGGAAAACTGTCTCAGTCAAAGATTTTAGATAATTTTCAAGAATTTTTAGAATAAATTATAACGGATTTGAAAGTATACCTGATAAAAAAAAGTGATAAACATTTTTATCTTTCAAGCCTTGTTAATTCCAACACTTGCCTTAATGGTTGTAATAAAAAATTTGCTTAAGATTGACTGAAGGAAATAAACAAGAACGGATTTGATAGTGTACATTGCACAGAAGTTTTATTTCATTTTTTTCCAACTCTTGGTTTTTTCAAACCCTTGATTCGTCTTATCAAAAATTGTTTCAGACTAAAAGTTTACATCATTTTTAGAAGATTTTAAATTCTTTATAGATTTTATATTTTACTCAATAAGGGAATAATGATTTTTTGTCCTTGAACCTCTGTCCCCAGTTTATTTCACCCATAGCAGGAATGGTTTGTAGTATAAAAAATTGTTTCTGAAAAAGGTTTTAGATACTCTTTTAAGGAATACAAACAATATGAACGGTATTATAGTGTACTTACAAAGTGAGTTATACATTTTTTGTTGTTGTACAAAGTACACTGTGGTATTTCTACTACAGAGTTTTACGACCCCTTGAAGTAATGGTTCGTTCTGTCAAAATTTGTTTCCGACAAAAATTTGGATAAAAATTTAAAGATTTCCAATTATTTTCAACGGGCTTGATGATGTCCCTACTGAGAGAATGTTTTTTTTTTTTGGTACTCCAACGCTTGTGCTTTCTACCCCTTGCAGTTATGATTGATCGTATGATTTATTTAAACAAAAAAATTTTGGTATTCCTGCTACGAATTAAAATTCGCACAAACGGATGAGATATTCATCAAACTATGGAAATTATAGCGTTTTTTTCTCAAAACCTTCCCCATTTTACCCTTTTCAAAAACTTCCCCCATTTCTACCCCTTTGGTTGGACGTTGCTCATTAACGAACTCGACCGAGATCTTCCTTTGCTATATATTATGAATCAGTTTGGAAGTGATTTGTGCAAAAGTACGGCAGTTATAGTGTCCTTAAGAGTGATATATATATATAATACAAATAAATATATAAATTTTAGAGTTAACGATTGTTATATTTGATATTTAAAAAACAATGTAAGATTGTAACCAGAGATAACATTATCCACATACGCAAATATGTATCACAACTTAGAGATGTTTTTATTTTACATAAATAATACATGCTTCATATAAGCATTATATTACTGTAATTTATATGTACCACTTTTATTATTAGCATACATAAATAACTGTAAAGAATTCAATAATTTAACACAAAATTGTGCACACTTTATATTTAGAAAACATAGTTTGTCTTTAAACCCAATGTTTCAAAGCCTTATGAGAAACATAAATCTATAAAAAAACAATTATTATTTTAAAACAAAAGACATTAGTAAAATACCTGAAATTTTCTTATGCGTTTCGTGCATGCATTTAATGCATGGTATTAAATACTTATATTGTCTGCACTATGTCTACACCTCTTTATCCGAGGTGGAATCTTTTCCTAATTTCAAAATGGCTGGGGATGTGGCACGTTAAAGTATTTCTTGTGTACTTTATGCGTAGTATGGAAAACAGATCATTTGGTGCACTTTGAATACACTTTTTCATCCAAGAATCCATGAATCCAACATGACGGGGTGGAGCAACACTAATGATCTGAAACCATTTGTGTGGAATGCCTAACTTTGAGGGAGGGGGTAAGGATTCAGTGCTGACTGGATCCAATTGTGTCAATTAAAATGAGCCAGAACCACTACTATCAATACTCCAGAGCCTACTATCAATACTCCATGGAGTTTTTATTTTTATTTTACCTAAGATATTGTGGAATATTTTTTGGTTGTTAGTTGCCTGGTAACAAATCAGCACTTTCATTATTTTAATACTATTTCATTTGAACAAAATTATTCATTACGCAGAAACACTATCATGAAAGACGATTATCCTTCTTCTTAAGCCCAACTGAAGGCCCCTTTATTTTGTAATGTAAGAGAGCATTTTGCATCCTAAATAAAAAAAAATATTTGCTTCGAAACAACATTTGATGACATCTGTTGATAAGAATCGGAACAGCTTGGGACGCGTTTCTTCATGAGATAAATTAACTTTCGCTGACGGATCATTTAAATGTGTACATGTGGAGTTATAAAATTTACGAAAATTTTTTTAATAGTGAATATGTTCAATTTTGGCTGGATAATTTTCTGTTTAAATTATGGTAGAATGTTATGATGATTTATTAGGAACAGTGTAGTTCCAAAAGTATTAATAGTCCCATTGCCACCATGTATGTTACTGTTTTATGGCATTTCGTTCACTTAAACCAACAATTATCTACATCATGTGAAAGACAATGGTGCACAGTGTCGTTTGCAGAAAATGCAGAGGTTTTAAAAGTACGGTTTTCAGATTGGTTAAAGTAAAAATTAAAATGAAAAATTTAAAGGTACACATTTTTCATCTGCTTTAAAAAAAAGTCAGTTTTTGAGCCGAATCTAAATGTATTCGTATAAATTATCACAATTTGACATCTGAATCACCTACATTTAAAGTAATGAGATATCAGTTTCTGAGAAATTAAAACATGGTATATTATTACATGAAGAAATTATCAATGAGGTTCTCAAGATGTAACATGAATGATTTGATATTCCTATTAAATTCACTGATGGATTTTTGGAAAAAATTTGAAGGGTTAATTAATATATCAAGAAAAGATTATGAAAACAGCAGCCTTACGATGAACGATGGAATGATGCCATTAAATATGGCTTGAGACATGTGATAGTAATGAAGACTCAAGCAGTTGTAAAAGTAATAATAACCATGTCATAAAGACTGGCAGGCAGGCAGACCGGCAGGCAGACCGGCAGGCTGGCAGACTGGCAGACAGGCTGGTAGACAGGCAGGCAGTCGACTGGCAGTCCGGCAGGCTGGCAACCTGGCAGACAGGCAGACAGGCATACAGGCATACAGGCCGGCAGACTGGCAGGCTAGGAGGCAGGCAGGCAGGCAGGCTGGCAGGCATGGAGGCTGGATGCTGCCGCTGATCAATAATCCCGGGCGCAATGCCCGGCACCACAGCCCGGGCAACCCTCTCGGCTCTCGGCCCGCCACGCCTAGCCTTGTTCACACAAGGGATCGGACATGTTCGTCCAAACCGCGTTTCTTTAAGAAAAAATAAATATTGTCATCTTTTAAATTAAAAAGAAAAATATTTTTAAAGAAATAATCTTCAGAAAAGTTGTTATTGAAAATTTAATAAATGGAATAACTATGATTATATTCGCCTTGGAAGATTATAGATACAAATTTAGTACGAAATATTAGTATAAAAGCCTTAAATTTTTCTGTCCATTTGTTCACTGATGTGGATAACTTATATTCTAGTGATAAATGGAGTTTTTCCACCTTTTAGTGTTTGGGTCATAGTTTTTTTTTTGAGTCGACATCATAATTTATGGCCAGAAAATAAAGCTTAATAATGCAATGTATTATATGTATAATATTTTAATATAGCTCAATATTATTATTACTTTATATTTTATATAATAATAGTTCTGGTGAAAAATTATCTTAGGAATTGACAAAGAGTGACGGAAACGTTAAGAAAATGACGATTCACAGTAGTGGGCACTAAGAACTTAAAAATAGCGTAGCCTAAGCTAGTAAAATTGTGGACAATATCTCAATGCATCTTATCATTCCATCCGTTATAATGTTTGAAACGAGCACATCTGTGGGCAAACAGTATGAAACAAGAAACCATTAGCTTGATTTGTGAATGTAATGTACATGCTATGGGGCAAACACTACACGTACACTTCAAGAAAACTGCAGACACGCATTCCAGGGTGCGTATACCACCACAAAGAAGGCACACGGCAGACTGCACACGAGGGGGGTGTTAATGATATCATCTGGGATCAAGCACCTTTAAATTATGTCGCATTTTAACTTCTTAATAGTAAGTTCCTCACATTTAGGAGCCATTGTCAACAACTAACCTAGATTTTTAATCTTCTTTCATTTTTGACATAAAATGTCTATATTAAAACGAGGGGAGATGACAACAGTGGAATTGATATGAGAAGGTGACGATAAAATGATAATAGATAAAATTAATGAGGTGTTGCTAGTGGTGAATGGAGATAATTAGCTAAAACCACAACACTACGAGACAATGCTGAAACAAAGCCTTAACTATTCTGAAGTTTATTAAAACTCACTTCAACAGGTGTTAAGTATGCCCACCAAACCACCTAGCAACGTGTGGTATATGAAATAATTCCTTGATCTATTAAGAAATGGAGACAGTGATGTGCCAAAAACATTATTGATACCCTGATAAACAATCAAACATAATTTGCTATTACAAAGCGACCCATTGGATTATTTTTTCAATAAAAACAACCGCTGTCATCCAAATTACGTAAATAAAAAAAATTCGAAAGGAAATTATTTAAAACAAAAGCTAAAAAGAAATTAACAAATAACTAAATAAAAATTTACTATTAGAAAAAATATTTTTTCAAATTTTTAAAACATACTTTATTAAGACCAAATACTTTTCACTAAGCACAATATAATGCCCCAGAGTAACGCCCCCTAGGTTGAAAACCACTGTAGTAAAAGAATCCAGCCTCCATGGTGTAGTGTAATTTTATTTTTTTAAAACAAACTTTTTTGTTATATCTATTTTATTCTTCCAATAATTTTACACCCAATTTACATGTTTACTCTCGCCGGGAATCCAAGTAATATCAATGAATGTCCATCACATTAGTGATTTTATATTTAACTAGCTGACCCGGCAGACTTCGTACTGCCTAATTAAATTGCAATAAAGTCCTATCAAAATGGTTTGTAATGTGACATTTTTTTGTTCCTACATATTTTATAGCCGGGGCAAAAAATTCTCCTGAACAGAACTGTCACCCTGGTGATAGGGTGTTGTGAATAAGAAATATAATTAAATAAAACATATAAATAACAAGATAAATAAAAAAATAAGTAATATCTTTATTGTTAATCATGTGAAACATAATAATTTTTAGTGCATGATTAGATCGGTAATTAGCTTGGTTTGTAGCATTTCGGGTTCTTCTACCTAAATTGATTCGTCTAATAGGAGGCATATCTATATTATAGATTATTTTGTCACATGCAATAATTAGCGATCATAGGTAAATAAACACTGCACAAAACACTATATAGGTAAGAATTTGTATCGTGTATAAGTTGACAAAAGCAAACTCATTAGGGTAGGTAACCTAAAACCAAGGAAAAAAAAACACTGACATTGACAGTTTGTTGTTGTTTCAACTTTTTTTAAATTTGATATGACTTGGAGTCAAATCCTTGAAGCCGTATTTAAAATAAGGAAAATAAATAATAAAAACTTAAACTTATGAAATACTTTTGGTAACGCTGGTTTTGTTTCACTGATGTTATGACTTGAAAACTGATGCATTTTAAAGTAAAACAAATGAAATAATATCGCGAAGCCGACCAAATTGAACTATTCGATTTCGTTTTTTATTTTATTTATTTATCTGTGCTCCAACGCACACTGTTTTGATAGATATGATTGAACGTTGTACAGAGGTAATAAAGTGCAAATTGACTCTTTGACGTTAGGAACATACCTACATTGTTTAAGAGTGCTCGTTTTAGTTAGAAAACGTTTGTATGGGAAAAAGAAAAGGGCTGGTTTTAGGGTTTTTCCGGCAATTATTCGAATTTTTCTTGCCATAAAAGCCATCTTTGAACTTCAACGAACATTAAAAAAACAAAATTGGCCAAATTGGTCCAGGCGTTGTTGAGTTATGCGCTTACCAACACATTTTGCGATTCATTTTTATATATTTAATAATTGTACATGTTTATGTAGATTTTAATCAATTTTATTTTAAAAATTTTTTTGGTATCATCTGAATCAAACCTTCTGGAGCCGTACTGGAGGCTGGTATGGGGAATTTCAGCTTCTTTGGTGACATTTCAATCCACCAACTTTATAACTTTATTAGGGGATCAAAGTGGGATATTTTCTCTCAAAAAAGAATTTTTTTCCAGAAATGATATTTTGTGTAAGTTGGGAGTATTTTTAATTTTCTTTTTGAAGATTTTTAAATTCTTTCGGAGAAAAATTTGTCTCAAAATATAAAATTGTTGGTCAGTTTGCTGAATTATGTTTTAATTTAAGCTATCTTTGAGCAAATGTTTGCAAGCTTTTAGTAAGCTTTGAAGGTAAGGAGTCAAGTCCAAGGTAATCCAAGATAGCAGCCAAGACCTCAAAATCCAAAATGGGGGACGAAAATACCAATTGACACCCGGAACCTGGCCGCAGGATTTCCACCCTACTGTATTTTCTATAAAACAAAAACTAACCTCAGTAAATATATACTTTTTTCAGCTCAATCATAAAAGTCATATTAATACATGTTGTCTGTCTAGACAACTGGATGAGTTAGGAATAACTCAAAAGAAATATCAGATGCGTCGAGCAAAAGCACATGTTTATTCATTAAATAAGTGAAACAAACTTCAATAAATAACATCTTAGGTCAACAGAATTGGCTCTTGCTTCACAAAAGATTATACGTGTTACTGGCTGATTACTGGTCCTTGGGCGAAACTGTAACAATTGAAGCTCAATTAAGCATTTGCCAAGTAACAATAAAGCATGTTAACTTTAGAACAATTATATATTAAGCTTTAAAGAATTATTTTCAAATGTTTTTGAACATTACAAATATTAAAAAAAAATATTTTCAACATAAATATTAAAATTTAACATTTAAATTATTCACAACTTAAAAAAAATATAAATTAGAATATTATCATGGCGCTAAATAAAATATAACAATTTTCATAACACTACTAAAACATTATAAGAAATTAACTCTATTCAAAGAATTTATTCAAAATCACAAATTCGTTATAGACATATTTATGATGAATTGCCTAAAAATAATACCGGTAAAACACTGACGTGACGATCATAATGTTAACGCCACACGATTATTGTGGCCACGAATACATATGGTAACTTGCCTCTAGAAAGCGCGAAAGCGAGTCTTCACTCGCCTCGTCGAACTCGTGGTCGGCTGCCACTCCAGCCCTCGCGCGATGACTCGTGTTGTGGAGCGGCGAGCTGGAGCGGCGACCAGCTCCGGGACGTGGGCCACGAGCTCACGCGAGTTGATTCAGCTCGCCGATACTCAGTGGCTACGCAGGTGCATACGTACAGTGCATAAGTAACCACACACCATACCAATATTCCCTGGCCAAGTGTCTACGTTTGGATAATGCAAAAAAAAAACGATACGGCAATCACATAACCCGTGATCCCAGTTTTGCGTTACTGACAAGGCAGTTATAGTGCTACGACGTAAGCCATTTTAAACACAAAACGTTAAAGCTGTTAATTCACAAAATTGCTTATATTTTCATAAATCATTTCATAGTATGTAAACGCAATGTAATTGCTCTGCGGCTACTGTAATGTTTCTAAGTCATTTCCATGGGTCGTCACAATAAGTATTGCCTGTCACCATTAAATGTTAATATTACATATACACAGCTCACGTTAAGTTCACAACGCTCTGTCTATGAAATAACTAAAACTACACTCAACTTAGAATCATTACTGCTGCACCTGCCAAAATAATTTCCATCCCCAACAGTACTCAGAGAAACTTTATATCACCCACATAAATTATGTTAATGGCTGCATACAAAATTTCATGTCCAGCGCAGTACCGGCAGCATGACGGTGTGTGGCGTGTCGGAGCGTCGGGTCGGCGTAACTGCTGTATTCATCGGCGGGCGACTGCGCTGTGGCAGTCAAAATTAGGCCTTATGTTGTTGTTCCCACCTACAACATTCCTTAATGGTCTCCGACCTGCTGGCAGCTGTGGCCGCACTTCCGTTGATGTAACACCCGATGTGGAGGCATTTTTATGGGCTGGAGCATTTTTTAAAGACGGCACTGCCAGTTGCCTACTGCACAGGCGTCGTCACCTGCGGTTATCGCGTTGCTTTCTCCATGTGTGTCGGCTCATAGGTTAAGTACACGGCAAAGAAATTGGTTGGGGAAGGGTGGGGTTATGTATACAGGCCACCACATACATATTTAGGCATAATTCATGCAAGCTTTAAAATAAATCAATTTCAATCCTACATCAGGGCGTAAGAAAATAATGTGTGCCACGTTGTTGACCAGAAATAATTAATAACATCACTTCTATACTTGCCTACCTTAGCAAAACTTTGGGAGTATCTTAAAACTAGGACACAAGATCAAAAATGCATGATACAAAATGCAGGAGTGAATCAAGGATTGGATGCGCTGAATCTGAAGACTCGGCGGTGGGCCCGAGGTGGTGAACACCAACTGAACAGTTAAATATAAACTCCTTTATTGTGCCAGGGGCTCAGTCTGCCGGTGGAGCACACAACTCCTTTAATGATCCATCTACTTCGTCTCTTTAAACTGCCCTATGGAAGACTCGGTGATCTGCGATGGAGGTTTAAGGCGTGGATAGTCGGCTTGCCTCAATGAAATTAGTAACATAGCATCTCAGGCCACCCAGTGATAATGATATAGGTTTATTCACATCGTCCCCAGTGGCCATTTACCAATTCTGCTGTCAGGCCCGTCACCACATTCCGGAAGTCCATACACTACCAAGGCACATGCTGTCCATCACACCTATAGGCATGCTTTTGAATTAACTAAAATTAAACTATCACTACATAGTATAAAACAAAGTCGCTTTCCGCTGTCTGTCTGTCCGTATATATGCTTAGATATTTAAAACTACGCCAACGGATTTTGATGCGGTTTTTTTTAAAAGATAGAGTGATTCAAGAGAAAGGTTTATATTTATAATACATGCATAATATAGTAGAGAAATACTTATAATTTTAAAGGTTTCTAATGTGATGTAAATAAACACATTTTTTGCGCTTACATTGCAAACGCTGGCTTAACCCTAAGAGATAGATCAAAATAATGTACAACAGTATTGTCCACCTTTAAAAGGTCTAAAAAAAGTCCGCGATAGTATATTTTTATCTCTTAGGGATAACCTACAATAACCATTTTTTATCCTTTACTTTTTACGAGAAATAATGGCTAATTTACCAAGCGATTTTAAGCAATACAGCATTAATCCTTATCCAATTAAGTTCCTTAAATACATAGTGCATTTAATATAGATCAATATGGCCCGTTACAGCATGTGATTTAAATGAATATTTTCGAAGATATTCCAGATTTCAAATGCAGGGACATACCGGTTGGGGTGGTACCGGCCGGGGGCCGGCGGCGCGTGCCTATAAGGTCCGGTGCACACGTGCGGACATTGTCCGCGCGGCGCCGCTGCAGCGCCGCAACGTTGCCGCAGAAACACATTCACACAGTACGGACAAATACCGCACAGTCTGAACGATGCCGACTAACGAGATGGATGTGTACAAACGTAAACGGGAATTCTTTGTATACCTAGTATACAAATGTTTATTGGATACAACTAGGAAACATTGGGTGCATCCGTTCACCGACTCAATGCTCCTGAGAGGCAGATTTGCAACAAGTTTTTTTCCTTGTCATCCTTTTCGTCAAACGATTAGCAAAATTTACGGCACATGTTGATCTACGCACATCTTTTTTTATTACGGTCATGGTATTCTTCAACGGCTACGTTCCTTATCTCTGGATAACTTTTAACTTCTGCGATGAAGAGTTCAACATCTAATATGTCTTCAAATTCACGTGATGCTGCCATCTCACTTTGCGGCAACATACCGCACGTGTGCACTGCTCGATTGACACCAATGTACTAAGGAACGTAGTTGGACGTGCGGCGCCGCAGCGTTCCTGTGGGATCTACGGACAAAAATGTAAGCACAGTGGACGTGCAATGGACGTGCGGTGCCGCTGCGGCGCCGCTGCTGTGTGTGCATTACTTCTTATCAGTCAAGCCTTCGAGAAGGCATCTCCGGCGCCGCAGCGGCACCGCGCGGACAATGTCCGCACGTGTGCACCGGGCCTAAATAGCGCGTCGAAGGCCGCGCTTCGCCCTACAGCACTTTATGATTAGCAGCGATCGCACGCGTTTATCGGAGCTCTCTAGCGAGGAAAATATTTGTAGTGTCTAATGACAAAAAAGCTGTGAACGTTGTATGTAAAGACATTCTGTAGTATATTTAGTATCAGCATTGCACCCGTACGAAGCCGGGTCGGGTCGCTAGTCAAAATATATAAACCACAATCACAAATAAAAATTACCAACAAACAGCATGACCACTACCCAAAAAATTAAAAAAATATATATATTTATCAACATCAACATAAAATCATAACAAAATTATCAAGTTTATACTACATTCCTTAAAAAAACTTCACTCTTAATTAAATGTCTTAAACTTCAAAACTCCAGTTGAAGAATTACTTCTAATATACAATAATATGACTGGATCGCCAAATTTCGCTGCCACTGTCTCAATTTGATTGGCTTTTGGGTTATAGTTGTGTCGAAAGGGAAGATTTCACTGACGTTTCTGTTGACATTGCAGTCACCATCTTCAGGTTACTTTTTACCTACTAGTAGTGTGTAATAGTATGTCCAGCGCCAGACGTCAGGTGGTGGAGCCGGGAGCCGGATTGGATTATTACGTCACGGCGGCCATCTTGTACTCAAAAATTCCTCAAATTCCTCAAAAATGACTTAAAATGTCTCAAAAATTCCCGTTTTGAGGAAAAATATCCCGTTTTAGTCCAAAAATATACCAGATGTTAAAAATGTCCATATAGAGGCTTAAGCATCCATGTCTACAACCTCTGATAAGCCTCTGACGTCATCACGGAATATGTAATCTTAGATTATGACGTCACCGTTGCAATTTCCGTTACGTCCGGCATATTGAAAATCATTATTATCCGATTTTAAAGAAAAATTTTTAAATTTATAAAAAATCTATTTATAAATATTAATAAAAATATTTTAAAAACATACATTTACGGCATGGAGCTCGGAGTCCTCGGTTCGAACACGGTAAGGGCAAAAAAATAAAAATGGCGGTCAATCCTTCCCTCACTGTGGCTGTTGGCAGACTGACCCCCGCCACTTGTTTCATAGCATATTTATCATCAGGAAGTATGACGTCATGTCCGCCATCTTGAAACTTAGACGCCATCTTGGAAATCCGTAATATTTATGTTAGAAAATCGGGAAAAATTCCAAAAAACATCAGATCCTTCCTCCACAGAAGCCACCTACAGACTGACCTACCACAACCAATACCAAGGTATATATCGTTAGCTGGTATGACGTCATGTCCGCCATCTTGTCTTCGTCCGCTGGAGACTGTCATCTTGTTTTCGTCTGTTAGAGTGTGCTGGCGTCATGTTAGTATGTACCTCAGGATATTTTTCAGGAGAAAAGGGTGAATATTTTCACGAAAAGGGACATTTTCTCTCGAAAAGAGACATTTTCCCTCGAAATAGGGAAATTTTGAGACATAATGAGGTCTTTTGAGGTGTTTTCGTCGCCGGAAGTGACGTAATCCAAAATGGCCGCTGTGGATTCCTGGCTCCCGACCCATGATCCGGTGTCCAAGGACCTATTAATCCGAAATACTGAAGTATAAAGGCGGGTGAAAGCAGTCGTGCACCTGGTCGTATGCTGTGTACTAGCTACCCAAAAACATGTCTTAGCATATCAGGTTAACCGAGTCGTTCTTCCTTATGTTTGTGGCGGAATGTTTTCTATCTTATCTATAGAAGGTTCCTTCACACCGTTTTGAACGAACCTTAGCACCGGGCGAGCACTGCGTTGTGCGTGCATGGTTTTACAGACACGTATTTGTACGTATCTGCTCGACTAGTTCTCTCATTGGTAAACAACGGCCAGCTAATAACGCGTGTGTTAGTTATGTATCTAAACAATCATTTAAACAACCTTTCTATGTTTTAGTTTTCTTTAAATTTACTTCGTTGAATGTAGAGAAAATAAAAACCTCCAGCAAAAATAACCTTAAAATCTTTTGTAAAAATACAATAGAAAAAATTTATAAACACAATTTATATCATTGATATTTACAATAAATAAATGTTTTTAGTTATATTAACCAGCATTCAATAACAGCCACTAAAGTATATGATTTAAAAGCACATATATAAATTTTATTTGTATCTATGTATCCATTTATCCATCCCGTCAATTTATGTTGCATGCTGCGCGCGCATCGTACAAATTCATTCTCATAATTTTTTTTTTTCACAACTAGCTTAAAGAAATATAACTTAACTCGACTTGCATAAATACAGTTGAAAATACACTTAAAATAGTTTATAGTTACAATTTCTCTCACTAATATTCACAGTAAATAAATGTATTTAATGATATGAATCAGTATTCAATATCATACAACGAAGTATAAGATTTTAAAGCATATTTATAAAATTTTTATTTGTATGTAACTTTTTTATTGTATGAATCCTTTTTTTATCCTGTAAAAATGTCGTTGCATGGTAAGCGCTTATCGTATAAATTCACTATCATCCTTTTTTTCATAATGTGCTTAAAGAAGTGTAACTTCAAAAAATTCTTACCAGAGAGATGTTACCAAATTGCAGGTATATTAATATTATAATATATTTTTTAATGAACTGCCTAGAATTGTTCTAGTTAAATTTAGTTGTTATATGTTTTTTGTTTGTAAAGCTATAGTATAATTTGCTCTTTCCTAAAAATCTAGTTTTTATGATGAAATATTTCACTTAATATTTAGTTTTATTTTTGGTTAATATTTGTTTCTATTGTAAATTTAAACAATTAGATGAATATTGCTAACTATGCTTAACAGTTATTTATGACCCTTAATTTTTTATAACAATCGGCTTATTGTATAATATTTCTAAACAATGCCAAATAAATATTTTAATACATTTTTTTTTAAATTCAATTTAAAGGTTTTCTCACAATTTTTTGTAGAGCATTGTTATGCCCGAAAAGCGTAATTTTACCCAAAGCTGCATGCAAATAGGCGCATTGTGGTTAAGTCTAGTTTATGTACATCAACAGCAGTAATAATGGTGAAATCCATACAAGCTTTATATAAAATTAAAATATTAATTAAGAAGAGTGTCCAATACATCAATTATGTAATTGTAGGAGTTTACTTTAAACTACACCCTATTCCCTCACTTTCCATCACGCAGAAGTGTAAAACGAGATACTGCTGTATTGCTGGCCACCTCGTGCCTCTCCTCGCTGGCGATGGGCGCCCACCTGTTCGTGGCACTTCACTTCTCCTTTCCTCACTTAGCTTCGCTTCGCGCCAGTGGGAGTCAACCTTGTCACGGCACTTCGCTTCTCCTCTCCTCGCTTAGCTTCGCTTCGCGCCTGTGGGCGTCAACCTGGTGGCGGCATTTCGTTTCTCTTCTCCTCGCTTAGCTTCGCTTCGCGCCAGTGGGCGCCAACCTGGTGGCGGCATTTCGTTTCTCTTCTCCTCGCTTAGCTTCGCTTCACGCCTGTGGGAGTCAACCTTCTCACGGCACTTCGCTTCTCCTCTCCTCGCTTAGCTTCGCTTCACGCCTGTGGGAGTCAACCTTCTCACGGCACTTCGCTTCTCCTCTCCTCGCTTAGCTTCGCTTCACGCCTGTGGGAGTCAACCTGGTGGCGGCATTTCGTTTCTCTTCTCCTCGCTTAGCTTCGCTTCGCGCCAGTGGGCGCCAACCTTGTCACGGCACTTCGCTTCTCCTCTCCTCGCTTAGCTTCGCTTCGCGCCTGTGGGCGTCAACCTGGTGGCGGCATTTCGTTTCTCTTCTCCTCGCTTAGCTTCGCTTCGCGCCAGTGGGCGCCAACCTTGTCACGGCACTTCGCTTCTCCTCTCCTCGCTTAGCTTCGCTTCGCGCCTGTGGGCGTCAACCTGGTGGCGGCATTTCGTTTCTCTTCTCCTCGCTTAGCTTCGCTTCGCGCCAGTGGGCGCCAACCTGGTGGCGGCATTTCGTTTCTCTTCTCCTCGCTTAGCTTCGCTTCGCGCCAGTGGGCGCCAACCTGGTGGCGGCATTTCGTTTCTCTTCTCCTCGCTTAGTTTCGCTTCGCGCCAGTGGGCGCCAACCTGGTGGCGGCATTTCGTTTCTCTTCTCCTCGCTTAGCTTCGCTTCGCGCCAGTGGGCGCCAACCTGGTGGCGGCATTTCGTTTCTCTTCTCCTCGCTTAGCTTCGCTTCGCGCCAGTGGGCGCCAACCTGGTGGCGGCATTTAGTTTCTCTTCTCCTTGCTTAGCTTCGCTTCACGCCTGTGGGAGTCAACCTGGTGGTGGCATTTCGTTTCTCTTCTCCTCGCTTAGCTTCGCTTCGCGCCAGTGGGCGCCAACCTGGTGGCGGCATTTCGTTTCTCTTCTCCTCGCTTAGCTTCGCTTCGCGCCACTGGGCGTCAACCTAGTCGTTACAGTTTACGTCTCGTTTCCTCGTTTAGCTTCGCTTTGCGCCAGTGGGCGCTTATCTCATTAGTGTGCTACATCGAGTCTGTTGACACAAGCTACAAGCTTGCTGATTGCGAAACCCGTAAGTGTTCTAGTTTTAATATGTAGCTAATTGATGTAACATAGTACCACAACGTAATATTTTCGAAAAAAATTTAAGGATTAATTTTTTTTATGTGAATACATGAACAACGATTCTACATTATATTCAAGCTATGTGTTTTAGCACAAGGTTTGACAAACGTATGATTTATTTCTTTATTATTTTTATGCTATACAGTATTACTAAACATTATTCGTGAAATATAAAAATGTGTTTTAATATTGCAAATAATATGATACAGATTTTGTGCAGTACCATATTAAGCAGATGATCGTATTTTATAGTTTAAGGTAATTTTCCTGTTTTTTATTATTGATTAATGTTATCAACAAAGCCCACAACTTTACGGCGTTTGGAAGATTTTGTACTCTTAGTTGGTGAATTTTTAAGGTTAATTATTATGACAAATGCATTCGATAAAAAACTTTTTATTGTAAGGTTAAATTTTTAATGTTAAAGGTCACTGTAAAAATTTATTTGAATACAAGTAAAAAAATATTATTCCTAGTCGAGTAAAGATGCAGTAAAAAAACTGACTCTGCCCCGAACTAAAGAGTTCCTTACCATCCACCTGACACACCTAACTTAACTGCCAAGCCGCAACAGCCTACAAAACAGTGTTATCCGTGCAGTAAGCATGCGTGTTGTATGTTGCAGGACGTCGCTGTTCATCATAATGAGTTTCATCTACGCGAAACTGCTCGTCGTCATCTGCATTGCCTACGTGATCTCTGAAGTAGTTGTGGCGCGAAACATCCCGCTACACTACTACGAGGTAAGTGCCTCACCTCCCCGTCTCTGTCAAAAAAAAATTTACTTCCGAGGAAGTGATAAACAAAAACTCCTGCTTCAATTCTTCGAAATGTATGTATCTTCTCTCATTTATCTTCCAAGAAATTTCATTTTCGAGCCAAACTTTCTCTTCTGTTCCAACAAATTCATCTACAAAGTAGTGATAGTATAATCATTCCGTAACACTCCTGTGAGGTGTAGGCCGCACCTCCCCCTCTCCTCAAAGAAACTTAATCTCCAAATTAGTGATGAGCAAAACATCCTGCTGCATTACTGTGAAGTGAACTCTTCTCTACCCTTCTCGCTTCCAAGGTAGTAGTGAGCGAAACATCCCTCTACACAACTATATGTTAAAAGCCTCTCCTCCCTCAACTCTCTCAAACTATTTATTTCTTCATAGTAGTGATGAGCCAACTATTCCGCTACACTACTAATGGTTGCATTTTTTTCAATCCACTCTTATTTAAACCTCATTTCCAAATTAATGATGGGCAAAATATCACGTAACTCTACTTTGAGTTAAATACCTTTCCTATATTCTCTCTTTCATGTAACTTCATCTTCCAATGGATGAGAAAAAAATGCTACACTACTAAAATATATAAGAAAAAATAGCTATACAATAAATACACATTAGCCTAAAGAAGATTGTAAATTTTTCTATGAGGAGGAGGCATCTCAAAGAACATATCTAAGAACGGAATACACCTAACTGAAAACCGGTTAACTATTTCAGATTGGATTATTATTTTTAATAAATGCACTTATTTGTGCTCTACGCACAAATTTCACCGTATTAGCAATTTTCATTCTACACTAATTTAATCTTTATATCATATGATGGTAGAAGAACCAACTTAAATAAAACTTAAAATGATAAACTCTTTACTTTACTAATGAAAAATATAATAGTTTTCCCAAGCAATTTCAAAAGGTATTTAACACTGAGGTGTATGGGGTACCGTGTGATATTAATATATATATATATATATAAAGAAAAATTAAATGGTTTTTATTTTGTATTAAAGTCTTTACTCGAACTTTTTTTTTTGTTTAGGCGAATATTGCCCATTATCTTTTGTTTCGATAAATTTATTTACAATAGCAAATATGCTTTGTTCATTCAGTCAAGGTAGGTAGCAAATATATTTATTGTTTGCTACTTTAATATTTTAGGATTTTAATTGCGATAGTAATATAAGTATTGGCCATTATTTGCTGGATAATTTAATTCATGGTGGTAACACATATGTACAGCTTTTCTTGTTGAAATAGTTATTACTGGTAATGCTAGAATAACTAAATCTAGGTTTACCCGGGGGTACTTCGCATTATCCAAGTTTGTTGGGTTAAGTTTGAATAATCACTCAAATAAGTTAGGAATTAGCGTTTATCCGTGTACACCTAGGTCTAGCCAACGCTGTTAGGTTAGGTTAAGGTGTTGCGTTATTCTAGAGCACGTGGCACTAATTGCGTGAGTGCCTAGATCCGCGGGTGCCTAGATCCTCCACGCCGCTCAGTGACAGGACGGCGGCCGAGCAGAGTACACGTATGGCGTTCCGTGAACCTTTTTATAAAAGGTTTCAAGAGTTTTTTTTTTCTGTGAAGGGACAGAATTGCTTTCACTTTAAAAAAATACCAGTATTTGCATTTGACATTAATGAATATGGAACTATAAAGTTCTCAAGGAGTCATTTTTCTGTCTGTCGGATAAACTGATTAATATTGAAAATTTATCGCCCAAAAAAAACTTACTGCAACTTGCAAATAATAAATATATTTCAGATGATCAAGGCTATAAAAGGTGTAATTGTAAAATGTGCTACAAATAAGTTTAAATGCAGGGCATTGGGAAAATTTTGCAATTCGAAGTGTCACGGCAATTTGACTCTCAAATAATTACCAATTTATTTGTAAAAAAACAATATTGGTACTATTTTGTAAAAGTGCCATTTTGTGAACTATTTTTTTATAATAATACTTTTGATAATATTTCATTACGAATATTTTCATTAGCATTACTTTAAATAGGTATGTTTATTTAAAGTATCAATGTTTTGTCAATCGTAAAATGCATTAAATTTGAGACCGTTCCCATCTGGTCCCAAACACTCTCTGCAAGCACCAATTCTTTTGCCAAATCACAAGGTAAACACTTGCTTGCCCAGATGTGGCTAACCAGCATATAAAATGAAAATCATATAAAATAACCTAAATACTGAAAACTTTAGAAGATGGCTGAACATTAACAATACAAAAAAAGTACATTTTATTATATTTATCGAAGTGTAAATATGAAACAAATATAGGAAAGGATGAACTTTCAATAAACAATACAAAAATTATCAATCTGATATCATTACTTCTTTCAGGTACAATTTATTAAGTTCGTATATATTTTAATTTAGCTACACAAAATCTTCTTAAAGATATTCTCAACTGTTATATGATTATCAAGTGACTTTATAACAAATTTTTTGAGCGATATGTTCTTAAATCTCGGAAAAATAACACAATATATATTTACAATTAATTTCACGGCTTTGGAGATTTAAGTAAATTATAAGCACAGAAAAAAACATTTACTTTACTTTACCAGGTGCATCACACACAAAAGACCAAGGAAAGGGTGTCAGAAAACATTATTAATAAATTTTACAAGTAAACTTGTACAACAAAAAACATATCAAACATGGAAAAATTACTGGCCATTAAATAAAATAACAGACACAAAAATTTACTAAGCTCTCCAACAACCTCCATACTCTCATACCTCTCTCTCTCTCTTTCTCTCTCTCTTTTATGGCATTGACCAAGGGTGACATCGTCTTGATAGTCCTTGCTGCTCCATACTGAACTGCCTAAAACCCCGAGTATTTAAACCCTTAATTCCACCCTCTCCCCCTCCTATTGCCTTTCAAATTCTCTAGGATGAAATAGAAAGTCTGGAATGGGTACAGAAACTTCTAGAAGATGCTTTACTGTAGTCCAAACAATTATACACATGCGAATCTTCCAGTTGTATTCTTCTTTTTGCTAAGATATATGTTGGTACCGCTGAGATTGAAGCTGTTTTGAAAGGATCGCTCATAAATTTGTTTGAAGGTTTCTGTATTAAACAGCACACAGCAGTAGCCTATCTATGACTTGTGACATCACAAGATGACGATACCACATGGTAAACAGATTAGGTTATGTTTCTCTTGTGTCCTTAAATGTTTTTAATGCAGAAAATTTACAGAAACTATCTCGTGAACAATATACACGGTCACAAAATAATATAAAGTTTTCAATCATTTGGTTTTCCTAACATTACCCATTCAGCATTGGGTAGGCCTAGGTTTACACGCGTGAACGCCGAGTTCAATTTTATTTTAGTGATTATTCGGCCTTTACCCAATAAAAATTTATAATACTAAGTTAAACCTGGTAAATTTTGGTTTAATTCTTCCTCTAGCATTACCCTTAATATATTATTTTTTTCTCATATATAAATTGTAAATGTAGATGGGTAAATCTGGGTGTTTATCGATGATAAGCCTGTGGGGTTTTCTTTAGGGAACTTCTGGTTTAGCGTCCTGCAGTGCGCGTATTACAGTTATTTCGACGTACTTATCGTCTTTTTGTGACCACTGTATGTGGTGTTGTGTATTTTCAGGTAATCAAGGTCCTTTATTAATTTTTATGGTACTTCTTATTTATGTATTTGTACTACTATTCGAGTGATAGGTGTATTGTTTTCTTATAACGTTAGTATTTTTGTATTAGCAAACATCTGCAAAGAACATGTGAGAATAATAATGAAGGTAAATACGATAAGAAAGTTATATTTCGTTTTGTATAAACTCTTAAGAATATTTACAGCAGTAATTAAAAAAATTACTTAAAACGGATTCTTATAGATACATAATTTTTTTTTACGCACAGGAGCCTGACACTATAAATATTTTACAATCTATTTATGCTGAAACATTGTGTCTATCCATATATTAATAATAATTTGACCCATGCCAAAACAGTTAGCACTATTAGAACATAGCTGTAATTACTGTTGGATAAAGTTACATGAGGATAACACAAGTTATAATTGGAAAAAGGTATTTAAATTTCAGCTTTGTTTATTATTTCAACTTTTACTCCATTTGACTTTATACAGCACAAATATACCTCTTCGTCGGGGCGCGTCGTCGAAGACACATAGTTTAAAAGCAAGGTCGGCTTAGTTGCTAGCCATAGTATGTGAAGTGTGCTTGTTATTTGGTTACATTTAATTTTATATTATTGAATGTGGCAGCTTAAAGACTGTGTTCAGAGCAGACTACATTCGTTTGGTAACAATACTAATTTTCGTGTCTGAAACCGGCGCTGCGGCAGTGAAACAAGGCGCGCTGAAGATGCGTCACGGAGACAAACATCGCATGTATGTTTGTGTTGTCTTTGCCTCGGGACTATAAGTGGAAAGATACTTTATCAACTGACATCCGACGCATCGAGAGACTTCAGGCAAGAGCTGCTGCACCTATAAAATACCTAAGCCGTAATAAAATAATTAAAACTAATGAAATGTATCTCTTTGTGTTAGCCTTCATTTTAAAAAAAAAATTACTGGTCTGTTATATGCAGGTTTCTTCGGGATGAAAAATCGTAGCTTCCGTCATATATGTGTATATATATATATATATATATATATATATATATATATATATTTATTTATTTCTGCTTATTAGACCAGGAAGAATATATAACCTTTTTTTTTTAAATTTTACTTACAAAAGATACTACTTTATTTATTTATTTATTATAATTATTTGAGTGCCTACCAACAGTCAGAGCCTTTAACAGGTGGGCACTTAACAAATATTACAAAAAATAACAATAACATTCACAAAACACAATAATAACACAACAATAATATGGGACTACACAAACATAAACTCATGACAAAAGACACTTAAAAAAATATAATAACTAAATTTGTCAATTTTAAATTAATTAATGAAATAACAATAATACATTATTTACATCAGAAATTATCTTAACTGTAAGAAAATTAAGAATTCAAAATGTCTTTCATTGAGATTTTTACCCTTTTGAAAGGGTTTAAATCTTTCAAAATATCATTACAATTATCAGTACACCGTTTTGATAGCTCATTTTTTTATGTGATACGTTCGAAAAGTCGCATTGTTCTATGATTGAATTAAGGAACTCGAAGACCAATTTTGTTTAATATTTCAGTGCTGTGGTAAACATTTATAAAACAATTTATTATAAAAACAGTATCAGAAACTTTACTTCTAAACTGCAGTGTACGCGTGTTCAGGGTTTCAAGGGTTAAGTCATAGTTAAAATCCTGTGAATTATCATCTATTAAATGTTTTTTAAAAATGTATCCAAACAATTTACTTTGTATATTTTCAAGTCTAATTGAGTCAGTGGTAGTTATAGAGTTCCAGACGACAGAGCCATACTCTAATATTGATCTTACTAAGGTAAAATAAAGACTAATTACAGAATCAAGAGAGCTAGCCAAATAAGTTAAATATTTTATAAGCCCTATTATTTTTTTTGCACTTGCAATTAAATTATCCACGTGGTGATGAAAGTAAAATTTTGAATCTAAGAGAATACCTTAGTAGTATGTATGAGGGCTACTGGATCAGGGTCCAGGGTTTGGAGCCTGTGGAGCCGACCGCCATCTTGGATTGTGACGTCACGGCGGCCATCTTGGATGGTTGTCACCTTGACCTTGAATTTGACCTCCAAAATTCGCCAAAATTTGCCCAAAATTCCTCAAAATGAGCCAAAATTCGCCAAAATTTCCATTGTTTTGGAAAAAAATTCCGCCAAAAAATCTCAAAAAATTCCACAATTCAAAAATTAGGATTTCAAAAATCCTCAAAAGTTGTTTTGCCTTAGAAAGAACTCCAAATCCGAAAAACGGCTTAAGAATCCATGTCTAAAGCCTCCGATAAGCCATTTCTAGGAATAAGGATTCCTTGACCGCCATCTTGGATTATGCCGTCACCGGTGCAATTTCCGTTACGGCCGCCATATTGAAAATCTTTATTTATTATCCGATTTTAATGGAAAAAAAATTTAAAATTTATAAAAAAATTCAATTAATAAAATTAAAATAAAAAAATTAAAAATAAAACTTTTACGACACGGAGCTAGGAGTCCTCGGTTCTAACTCGGTGAGGGCGAAAAAAATTTAAAATGGCGACTAATCCTTCCCTCATGGTGACTTCAGGCAGACTGACCTCCCACCACTTTTTTTAAGCATATATCAGGTAGTATGACGGCATGTCCGCCATCTTGAAAATCCGTACTTTGTATGTTAGAAAAACGGGAAAAATTTTAAAAATCATTAAAAAAATTAACTAATTGAATGGAATAATAAAAATTAAATCTAATATTAATTAAAACCACTGTTGCACTTATCTTTACGGTCGCATTCTTGGATTATATAAATGTTTCGTTACGCCCGCCATCTTGGTTGAGTACGATGTCATCGTTACACTTTACGTTACGACCGCCATTTTGGATCCTATTAATGTTGCATGTTTCGTTACGGCCACCATCTTGAAAATCCGAGAGCTTCTGGTTACAGATGAGAAATTGATCTCTGCATGAAGGTTTTTTACTTAATGAGACATGTCATTTTATTCAAGGTTACATTTAATTACTGAATTTCTGCTAGTTAATCAAAACATGCAATATTTTTATCAGGTGGAAATTAAAAAAAATCATTACTCAGTCAAATAATAATAAGGTCTGAGAAATCTGAGAAGCACTAACAGGAAGGATGAACTTCCTTCTCCTTGGAGACTAGCGAAGCCATCCTTCTTTTGCGATCGTTTGTGAGCATCCTGCATCCCGCATAAAAGAAATAAATATTATTTACCTGCAAGCAACACGTGGAGTCATCTGTTAATGAAAAGCAGAACTACTTGCGACAAGTACCTTTACATGAGATAAATTAACTCTCGCTGACGAAATAATTAAAAAATTCTATTCAAGTAATGTTTGCAATTTAAAACTCTTAGTTTTCATCTAACATTAGTCACAGAAGCTATCATGGATCATGGTTTGCTATCTGCAGCTGAATAGGAAGGCAGCCGCTGTAGATATTGTAGCAAGGATTTTGTCATGAGAAGGAATGCTAGACAACATGAGAAGAATGATTGTGTTAAAAACCCACTACGCAAAATGTTAAGCTGTAATCGGTGTAGCAGGTTGTTAACACGAATTGACAGCTAAAAAGACATGGTTGAACATGTAAAGCCAGGTCTACTTACGACATAGAGGACATCGATGGATCTACTAGACTAAAGAAGAGTGATCTGTATTACGACAGTATTTTTCCTTATCCTGAGCGTGATGGTATTAGCTCACCCGATCGTGACGAAGAACATAAATTGAAGGATGCTGATGGCTTCGGGAAGACTGAAACTAATGGAAGTAACAACACTGTGAAAAGTGAGAATACATTCCAGCCGATATTCAGTAGATCCTCCATACTTTGTAAAAATGATGGACTCCTAAAAAGGAAACATGAAGACGATGAAGACACTTCGACATCAACGATATCGAATTCTTACGGTAACATGGGTGAAGACGATGCCTTCTACAGTGATTGCTACAGTGACTCTGAAGCTGGTGACGTGATCGAAGACTGTGCTGAAGCAGCTAAAGCAGTCAAGATCGAAGACTGTGATGGTGTCCTGAGATCAAAACGATGGAAACGACGTGATATATTTAAAAAATCTGATCAAGCTTGTGATGATCACTGGTTCGATGATGAAAGTTACCCTGAGGTTGGTGTTAAAACGGAAGACACCAGAGATCATAATATTTATTATATACATGCAAGGAAGATGGTGGCTGAAGAGATTGATTACGCATCATGGAAAGATCCAAACATATTGGTTGACCGGCTAAGATTGTTGGTGGAATCTGTTCGTAGAGGAAACTACTCGCATATCGAGGAAGTATCGTCCATACTTAAAGAACTGCGGAAAGCTGGCTACATACAATAATCATTTGTTTAACTGTCATGTATGTACAATTGAAAAATAATAGAATAATTTATATTTAAAAAAAGTATGTTTTATTTCTTGTATTCTGATTTCCAACTAAGCCTGTATTTCCGCTACTGTATGTGTGATAATTCCGTTTCCTGTGTGTAATGTGTGTGTATGTTCCGTTTCCTTTGTGTACTGTGTGTACATTCGGTTTGTTCCTGTGTGTACTGTGTGTACATTCTGTTTTTTTCCTGTGTGTACTGTATGTACATTCCATTTATTTCCTGTATGTACTATTTCTTCATTTCGTTTCCTGTGTGTACTGTGTGATCATTACATTTATTGTGCGTAAATTGCGTGTATTAGCGCATACATTGCGTACATTGCGTGTTGGAGCTGATGGAGCATTTGGAGCTGTTGGAGCTTTTGAGCTGTTAGAGCGGTTGGAGCTGATGGTCAATTGAAGCATAGGAGCCAATTGTAGATGGATCTGATGGCGCGAATTGTAGCTCTTGAAGCCAAATGTAGATGGATATGAAGGCACGAAGTGAAGCTCTTGGAGCCTAGCGTATATTGGTGAGATCGAATTCATGACACGAGAACGTACTATAACTCATCGAATTTTTACGATCATATGATCCTCTTTTTTTTTTTAATGTTTTGACTCGTGCATTATAGTAAATGGTTCTTGATTTTACTAGCGTATTATTCCATCGGTTGCATGTAGATAAGCGAGTCCTAGACAGAAGATCGTTCAGTTTGTTACTGTCGTCGACGGTGTAAGGAACACCTAGTTTGTTTCATCTGGCGCATAAGTCGCGTAATTACTTGTTCTTGCGAACTCAATGGCATCTTTACCGACTTTAACGACTAACTTGATGGATGTTGTACCATCGACTACGGGTACCATGACGTCATCGACGACGTTGGTGGAGCAGATCCCTTTGGCAACGACGACGTCAACACTGGAGGAGACTTCAACAGTCACGATACCACCGGCAGAAGAGACTTTAATGCCGGTAGTGTTGGCTGTACAGGAAACCTCGACGAACGCTGTTTTGCCCTTGATGGAGACTTCAATGGATGGAGAATCGTCAACAACTAACGAACATCGATGTCGTTACTGCGACAAGATTTACTCAAACATCAGTAATGCACGTAGACACGAGAAGAGCGAATGTGCTAAGAATCCTCCTCACAACATGTTTGGTTGTGAGAAATGTCAAAAGCAGTTTAGCCAGAAAAGATAATATGAAAACGCACATGAAGACATGCAAAGTTCCTGCTGTGCGGCAGAAAGTAAAGGTTTCGGTGCTACAACGATGCATCGATGTGCATAAGAGTATGTCTGGAAATGGTACTACTGTTGCAACGCCAGTATCTGGATCAGGTCTGAAAGGCTCGTCTTCATCACCACGGTATCCTTGCAGCTACTGTGATACGTCGTTCGCATTTTCCCATGATGCACGAAGACATGAGCGGAGCAAATGCAAGAAGAATCCTTCTCGCATGAAGTTTTGCTGTGATGAGTGCCTTAAATGGTTTACTCGAATTGACAGTTTGCGACATCACGTGAAAAAATGTAAAGGTGAAGTCCGTGCGCCTACTGCTGAACTACCTGCCGACATTTAGACTCCTCGCTTTAGATTGGAGACACGGAAGCGTACAACCAAAAAAACAGATGCGCTGCAACCGATTGCTATGACGTCTGAACATGGAACTAAACCTAAGACTGTGTTCGGAGCATTACAAGTGAACGATAATGGCTTCTACTTGGCGCAGTCTGCATTTCGTGGAACGTTGAAAGATTACTATTATCTAAATACGTTTAGTGAGTCGAAACATATTTGTAATTTTCTTGACAATATCAGACAGATCATAATCTACCAGCTTACTGATGACGTAGCAACAAACGGACCTTTGAAGTATAACTTGTGGTTGGACTGTTTATATGGAAAGCCATATCCGTTCGATGACAAAGTGAAGAAGTGTGCATTCAAGACATCGGCTGCAGTAATTTACAGTTCTGACGATGTGAAGCAAACTGTTAAAAACAGTATCCAGAAACTCTGTCAAGAAGAGGAGGACTATGTCTGTAAAGGTTCTGGTTGGTCTCTGTCTAGTATAAACCGATTGGAGCTAAGAATTAGTCATTTCACGTCTATGCAGGGCTAAATATTTATAAGATTGCTGGCTTTCGCAAGTGATCCTGTAGTAAAATATTGATTATGTAATAAATATTATGTTTGTGAAAGAACTTGAGGTATTTTTATTTTTGAACCTGTCTTTTTTGAGGTATTTTTACATAAAGTTTTTTTTTGTATCGACCAGGGATCGAACCAAAATCGAATCAATCATTACTTGAATGAGTGAATTTTTTGATTAATTTTGGAATTTTTCCCGAATTTTTAGCATTAAATTTACGGATTTTCAAGATGGTGGCCGTAACAATACATGCAACATTAATAGGATCCAATATGGCGGTCGTAACGTAAAGTGTAACGATGATATCGTACTCAACCAAGATGGCGGGCGTAACGAAACATTTATATAATCCAAGAATGCGACCGTAAAGATAAGTGCAACAGTGGTTTTAATTAATATTAGATTTAATGTTTATTATTCCATTCAATTAGTCAATTTTTTTAATGATTTTTAAAAATTTTCCCGTTTTTCTAACATACAAAGTACGGATTTTCAATATGGCGGACATGCCGTCATACTACCTGATATATGCTATTAAAAAAGTGGTGGGAGGTCAGTCTGCCTGTAGTCACCATGAGGAAAGGATTAGTCGCCATTTTAAATTTTTTTCGCCCTCACCGAGTTAGAACCGAGGACTCCTATCTCCGTGTCGTAAAAGTTTTATTTTTAATTTTTTTATTTTAATTTTATTAATTGAATTTTTTTATAAATTTTAAATTTTTTCCATTAAAATCGGATAATAAATAAAGATTTTCAATATGGCGGCCGTAACGGAAATTGCACCGGTGACGGCATAATCCAAGATGGCGGTCAAGGAATCCTTATTCCTAGAAATGGCTTATCGGAGGCTTTAGACATGGATTCTTAAGCCGTTTTTCGGATTTGGAGTTCTTTCTAAGGCAAAACGACTTTTGAGGATTTTTGAAATCCTAATTTTTGAATTGTAAAATTTTTTGAGATTTTTTCGCGGAATTTTTTTCCAAAACAATGGAAATTTTGGCGAATTTTGGCTCATTTTGAGGAATTTTTGGCCGAATTTTGGCGAATTTTGGAGGTCAAATTTAAGGTCAATGTCAAAGGTCAAGGTCACAACCATCCAAGTTGGCTGCCGTGACGTCACAATCCAATATGGCTTTCGGCTTCACAGGCTCCCCACCCTGGACCCTGATCCAGTAGCCCCCAAAACATATTACTTACCTAGATCACGCATTATCTGTATCATGTTGTTGTTTATTGCATAGATAAAATGTTCTTGATATGTTTTCCTAGCATAGGATATTATTTTAATCTTCTTTACATTTAATTTCATTCCGTTGGTTTGACACCACTTAGTTACATTATTTATATCTTCTTGCAACAATATACAATCACTTGGTGTTCTAATGGTACTATATATTTTTAGATCATCTGCATAGAGCAGAGCTCTGGAATGCTGAATAACATTAACTATGTCGTTTATAAAAATTACAAATAAGTAAGGTGATAAGGTTCCACCCTGAGGCACTCCTGACGGTGCATTAAAAGATGAAGATAAAGTGCTACAAACACGAACAACAAAGGATCTTTCATTAAGATAGTTACAGAACCAATTAGTGTAGGAGGCATTCAAACCAAAACTAATTAATTTATCTACAATTCGAGAGTGCTTGCATGTATCAAATGCTTTACTTAAATCGTAATATATAGCATCTACTTGTTTGCGGAATAAAATTTCGCCCTACGTATAATTAACAAACGCAAATAAATTTGTGATCGTAGTTTTACCAGGTACAAAACCGTGTTGACTATCCGCTATTAAACGGGATGTATGAAAAGAAATATGTTTATGTATAATTTTTTCAAAAACTTTAGAAAATCCACATAAAAGTGATATTGCTCTATAATTAGTAACTAATTGTCTATCACTTTTTTTTTAATACTGGGACAATAGCTTGTTTCCATAATTTTGAATAGATTCCAGAAGTGAGACTTTTATTGAAAATGTGAGCTAAAATATGTGCTAATATCTCCTTACAGCCCTTAATAATAAAGTTTGAAATACCATCTACTGCTGCAGATTTGGTTGAATTTAGACATTAAATAGCCCAAAGAACGCGGCTGATTGTAATGATAGGTGGCATTAAGTTAGTTTCATAGTTATGCGTTTGTGGTTGGAACTGCACATTACGTGGCTGATCATAAAGTTCAGCAAACTGTTTACCAAAGGAATTGGCAACAGCAGCTGGATCACTTAATAGTACATTATTTTCAATAACTTCAGGAGACTGTTTGTAACCTTCCTTCATAATATTAACATGTAGTTCCAAAATTTAGATGGGTATGATTTTATTTTATTTATATTTTCAATCCATTTGTTTTTATCAGATTTAATTTTTATTGTTACTAGTCTTCTTAAATATGAAAATTTATGGTATTGAGTTTCATTATTTGTTTTGTTTTTTTGTACTACCTAAAGGAGTGTTCTTTGCGTTTCAAAAGATAAATAAGCTGTTTCGAAAACCAATGTGGGTATTTAGATTTAAATTTAGTTGATAGAGGAATACAATGTTCCAATGCATTTACCATACTATTTGTTAAATATTCTACCATATCATTTATATTGTCCATATGATAAATACTATCCCAATTTAATTTAAGTAAAATCTCATAGAGAGAGAGGTAATCACCTTTACTGTAATTCCTGAAGCTGGATTGATAATTGGAGTTACTAAAATTATCTTTATTGGATTAAGTTTTAATGACAATGTCTAGAGCAGGATGAGAGTTATCTTCATTGACGAACGGGTCGGAATGTTAATCAATACTTATAACATTCATGTTGGAAAATACAAGACCAAGCATATTATAAAATGATAAAGTATTATTATGTTGTTATAAGCCAAGCGTGTTAATTATTTCAAGTATAATCTGTCCTTTAATTTTGTTGTAGTAATGACGTACATTTTGTGTATGGCTGTACTTCCAGTCAGTCCCTGGCACGTTAAAGTCACCAGTGAGAATAATAGGGTAAGGATATCTACTAAGATTGGCTTCCAAAAAAGAAAAATAATTTTTAAAGTCATGAACAGAGAAATAGGGGGTAATATAAATATTTCCTACTAAAAACTTTGTGTTATGTCCATTATCAATTTCTACCCAAACTGTATCGACTTCAGGTAGGTATATTGTTCTGATGTCATGTCCGCCATCTTGTTGTCGTCTGCTGGAGAGCTGTCATCTTGGATACTTCCATCTTTGTCACTGCTGTTTGTTCCTAGCGAGCACTAGAATCGTCCTATCCCACTGTCTTATGCACATAATTTCGATGTTCCATTACCTGCCAATTTTTTATGTCCCTTATCGACATATAAAATTATAGAAAATACATTGGAAGCGCGTTGATGTAAGCCATGGGTCAGAAAACATACGTCTTTAACCACACGGCCATCGAGACATTTACCAGACTGAGAATTAAATAAGTTATATGAAAAAAAAAAAACACATATTCAGACTTGTGATTTTTTAAAATCGAAATAATAATAGAATCACCTGTTCGAGAACGAGCCGACATCTTTTATTTTTCAATACTCGCTACCAGTCACGTAGTAGCCTACACATGTCGTCTGCTAGGGAGCACTGCCACCATCTTGTTTTCAATACTCGATACCAGGAATGCTATAGTGTCACATAGTACACACATCATTTGCTTGAGGGCACTGCTGCCATATTAGTTTATTTTTCCCTGCTAGAGTACTGTAGTATTTATTACCGTTGCGTTTGCCATCTTTTAAGCTGTCTTGGCCGCCATCTTGGAAATCTGTAATAATTAAGCTAAATAATCGGGAAAATTCCAAAATTCATAAAAAGAAAACAATAATTGAATTACTGATTGATTAGATAAATTTTACTCCTTGGTTGGATCGTTACTTGATGCAAAAGAAAAACAATTTTACATAAAAATATATATTCTTTATAATGTAGTGAAAAATCCTAAGAGTTGATTAAATTCCTCATCCACCAGCCATCAGTAAGCTGCCGATGCCATCATAGCTGCCATGTTCAAAATATTTCTTTATTTTTCTCGAAATTTGGTAAAAATCTAAAAATAGGCAATAATATACAGGTGGATTCTATCGATTCCTGCCCTTAGTTCAATCCTTGTTCGACCCAAAAACGAATATCCTGTGTAAAAAAAATATTTATTTAATAAAAATTAGTGAAACTTCCTACAAGGGGCTTAAATACCTCATCCATCAGCCCAAGTAAGCTGTTATTGACATATTGACAGCCATTTTGGTAATTGATTAATATTTTGCTGGAAATACGGAAAAAATTCCAAAAATTGATTACTTAAATTCCGTTTTTGATTCAATTTTTGGTCAGGGAAAAAGGTAATTTGTACTTTTGGATATTTATTTATTCAATCGTCATTACTGCAAACAAAGACTCCGGCCAGCTGAATAAATATGTTACTCGATATCACTTCACATACGAAGTATTGACATTCTTTGTCGATACTTGGAATCACTTTCAAAAATGTAATGACATATTTAAAGTAGACAAGACAAGAGTCTTCGAACTGTCAGATCAATCAAATTGGTATAACATAATACAGGACAAAGAGGTTTTTATTGATTAAATATTCAGCCCTGGTGACAGACTTGACTGCATACATTTAACGAAAAGGACAAATATTTGAGGGAACATTCAAATCAGAAGGATATGATCCCATCAGAAGGATAAGAACCCATCAGAGGGATACGATCTCATCGTAATTGATACAATTGGCGGGATACAATATGAAATGATCTACATGATACGACTGGTAGGATACGAAAGGATACTACGAGAACTCAGTCTTAGGTAGAAGTCAAATTACGATAAATAAAACAATTCTTTGAAATCCAATTTTTTAAATGTTTTTTTTTCCAAACTAATAAACAACAGGTCATTATTAAATGTTGCTTGCACTTTTTAGTTCATGGCTACTTCGTTGATGTGCGAATAGTTTCCTGCACTATTAAAAGCAAGTAAAAGGCTAAATCTGTCGACTAATGTGTTAGAATTTTTCCATGATGTGTAATCTAGCTCTTCTGCTGCTGTCAACTTACATTCATGTTTATTATGATTTGTAATATCTCTGACGTCTTCCGTACTAGTACCAGCCTCAAAGTCACCATCGCTATCGTCTCAGTGACAACCATAAGCTTGATCAGAATAATTAAGTTTAACATGTCGTTTCCATTGTTTTAGTCTCAGGGCATCATCACAGTCTTCTGTCTTGGTAGCTTCAAATTCTTCGATTTTATTTTCGTTTTCTGTAAAGTTGTGATTACTAGCATACTTATATATGTATGTATATATATATAATAATATGCGAAGATAAAAACTTTGTACCCCTTTACAAGCAAATTGCGCGCACAGAGTGTGCAAGATTTTGCATAGTTAAGTTCATAAAGAGGAGTGCAGAAAGATAAAAAAGAATCATATGTGTTACAAATACATATAACAAAATAATACAAATGCATGTATTTGAATTGTGGCTTATTTATTCCTATCCATGGAAACAGACTTTATTTTATTTTTTTTTATATTTTACAAAGTACGGTTCGTGGTAGTGGTATTTATTTTCGTGCAATATTCTTGTAGCGCGTGAGCCCCCACCCGGAGATGCGAACATGTCGTTGACAGGAAGATACCTTATCCACTTGGCTATTAGATCTGTTGGGGAGTAGGAAAAAATACGGAATATATGTTTTCAAAGTATGTGAAAGTCAATAGTACTAGTGTCGTCTGCTAGAGCGCGCGTTCAAAATTAATTTCTAAGAGGGCACCACATTTAAAATAAAAAACAATTGTTGGCAGAGAGCACTACCGACTTTAGTGTAAGAGTTATCTGCTAGGAAGTGCCATCTGGGATGTTCTTTTCGTCTGCTAGGGCTAGTTACCATACATGCATAGAGTGCACAATGCGCAACATCCTCCGCCATTTTGAATTCAAATCGGCGCCATCTTGAATGGAGAGGTGTAAGCATAATGTGCCTCAGGACTCGTTTCCATAAATGCATAGAGCGCACAAGCAATGCTCTGTACCCCCGCCATCTTGGATTAAAATCGATGCCATCTTGGATGGAGACATGTATGCATGGATTGACTAAGAATAATATGTTCCTTTACATGCATTAGAAGCACGTATAAGAAAGTTCCTTGTTAAAGTCCTTATACATATGCTTATGGTTATAGTGATAGATATCAGCATACTTTTTCATGTCCAGTTTAAATTATATAAGTACCGTAGTAGATTCAGTGGTATGTATGCTTATAAGGGAGCGAGCTAGTAAAAGGCATATATTTATTGATAGAAATTTAGCCTAGTCATAAAATGATAGTTTTCTTTGTAGAGACAAATGTGTAGACATATATTAAGTATCTTCTAATAAACATAGCTACATCCTGACAAAACCTGCATATGCTTTTAGTATACTAGGCCTCCTTTGTTTAATAAAGTAAAGACACATACTAGTCTTTAGTGGTACCTCTTTTGTAATGCAATCATTATTTAATATAATTTGTTATAGTACTATATGTAGGTATAATGTTTTATAGCACAATTTTTTTAATAAGGTTCTTTGTAGGAATATATGTATAATGTGTTACATACATTGTTATTAAACAAAACTATAGTAATACGTTTAGGCATGATGTTTCATAGTCATTAAATAAGGTTTTTTTGTAGGAATTTAAGTATGATGTGTTATAGACATACGTTATTACTAAATAATTCTATAGTTATATGTGCAGCTTTAGTGCGGGCTTATAATCATTACAAAAATTCATTATAATACCTATTATAAGCTTATTTCCGGCTTATTGTATAAATTAAATGTTTAATGACCTGTTAGATAAATCTTCATAGTGGTATAATTAAGGAAGGTGCTAGATCTCCGTTAAAACAAAGCATATTATTTTATTAATGAATTAAAAATTAATGTTAAATAACGTATGCGTATAAGGAGAAAGATAGCAAATTTAAGTAACTTTGCTATCACTTTCAGTTAAAGTATTAAATTTATTAATGTAGTCCTAACACATTTGTGATAGTCATGCAATCTTTATTGAATTTGTTTACTAATACCTAAATTTAAGTTTAAAAAAATGTTAAGTAAAGCTATGTGTTAATATAAAATTCATATAGTGCTATCTATAAATCGCATTAGCTCTCGTAATATATTGATAGCGTGTCTGAGAATGTTTATAAGGAAAGTTCTTACTATCCTTTGTAAATAAATATGAAGTTTATAGTGTTAGAAAAAATTAATTTCTTTATAGTGATAAAAATCCTTTATAGTGATAGATTAATAATAAGAGCTGTGTATATTAGTAATTAAATTACAGTTTTCTTACTAGTAATTCATTTTTAAAGATGTATTGGGGTAAATAGATAAGGCCTGTTGAATAATAGATAGACGTATGCTTATAAAGAAAAACACTAAGATAGCTTTAGAATGTAATATAAACTGTTTTATAAATAACGCATAGTGATATCAGAGTCTATATTGATTTCTCTCTTGGTAGTTGTAGGGTTTAAGTAAAATTTTTATTCTTAGAAGTTTAGTGGTAGGTCTCACTAAAATGCATAATGTGTTTATTAAAAATTAGTTTAATGGAAAGTTAAAGAAATATATATTTTAAGAATAAAGTATTTTAATGTTAGTTCAAGTTTATATAACAATATATATAGTTAAGTATTACAACCTATCCCAATGTGAATAGGAAGCTCTGCATTCTTATAATGGTATTGATAGCTATAGTTAACAAGAATACTATGTTAATAAAATATGTTTGGTGGAAATTAAAAGAAATATATAATTTTAGCATAACTTTACCACACAAGTGGAGGTCGCAACTCTACGGCCTGTTTACAATTCCACTTGCCTCAGGGCATCTTCAAACACGCAAAAAAGTTTTGTTACCACAAACTAACTCAGCATCCTTCAAAAAAAAATTCCTGCTGTAACAATGAATAAAAGTAAACTAAATTAATTAAACAAAATAACAAGCATGCCTCCACACTATGGCTATCAGATAAGCCACCCATGTTTTTAAACTATGTATCTTGAACGATGAGGCCAGACATTGAGCAGGTTGGTTACAGAATTCACGCGAGTTGTATTACCAAGAAGTTTAACTTATAAAATTATGTACAGCCCTCATAGAGCTCAGGGGAAAACATTCATTTACCATAGACACTATCTTTATAACCAAACCACAATATACAAATATTTTAAACAAAAATAATGCACCCAAAATATTAAACATACAAAGTACATGAGACACCAAGTAGACATAGGGCACAATGCAAACCTCGTGTAAGATCACATAAAGCAAGAAGAAGAAATCGTTGAAAAGGGGTATTTAAAGAGCTCAGACAATTTTGCAAGACATATCTGGTACACGGACGCAGTGTCAACATAAGAAAAAACAGAGGTTAAAATGCAAATTCTTTAACCAGAATACAAATTTTTAAAAACTCGATGCTCCTCCTGACACATTTAAAAATAAAAACTCTTAAAAAAACTAATCCGTAGCTGTTAGAGTAAGCCAATATTCAAGCACAATGGTTGATGGTTTGCTGGGAAAAGAAATTCATATACTAGTTTATTATCGTAAAATTCCCAGCGCTTAAAATATAAGAAAAACGAAGCAGGCAAATTCAAGGATTCAGTTCAAAAGTCTAAACGGGACTGAAGCATAGGTACAGCTTCCCAAGCGCCACGCGCATGTTAACAGAATACACAGATACTTATTCTAAACCATCCACAAAAACCTTCCGACTCCAGGTAAGCACTACGATTAAATTAATTAGTAAAGGAAATTCAACAAATGTAGACCTTTCAAATTCATTCCAAAAAAACACACTGCAAAATGTTAAACTAAAAATAAACCAATGCACTGATGAACTCGAACAATAGAGGATATTTAAACATACAAATATGAAAGCAAATGCAGAAGACTTAAATCGCAGTCAGTGTCTCGTTCAGAATAAAGTCATGATCACCGGACTTGAGCAAAGTATCCTGAGTAGAACCATTTATGAAAGAATTTTATCTCGTTAACCGTACGAATTAACACTCAATATTTATATATATATATATATATATATATATTTAATAGTAGCACGTCCTTAATAATTTATAATTATCATTATATTTAATGGATTTATTTTTAGTTCACGGTTCATCGATAAAAAAACGATGTGGGGGACGAGAGATTCTGTATTACATTTAAGTATGTTTAAAATGGTTTAAGAGCTCCAGGGACATTGGTCTTTCTAAAACTCATATTAATGTAATTAGAAATGTTCATAGACCCTTTGAGACAAACGAATTAGTTTCAGTAATTCAATGTTTTAGTTGGTTTAGCTTTCAAGTACTTTGTAGCGAGACGATTTCATTAATTTTCAAGTATCTGGAGTATGGCACCAAAAAAATTAATAATTAATACACGCAACATAGGACAACCACAATTCAATATGATGTATATCTAGAAACTTACCACCATATTCAAAGTTGTAACGAGTAGGTCACTATGAATTTTGTGGAAAATAAATCTGTAATACCAAATAGATAGTGAAAGGAAATGTTCAAACTCCACATTTTAACAACGAGCCAGGACATTTACAATCATTAAATGATCTATATACACTCAAAATATTCCTTAATGTGGAATCACTTCAGAAATATACCAATTCCAGACATTACAAGCACACAAATGTGAAAGATGCAAGTAGATCAGTAAAAATTATGTTTTAAGACGTCAAAGAATGAAGAACGATTGCTTTGCATATACAGTTTGCTGTTACATGACTGTCCCACACACAGAAATTGTATTGTTTTTATTATAAATTAACATTTTACAATTATTCTTATTATTTGTTTACATTTTTATGTTTTGTTCTATTGTTGTGTATTTGGACATATCTACGAGTAACATACTCTATGGCGTAGCCCAAGTGACTTTGAACCTCAATTAGCAAGACCCCTCTAGGGAGCAATTGATTTAAACGGCAAATTGAACTTTTTACGCGTAATTTTCATATCAGAACTTTCATTGTTGGAAAATCAAGTTTTAAATTTAAGACATTTTAGCATATTAAGTTGTATTGTTGAGTGTCTGTATGTTGTTTTGATGTGATAATTAAGTCAACGATTTTTGTGTCTCGGCCAATGAGAGGCCATGTTACTTAAGATAAACGTCATTACTGAAGTTAAGAAAAAAGTCTTTAAAATAACGACGGCGTTGGCTAGACAGCCTGCGTTTCAATCCCCTTAAAAATCTGAAATATCTACGAGCTAATTAGATCATCCTATTACTAGGATGTGTTCAATCGTCGTTTGAAACATAATTACATGTTATTTAAATATGGCACGTCCTATATGACGTGTAATTAGGAGTGAATTACCGTGAGTAAAACTGACTCATGATGTTATTTTGAATGAACCGTATTTCTGCATTCACGTATTTTAATATTGCCAACGGACACATAAACATTGAATTTTGAGCTGAACACATTAAAGCCCTATTGAGATAAACAGTTTCTAAGCCAATCACAATTCTGATCTACACTTTAATTAGTTCTAACCCAGAGGTGAAATGAGACGGAGCTCTCATGACGTTCTACCACATCTATACACTGAATTCAGCCGAGGTACACTAAATTAAATTAAATTACGAAGATAATAAACAGTATTTTTACACACTAAATTCGATCTAGAGTGAGAGCAACAGACACAATTAATTTGAACTTATGAACTTTTGTTGTGTTGTACCATGTGTGCAACATATCTCCTGTTATTTAAGAAAACATAATAGTATACCACTGGTCCAACCAATAATTATCTATATTTTGTCTGATTAAAGATTATTTGTTTAATTCTATGTTACCCTGTTATTATTTTACAGTGTATATGTTTGTTTTCCTAATGACCTTAATTTACATGTTGTCAATCTCATGCCAATTCTAGATTTGAAGTGTGAAATTATTTCCTTTTTCTCTTATGTACCACACCACACTAGTCCTATCCTAGTAACGAAGTTAAGTTGTAGATAAGGGTGGCGCCCAGATATAAATTTAAAATAACCAAAGAGTCTATACTCGAAAGTGTATTAATATTTAGAGTAATTAATATCCAGAGAGAACTATTAGTAGTAATTATATTTATTATTTATAATATTATTAAATCTGACTACACCTAAATTCAGATAGTATACTTCATGTTCTTTCTAAAACTCATATTAATGTAATTAGAAATGTTCATAGACCCTTTGAGACAAACGGATTAGCTTCAGTTATTCAATGTTTTAGTTGGTTTGGCTTTCAAGTACTTTGTAGCGAGACGATTTCACAAATTTTCAAGTATCTGGAGTATGGCGCCAAAAAAATTAATAATTAATACACGCAACATAGGACAACCACAATTCAATATGATGTGTATCTAGAAACTTACCACCATATTCAAAGTTGTAACGAGTAGGTCACTATGCATTTTGTGGAAAATAAATCTGTAATACCAAATAGATAGTGAAAGGAAATGTTCAAACTCCACATTTTAACAACGAGCCAGGACATTTACAATCATTAAATGATCTATATACACTCAAAATAATCCTTAATGTGGAATCACTTCAGAAATATACCATTTCCAGACATTACAAGCACACAAATGTGAAAGATGCAAGTATATCAGTAAAAAATATGTTTTAAGACGTCAAAGAATGTTGACCGATTGCCTTGCATATACAGGCTGAAACACTTTGAAAAGCACTCGATTAACCCATATATATGAACAAATAACCCCAAAAAAGCCTTCATGTGTTACTGCCCTCCCCCCAAAAGGAAAAAAAAATGAGGAAGGGTTGATTATAGCGAATATAAATAAATAGTGCTGTGAGAAACACACGAAAAGTTTATTGAAATTTTTACAATGTCAAATAAACAACCACTCATAAATTCTTGAAGAAAAGTACTGCTGCGTGCGATTACTAGGAGTACTCTACAAACACAAACAATAAACAAAGAAATGTAAAAATTAACAAATAATATAACTTTATCATGAATACAATGCAATTATCGAACCAATTCTTAAATAAAAGGTGCTATTTGCTCCTCATTGTAAATTGAAACAATTTTTATTACAAAAGTTAATTGAAAAATTTCAATAATAAAATAGTATAAAAAAATTGGTTGTCTGTAAAGTTGGTTTACGGACGATAGTTTAACGCGACGTCATAACAAAACATTGATGAAATGATTGCATACTTTTATGAATAAAATTGAATCATTTTTATTGAATTATTACTATTTTGTATGGATACAAAGAATGAGTGAAATGAAATCTACAATTTAATTCATAAATTTACTTTTATTTGCACTCATTAATTCAAATATGTTTATTACTTTAACGAAGTGATTATATTAACTATAACTTTTATACATGTTTGCTATTTAACTTCAAGATCGTCAAAAATGTTTTACGCTTTTTCGCAAATTACACATTGAACGACTAGGTTTGTTCGTCGTGAAATTAAACGTAGAATTAAATAAAAATGCCCTTGCAGTTAATAAAATAAGTATTAGTAAGTTTAAGAAAGAATTTCGGCTTTAATCTCCAACCCAGACGGTCTTGGTGCGCTGGGGCCGAGATTAAAATTCGTCGAGAATGTTTTACATTTTTATGTCTTCCAGTGCTCAAAATGATATGCAATTGTGGCCCCGGGCACGAAATTTTATTTATAGTTCTGTAATAGTAACGCCCCTCGCGATAAACAAAGGAAGATATGTATTAACGAGTGCCTGGTTGCCGCGGAAGCGGATAGATATCGCGATTCGTTTGGTTCGCGTCCGTCACCGTAGACGACAGCACCGTAAGGGAATAATATTATTTCGTTTTTATAATACGATTTTATAACAAATATGCATCCCAAATACAACAAACTTATTTACAATGTGTTACAATATTTTTTAAAACATTGTGCAAAAGATCCCGGGTGTAATTTGAATTATTATGTGTAACTGTAAAACACCATTGTTCGTACAAAAACGTATTTGAAAATTCAACATTAGGTACTTTTAAATAACTGTACCAATTGTGCTGAAAATCGGTGGACGATCGTTAAATTACATAATATTAATAATTCAAACGACGAAAACATTATTGAAAAGTCAAATCGTTGGTTTTTCCAATCGAGTGGAAGAGAGATGCGGCGCAAGTGTACAATGAGCGTAACGGGACACATCATGATGGGACAATGTGCGTTACGGGACACTTTTTCGTGCTTGCAGCCGGCGTTCATCGATTTATTAGACGTTGTCACGTCAAAAAATACAAGTAACCTCCAAAAAGTCTTAATGGAGCCTATAAGCTACTTAGTGAATATGGTTTTCATAAAACACTGTATTTCCACTACAGGATTAATCATAATACGGATACAATAATGAATCTAACTCCTAAATTAATAATTGCTGATATGTTAAAAGTCTGTAAGTTCATTACACTTAATACTTTTCATGATGCAATTTTTTATCAAACTAGTTCGTATTAGTACTGTTTGACTTGCAAATAAAAATGGCACAAAGGTTAAGCAGATGATGACTCGTGGACACTCGCCTTAAAGAGGCGACCACTAATTGTTTGTTAGCAACATAAACGTCCGTAACAAAATTCGGGAACCAATCTACACATATTGAAGCTCGTAGCTGTCCCGTTCACAGCAACAGCATGCTTTGTCACAATAAAATCCGCCCTTATGAATTAGCTAATTTTCCGTTCCTAGCGACTTAAACATATGTATGTGTCGTCAACCTCACTCTTCTTCACGACGTCGCGTCGGCGTCCAGAGGCGTCCCTCGTGACTCACGGAGTGAGTTCCTCGCCGTCCGCCGCAGGCAGCTCAGACCTCCGCTCTCGTAGCCGGTCCCGGGCCGCCAATACTGTGCCCGGCAGTTATCTCGGAATCTCTCAGCGCGGTGGTGCGGGGACAGCGGGACCGGAGAATGAAGAGGGGGTAGGCAGGCGACACGTAGCCGAGAGCCGTGTAGTGGCTGTTGGGAAAATATCGCCCTTCAGTGTATACCTGAAAATGGAAGGCGAAGGTGGCAGCTCGCGGAGGCGCGGTAAAGTGATACATAGCGGAGAGCGGGAAATAATAAAAACCGTGATGCAGTGTTGTGATGAAGATGCGAAAAATAAATGTCTCACAAGTCGTTAAGGGTACCAACGTAATGTCATAAGTAATTTTGCGTTGTGTCTCATATCATTTCACTTTACTCTCGTATCTTCAGATATTTGTGATATTTATGAAGTTTTGTGGTTTTTTGTTTGTCGGTAATGCACTCTGGGTGATTTGGATGGGACCTAAACCTGGTTTCAGTAATGTACTCTATCGCTTTTGGTAGTTGATAGCATCCATAGATGACAAATTAATTTTTTGGTGGAAATTTTAGTTGAAAACTCCTTTGGAATGAGGATGGGCAGAACTTTGTTATTATGGCAAAAAATTAGGATATCCAATAAATGAGATGTTTATGATATTTTATCATTTAGTAAATTCATTACTTGTGGCCTTGCGTACATAACTGTGTTCATTAAAACTTAAACTGTAGAAACTATTGATTTAATCTGGTGCGGGTACAAACAGAATGGCAACGGTGGAGTAGGATCGCTCGCCAAGAACAGGAGGGCTGTAGGGCTGTGGGGGCGAGATGCGATCCACCCTCGTGGCGAGATGAGGCAGACTCAGCAGAAGCAGGGAGAGATCGCCCTCTGTATCTCACACGGAACGAAGTCAGGCTGAGGTATTGATCCGCAGCTGGGGGGTCGCTCCGCCACCGTCTTGTGATCTGCCGCCCGCTCCCCTCTAGCAAGCAGTTGGCTCGCAGTGGAGCCAGCGAGGGCTTAGCGGCGGATCATGTCCTGAACCTGCGCGTCATGTCAATATTCATGTCATACCTGCTTAGTGTGAGGAAGGATCGGGCATTGTTTACCCTCTTACGTGCTAGTTTCACCCCTTGCTAAGTGCTTACCCCTTAAGGCTACGTGATATCTGACATGAGAGCCAGCACAACCTTGAGCACATACTAATCTGTGGAAGATAATTGATATCTGAATTGCATGCCAATTTCATTAAGAAACCAGGACTAAACTGAAGATGCTTTGTGATATCTTACACACATGCCAATGTCACCTCTAAGTAAAAACCTGTAAAAATATTTGATATCTGACACGAGCATCAGTTTAACTTCTAGCTCATTACTAACCCATGTAGGATTTGAGATATCTGTAATTCATGCTAGTGTCACCTCAAGCTGAGTACTAACCCAAAAATTGTATATGATATCTTACATGCATACTACTGTCACGTCTAGATAATAACAAATCTGCGAAAACTATGTTAGTTTCACTTCCAGTTAACTACTAACCTGCGGAAGCTATATCAAATATAACATGTATGCTAGGTTCACCACGATCTCTGTAATAACCAACAGAAGACTGTGTTATCTGACACCTGTACAGATTCACCTCGAACTTATTAACAATGCAGAGGCTTTATGGTATCTGAATTGCGTGCTTGTGTCACCACAAGGTGAGTACTAACCCACAGATTCTATGTGATATCATTATAATATTCTTGTCTCAGTTCTAGCTAATAACATTCCTGCATATACTATGTAAAATTTGACACATGTGCCAAATTCACCTCGAGTTCAGTACTAACCTGCTGAGACTATGTGATATCTGACATGCATGGCAGTTTTACCTTGAACTTAATGCAGAAGAAATTTGGTTTCTTATACTGGTATCAGTTTTTTAACTAGAGCTCAGTACTAACTAACAAGGCTTGGTTATATAGTCCACACAGACTATTGTCATCTGTAGCCAAATACTTATCTGTGGATGATAAATAAAGAATTACGCGCATTAGAGTTTCACCTCAAATTCATTACCAAATTGTGGAGGATGTGTCATATCGGTAATGCATAACAATTTCACTTCTACCTCAGCACTAACCTGCTGAGACTATGTTACATCTAATACACATGTAGTTTCACCTCGAACTTAATGCTTACTCCCAGAGGCAATGTGGTTTCTTTTACGATAGGCAATTTCACCTTAAGCTTATTACTAACTTGCGGAGAACATGCAATATCTGACATATGTGGCAGAACCAAATCGCGGGGGCTATATAGTTACACATACATGCTAGTGTTACCTCGATCTGAGATGTAACTTGTGGATTCCATTGTATATCTTACACACGTTCTAGTGTCACTTCTAGCTAGTTCATTAACCTGCTCTTAGACTATGTAAAGTCTGAAATGTGTACCAGCATTACCTCGAAGTCAGTCCTCCGCCGAGGCTATGTGATAACTTTAATATGTGCCGGTTTCACTTCGAGCTCAGTGTTAACCTGCAATGACTATGTGGTATCTGATAGGTTTGGCAGTTTGACTTCTACCTCAGCACTAACCCGTGGATGATTTATGGTTTCACATACACATACAAATGTATCTTCAAGAAGGTAGGGAAGCGTAGGGATTTCACTCAATTTACTGATAAGTCAGATAATTATGGTACATTGTACAGGACAATGGTACACAGTGATGGTAATTATGGTATGTGAAAAAGACTTTAAACATACATATATTATCGTATGCTGAATGTGTGCCAAGAAGAAATTATGGTATATCCTTTTAGCCACCCACAAACTCCTACAATCCACTCCCCTCTACCAGTTTCATTAACAGCGATCGTCGGCTGTTGACGAGCATTTGGTATGATGTCACGGCTACCATAATGATTCCATTGTTTGCTGCCAGGCAGCAATAGGGTCAACTGCAGATATTGGCTATCGAAGTGGAAATCACTATTAGTTCTAGGTTCTGCTGTTGGGAAGTGTTAATGTAGCTGTGTGCTTGCTGTTGAGTGTGCCATAGTGCTTGCCATAGTGCTGGCTGCTGTACTTGCTACTGGGTTTGCTGCTGTGCCTGCAGTTGTACTTTGTGTTGTGCTTGTTGATGTGCATGCAGTTGTGCTTGCTGCTGTGCTTGCTGTTATGCCTACTGCCATGCTTGATGTTCTGGTTGCTGTTAATGTATTTTAGTTTCCCTTATGTGAATAAAAAACCTTTGATTGGCAATTTTAATTTAATTTATTTTACGGTTAGAATTTTATTTCACCTCTTTTATTGCGTCTTTTGTTTACCTAGGGTTGGCAACAGCACCGGTAGGCACTAAAAGATCATTTTTATTTTATTTTAACTAGTGTGTAAGTTTGTAACTTTTTAGAACAGTCTTTTATAATATTTTTATTATTTTTTTTAAATTTTCTTAAGTATATGTGTGGGGCGCAGATTACTGTTTGATTATTTATTTCACGTGTGATTCTTTTGATACGAGATTTTTCCGTGTGACGTGCGACACTAGCGCTCGCGCGCAGCGGTGGCGAGGCGGAGAGGCTGGAACCGAGAGTCGAGTCGCTAGCGCCGGACTGTACACATCGGCTCCCGCGCGGATTTTGCTCGCCGCGAGTGAAACGCTTGAGTGGGCGTGCCTTTTTTGTCCACCCGATATGTCTATAAAGACTGTGGAATGGAACAGTGGTTTATGTCTTTACGAGTGCACGAGAGTTACAGTTCTAGCGCATCGACTATTCATTGGGTGGCGTGCGTATTTTTTCTGGTGATTCAGTTGAGTGGGGCCAAGTTGACTTCGCCATGGCTCTACTCGTACTCACGTAATCAAATACCGTGAAGCGTGAGGACGTAAGAAGGAGACGGGCAATGCTACGGTTCGTAAGTACGCTCTACGCCATGCTCAACACTGGACTACAAGTAAGTGTAAAATCTTGCTACGTCCTTCGTGCCACAACTTGCCCCTGTGTTTGCCCTTTTGACTTTTCAAATTCTCCCATTATGCTGCTCTCATATACTAAACGTTCTTTACTTGAAACGTAGAACGTTAGAGCGTAGTGCAGGATGGTGCACTAATTTCACGACTTTTTTCGAGAAACGGTTTTCAAATTTTTAATCTGCTGGCCAGCTTAATAGGAAGTACGTTTACTGGAATCAAACCTTGTTGTTAAGTATCTGCGCCCCAGAACCTTTGATACGAACTTTATGAACTTTACATCATTTTATTTCTATTGGCCGGTCCTGCTGCTGCTGGTTCCGGTGCCAGAATCAGGATGGATGGGTTTACTTGACCAACCGCTCTGACGTCATGCCAGACATCTTCGATAAATTTATCTATAAAAAATTCCCAAAAATTCTTTAAAATTTATTGAAAATTCCTTAAAATTCAAAAAAATGTCCTTATTTCAACAGAAAAATTCCCGTTTTTTAAGGAAAATTTCACATTTTCCCCGCAAAAAATTAAGACGGGCCCAAATTTCATCAAGATAGGAAATATTCCATCGAGAGCCCATTTTCCACATAAGCCCTATCAAAGGTTGACATTGAGCTTGGACCTTGACCTTTGACCCTGACCTCGAAATTTAACCTTGAACTTTAACCTGGAAATTTGACCTTGCCTAAGACATTGAACTATGACCTTGACCTTATACCTGGACATAGACCTTTGACCTCATCGCCATCTTGGATTCCGTCATCTTGACATCGAGCACCCCAAACCCCGAATGTAACAATTTTCATTACGGTCACCATTTTAAAAATCCATAATTATTATCCGATTCCTAATCTTAAAATAAATAAAAACTTAAATTGATTAAATTTTAATTAAAAACGAACTTACGCCATGGAGTCTTCGGTTCGAGCCCGGCGAGGTCAATGGATTAAAAATGGCGACGGATCCTTCCTCCACAGAGGTCACCAGCAGACTGACACACTGACCTCCCACCACTAATGTCAAGGCAGGTATAACGTCAACCAGATTGATGTCATAACAGTTTTTGTCTGCTGGAGACCACCATCTTGAACCCGTATATTGTTTACGTTTGCTAGATGGCACCGCAACCATATTCATTTCAATTTTACCTGTTAGAGTTTAGTAGTATTTGTTATTAGACAGTCAACTGACGCGTTATCCGCCATCTTGTCGGCAAGTGATGTCACGTCCGCCATCTTGGAAATTTGTAATATATTATCTATAAATTGGTAAAAAATTAAAAACAATTAATTAATTAAAATAATAATTAATTCGATTACTATTAGTGCTTGAATTCATCCTTGATCAATATAAAAAGGCATTTCAATAAAATATCTCATAAAATTACTAAAGAAAAGTGACAGGTTCAAGAAAAAACACTTTAAAAAATAAAAATTTATTATAATTGATTACGTATGTATATAAATAAAATAAAAAGATTTTTTACGTAATTTCTACAAAAACAGAAAACAAACATAACACTAGCGTTTCTCATTTTCTACAGCCTTCCTAGAGTACGAAGCAAGTCCTTTGCACACCTTGTAATGTGTTTTCAGGGCAGTTCTACATGCTAGTTGATTAACCAGACACGTTCAATCGGTAGCCACGCACAATTTTAGGCCATGCATGTCCAGTTGGTGGCCAGGTATATATATTCAGTAGCCAAACAGATAATCGGCAGCTAGGAACATCCAGTTTATTGTCAGACTTACACATCCAGTTGGTGGCAAGGCTCATCCAGTAGTTGGTCAGAAACGTCAAGTCAGAAGCCAAGAAGTATTTTTCGTCGATACTTGGAATACTTTTTAAACAGGTCATGTACAAAATCATGCGCATAGGCCAGCCGTCTCCGAAACAAGGGGTATTATTTGTCAATACGCGACCAACATTTGAAACATGACATGTACAATATCAGGCGTATAGATCAGTTGTCTCCGAACCAAAGGATAATTTTCGTCAATATTCTTCCAACATTTTAAACAGACCATGTTCAATATCAGACGTATATCTGTCGTCTTCGAACCACAAGGCCAATCATGTCTTGAGTACAGAATTATCAATGCCCATTCGTCGTAAAAAATAGAAGCACATTATAAAAAGTAAGTAATTTTGACAAAAAGGAAGCACATTAAAAATAAATACATTAAACAATAAGCGCATTCGAAAATGGAAGCACATTTATAAAAGGAAGCATATTAAAAAAAGGAATCACTTTTAACAAAAGGACACACAATTATACGAAAATTCAACTTGATAGCATACGTTCTCTTCATTATGATACGATCGATCGCAAGATGCAGTAGGATACAATGCCTCTAATTGCCTTTGACTCCAACAGTCTTGAATTTAAAAACATTCTTTGGATCCAAAGCTCCAATTGCTTCAATTCTCTGACTGCTACAATGCTCCAATATGCCAATACTTCAATTATACACGTGCTCTAATGCCCAAAGTGCTCTAAAACTCCAAAGCACCAATACTCCAATGCCCCAAGTGCTCAAAATGCTCAAATGCTCCAATTCTCTAAGTGCCCCAAAGGTCTAAGTGCTCCAAATATCTTAAAATCCAATTGCTCCAATGTTCCATGTACTCCAAATCTCCAAGTTCTCAAAGCTCCTCCCTATATCCAATCGTTCCAATGCTCCATGTGCTCCAAATCTCCAGGTGTTCCAAAGATCGGATAGCTGCAATGCTCCAAGTGCTCCAAAGTTCCAATTGCTCCAACTGCTCAAATGTTCCAATGCACTAAGTGCTCCAATACTTCAAGTGCTCTACGTGCTTCAGTGCACCAAGTGCTCCAATTATTCAAGTTTTCAAAGTGCTCCAGCGGCACTAAGTGCTCAAAAGTTACGATTTATACATGTACTCCAACACTTCAAGTGCTCCATCAACTCCAATTGCTCCAATGCTCGAAGTGCTGTAATGCTCCAAAACTCCAATAGCTCCAATCCGCTAATTATCCATGTGCTCCAATGATCCAAAGCTCCAATTGTTTCAATGTATCAATGCTGCAAGTGTTCAGACTGTTCCAAAGCTCCATTGCGTCAATGCTCCCATCGCTCTAACTTCTCTAATGCTCCAAGCTTCATTCAGCAGCGAGAGTTCATTTATTTCATAGAAGAATCTTGTCGGAAGTAGTACCTATTCCTACCAACAGATTTTGTCACCTCTCACGCCTCGAGTTTCTTCTTTCTTTTTTATTTTCATTATTTAGTATATTAATTTTAATTGCTGCAGTCATGTTTGAGTAATTTATTTTTATAATTGTGTTATATGCTTGCCTTTTTTTTATTCACTCTAGGCGACATTACTGTAGGACGTAAGCGTGAAGTACCGTAACTATCGCGTCTTGTTGGTTTGTTCCGTGGGCACGGTGCGGCGCCACCATCGTACTGCGAGCTGCCTGGACTGGAACCTGGCTTCGCTGCAGCAAATGGAGTTCCGCCTCGGCGGTGCGTGATTGCAGCGCGCATTTCCCTGACAAGACTTTGAGCCAGATCCAGAACTACTTCGCTCTCGACGGCAGCGGAGACTTGGGACGCGCCACCGACCTGGATGCCGGTCTGCAAATTACCGAGTGAGGTTACGGCACCTTTTACTCTCAGCCAAGATTTCGGGCTGTTTCAGTGACCTTGTTTAGTGTGCACCAAACTGTGACCTCGTCTTTAACCATTTTGGTTTACCACGCGATTTCGTGGCACCAATTTTAACTTAGCTCTCATAAACTAAGTTGTCATTATGCAAGATTTACAGTCTTGGTTTCGACGAGTGTGTTTTTTGATGTGTGCCTCGCTTGTGAACAGTAACTGCACCGCGCTTGGCCATTTTAGTTGTGCAGTAGCGAGACGTTTGACGCGGCGAAAAGCAGATTATCTCCTTAGCAGCAGTTGCAGCGCGCAGAGGTGCATGATATGGCGTAACACAAATAACTTTACTTTTTGCAGCTGTATTTTATAATACTTTGGTTTTTGTAGCATAAACTTTTCGTCCCACAATTTCAGACAGACTTTTTTTGTGAACGCATTCAGTTAAGCGCATTTGCACCAAATTTATAAGCATTTTTTTCTCCTACTATCCAACAAGATACCTTATTATGGCGGACGCATTTTCGTATGCCAGCGCAATTGAGATTTGGACGCTGGACATTGCTTGTGGTTTAGAGACACTTTTTTCTTTCGCCTAGAATGAACTGTTATATACATGCACTGTGTGTTGTAATCATTCTATATATATTAAGAAACAAATAGTGTTTAAGTTAAATCTATTTTGAAGAGAAAAGACACTATACATTGAAGCTGGGGGTTTTGCCAAAATGTTTTCCCCCCTTTTTTATGTATTTTTGATGGTTCGATGCATGTGTAGGCCCAGAGGACTTGGAACTCTTAATCTCGTTCGTATTCTAATGTTAGTGTCATGCATTTTCTTTAGTTCTACACACAGTGGGACACTTTAAGGACTTCATACAGGTATATTGCATTTAGAGTGTAAATAATTTTGTCAAGGTTTTATTGGGGCTTTTTAATGTAATGCTTTTGCGCTTAATTCACTTTTATATTTAGTTGTTGTGGTTTATTTAGACCATGATAACATATTTATATCTAAAAAAATTTGTATGGTCACAATGTAGTAAAACTTTTGCTTTTGCATAATAATTAGTCCAGCCAGTGCTACAGTAAATATTATATCCAACTTAATTTTCTGCTTTTTCCTTATTTTTCCATTAGGACTTTCAATATGATTTGTCACTTAAATAGGCTATCAGCAGGCTTCACTATGATCCTTTCGTGGAATGCAGGATGCTCACTCTTGATCGCAAGAGAAGGATGGCTTCACTAAACATAAAGGAGAATGAAGTTCGTATTGCATGACAGTGTTTCTCAGGAGTTTCAAAGCATAGTATTCCACTCAGGAATGTATATTTTATCCGATATTTTGTACAGACAATCGCTCTCTCATGTGGGATACGGAATGCTCACTCACGATCGTAAGAGAAGGATGGCTTTGCTAGACATAAAGGAGAAGGAAGTTTGTCTTGAATGATAGTGTTTCGCAGTTGTTTTAAGGCATACTAATCGACTCAGTAATGAAACTTTTTTGTCTGATTAAGGGTTATGATGAACCAATGGTTCGTCTAATCAAAACATTTTTAGACAAAAGTTTTAGATAAAAATTATAAGATCAATTCATAATATGTATTATTACAATGCTTTGCCTACGAACAGAGTTATGATTTTTTTTGTCCTACAAACCTGGTTTTTTAACCCCTTGCAGTTATGGTTGGTCGTATCAAAAGTCTTTTAGACATAAGTTTTTGGTTTTACTCATACGAGTTATAATACGTTCAAACGGTTGTGATATCCATCATATTATGGGAGTTATAGCGATTTTTCTGTTTAAAAAAAACCTTCCCCATTTCTACCCCTTTGGTCGGATATTACCCATTAACGAACTCGACCTTGATTTTCCACTAATAGATTTTATTTATCATTTTAAAGTTTTAAGTTGACGATGGTTTTGTGGTCTATGGATCATGAAACGAGAAACTAAATAAAAATTTTCCGATAGTCGCACCATGGTAACGGCTACAATACATAATATTTCTTTAAAATGTACCTTAAAATTAAAAAACAAAATTCTGGATTGTGCTAGAACTCTATTAGTGCTGAAGAAAGGAGACGTTCTCAAGTTGACGTAACTTGTTTTGTAATTTTTTTAAATGGAATAATAAGCAGCACACGAAAAACCACACAAGAAAAATATATAATCAGGAGCATACGGAGAAAACAAACGCAAGTTTTTTTCTAAATCAAGATAAGTGTACCACAAATAAATTACAAAAATAAATAATAAATTAAATAATAATGAAAATTAAAAAAAACTAAAGAATTATAAAATTTTGCAAAGAAATTCCGGCTTATACTAGAACTCTATTCTTTCTTAACAAACGAGAAGTTCACAAGCGAAAGGAAATTGTTTTGTTATTACTTTATTATTTATCATCTTTTATTATTTTTATTTTTATTATATTTTTTAAATATTTTGTAAAATTTTTAATTTTAATTTTTTTAAATTTTTTTATTATATCTTGTGGTCAGTGAACTTGGTTTAGGAAAACGAGCGTCTGTTTTCTCCGTGTGCTCTTGATTATTCCTAGCGAAACTTCTGGTGGTTTTCTGCATGTAATCCTGAATATTCCTGTCAATATTCTGTGGTTTTTTTTGTGTGCTCCTGTTTTTACTTGGTGAGACTTCTCCGAGTGTTTCTGGATATTCCTGAGAAAACAATCCCTTCATGTAATTGTTTTGTGCTGAGACAAGCAATTTAAAAACATGGTTTGTTTAATTAGTGAATATATGTTACTAAATGAACATTTACAATATTTTTAACAGGTGGAAGCCAAACAAAAAACATCCATTACACAGTCAAACAATATGCCTTAAGACAGCTAAGAAGCACTTTATGCAAGACGAACTTCTTTCTCCTTGATGTCTAGCGAAGCCTTCTTTCTCTTGTGATCGTGAGTGAGCATACCACATTCCGCATAAAAAATAAATAATATTTACCTTAACATGACACGTGGTGACATCTGTTGAAAAGAATGGTAACTACTCGCGACAAGTTTCTTGTGTGAGTTAAATTAACTCTTTCTAATGAAATATTATTTTTTAAATGTAATTGATCCAATTTAAAACTCTCAGTAAGCATTTAGCATTAGTCACAGAAGCTGAAATGGATCACGGTTCGTTGCGTGCAGCTGAATCGGAAGGACAACTCTGTAGATACTGCAGCAAGAAATTTGTCCTGAGAAGGAATGCTAGACGTCACGGGAAGACTGAAACCACTGGAAGTATCATCACTGTGAAAAGTTAGAATACATTTAAGCCCATCTCAAGTAAATCCTCCATACTTTGAAAAAAATATGGACAGTTGAAAGGAATCCCCTAGATGATGAAAAAGCTTCGATGTCAACGATTTTGAATTCTTACAATAATCCAGGTGAAGACGCTGACTTATACGGTGATGACGACAGTGGCGCTGAAGCTGGTGACGGTGACAAGACCAAACACTGTGATAAAGCACCTAAAGCAGGCAAGATCAAAGACTCTGACGAAGCCCTGAGACCAAAACGATGGAAATATCGTGATAAATAAATTATTCTGATAAAGCTTACGATGATCACTGGGTCAATGATGAAAGTGACCTTGAGTCTGTTGTTAATACGGAAGACTCCAGAGATATTAATAATATTTATTATAAACATGCAAGGAAGATGATAGCAGCAGAAGAGAAGCATCATTGGAAGATGCTCCTTCGCTTTGTGCAGGAAACTATTAAAACATCAAATTAATATCCTTTATACTCAAATAACTGAGGGAAGCTGGCTACATACAATAATGATGTGTAGTACTTGCATGTGTATAAAATTGAAAAATAAATTATATTTTGCATTTTAAAAGTGATTGCTTTATTTCTCGAAATGTGATTTCTATGACTGAGTTCTCGCGACTGCGTGTTCAATGTGTGCATGGCGTGTTCATTGCAAGTTAGGTGTGTGCATTTCGTGTTTATTGCGTGGTCGTTGTGTGTATTGCGTGTCCAGTGTGTGTACTGTGTGTAGAGTGTGTATATTGTATGTTCTTTTCTTTTGTTGAATGTATGTCCTTTCGTTAAATGTGCGTAGTCAAATATTTAGTCAGCTTTGAATATTTACTGGTTCAAAACCTCTTGGTCTTGATAAAACCTTTTTCAGAGTTTTTTGGTCATTTAGTAAGCGTAAAGTTTTTCAGTTGATCTAATTTATTGTAATGATTTTATAGATATTTTAGGTCTGACAGTTCGGAGACTTTGTCTTTACTGCTTGAACTATATGTTATATTTGTTATCGACGAAGAAAGCCTTTATAGTTCGGAGACATCTCGTCTGTACGCCGGACATTTTACATGACCAGGCTTTGTGGTCCGAAGTCACTTGGTCTATATGCCTAATATTGTACGTGAACTGGTTGGAAGAAAAAACTAGAATTCGATGCTAGACACAGCGACAACTTATCTATTACGTCGGACAGGGAGCTTGTTTAGAGTCATTTTTCGGCTGGCCGTTTCGGCTGGCGTGACGTTATACTAGCTGGCAGTTTATCTACCTTGGCACTAGTGGTGGGAGGTCAATCTGGCCATGAAGGAAGGTTCCAATAGCTTCTTTTATTTTGCTCTCACCAAGTTCGAACCAAAGACTGCATGATATAATTGCGTTTTTAAAATTAAAATTGTATTAAAATATTTTTATTCTAGTTATAAATTTTTCCCGTACCTATTTATAGCTAAAAATTACGATTTTCTAGAGATGGTGGATATGACATCATAATTTATTGAAAAATGCAGAACTTTTTTTTATTAAAGTGTTATTAATTATTTGTTTGTTAATTTTAATTGCCCAATAATTTCTGATAATAATTATGGATTTTCAAAATAGCTGCCGTAACAAAAAGCGTAACGGTGACGTCTTTATTTTCAGAATGGTGGTCATGGCATCCTAATTGTTAATGTAGTGAATTCAGCAGCTTAGGGCGACTTGTAGATGAGGACTTTAAGCCACTTTGAGGACATTTCAAGCCTCTAGCATTATTTGAGGTTACTAAAACGGGAAATTTTCCCTCAAAACGGGAACTTTTCCATCGAAGAGGAAAAGTTGAATTATTATTTTTTGAGATTTTTAGCAGAACTTTTTTTTTTTTAACTGGATATTTCAGATTTGTTTTTGCGTATTTTGGGAAAATTTTGAGTCAATATTTGGTAATTTTTGGCAAATTCTGAAGGTTAAAGTCAAATGTCAAGATTATTCAAGATGGCAGCCGTAACATGGCGGACTCCATCCTCAATGCTTTCCCTGGCTTCTGTAGCCAGACACACTATTATATACTACTATTACAGCTGAGAAACACTATCATGCAACACGAACTTTCTTCTCCTTGATGTATAGTGAATCCAGCCATTTCTTGCGATCATGAGTGAACATACCGTATCCCACAAAAAAATTAATCATATTTACCTTACACAATATGTAACGAAATCTGTTTTGCAGGAAAAGGAACTACTTGCGACAAGTTTCTAGTGTGAGATAAATTAACTCTAGCTGCTAAATGTAACAATGGAGCGGTTAGAACAATTAGAATCTTGACACATTAGAGCACTGGAGCAGATGGAGCTTTGGAGTAGTTGGCGGCTTAGAGCCTTTGGAGACTTGGATAATTTGGATCATTGGACCACTTGGAGCAATGATGCATTGAATCAATTGAAGCTTTTGAGCATTGTAAGTAGTATAGGAATGGGCATCCGGCGCCAGGGTCCAGGGTGAAAAGCCGAGGAGCCGACCGCCATCTTGGATTGTGACGTCACGGCGGCCATCTTGGATGGTTGTGACCTTGACCTTTGACCTTGACCTTGACATTTGACCTTCAAAATGTGTCAAAATGGTCCAAAATCGGGCAAAATTTACCCAAAATTCCTCAAAAATCTTCAAAATTTCCATTTATGTGGAAAAAATTCCGCCAAAAAATCTCAAAAAATTCCACAATTCAAAAATTAGGATTTCGAAAATCCTCAAAAGCCGTTTTGCCTTAGAAAGAACCCAAATTCCTGAAAGTGGCTTAAGCATCCTTAGAGCTCACCGCTTTAAGCCGCCAAGGTCATGACCTTGAAAATTAGGATGCCATGGTAGCCATATTGGATGATGACGTCACCGTTGCAATTTTCGTTACGGTCGCCATCTTTAAAATCTTCATTTATTATCCGATTTTAATGAAAAAATTTTTAAAATTTATTAAAAAATTCATTTAATAAAATTTTAATAAAAAATATTTAAAAATCATACATTAACGACACGGAGCTCGGAGTCCGCGGTTCGAACCCGACGAGTGCAAAAAAAAATTAAAAATGACGACAGGTCCTTCCCCCTAGGTGGCTGCTGACAGACTGACCCCCACCACTTTTACCAATGCACATATACCATCAGGTAGTATGATGTCATGTCCGCCATCTTGTCTTCGATGCTGGAAGCCATCATCATTGTATCGTCGGCTAGAGTTAGCTGACGCCATGCTAGTTTAATTCTTACCCGCTAGAGTGCAGTAATAATCTATTACTAAGGTGTCCGCCATCTTTAAATTTGGACGCCATCTTGAAAATCCGTATTTATTTAGCTAGAAATTCGGGAAAAATTCCAAAATTTATTAAATAAATTTGCAATCAATATACTGATTGGCCCGGTCAGTTCCTATCCTTGGTTCGATACTCGATCGATGCAATATATTTTTTATTTCATGTAAAAAATAATAATTTCAATAAATCATGTTCAAAATTCTTAAAGAGACTTTAAATTCTCTACTACCATCATCCTATCAGACATCTTGTCCGCCATCTTGGAAAATTCGTAATTGACTTATTAATTCGGAAAAAGTTCAAAATTCATTAAATAAATTTGCAACCAATAAAATGATAAGTTAGATCGACTAAGGTCCTTGGTACGATTCGGAATGAAGATGAAAAAAAAAAAATAAACATAATTATATAGTGGCAGGTCCGAGAAATAAAACAACACAAGTTCTTTCACAAAATAAACTTTATTACATAATTTCTACTTTACTACACGAACACTTGCGAAAGCCAGCAATCTTATAATCATTTAGGTCCGCAGCGGCGTGAAATGACTAATTCTTAGCTCCAATCGGCTTATACTAGAAAGAGTCCAGCCAGAACCTTTACAGAAATAGTCCTCCTCTTCCTGACAGAGTTTCTAGATACCGTTTTTAACAGTATGCTTCACATCGTTAGAACTGTAAATTACTGCAGCCGATGTCTTGAATGCACACTTCTTCACTTCGTCTTCGAATGGATACGGCTTTCCATATATACAGTCCAACCACAAGTTGTATTTTAATGGACCGTTTGTTGCTACATCATCAGTAAGCTGATTGATTATGTTCTCTTTGATATCATCAAGAAAATTACAAATGTCTTTCGACTCACCTAACATTTTTAGATAATAGTAGTCTTTCAATGTCCCACGAAATGCAGACTGCGCCAAGTAGAACCCATTATCATTCACTTGTAATGCGCCGAACACAGTCTTAGGTTTATTTTCATGTTCAGACGTCATACCAATCGGTTGCTGCACATCGGTTTTCTTGCTTGTTCTCTTACGAGTCTCCAATCTAAAGCGAGGAGTCGAAGTTTCTACAGGTAGTTCTTCAGTAGACACACGGACTTTACCGTTGCATTTTTTCACATGTCGTCGCAAACTGTCAATACGTGTAAACCATTTATGACACCCATCACAGCGAAACTTTATAAAAGATGGATTCTTCTTGCATTTACTCCGCTCATGTCTTCGTGCATCATGAGAAAATGCGAACGACATATCACAGTAGCTGCAAGGATACCGTGGTGATGAAGACGATCCTTTCAGACCCGAACCAGATGATGTTGTTGCAGCAGTTATACCATCTCCAGGCATACTCTTATGAACATCAATACATCGTTGTTGCACCGAAACCTTTACTTTCTGTCGCACAGCAGGACCTTTGCATGTCTTCATGTGCGTTTTCATATTATCTTGTCTTGCAAATTGCTTGTGACATTTCTCACAAACAAACATTTTACGATAAGGGTTCTTAGCACATTCTCTCCTCTCGTGTCGTCGAGTATTGCTGCTGTTTGTGAAAATCTTGTCACAGTAACAGCACCGATGGTCGTTAGTCGTTGTTGAATCACCAGTCATTGAAGTTTTTATCGAGGGCGAAACGAAGTTCGACGAGTTTTCCTGCGTAGTCAGCACTACCGGCATTAAAGTCTCTCCTGCTGACGGTATCGCGACTGTTGAAATCTCCTCTTTTGATGACGTCGTCTTTGCCGACGGGATCTGCACCTTCTCCACCGTAGCTGACGTCAGGGTTCCCGTAGACGATGGTGCGTCGTCCATCAAGCTCAGCGTTTTAGATGGTAAAGATGCCATCGAAGTTTCAAGAACAAGCAATTACACGACGTATGCACCTGATGAATCAAACTAGGTGATCCTTACACCGACGACGTCAGTAACAAACTGAGCGACCTGCTGTCCAGGACTCGCTTTTATACACGCACCGGTTGAAATAATACTCTAGTCAAATCAAGAACCAATTACTATAATACTCGAGTCAAAACACCATTGAAAGAAGAAGCGTACCAAAATAAGGTAACGCATTTGGAAACAAATTCATCAAATGAAATGAACACGCAATGTACACACAGTACACACAGGAAAACGAAAAGTACACACAGGAAAACGAAATGTACACACAGGAAATCGGTACGTACACACAGTACACACAGGAAACGGAACGTACACACAGGAAAACGAAATGTACAAACAGGAAAACGAAATGTACACACAGGAAAACGAAATGTACACACAGGAAAACGAAATGTACAAACAGGAAAACGAAATGTACAAATAGGAAAACGAAATGTACAAACAGGAAAACAAAATGTACAAACAGGAAAATAAATGTACAAACAGGAAAACGAAATGTACAAACAGGAAAACGAAATGTACACACATGAAAACGAAATGTACACACAGGAAAACGAAATGAACAAACAGGAAAACGAAATGTACACACAGGAAATCGGAACGTACACACAGTACACACAGGAAACGGAACGATTACACATACAGTAGCGGAAACACAGACTTATTTGGAAATCAGGATACAAGAAATAAATCATACTTTTTTAAAATATAAATAATTCATTTTATTTTTCATTAGTACACACATGACAGTTAATCAAATGATTATTGTAAGTAGCCAGCGTTCCGAAGCTCTTTAAGTATGGTCGATACTTCCACGATATGCGAGTAGTTTCCTCTACGAACAGATGCCACCATCAGTCTTAGCCGGTCAACCAATATGTTTGGATCTTTCCATGATGTGGAATCAATCTCTTCTGCCACCATCTTCCTTGCACGTTTATTATAAATAGTATGATCTCTGCTGTCCTCCGTTTTAACACCAACCTCAGGGTTACTTTCATCATCGAGCCAGTGATCATCACAAGCTTGATCAGATTTATTTATTACATCACGACGTTTCCATCGCTTCGGTCTCAGGACACCACCACATTCATCGGTCTTGTCAGCTTTAGGTTCTGCATCACAGTCTTAGATCACGTCGCCAGCTTCAGAGTCACTGTAGCAATCACCGTAGAAGGCATCGTCTTCACCCAGATTACCGTATAAGAACTCGTTATCGTCGATGTCGAAGTGTCTGCATCGCCTTCATGCTTCCTTTTTAGGAGTCCATTATTTTCACAAAGTATGGAGTATCTGCTAAATATAGGCTTGAGTGTATTTTCACTTTTCAAGGTGTTGATACTTCCATTAGTTTCAGTCTTCCCGAAACCATCAACATCCTTCAATATTTGTTTCTCGTCACGATCGGCGTGCTACGGCTTCCATCATTTCTATATTAATAATATTATTTGTCTTAAAATCTCCGCGTCCGTGTCACTATCACAGACGTAAAGACATCATCTTCGTAGCTGTCATCAATATTGCCATGAGCTGCATCAATATCACTCATTTTATGATATCGTTTCCACATTTCAGTTGTCAGTGATTTACCCGCAATCTATGATCTTGTGAGCTCCATTCTCTTTTTCTTTAAAAGCCTATGTGTCCAGTTTTATTATTTAATCCTTCAACCCATCATCCCAAACCCAATTAAATCATCTTTGTATATAGAAAAAAATCAACCAAGTTCCTTTCATTTAATCTTAGGAACCGCATCATCCTTTCCACCTATATTTTAGTTTCTTGAGCCCAAGAGTCTTTCATTATATATACCATGCAGTGTTCTTCAAGAGATGTGGTATACAAACATTTCTACATAAAAATCCATCCTATCGATGATTTGTTTACACATAAAAAAACCTTCACGTTAGTTTTACACGTTTTATTAAATTATCTTTTCAACTAAAATAATTACCACACATAGTAATTTCTACAAAGGACACTTTGTCCAAGACATTTTAACCATCATCTCTCTGAAAACAACCATGTTCCATCTATATCACAAAGTAAACGAGGGTTAGAGGAGATGGGACAAACAAGTGCTAGTCACTCATAGGGTAAGAACCATGTGTTCGATACCTATCTCAGTCAATGTAGCATCTATGTATTTCTCTTAGCTCATGTAGAAAAATATGTTCCAATGCATACGAATTTAAACTTATTCACGTACGACTAGTCAAAAGTACATAAATTCAAGCACGTTAACCTAAAAAAAAATTTCTCAACGATAGAGGCAGAGAATTCTCGATCACGACCTGCCTATTATCAACTGCAAATGAACATTGACCCCTCGCGCGGGAGTTGCAAGCTTGCAGAATGCTGCGACACTCATATGTTTTGCTCGAGACATGCATACATCACACCGCTAGCCTTCCAACTCAGTGCACGTAAAACTCCAGTGAAATCGTAATCAAGCTCATGTAAAGTACTTGACGGAACCACTTCAAAGTATACATCACTGAACCAGAGCAGAAAATCAGCCTACGAATGTATATCTTGCTACCTACAAAAATAAATGTGTAGCACATATACGAGAGGAGTCGATTCCTACATAGCATACTCCTTACGCTGATAATTATAAGCGGCAAAATACTTCAAATCATGACCCCGGCTAGTATACATTTTTTTCGTGAACCCTAAATTCATGTTAGTAATCGGTACAAATGTGTGAGTAATTCGGACGAATAATCGCTTACCAAGTATCCAGAATCTTACTGTTACAGCCCAGCCAGTGCACCAGAGTACCCCGAAGTGTGGTCAATTGATAAATATTCTTTAATTTTTTAATATCACCTTCGTAGTGTACACCGATATATGACAGGTTACGATTTAAAACCATAAATTTCCCACAAGTCTGTTAGTTTTATTTCGGGAAGTAATAAATTATTTCTCAAAAATAATAAATCAAGTTCTTAGTCAGATTTGCTCTAATGCTACGGTATTACCTGTACCAGCACTTTACCAAAACATCTCCCATAAAAATCTTAAGAATGCAGATGGCATACTCAGACAAAAATAATTTTAGCAAAAAAAAAAAAACAGTCTTCATCATTATTGGTAAAAAAAATAATACACACAAACAAGACATAGCGCGCATTACAAATTCGACCAAAATTACGTGTCACATGTAGTTTATTGCATTAAGATAAACGATGTAGGTTAGGGAAAAATAAATAAAAAATTCTTTAATTCTATAATTTATTTAAAATTGTACATTTATACACATTAAAATCTGACACTATATATATATCGTATACATTTATCAGTCCGTGCGACATTCATTTTTATTAAAATAAATTATTATAGTTCGTATTAAGAATGACAAAATACAAATAATTCATACAGATCTCGATACATCAGTTCAGGAGTGTAACACCTTAGAGGACCAGAAATTATGCTGGAGACCTTCCTTTACAAAATTTATAATGTTTTTTCAAGTAAAATTTTCGTGTAACCTGTATACCGCACTTCTCACACAGAAATTTTACACGATCAAGATTTCTTCTGCAGCCATGCTTTTCATGGATGCGTGTACTTCGTAGTCGTTCAAAACGTTTACCACAGTAGCGGCACTGATACAGATATTCATCGCAATTATCATCGCTTCCCCGCTGTACAACTTGCAAATGAACTTTGCTTTTACAATGCCTAATCAAATTACTTTTGTTTGTGAAATGTACACCACACGGGTCACACGGAAATGTCACACGATTAGCGTTTCTTCTACAGACATGATTTTCATGTCTTCTTGCATGTTGACGGTATTTAAAACTTTTGTCACAGTAACAGCACCGATGTTCGTTAGTCGTTCTTGAATCACCAGTCATTGAAGTTTCCATCGAGGACGAAACGAAGTTCGTAGAGTTTTCCTGTGTAGCCAGCACCACCGGCATTAAAGTCTCTCCTGCTGACGGTATCACGACTGTTGAAGTCTCCTCTTGTGATGACGTCGTCGTCGTTGCCGACGGGATCTGCACATTCTCCGCCATAGCTGACGTCAGGGTTTCCGTAGTCGATGGTACAACATCCATCAAGTTCGTCGTTTTAGAAGGTAAAGATGCCATCGAGTTCACAAGAACAGGTAATTACGCGTCTTATGCACCAGAAGAATCAAACTAGGTGATCCTTACACCGTCGTCGTCGCCAGTAACAAACTGAGCGACCTGCTATCTAGGACTCGCTTATATACATGCACCGGTTTGAATAATACGCTAGTCAAATCAAGAACAAATTACTATAATACTCGAGTCAATACATCATCCATTGTTATTACTAAAAAAAAATTAGGAATTTTAAGGAATAAAAGTTTAAATTATATATTGAAACAACTAATCTCTCATCCTACATACACGGTTTATTTAGACTTACTAGAAGGATTAAGAGTCTCTGAACAATGGAACTTTCAGAAACCCAACATAGTTTCAACTACTCAAATTTAAATTTTATTATGTACAGCTACACATAACCTCCAACTGACTCCAAATGTCTACAACACATTTCTAAAATAATTTATACGATACCGGGCTAGGTCCAAAGTCAATTATTTTTGTACCTCTCATCCACAGTTCAGAGGACCTTCAGTGTTGATATAGCTACAGACAAGACATGTCCAGTACCATACATCTTCAAAGCCTTCAGAGTAGATCCTTGTTAAGCCTTATGACAAAAGTCTCCGAAACAAGAGACCTACTCTATAAGTTTACTATACACTTTTATGCTTTATATAGTACACATCGATAAATATCTTCGTAAATAACCCAAAATATTATCAGACCACTAGCATTCGATTTATGCACATACAGTAGGACACCAACATATCCATCAACACAAGTCCATTCTACATTAAGCTCCTCACTTATTTTCATCAGTCTACACTCTGCACACAAAAACTAAATGAAGTCAATTAACAACCTAGTATTTATATACATCCAGTCATTTAACAGCATACCGATGGCTAGTTAAATAAGATTGACAGTGAACATGTTAGCAAAGTTTAAATTTATATAGGACCAGGGACCCATTGAACCTTCAGAACCGAGCTACACATACTCAGTGCTGGATGCAAGTTAATTCTACACTCATTTGCCATCACTCATATTACATCATCGTCACTCAATTTGACACTCATTACCCATCAACTACACTCAATTCGACACTCATTTTCCATCATAGACACTCAATTCGACACTCGTTTTCCATAAGACACTCAATTTCCATAATCGACACTCAATTCGACACTCAATTTCCGTCATCGACACTCAATTCAACACTCATTTTCCGTCATCGACACTCAATTATACATACGTACTCTTTCCTTCTTCAACACTCATTTTCCTTCATCTACATAAAATAAAATGTAAACTCTCCAACACCCACACACACACACACACTTGCTTGTACTAGAACTATATCTTTGCTCAACAATGAGAAGTTCACAAGCTAGCAGAATCTGTTTCTGTATTTTTTGTATTATATTTTAAATTTTTTATTAATTAATTTTTATTTTTAATATTATTTTTTCCTGAAATTTTATGATATCAAAGAAAACTTGTGGCGGTTTTCTCCGTGTGCTTCCGATTATTCTTGATAATATTATGGTGGTTTTCTCCGTGTGCTTCCGATTATTCTTGACAATATTGTGGTGGTTTTCTCCGTGTGCTCCTGATTATACCTGACTAGACATCTAATGGTTTTCTCAGAGTGCTTCTGATTATTCTTGATATTATTTATTGATGGCTTTCTCCAAGTGTTTCTGATTATTCCTGGCTAGACATCTGATGGTTTTCTCCGAGTGCTCCTGATTATTTGTGAGAAATCTATCTCTGCATGAAGAATTTTTTACTTTATGAGTCATGTCATTTCTATTCAGAGTTACATTTAATTAGTGAAATTCTGTCAATAAATCACCACTAATAATATTTTTATCAGGCGGATTTAAAAAATAATAACTTTACTCAGACAAATAATATGCTTTGAGACAGCTGATAAGCATTAACATGAAGGACAAACTGTATTGTCCTTGGTGTCTAAGACAGGTAATTTTATTCAGAGTTTCGTATAAATTTCCGAAGTCATATTATCAAATCAACACTTAAAAAATAATTTTAACAGGTCGAAATCACACAAAAATAAAAGTTCATTAATCAGACGATTACACTGTCTTGAAACAAATGGGAAAAGCTATCACACACGAAGATTTCCCTTCCCCTTGAGTTCTAGCGAAGCCCTCCTTCTGTTGCTATCGTTAGGGAGCATCCCGCATCCCACACAAAACATTGTCTACTTATACAGACAACAGAGACTGCATATACAGACAACTGGTACATGATGGTTGCTAATATGATAATAGATTATCTTGTGATTCTTGCTAGACCATGATATTATTCACTAATTTTGAAATAAGGTCAATGTTCTTCCTCTTGAGATCTAGGGAGGTACACCTTTTTCAAGAGATCGTGAGTGAGTATTCCATAACCTACAACCAACTTTGGTTGCTTTTACAACATAACATATGAGGAAATATGAAGGTGGGTAGTAAAACTACGTGGAACATGATTTTTTCTTCAAAATGAGAAAAAAAATCTTTTTTCGTAAATAATTGATGAATGTTCATACATGAAAATACGAAGTACCTAAAAAAAAAACCTTTAGTTGCTATTCAACCATTATGGAGTACGTACAGACTAGTGAAGGTACGATACACAAATATCGATATCGATCTGGAGGACATTGTTCATACTGTAGCAAATTCTTTGATAACATCTATAATGCTCGTAGACATGAAAAGAACGAATGTGTTAAAAGCCCATACCGTCAAATACTAATTTGTGGCAAGTGTGGAAGACGGTTGACACGAAGAGAGAATTTAAAAATACACTATAAAACTTGTAAAGCCAAGCTCGTTCAGGAGATAAAGTACGTAGATGGAGACGCTATGCTCGGGGACAGTATGTCTTACAATGAAATTGATCGACCTAGTCTTAAAAGCGATTGTGTTAAAATCTCTCCAGGTCTTGAGGAAGGAAATAGCTTAACTGGTGTTGAAGATATAAGTAAGGTAGAAGATAATGAAAGTAACATCTCCAGAAAAAGTGACAAGTCGTCTTATAGTAGACTTATACGGACTTTGGAATATTTTTTTTGGAAAATTAGCAAGTAAGCTTGATACCAATGACGGCACTCCAATGTCAAAAAATTCGAAATGCTGGGATATGCAAGATGAAGATGTAAGTGTGTTTGTTAAAGATGAGGACAGCAGCGATGATGATGATACAAATTATCATAATCATTATTACAACTATTTTCAGAATATGTTCAGCAAACAATCGAAGAAGATGGTGTCATCAAGTGAAATTGATTATGTATCGTGGAAAGACTCGAACGTGTTAACGAACAGGTTGCGACTTTTACTTGTTTCGCAAGATGACGAAATTGTATCAGTTATCAAAGAAACGTGGACTATTCATAATGAACTTAGAATTTCAGGGTATATATAATAAGTAAGTAATGTGTATTGACTGACGGATTTTAATACTTTTGTATTTTGTGATATAAATATAATTTTAAAAATTGATATTAAAATGTGTCGTTATTCATGCCCTAATAAAGTTCATGTGTTTGCTACTTTCAAGAATTGAGTTGCGGATGACTATTTTAATATATATCTGTGTGTGTGTGTGTGTGTGTGTGTGTGTGTGTGTGGGTGTTGGAGAGTTTACATTTTATTTTATGTAGATGAAGGAAAATGAGTGTTGAAGAAGGAAAGAGTACGTATGTAGAATTGAGTGTCGATGACGGAAAATGAGTGTTGAATTGAGTGTCGATGACGGAAATTGAGTGTCGAATTGAGTTTCGATTATGGAAATTGAGTGTCTTATGGAAAACGAGTGTCGAATTGAGTGTCTATGATGGAAAATGAGTGTCGAATTGAGTGTAGTTGATGGGTAATGAGTGTCAAATTGAGTGACGATGATGTAATATGAGTGATGGCAAATGAGTGTAGAATTAACTTGCATCCAGCACTGAGTATGTGTAGCTCGGTTCTGAAGGTTCAATGGGTCCCTGGTCCTATATAAATTTAAACTTTGCTAACATGTTCACTGTCAATCTTATTTAACTAGCCATCGGTATGCTGTTAAATGACTGGATGTATATAAATACTAGGTTGTTAATTGACTTCATTTAGTTTTTGTGTGCAGAGTGTAGACTGATGAAAATAAGTGAGGAGCTTAATGTAGAATGGACTTGTGTTGATGGATATGTTGGTGTCCTACTGTATGTGCATAAATCGAATGCTAGTGGTCTGATAATATTTTGGGTTATTTACGAAGATATTTATCGATGTGTGCTATATAAAGCATAAAAGTGTATAGTAAACTTATAGAGTAGGTCTCTTGTTTCGGAGACTTTTGTCATAAGGCTTAACAAGGATCTACTCTGAAGGCTTTGAAGATGTATGGTACTGGACATGTCTTGTCTGTAGCTATATAAACACTGGAGGTCCTCTGAACTGTGGATGAGAGGTACAAAAATAATTGACTTTGGACCTAGCCCGGTATCGTATAAATTATTTTAGAAATGTGTTGTAGACATTTGGAGTCAGTTGGAGGTTATGTGTAGCTGTACATAATAAAATTTAAATTTGAGTAGTTGAAACTATGTTGGGTTTCTGAAAGTTCCATTGTTCAGAGACTCTTAATCCTTCTAGTAAGTCTAAATAAACCGTGTATGTAGGATGAGAGATTACTTGTTTCAATATATAATTTAAACTTTTATTCCTTAAAATTCCTAATTTTTTTTAGTAATAACAATGGATGATGTATTGACTCGAGTATTATAGTAATTGGTTCTTGATTTGACTAGCGTATTATTCAAACCGGTGCATGTATATAAGCGAGTCCTAGATAGCAGGTCGCTCAGTTTGTTACTGGCGACGACGACGGTGTAAGGATCACCTAGTTTGATTCTTCTGGTGCATAAGACGCGTAATTACCTGTTCTTGTGAACTCGATGGCATCTTTACCTTCTAAAACGACGAACTTGATGGATGTTGTACCATCGACTACGGAAACCCTGACGTCAGCTATGGCGGAGAATGTGCAGATCCCGTCGGCAACGACGACGACGTCATCACAAGAGGAGACTTCAACAGTCGTGATACCGTCAGCAGGAGAGACTTTAATTCCGGTGGTGCTGGCTACACAGGAAAACTCTAAGAACTTCGTTTCGTCCTCGATGGAAACTTCAATGACTGGTGATTCAAGAACGACTAACGAACATCGGTGCTGTTACTGTGACAAAAGTTTTAAATACCGTCAACATGCAAGAAGACATGAAAATCATGTCTGTAGAAGAAACGCTAATCGTGTGACATTTCCGTGTGACCCGTGTGGTGTACATTTCACAAACAAAAGTAATTTGATTAGGCATTGTAAAAGCAAAGTTCATTTGCAAGTTGTACAGCGGGGAAGCGATGATAATTGCGATGAATATCTGTATCAGTGCCGCTACTGTGGTAAACGTTTTGAACGACTACGAAGTACACGCATCCATGAAAAGCATGGCTGCAGAAGAAATCTTGATCGTGTAAAATTTCTGTGTGAGAAGTGCGGTATACAGGTTACACGAAAATTTTACTTGAAAAAACATTATAAATTTTGTAAAGGAAGGTCTCCAGCATAATTTCTGGTCCTCTAAGGTGTTACACTCCTGAACTGATGTATCGAGATCTGTATGAATTATTTGTATTTTGTCATTCTTAATACGAACTATAATAATTTATTTTAATAAAAATGAATGTCGCACGGACTGATAAATGTATACGATATATATATAGTGTCAGATTTTAATGTGTATAAATGTACAATTTTAAATAAATTATAGAATTAAAGAATTTTTTATTTATTTTTCCCTAACCTACATCGTTTATCTTAATGCAATAAACTACATGTGACATGTAATTTTGGTCGAATTTGTAATGCGCGCTATGTCTTGTTTGTGTGTATTATTTTTTTTACCAATAATGATGAAGACTGTTTTTTTTTTGCTAAAATTATTTTTGTCTGAGTATGCCATCTGCATTCTTAAGATTTTTATGGGAGATGTTTTGGTAAAGTGCTGGTACAGGTAATACCGTAGCATTAGAGCAAATCTGACTAAGAACTTGATTTATTATTTTTGAGAAATAATTTATTACTTCCCGAAATAAAACTAACAGACTTGTGGGAAATTTATGGTTTTAAATCGTAACCTGTCATATATCGGTGTACACTACGGAGGTGATATTAAAAAATTAAAGAATGTTTATCAATTGACCACACTTCGGGGTACTCTGGTGCACTGGCTGGGCTGTAACAGTAAGATTCTGGATACTTGGTAAGCGATTATTCGTCCGAATTACTCACACATTTGTACCGATTACTAACATGAATTTGAGGTTCACGAAAAAAATGTATACTAGCTGGGGTCATGATTTGAAGTATTTTGCCGCTTATAATTATCAGCGTAAGGAGTATGCTATGTAGGAATCGACTCCTCTCGTATATGTGCTACACATTTATTTTTGTAGGTAGCAAGATATACATTCGTAGGCTGATTTTCTGCTCTGGTTCAGTGATGTATACTTTGAAGTGGTTCCGTCAAGTACTTTACATGAGCTTGATTACGATTTCACTGGAGTTTTATGTATACTGAGTTGGAAGGCTAGCGGTGTGATGTATGCATGTCTCGAGCAAAACATATGAGTGTCGCAGCATTCTGCAAGCTTGCAACTCCCGCGCGAGGAGTCAATGTTAATTTGCAGGTGATGGTAGGCATGTCTTGATCGAGAAGTCTCTGCCTCTATCGTTGAGAAATTTTTTTTAGGTTAACGTGCTTGAATTTATGTACTTTTGACTAGTCGTACGTGAATAAGTTTAAATTCGTATGCATTGGAACATATTTTTCTACATGAGCTAAGAGAAATACATAGATGCTACATTGACTGAGATAGGTATCGAACACATGGTTCTTACCCTATGAGTGACTAGCACTTGTTTGTCCCATCTCCTCTAACCCTCGTTTACTTTGTGATATAGATGTAACATGGTTGTTTTCAGAGAGATGATGGTTAAAATGTCTTGGACAAAGTGTCCTTTGTAGAAATTACTATGTGTGGTAATTATTTTAGTTGAAAAGATAATTTAATAAAACATGTAAAACTAACGTGAAGGTTTTTTTATGTGTAAACAAATCATCGATAGGATGGATTTTTTTGTAGAAATGGTTGTATACCACATCTCTTGAAGAACACTGCATGGTATATATAATGAAAGACTCTTGGGCTCAAGAAACTAAAATATAGGTGGAAAGGATGATGCGGTTCCTAAGATTAAATGAAAGGAACTTGGTTGATTTTTTTCTATATACAAAGATGATTTAATTGGGTTTGGGATGATGGGTTGAAGGATTAAATAATAAAACTGGACACATAGGCTTTTAAAGAAAAAGAGAATGGAGCTCACAAGATCATAGATTGCGGGTAAATCACTGACAACTGAAATGTGGAAACGATATCATAAAATGAGTGATATTGATGCAGCTCATGGCAATATTGATGACAGCTACGAAGATGATGTCTTTACGTCTGTGATAGTGACACGGACGCGGAGAATTTAAGACAAATAATATTATTAATATAGAAATGATGGAAGCCGTAGCACACCGATCGTGACGAGAAACAAATATTGAAGGATGTTGATGGTTTCGGGAAGACTGAAACTAATGGAAGTATCAACACCTTGAAAAGTGAAAATACACTCAAGCCTATATTTAGCAGATACTCCATACTTTGTGAAAATAATAGACTCCTAAAAAGGAAGCATGAAGGCGATGCAGACACTTCGACATCGACGATAACGAGTTCTTATACGGTAATCTGGGTGAAGACGATGCCTTCTACGGTGATTGCTACAGTGACTCTGAAGCTGGCGACGTGATCTAAGACTGTGATGCAGAACCTAAAGCTGACAAGACCGATGAATGTGGTGGTGTCCTGAGACCGAAGCGATGGAAACGTCGTGATGTAATAAATAAATCTGATCAAGCTTGTGATGATCACTGGCTCGATGATGAAAGTAACCCAGAGGTTGGTGTTAAAACGGAGGACAGCAGAGATCATACTATTTATAATAAACGTGCAAGGAAGATGGTGGCAGAAGAGATTAATTCCACATCATGGAAAGATCCAAACATATTGGTTGACCGGCTAAGACTGATGGTGGCATCTGTTCGTAGAGGAAACTACTCGCATATCGTGGAATTATCGACCATACTTAAAGAGCTTCGGAACGCTGGCTACTTACAATAATCATTTGATTAACTGTCATGTGTGTACTAATGAAAAATAAAATGAATTATTTATATTTTAAAAAAGTATGATTTATTTCTTGTATCCTGATTTCCAAATAAGTCTGTGTTTCCGCTACTGTATGTGTGATCGTTCCGTTTCCTGTGTGTACTGTGTGTACGTTCCGATTTCCTGTGTGTACATTTCGTTTTCCTGTTTGTTCATTTCGTTTTCCTGTGTGTACATTTCGTTTTCATGTGTGTACATTTCGTTTTCCTATTTGTACATTTCGTTTTCCTGTTTGTACATTTATTTTCCTGTTTGTACATTTTGTTTTCCTGTTTGTACATTTCGTTTTCCTATTTGTACATTTCGTTTTCCTGTTTGTACATTTCGTTTTCCTGTCTGTACATTTCGTTTTCCTGTGTGTACATTTCGTTTTCCTGTTTGTACATTTCGTTTTCCTGTTTGTACATTTCGTTTTCCTGTGTGTACGTTCCGTTTCCTGTGTGTACTGTGTGTACGTACCGATTTCCTGTGTGTACATTTCGTTTTCTTGTGTGTACTTTTCGTTTTCCTGTGTTTATTGTGTGTACATTGCGTGTTCATTTCATTTGATGAATTTGTTTCCAAATGCGTTACCTTATTTTGGTACGCTTCTTCTTTCAATGGTGTTTTGACTCGAGTATTATAGTAATTGGTTCTTGATTTGACTATAGTATTATTCCAACCGGTGCGTGTATATAAGCGAGTCCTGGACAGCAGGTCGCTCAGTTTGTTACTGACGTCGTCGGTGTAAGGATCACCTAGTTTGATTCATCAGGTGCATACGTCGTGTAATTGCTTGTTCTTGAGACTTCGATGGCATCTTTACCATCTAAAACGCTGAGCTTGATGGACGACGCACCAACGTCTACGGGAACCCTGACGTCAGCTACGGTGGAGAAGGTGCAGATCCCGTCGGCAAAGACGACATCATCAAAAGAGGAGATTTCAACAGTCGCGATACCGTCAGCAGGAGAGACTTTAATGCCGGTTGTGCTGACTACGCAGGAAAACTCGTCGAACTTCGTTTCGCCCTCGATGGAAACTTCAATGACTGGTGATTCAACAACGACTAACGACCATCGGTGCTGTTACTGTGACAAGATTTTCACAAACAGCAGCAATAATCGACGACACGAGAGGAGAGAATGTGCTAAGAACCCTTATCGTAAAATGTTTGTTTGTGAGAAATGTCACAAGCAATTTGCAAGACAAGATAATATGAAAACGCACATGAAGACATGCAAAGGTCCTGCTGTGCGACAGAAAGTAAAGGTTTCGGTGCAACAACGATGTATTGATGTTCATAAGAGTATGCCTGGAGATGGTGTAACTGCTGCAACAACATCATCTGGTTCGGGTCTGAAAGGATCGTCTTCATCACCACGGTATCCTTGCAGCTACTGTGATATGTCGTTCGCATTTTCTCATGATGCACGAAGACATGAGCGGAGTAAATGCAAGAAGAATCCATCTCGTATAAAGTTTCGCTGTGATGGGTGTCATGAATGGTTTACACGTATTGACAGTTTGCGACGACATGTGAAAAAATGCAACGGTAAAGTCCGTGTGTCTACTGAAGAACTACCTGTAGAAACTTCGACTCCTCGCTTTAGATTGGAGACTCGTAAGAGAACAAGCAAGAAAACCGATGTGCAGCAACCGATTGGTATGACGTCTGAACATGAAAATAAACCTAAGACTGTGTTCGGCGCATTACAAGTAAATGATAATGGGTTCTACTTGGCGCAGTCTGCATTTCGTGGGACATTGAAAGACTACTATTATCTAAATATGTTAGGTGAGTCGAAAGACATTTGTAATTTTCTTGATGATATCAAAGAGAACATTATCAATCAGCTTACTGATGATTTAGCAACAAACGGTCCATTAAAATACAACTTGTGGTTGGACTGTATATATATGAAAGCCGTATCCATTCGAAGACGAAGTGAAGAAGTGTTTATTCAAGACATCGGCTGCAGTAATTTACAGTTCTAACGATGTGAAGCATACTGTTAAAAACGGTATCCAGAAACTCTGTCAGGAAGAGGAGGACTATGTCTGTAAAGGTTCTGGCTGGACTCTTTCTAGTATAAGCCGATTGGAGCTAAGAATTAGTCATTTCACGCCGCTGCTGACCTAAATGATTATAAGATTGCTGGCTTTCGCAAGTGTTCGTGTAGTAAAGTAGAAATTATGTAATAAAGTTTATTTTGTGAAAGAACTTGTGTTGTTTTATTTCTCGGACCTGCCACTATTAGATTATGTTTATTTTTTTTTTCATCTTCATTCCGAATTGTACCAAGGACCTTAGTCGATCTATCTAATCATTTTATTGGTTGCAAATTTATTTAATGAATTTTGAACTTTTTCCGAATTAATAAGTCAATTACGAATTTTCCAAGATGGCGGACATGATGTCTGATAGGATGATGGTAGTAGAGGATTTAAAGTCTCTTTAAGAATTTTGAATATGATTTATTGAAATTATTATTTTTTACATGAAATAAAAAATATATTGCATCGATCGAGTATCGAACCAAGGATAGGAACTGACCGGGCCAATCAGTATATTGATTGCAAATTTATTTAATAAATTTTGGAATTTTTCCCGAATTTCTAGCTAAATAAATACGGATTTTCAAGATGGCGTCCAAATTTAAAGATGGCGGACACCTTAGTAATAGATGATTACTGCACTCTAGCAGGTAAGAATTAAACTAGCATGGCGTCAGCGCACTCTAGCCGACGATACAATGATGATGGCTTCCAGCATCGAAGACAAGATGGCGGACATGACATCATACTACCTGATGGTATATGTGCATTGGTAAAAGTGGTGGGGGTCAGTCTGCCAGCAGCCACCTAGGGGGAAGGACCTGTCGTCATTTTTAATTTTTTTTTGCACTCGTCGGGTTCGAACCGCGGACTCCGAGCTCCGTGTCGTTAATGTATGATTTTTAAATATTTTTTATTAAAATTTTATTGAATGAATTTTTTAATAAATTTTAAAATTTTTATATTAAAATCGGATAATAAATGAAGATTTTAAAGATAGCGACCGTAACGAAAATTGCAACGGTGACGTCATCATCCAATATGGCTACCATGGCATCCTAATTTTCAAGGTCATGACCTTGGCGGCTTAAAGCGGCTAGCTCTAAGGATGCTTAAGCCACTTTCAGGAATTTGGGTTCTTTGTAAGGCAAAACGGCTTTTGAGGATTTTCGAAATCCTAATTTTTGAATTGTGGAATTTTTTGAGATTTTTTGGCGGAATTTTTTCCACATAAATGGAAACTTTGAAGATTTTTGAGGAATTTTGGGTAAATTTCCTGATTTTGGACCATTTTGACACATTTTGAAGGTCAAATGTCAAGGTCAAGGTCAAAGGTCAAGGTCACAACCATCCAAGATGGCCGCCGTGACGTCACAATCCAAGATGGCGGTCGGCTCCTCGGCTCCTCACCCTGGACCCTGGCGCCGGATGCCCATTCCTATACTACTATTGTATCACATGGAGCATTGGTGTATTGGAGCGATTGGAGCTTTGGAGCTTTTGGAGCCATTGGAGTACTTGGAGCTCTTGAAGCATTGGAGCACTCAGTGAATTTGAGCACTTGAGCACTTGGAACAATTAGATCAAGTGGAGCATTGGAGCAATTGGAGCGTTTGAGCACTTGGAGTTTTGTAGCACTTGGAGAATTGTAGGAATGGTGCTTTGAAGCTTTGGAGCACTTGGAGTATTAATGCTTTGAAGCACTTGGAGCCTTGGAGCGATTGGAACTTTGGAACACTTGGAGCACTTTAAGCAATATAGCATTAGCGCTTTGGAGCATTTGGTTTTTTAGATATATGGAGCACATTGAGCATTTTAATACTTGTAGAATTGGAGTATTGGCCCATTGGAGCATTGCAGCAGTTTAATAATTGGAGCATTTGGAGCTTTGGATTCAAGACCGTTGGAGTAAAAACAGTTGGAGGCATTGTATCCTGTTGCATCTTGCGTCTAATCGTATCCTCCTGATGATATTGTATTATATCCAGTTTAATTTCGGAAAAATGTCTTTTTCGTTTAATGTGCTTCTTTTTTAAATGTGCTTCGTTATTTATTGTGCTTTTTTAAAATGTGCTTCCCTTTTTTGAATATGCTTCCTATTTTATGTGTTTATTTTTTTTTACAAACGGGTTTTTCTTCTTATAATGTACTTCTTTTTTGACGATGAATGAGCATCAATAAGTCTGTACTCAGGACATGATTCGTTTTGAGTTTCGGAGACGACTGGTCTATACGTTTGACTTTGAACATGGCCTGTGTAAAATGTTGGTCGAACATTATCTTTTAGTTCGGAGACGACTGGTCTATACGCCTGACATTGTACATGTCATGTTTAGAACTTTGATCACGTATCGACGAATAATACCTCCGGTTCGGAGACGCTTGGCCCATGCGCATTATTTTGTACATGGCCCTGTTTAAAAGGTATTACAAGTATCGACAAAAAATACCTCTTGGCTAATAACTGGTTTTTTCTGACCAACTACTGGATGCATCTGACTATCAACTGGTGGTGGTTGGACAAATACTGGACATGTGTTCCTGGCCACTGAATAAATGTGTCTGACCACCGATTAGGCATACCTTGCCACCAACCGGATGTGTTAGCTTACTGACCGACTGAGTGTGCGTGTTTGGCCAACAGACTAATGTGCATGGCCATCAACTTGACATGAATAGCTTACATCAAGATATGGCTGGTCACAAAATGTATGTGTCTGTCACTGACTGGAGGTGACTAAACAACAACTGTTTGTGTTAGCCTGGCTACAAACTGGATGTGCCTGACCAAAGACTGGATGTGCCTGGCCAAAACCTGGTCATGTTAGCCTGTCTACAAACTGGATGAGCTTGGCATACGACTGGATGTACCTGACCAACGAATTGATGTGCCTTCCCACAAACTGGCCGTATTAGCCTGACCACAAACTGGATGTTCCTGGCCACCAACTGGATGTGCCTGGCCAACAACTGGTCGTGTTAGCCGGACCATAAACTGGATGTTCCTGGTCTACGAATGTTAGTTTATGCCTGACCACAAACTGGATGTTCCTGGCCGCCGTATATGTGCTTTGCTACTGAATAGACATACCGGGCCATTAACTGGATATGAGTGTCCTAAAGTTGACTGTGCATGGCCACCGATTGTACATGTATGGTTAATCGACAGGCATGTAGAACTTCCCGGAAAACACATTACAAGTTCTGCCAAGGACTTGCTTCGTACTTTAAGAAGGCTGTAGAAAATGATAAAAGCTAGTGATTTATTTTTGTTCTTGTAGAAACTATGTAATAAATATATTTTTATTTGTAAAAAAGGAGGTTTTAATTTATTGAACCCTTAATTTTATGAAAATATATGTGATATTTAATTAAATTACTTTATTAGTTTGATCAAGGATCGAACCAAGCACAGTCATACATCAATTCATTCATTATTTTAATGAGTAAATTGTTTGATGATTTTTGGAATTTTTTCCGAATTTCTAGATCAAATTTTACAAAATTTCAAGATGGCCGACATCGTTACACGACCCTCTTGCAGACGAAAACACTTTATTAGATCAAAGATTGTGGTCTCCAGAAGACGAAACATTCCATGCAGGAATTAAGTCAGTTAACATCGTCGGGCTCAAACCTTAGAGTCCATGGCAAAGGTTAGTTTTTATGAAAAATTTTTCAAATGAATTTTTTCTAGTAATTTTATCATTTTTCACATTAAAATATGATTTTTGCTCAATATCAAGATGACGGAATCCAAGATGGCGACTAAGGTCAAGAACAAGGTTAAAGGTTAAGGTAAAGCAAGGTCAAAGTTAATGTCAAGTTCAAGGTCAAGGTCAAAGATTAAGGTCAAAGGAAAAGTTTAAGGTCAAAATTCAAGGGTCATGACCTCTGATGGAGCTTTCGTGGAAATTTCCCCTCTCAATGGAAACTTGGCCCCTCTTGATGGAAATTTGACCCCTCTGGATTTTTTGCTTAAAAAATTTGAAGTCTTTCCTAAAAACAGTAATTTTTCTTTCAAAGTAATGAAATTTTTAGGTATTTTGAGGAACTTTAAATCATTTTTGTGGAATTTTGGGGGATTTTTTGAACATCAAGGTCATCCATGAAGGCTTATGTTACATCAGAGCGTTCGATCTTTAAACCCAACCTAATATTGGCACCAGCACCAGCAGCAGGACTGGCCAATACATATTACTGTTCTATATGTTATTTATTTCTATATTGTAGAATGCATAGGTAGTTTTAATCTTATAGTCAATTTTTTCTATGTTGGGACCCCTTTTGTTTTGATAGGGATTACGCGCGTGATCATTTTGCACTTGTCTCATTTTGGTCTTATAAGGGGAAGCTACAATGTTAGGATCACTTATCTTATTCAAACTTTGTACACTTTTAGTGGTCCATTAGGACAAAATAATGTTTTCAGTAGTAAGGCATACTACTTGGGCGTTTTCGAGAAAATCGCAAGAGAATATTTACGTGTCAAATATGTAACGGTGCATTATGACTATTAGCGCGAGATGGGGGTAGGCGAGTGGGCTGTCCGCCCCGAGTTTACAAGGTAAGTGGATATGTGCTACACGATGGGTCTAGCGCTTTGTCTCTCATACTGTTTTCTCGGGGTATCTCCTATTTGCTCTACAAGCGCTTTCGGAGATACCTGATTAAATCCAAACGCAGCAGCTTTGTCTTTCCTAGAACTTCGTGTTTGACGGATTGGGCAAAGTGTTTTCGGAAGTTGTTGCAAAGCGCACACAGATCGTGCACCACCTCCTCGTGGTATAGGGTGGTAACGAAGGCGGGTTATCAGTCAGTGCTTATCACTGCCATAATTCCGAAAGGATTCCCTGTCACGGCTAAGCGTGCAGCTGAGGCGATCTGTGAGGCCGCGTGGATGAGCGCCACGCGGTCTAAGGTCAACTTGGAACAGTTGGCCCAGTAAATGGGACTGGCCTCTGGTAAGGGAAGGGAGCCCAGAGCCATGCCATCCCAAAATCCTGACTGAGGAACTGGAACTGTGGAGGCTCCAGCCCATACGGGGCACTGGATGGTGAAGAGGGGCCGGGCTTACAGACGTAATTCTCAGGATCCCAAATCGCCTGAAGGTGGCACTCAGCGGGAGGGCCCCACAGAGAGCTCAGAATCAAATCACGAAGTGGGAACAAGGAGCAGGACGGCCTCCAAGAAAGTTTGTATTTGAAAGACCGGTAAGGGGAAGTCTCATCCTAGGGACAAGCTTCTAAAGGGCAAGTCCGATGATGGAGGACTATCTTCCAATGATCCGAAGTGTCCGCCCGCCGTGGTGAACACTGAAAAGCCATGTGATCAACCTCAGGAGGGTGCGACCATAGTGGAAGGTCCGTTCAGTTTGAGTCAGCTGGGTCTGACCACAAACACGATAGTTGGGGAGCTATCGAAGATTCTGAATAATAAAGATCTTATTCAACCTGAGGTTGCTCTGGAGATAAATAGCAGGGTTGAAGTACTCCAGATGATCATACATCGCATGGTCCATACAAACCTCTTCCTGGCAGGCCGTCTTGAAGGCAGGAGTGAGGCATGTGTTGAGGCTCCAGTTGGACAGCAGCACTCATATGCAGCTGCAGCCCTGGGGATGAATGTATTACAACCAGGATCGTTCCGAGTTGTTAAGACCTCTGCTGGACCTGTTCCCATCCAGCCTGTCAAGAAAGTTTTGGTAGTCTATCCGGTGGACACACTGGCACCAAGCAATACAACCAAAGCAGCCTTGGTTGGTGGTCTGGATAAAACCAAAAAAGAGGTCAAGATAAAGGCGATTAGGCCGGTCGCCAAAGGTGGAGTGTTGGTTGAAGCCGGAGATGATGCCACACTGAAGCACATAAGAACTGTGCTCAAGGATTCCTCTGAAGTGCGAGTACATGAACCAAGGAAGCTTCTTCCTTCGGTCATAATTTATGATGTGCCAAGAAACCTGGCAAATGAAGCTGTGGCTGAAACAATCTATAGTTAGAACTGTAGCGCAGCTGATGGCACCTGTGAGGAATTTAAGCGGGACTTCAAAATCAGGAGGATGATTGGAGACAGGAAAAAAGAGGAGGTCCATCTGGTTGTACAATGCAATCCAGGAACTAGACGTACTATAATCTCTATGGGAAGGATCTATCTGGGTTACACCTCTTGTAGGGTTGCAGATTTTCTGAGCCCACTGAGGTGTTATAAATGTCAGAGATATAGACATCTTTCCGGTAGTTACAAGCAGGCGCAAACATGTGGTCGATGTGGAAAGGAAGGGCACTCTAATAAGCAATGCGAGGCCACGAGGGTTTGCTGTGCCAATTGTAAGCGAGAGAACCTCACTGATCTTGATCATGAGGTTACTGCCCGCACATGCCCAACTCTGGTCAAGATGACCGCCTTAGAGGCTTCTCGCATAGATTATGGTTAGGTGTGCACAACTTTATATGCGGGGTTCTTCGGTTGTCTCGGCTGAGCTTGAAGCTGTATGCCGTGAAAATAAGATTGACATTGCGTTGGTGCAGGAGCCGTACTCTGTAGGCGGAAATCTCCCTGGCCTGACAGGAAGAAAGGTATTTATAGGAGAACACCCCCAGGCAGCGATAATAGTCTGGAATGAATCCTTAGATATGCTGGTATGTGGCCACCTCTCGGGTAAATATCATATTGTGGTGCAGTTGACTGGGTCTGCACGAGAAGAGATATACCTGATCTCCTCCTACTTCAAGTTTTCAGACGATGTCCAAGTTCACCTGGACCACTGGGATAGGATACTTAGAAGTATCGGAAATAAGCGAGTAATACTATGTGCAGATGCCAATGCTAAATCAGAGTTGTGGCACTCACCTGTAGTAGATCGGAATGGAGAGGAGGTAGACAGGTTTCTCTTGGCACATGGTTTGCATATCGTAAACCAGCCTGGGAGGATGGCCACATATGTCTCGACCCAAGGAAGCGAGACATTTATTGATGTTACAGCATGCACGGAACGTGCCTGGGGAGTGATTACAAATTGGGAGGTAACAGATCATACCTCAAGTGACCATAGAATGATTCAATTCTATGAAGACCTTTTTCCTACTACTATTGCTACTGATACTGTCCCTAGGACCTGTTACATTCACAAGGACACAAATTGGAAACAATTTGATGAAGTACTCCTGCAGAAGGTGCAGGAGTATCAGGAGAGGCTGGAATCTGACTCAGTCGATGTGAGAGCACAAGCAATTACAAAGATAATACAGGAGACTTCTGAAGCTGTGCTGAGGAAACGCAAAAATAACCGCGTTGGAAATCCCTGGTGGTCAAGCGAACTTGAAGGTGCACGTAAACGATTGAGGGCAGCTAGGTGTCGGCTGTCCTCTCTGCAAGGAGCAGATCGTGAGGAGGGTTCGCGGCGGTATCGTCAGCTCCGCCATGAATATAACCACCGAGTAAGGGAAGTCAGACTGGAGTCATGGAGAAGTTTTGTGGAAACTGAAGGTAACAGGGACCCCTGGGGAATAGTATACAGAATAGCTGCTCAGAGACTGCGAGTGGCCAGTGCGATGCATGGATTGAACATAGGTAACCAGTTCAGCACGGATATAGTGGAGAGTTCTGTCGAGATGATGGGAATGCTTCTCCCTGACGACTCCCTTGTCGGAGAGAGCAACTCGCATACGCACACCAGAATGAACATCTTAGAACCATACAATGCGGAGGACACTCCTCCCTTCAACAGGGAAGAGCTTACGGATGCAGTCAATAGTATGAAAAACAAAAAAACCCCTGGTGACGATAAAATAACGGCAGAAATACTTAAGAGAGTCTACCCCAGGATTTCAGAACATCTATTGCAGTTATACAATAAATCCCTCGCTGAGGGATAATTTCCGAAGACCTGGAAAAAGGGCATCCTTAGAGCCCTATACAAAGGTGATGGGAAGGACCCGGCTAATGCAAAATCATACCGGCCTCTCACACTACTGCCAGTCCTGGGGAAAGTTCTCGAAAAGTTAGTTAACAGGCGGCTTACCCACCACCTTGAGCAAGTGGGGGGATTGCACATCCGTCAGTACGGCATTCGATCGGGTGTTGGAACGGAAACCGCTCTGCATGACCTCCTCAGCAGTGTGGGGCGATGTACGGAAAAATACCTGATGGGGATATTCCTGGACATCGCCAGTGCCGTTGACACTGCGTGGTGGCCTGGGATCCTCAGCCGGCTGAGAGAGCTGGAGTGTCCTCAGAACCTCTACTCCTTGTTGTGTGACTACTTTCGCAACCGCATAGATGTGGTGGAATTGCGGAATGCGGAAGTAGAAAAGACTTTGTCAAAGGGCTGCCCCCAGGGCTCCGTGCTTGGACCCTTGTTGTGGAACATACTGTTCGATGGATTCCTCCGGATCCGGCTGCCTGAGGGTTGCGAGATCTTTGGGTATGCTGATGATGGACTTATTCTCGTCTCAGGCTGTTCCAGGGCTGCTCTTGAGTGGCAGTGTAATGAGATCTTGGTGCAGATTTCATCCTGGGCTGACTCGGTGAAACTTCGGTTCTCATCAGGAAAGTCCAGATGTATGATGCTAAAGGGCAAGTTTAGCGGAGCCTGGGCTCACTACCCACAAGTGAGCCTGGGGGGTGAGCGCCTGAAATTTACCACCACTCATAAGTATCTGGGAGTCTTACTGGATGATCGGCTCTTATTTGCTAAGCATTTAGAGTATGTTTCCCAAAAGGCTGTGGTGATGTTTCATCGCCTCCGAGGATTGTCCCCGACCAACCAGGGCCTATCGTCGCCTACGCTGGCATGTCTGTACAAGGGGGTGTTCATCCCAATCATGACTTACGGTGCAGTTGCATGGTGGCATCGTTCAGGACTGGTACACATGAGGAGGAAACTGCAGTCGGCGCAGCGTGCTGCCCTTCTTGCGGTTACCGGGGCCTACCGTACCGTATCCAATGACGCTCTGCAGGTTCTCGCTGGGGTGATCCCACTGGATCTGCTCATGACTGAAAAAGGGCAGCTTGCTGCCCTGAAAGCTGCGGGCCCCCTCAGGCCGGAGGACCACATAAGCTCAGAGAAGTGACCATGGGGCAGTGGCAGCGCAAGTGGGAAGCAAGTGAAAAAGGTAGGCACACCTATGAGATCTTCCCGAATGTACAAGATCGACTTCAGTGCAAACATATAGAACTGACGTGGGCCACGGTTCAACTTCTAACTGGGCATGGTAACTTCAAGGCCAAACTACACCAATTTGGTCTAGCAGAGAATCCGCTGTGTGGGCACTGCCACACAGTGGATGATGTCAGACATGTGCTGCATGATTGTGAAAAAGTTGAGGATCTTCGTGAACAGCTGAAGTTCCACCTGGGTCTGATTGGGTGTGACTACGACCTTGCAAATGTGGTGGCACGGAAAGAGAGTTGGGTTCTCTTCCGTGAATTTGCTCGGAGAGTCATAGTGAGACTTCAAGTGGCAGACGAAATTGAGCCGCTGGCTCCGTGAGCATTCTCCCTTGCAACTGTCAGCGGAGTAGTATTCAACTACTACTGAGATACTTGGATTATGTACTCCTGGATAAGGCACGCACAGGATCATTGACTATCCACTGGTTAATCAGGGCCCTAATGGGGGACCTGGCCCTAGTGGATGGTCCACAATTTATGGCAATACCTGGATGACTGATGGGTAGCAGGTGCTGAAGCAAGTCCGGTAATATGTATATGGGTATATATAATGGATATATAATCAATATAAGGAATATAAACAATATATAAATAACATGGTTGGACATATATCAATATATAATGGCATATAAAGGACATATAAAGGACTTATATATATATATTATGGTGTTGTATTTGCTGGACTGTGAATGCGCCTGACTTGAACCCTTACCTGCATATAGCCCCATGTGGGTATTTCAGTCTACAGGTTCCTAAGAAGCCACTATGGGTTCCATAGTGGTGGAGGGGACATGTTTTCTGGATCTGGTAGTTTCAGTAGGAAGGGGCCCTGGACTATACAGATATGAAAGCAGACTCCCAATCTACCCTTAAAGGGCGCACATTTGGGAGGGGCGGAAGGAGGGTGCGTTGGCCTTCGGGCCTCCGAAAACATGTGAGTGCAAGACCGGATTAAGTGTCCTGCGGCTAGACACACAGCATACGCTACGAAACATCAAGTATTTAAACACATCATCATGGAAACACGCCGCGTACTAATACTCTACGGGTGAAGTGTTACACCGAGCCACTCGCGGTGGACCTGCTACGATGGTTGGACGATGTTCTTGGCCTTCAAGACGACGAGTTAATTGGTGTACAGGTTGACGGGCGTCAAAGATGCATCTTTATCAAACTAATGTCTATGCTGCACTGCGAACGGATTATCAGAAACACCTGCGAAACATCTCAGATCCACACAGTTAACAGTGAGTCCATAAGTGTCTTGATAGACCTAGCTCTGGACAACTTGAAATAGATCCGCGTAGTTAACATTCCGGTAGAAGTAGCTAACGCACAGACATTCTATACTCTGTCACAATGTATAGGAAAATTCACTCACTAACCGACGAACAGTGGGTTTTTTTTTACCGGAAGTTCGAAGTGAAGACAGTGGTCCGCATTGTGAAACTGGAACTCGATAAACACATTCCCTCACAGATGATGGTCGATGGGCATCAAAACCTTTTGGTATACTATGGTCAAACATCATGGTGCAGCAACTGTTCTCAGGCGGGCCACCACCGCGTGGCCTGTCCCACTTTGCCGCGTGAGTGGGCACAGTGACTGCAGGGCAGTGCACAGAGCATTCGTGATACAGAGGTGAACGAGACACGGGTCAAGCCCACCACATCTGGCATCACACTAATAATGTCAGTTCAAACATCGACTTTGAACGATAGGATGGAACGGACACATGAGACGGTCATATTAAACATCTTAACTTCCGCAAACACAACATAACCTTCCGGACAAACAGAACACGACACCGCCGCTCGTGACCCCCAACTACGAAAACCCACTGAATTAGAGGACGAAGAAATGTTCGAGTGCTCCCAAAGGACTCGCACAAGACAGCCTACCACACGCATAAAGGCAAGTGATAGACACATCTGTGTTCCAACCTATGGTCGGCACCCTCCACCTGTCCTCCTAACTATGCGCCCTTTCGGGTAGGTTGGGAGTCGGCTTACAGATCAATTTTCAAATTCCAAAACAAGTAATATTAAGACAAAGATGTCAAGGGATTACTTCCCCCTTTGATCAGGAAGGTGTTAGAGCTTTAGCCATGACAGGCTAGAGCATCCCAGCATAGTCACCACCTTAGCTTCCTGCCTCACTCAGCTAACCAGACAGTTGGCTGTGTCCTTAGCCCTTAGACTTTGTCAGCACTGCTGGTGCCTACCCCGATCTCGTACATAACCCTGGGACTCCTCAAAACACCCAGTGAACCCTTGGTACAGTGGAAGCCTATCCAACTTCTGCTAGCTGTCCAGGCTAGTATCGGAGCTGTGTCGTTGCTCACCATGTCGACTCCACATCAGGCTAGGGAACCCTTGGAGTCTACTCCAAGCGATCTGAGCACTTCTACGAAGTACGAGACCTAACCAATCAGAATCCTGGGCCTAGAGGAAACCTCAATGGGACTCCATTCAATCTTTCATGGATTCTTTCCGTACTACTACCAACTTGGTTTCTATATAGCATAAGACGGTTGGCCAAAAAGCAAACCGACCGCCACTCTTCAGAGTCACTCCACTAGATGACTTCGTCTCCTCGGACTATCTCCAACCTGCTGTACCTCGGCCTGACCGATTTACAGCTGGTTAAGGCCTGGGGTGGTAGAGACAGGCCCTCGAACGAGTGCAAGGAAAATAAGACTCGTAATTCGAGCCGCAGCCCCACAGGCCACGAAAACATTACACCAGACAGCCCGCGGTCACAACGTGAAAATTTGTTTCGCATCGCCAAACTAGCGATAGAGAAATACAAAGTAAACTGTAAGAGTGCCAGGTGCCAGAGTGGGAGTGGAAGAATGTCAGATAGTGGAAAGGTGAATGACCAAAGTTCTAATGATAGTGACCGTTAACACTTGCGCAATTGAAGCTTCAAATAAGTTCCAGCCTCTACATTGTGTTGTACATATACGAGCTAACCATGTGTTGTTTTTACAAGAATGTACCGTAGCCCAGCTTCCGTATTTTTATCAATACAATGTCTACCCCAATATTGGCACTCATGGTAGTGGCATTATTATTGTCACGAATAAGCACTTAGAGCTTACATACATCAGGGATCATAGCATCGAACACTTCAGGTGCATCCGGACGAAGCAATATCGTACAGTGCATCAATTTTTATGCTTCATCAGGTACCCAACACCGATCGGAGCGGCAAGAATTTTTTCGAACGGAAATTCTTCGATTTATCTGGAATGACGGGACGGTCATTATTTTAGATGGGGATTTCAACTGCATAATTAAACCCATTGACCTCATTGGTGGCCACTATCCAATAAACACCACTCTGCAAGAACTTGATACAGCTATAGAAGTAGAAGACATGGTAGATATCCTCCACATACCAACACCGCATTACACGTTCCATACATATACCTCTAGCTCACTCTTCGATGGGTTTTATGTGTGACGAACACAGTGGCACAATGCCAGAACTTATGATGTGTTACTGTTGGTGGTGACTGATCATGCCATGGAAGTATGCACAGTGGCGGCCTGGGAAGTTTCATCAAGGCAAGGACTTAATTATTGGAGACTAGAGATGCGATTACTGTGGCAAACAGAAGTGGACAATGATTTCCGAAGGTACTGGCAACAATGGATGTGGTACAATAAACGATATGCGGACGTGGTAGAGTGGTTTGAAAACTGTATCAAACCGGGAATTACTAAGCTGTTTAAATACCACAGCGCATAATGCCAATGGGAAAAACTCTGTTCTCTACTTGTACGAAAGGGTGTTGAGAGAACTAAGTGGACAATCAGTGTTGGATACGAATGTGAGGGAGAAATCCCGTTGACTGAAGGAAAAACTTTGGCAATACACTGAGCTAACATGGAAAGTTGACTCATCTTCTATAACACCCAGAGTATGCTCCACCAAGAACTGCTTAGTATACACTCCCTCATGCAGGAGCGAAAGATGCGGACCAAAAGGCACATAAGCGCTATAATGAATGGGGACAGTACGGTAATTAGAGATTCAGCCACGATCCTAAAAGCATTAACGAGAACATACAAGGAGCATTATGCCGTTCATTCCATTGAATTTGATGCACGACCACGATTTCCTGTCAAATACAACAACAGCCTCGGTGACGTAGCACAGTCTGGACTGGTGGCAGAGCTAACAGAGGAAGAAATAACTCATATCGTTCGTCGAGCTCCGAAAAAAAAATCCCCTGGTGTTGATGGTGTACCATATGAATTTTGTCAGCATTATTGGCCAATAATTTGAGGCGAATTCTGTGAAATGGCTCGAACAGTCATTCAATAAATATAGTTAAAAAAACTAAAGAAACATGCTTTTAAAGATTATCAAACTAAAAAGTTAAAAATAATTTTAAAATTTAATTTATGACAATAGTATATAAGCAATACTAGTATAAATGAGAAAAAAGCTTGAGGCGCTTTGTGCCATATTTTTTGAATATTAAGCGCCCCATGCTTTTTTCTCATTTATACTAGTATTGCTTATATACTATTGTCATAAATTAAATTTTAAAATTATTTTTAACTTTTTAGTTTGATAATCTTTAAAAGCATGTTTCTTTAGTTTTTTAAACTATATTTATTTTTAACTTTTTAGTTTGATATTCTTTAAAAGCATGTTTTTTAGTTTTTTAAACTATATTTATTTTTAACTTTTTAGTTTGATATTCTTTAAAAGCATGTTTTTTTAGTTTTTTAAACTATATTTATGTATAATTATCATAGGGAAATGAGTTACCGACACTACCTATTACCATCTGAGATAACTATTTGGAGTTGCAACGTCACAAAGAAATGGTAAAGTCTCTACGAATCATTTGCAGTTAGATGTATGGATATAATATTAGAATTTACCGGGGAAAAAAAAAAAACATTTTTTTTTTCGGCGTGGCCAGGAGTAGAACCCACGATCGCTGAATCCGAAAGCTGACGTCACAGAAGTCGCGCGCCTTAGACCGCTCGGCTAACGAACGTAATGAAATGGGTGGGACATTTTACAGTGATGAGTCACTCACTCTTAGTCGAAAGAGTTACAGACGGACAGACAGAGTTACAGACGGACAGACAAACATACAGGTGAAGCTAATATAAAGCATGTAAAAAGGACACCTGGGATGCATACAATCAGAACGACTTGTTGTTCCCCTTCCTAAGTTGAAAAAACCGCATGAGATCCCTCATTATAGGCTTGTCACTCTTCTTTACTATAAACTAATTGCATGGGTGTATGTTAATCGAATGAAAACAGTGCTCTCGGATGTCATTGTACCTGATCAACACTGTGCATTGCAGGGAACGTCCATTGCACATGCCATCACCGCACTTCGGGATGTTCAGATACTGGCCCAAAAAAAACCCAGGTGCTGTAGCTCTATTAAACATTGATCTTGAGAAAGGCTTTGGCCTTGTGAGTTGTACTTCCTTGGACAGGCTGCTTGAGCACCTATGCTTCCCACTTATGCTCCTGGCAACATTACGTAAATTCCATGGAGATCTAACTTCGAGGATGTCTATCAACGGCAGATTTGGTGACAAATTCCCGAGCCTGTCATCGGTTAGACAAGGGTGCCCGCTCTCGATGACGCTTTTCGTAATATACATCGAGTCCATTATATGGAAGTTCAACACCACTCTCTCAGGCCTGAATATTAATGGGAACCATTTAACATGCATTGGCTACGCAGACGATGTCACAATTACTGTACGGAAATATCATTTGTTCACAATATTCTATCCAGTTATCACCAAGATACGCAGGCTAAATGCAGCTTCTCAGAAATGCATGTCCTAAATTTGAAAGCAGAACCCGATGAGATCGCTCCACAGTATCCCTCCCAATCCACGGATGCGATACAAATGCTTGGAATAATCCTTAACAGCAACATAGAGCAGATAATTAAAGAGAATTGGGATAAATTTGCTCAAAAGTGTTCTCGAATCTCACCTCCGAAATTTCGACATTATTGAGAGAACATATATTATCAACACCTACTCACTGTCACAGGTGTTCCCAATGCCAGCTGCAATAGTGGCTCGCATCAGGCAGTATGTAGGATGGTTTATTTGGAAAGGTTCCCTTTTCAAGGTCAGCAGAGATCATATAACGATTCCTGCCATCAAAGAAGCCTAGGACTCATTGAACACGAGCAGAAAGCATGAGCTCTATTCCAGAAGTCCACCATACAGCTTGTCTTAAAGGGTGGACGTTCATCGACTTTGTACACAGAAGCATGGAACGCTAAAGGGAGGCTTCTCTGGCACTACAGGACAGCTGCAGAGCATCTGAGGACCACCATTTCAGAACTCCCTAAGGAAACGAATGTGTCAACTTGTTTTATCTATGATTTTCATCGAATAACAACCACCTCCATACCGAAAATTAAGTCAAGATCCTCTAATTGCGTTGGACGCAAATGTGGAAAAATATCGCGGACTCGAAGCCACCCACTCATCTCCGTGCCGCGGATTTTGCTTTCGTAAACGATCTTACTTACACCAAATACCGCAAGAAACGAATCGCGCTAACCCAGGATGACCGGTGTGAACTCTGTGGCTATCGTGACACTACAATATATCGAGTGTATGGTTGCTCTTTCTCGCGCCCATTGTGGGAGTGGTGTTAACGAACACTTGCCAGACTGCTAAGCATACCTCAGAGTAACGTTTCCGACCTGAAGAGGAGGGCTTGTGGCTCATGACAAACTTGATTACCTTTATGCTCAAAATAGCAGTGCCATATCTACAGCGGGACTTCATCGCCCAGTTGCGACATGACAGGTGGTTAATAGTCAAAAACAATACCTTTTTTCTGTTTTGAAAGCATTAATGGTATGTATATTCTTCTTCCAAACTTATTTCTGTTATGTGAATGTACCAGCAATAATATTCTCAATTAAAAAAAATGGTTTGCGTTGAAGGTCCATAATCGCTGGATCTCTGGATCGAGTCCTATTCATGTTTTTTTTTATAATTCTTTTGTTTTTTTCAACACTGGTCATATTCTTTCATATATAGGCCTATTACAATTCGAAGGTAATATAATTTAAAAGAATACGTGTAATTGCATGAACCTTTATTGAATTACCAATTATTTTGTTTTTTCACTAATGTTTTATAATATAACAAACAAATAATAGAACAAAAAAAGGAACCTCACAAAAAACGACAGGCATACATTTAAAACAAAACTTTATGTTTTTATGTTAAGTTCTTTATTTGTCAATAATTAAAATATATTATATAATAATACATAATAATATAATATATCATAAATATGTATTGGTTGTAATAATTAACATTAGTGAACAGACAAAAATTAATTGGAAATTCAATAAAAGTTCATGAAAATACACTTATTGTTTCATTATATTAACTTTTAATTGTAATATATGTGAAAGAATATGACCAATGTTAAAAAAAATGAATTAATAAAATCCATGAATAGGACTCGATCCAGAGATCCAGCGATTATGGAGCTTAAACGCTATTTTATTGAGAGTCACCAGTGTGCCAATCATCCCCCCCCCCTCATAATGTTGTATTTTTATGTCACCCCGATTCATTTTGAAATTGCAGTTGTGGTTGTTGTATTAAGAAAACACAAATTAAATCCATGACTTAACCCGGGATTCGAACCCAGAGCTCTGCACCGCAGCTCGGTGCATTTTCGACTGCGCTAAAGAGGCATACACTCGCCTACCGCCATCACGCGCTAATTGTCACAACGCACCGGTACATATTCGACGCGTAAATATTCTCTTGCGATTTTCTTGAAAATGCCCAAGTAGACGCCTTACTAATTGCGCATTATTTTGTCCTAATGGACTACTAAAAGTGTACAAAGTTTGAATAAAATCTGTGATCCGAACGTCGTAGGTTCCATTTGTTAGCTAAAATAATTTTTAAACTTGTTATATTTTACCTGTTGTTCTTTTTTTATTATTCATGCGCCATGTACATTGACATATTCGTATATTCTTTAGCGCGCTTGCACTTGGTAAAATACTTTTCTTGAATTTAAATAATATTTGCTTAGGAATTTCTTTTCACATCTCACTGCTAATCGCAAAGCCTTAATTTGGATTTGTCTGCTATTCACCTTTGCTCACTTCCGGCATTTGGTCGGAGACGAATTTTTTTTTTGTCGAGAAACGGCCTAGTTCGGAAGTGGGGACGGGGGTAGCTAACTGTGTGGAACAGGAGTTCTGTGCTTGCAGTTGTACTTTGTGTTGTGCTTGCTGTTGTGCCTACTGTCATGCTTGATGTTCTGGTTGCTGTTGGGCTTTCTATTGCAGTTCCTATTGTAGTTGCTGATGTGGTTGTTGTTTTGTTGTTGCTATACTTGCTGATCATCTTTCTGTTGTGCTTGTTATTGCTGCTGTTATTATTGCTGTGCTTGCTGTTAGGCTTTCTGGTGTGCTTCCTGTTGTAATTTATGCTGTGCTTGCTGTTATACTTGTTGTTTTGCTTAACGTTGTGCTTTCTGCTGTGCTTGCTGTTAGAATGGCTTCTAGGCTTGTTGTTTTGCTTCATGTGGAGCTTGCTGTAGTAGTTTCTACTGTGCTTGCTGTTGTGTTTGTTATTGTTGTTTTTGATCTGGCTACTATTCGTGTTTTGTGATTGATGTTTTGCTTGCTATTGTGCTTGCTTTCGTATTTGTTGTTGGTATTGCTGCTATGCTTTTTTTTTTGCTTGCTCATGTGCTTCCTGCTGTACTTGCTCTTTTACTTGCTGTTGTGCTCTCTTTTGCGCTTGGTGTAGTGCTTGTTGTTTTCGTTGTTGTAATTACTGAGTGCTTCTCGGAATGATTGCAGGGCTTCTTCACATACCTGTACGGCATGAGCATCTTGTTCCTGCTGTACGTGTTCTGCTTCCTGCTCCAAGAGAGTGCGTGCTGCGCGGGGGGTTCGCCCGAGCCGCCTGTCAACCACAAGAAGAAGGACAAGAAGGACAAGAGCAAGAAGAAGGAGAGTGAAGCGAAGAAGCTGCCTGAGCCCCAGTCCGCGGGGAAGGGCACTATGTTCCAGGTAAGATCCTCCCGGAGCTGGCACCGTGGAAGTCCTTGGCGCGGAACGACAGCTACAGAGTTGTGTGATCGCACTAGTCGCACATTTACAACCAAGGTCAGTGCAGCATAGCCTCGTAGGTTGTAGTGAACCTGGTTTTCTTTTTTTTTAACTACAAAAATTATTGACAATAATTAATTGGTGTTAAGAATACGATTGCTCTGTTATACAATACTTAAACCTGTAAGTGTACATTTATAATTAACTAACAACCCACAGTTTTGTTTGTGCAAATTTTAGGATACTGCTGATATTGTACCATTAATTGAAAATTAAGTGAACGATTCTAAATTTTTTACTTAATACATACACAAGATAATTTATTATGTTTATTTAATTTTTCATTTAAGTTTGAAATTTCTTGGGTAATAATGCGTAAGCATGTTTAATTTTTTAATTTAAATAATTTTTTTAAATTTACATTCCATCTGTGTGTATTCGAGGATCTATTTTACCTTGATAAAATCATACTTACCTCATTTTCATTTTATAAGAAACCTTATTGAAAATTGGTGAAACATACGCAAAATTAATTTAAATTTTAAATATGCCATTTTAATTCAAAATATTACATTTTCAGATTCATTATCATACTTCCAAATGCATTCTTTAAATGATTTATGTTCTGGAGGAAATTGATTAAATTCGTGAATTTAACATGTGTCATGGATAATTTGCACCGTATGTAATAGAGAAAACAAACACAAGGCACAAAAAAAACAACTAAAACGATTTGATTTCATATATTATGTATAAAGAGAGCACGGAGAATTAAGTGGAACGAATAGCCACAGTAAGAACATTATTACAACATTAACACAATATGCTTCTCACGACCAAACAGTTACATTTAACATTACATTAAGCATCAGCTAATTATGGCTGGTTTTATTTGTGTTTTTGTATTTATCATTCTTCGTCTGTTTTTCGATTATTTTTTCTATGAAAAACAGAGCTTTGGTATTAGTCTTAAAAATATTTTTATATTTTTAAAACTTTTTGAACTTTATCTTGTTTAACCTGATTGCAGATACGGTACCTAAATTATTTTTATTATTTTTTGAAATAATTGCATGTGTATTTGAAATTTTCATTACTTTTTTTAGTATGTGCAGCGATACCTGTTAAAAAAATAATCATCCTATTTTACTTTATTTCATGTAAAAAGTAAAATATGTTTAATAAACCAACATTTGTTATAAATTTAAAATTTTCTGCCAAATGTATTGTTAATTGATTAAGACGATTCTATTGTTTTTATCTTTCTTAAAAAAACTCATCCCCAGTAAAAATTCAGAGGTGAAAATTAAGAAAACAATATCTGAAATTAACTTGGATTAAATAAGAATATATTTACACCCTTTCTAACCCGTTTGGTTGAGAAATTTACACAGTATTTGAAAAGAATTGAAATATTTTATACTGTATATTTATAACTCCTGCTTCGTTAGTTTCTGTGATTCTGTTTTTGTAAAAAAAAAAACCAAACGGACCACCTTTCACGTCTTTTGCGTTAGAATATGGTTAAAGGTTAAAAATACGTTATGAAACTTATGTGTTTATTTTTGTTCAGTTTAGTTCGTTATGTTTGATGATCCGATGATAGGTTTTACTAACATAAAAACTAACGTATCAATTTCACAACCATTATGTTCTAATTTTTAATAACTAAAAAGGGCTATGTAATTATTCGTCCACAGTTTCGTATCTCCCACTTGATTTGCTTTGGAGGGGTGATGTATTTGTATCAAAACTTAACTTACACTCTTTTATCTCTTTGAAGTCGAATGATTAAAAATTATAAAATAACACTTCGTAAGTCTTGAAATTATTCGTGATCGATTTATTACCTCCCGTTTTTTTACGATAAAATCATCGGTACCAATTTTTTTACCCCTTTTTCAGTTGATTGTCGAAAAAAACGTAAAAACATCCTAAATAACCTATATCTCAAACAAATCATGATTAGTTTTTTTACCTCTTGGTTAATAGTTTTGAAGATTGACTTATTTACACAACTTTCGTGGTCTTATTTAGGAGGAAAAAATATAAAAAAAAGGACTAAGCTCATTATGAAAGTTATCCATGTTCAGTTTCTTACATCAGGCTTCATTTTCTTTGGTGATATCATTTTGTTATATAAAAAACATACTTTTCTATTTTTTACCAGAAGTATAGGATAGTATGTTCTGGCACTGGCTTCTGGCTGTGGAGCCTGTGGAGCCGACCGCCATCTTGGATTGTGACGTCACGGCGGCCATTTTTGACTCAAAATTCCTCAAAATTGACTCAAAATGACTCAAAATTTCCCGTTTTAAGAAAAAATTTCCCGTTTTCAAGGGAAAAATTCCCGTTTCGAGGGAAAAATTCCCGTTTTAGTTCTCAAAAATACCAGGGGTTATAAATGTCCCCATAGTGGCTTAAATTCCCCCAAGGTCAAGACGCTCTAAGCCACTTGTGGGGAGCTTTGACCTTGACCTTGACCCCGGCGGCCATTTTGGATCCGCCATCTTGTATCCGCAATATTGGATGCAGCATAACGGGACACAATATAACGGGACACAACGTAACGGGACACAACGTACGGGACATATCGTAACGGGACATAACGTAACGGGACAAGTAGATCACAGCAGCCATCTTTTATCCGCCATCTTGGATCCGCCATTTTTGATGACGTCATTTTGTTTTCTCGAACATTCCACCATATTGTTTTCCGCAATTTTGAATTATGACGTCATCGCTGCAATTTCCGTTACGGCTGCCATCTTTAACTTTTTTATTTATTATCCGATTTTAATAAAACATTTTTAAAATTTATAAAAAAATTCAATTAATAAAATTTTAATATATATATTTTAAAAAACGTACTTTTTAGACACAGAGTTTGGAGTCCTCGGTTCGAACCCGACGAGGTCAAAAAAATTTAAAAATGGCGACAGGCTCCTTCCCCCGCGGAGGCTGTAGGCAGACTGACTTACCCCCACCACTTTTTTCAAAGCATATATATCGTCACCTAGTATGACGTCATGTACGCCATCTTGAAATTTGGACGCCATCTTGAAATTTGGACGCCATCTTGAAATTTGGATGCCATCTTGAAAATCTTTATTTATTATCCGATTTTAATGAAAAAAATTCCAAAATTCATCAAAAAATTAACGTATTTGAATTCTGTTTGATTATATCGATGTACATCCTTGGTTCGATTCCCGGCGAGAGTAAACGATCTATCCTTCCTCCATGAAAGCTACCTAGACTGATCTACCACCAACAATACCAAGGTATATATCATCAACTGGTATGACATCATGTCCGCCATCTTGAAATCACCTGCTGGAGACCACCATCTTGTTTTCGTCCGCTAGAGTGTGCTGATACCATGTTTGTATAATTATCAGGTCACCATACCTTTGTTCTCAACTGTTCACCTTAAACTTTGACCTTTACCTTGAACTTTGACCTTGAACTTTGAACTTTGACATTGACCTTGAACTTTGACCTTGACCTTAAACTTTGACCTTGAACTTGAACTTTGACCTTGACCTTGACGTTTGACCTTGACCGTGAAATGTGACCTTGACCTTGAAATTTGACATTGACCTTGAAATTGGCCCTTGACCTTGAAATTTGACCTTGACCTTGTTATTTGACTTTGTCCTTGTCGTCCATCATGGATCCATCATTTTATGTTCAGTACATGCTACCAGGAGCTACCACCTGCTGGAGTACTCCATCTTGTGTGTGTGTACTTGTATTATAGAGTACATTTCCATCTGGATGATTTTATTCTAACCCGCAACAGTGCAGTAATAATTTATTACCGAGGAGCCCCCGCCATCTTGAAATTCGGCAACCATCTTGAAATCATGTAATAATGTAGATAGAAAAGCGGGAAAAAGTTCAAAATTCATCAAAAAATTAACTCATTAACTTACATATTGATTCGATCCGCTCCAGTCCTTGGTTCGATACTCGAACGATGCAATAATGTTTAATTTTATGAAAAAAAAAAATAATAATTTCAATAAACCATGTTCAACATTCTTAAGAGACTTTAAATCCTCTACTACCATCATCCTATCCGACATAAAGACCAACATATTGGATTTTTCATAATAATTAAACTAAAAATTCAGGAAAAAGTTAAAACTTCATTTAATAAATTTGAAACAATATACTGATTAATTAGGTCGTCTAAGGTCCTTGGCACGATCCTGGACGAAGCTAAAATAAATTTAATTTAAATACCAGAAAAGCGTAAGGTTCGAGAAATAAAACACCACAAAGTCTTTTACAAACATAATTTTTATTACACAATTTCTATCCTACTACAGAATCACTTGCGCAAGCCAGCAAACTTATAAACATTTAGCTTTGCATAGACGTGCAACGACTACTTCTTAGCTCCAAATGCTCCAACAGCCTCCAAATGCTCCAACAGCCTCCAAATGGCTCCAACAGCTCCAAATGCTCCAACTACTTTTTCTTTCAACAGCTCCAATGATATTGGGCTACAATGCTACGAGTATAAGAGACTACGAGGCTACATGGCTACGAGTCTAAAAGGATCTAGCTGGTTCCGAGTTATACACGGCTGAGAGACTGCATGACTAAAAGACCGCATGGTTACGAAACTACATGTCTATGAAGCTACATGGATACAAGTCTACTCGGCTCCAACACGCAATGTACACACAGTACACACAGGAAAACGAAATGTACACACAGGAAAACGGAATGTACACACAGGAAATCGGAACGTACACACAGTACACACAGTAAACGGAACGTACACACAGGAAAACGGAACGTACACACAGGAAAACGGAACGTACACACAGTACACACAGGAAACGGAACGTACACACAGTACACACAGGAAACGGGACGTACACACAGGAAACGGGACGTACACACAGGAAAACGAAATGTACAAACAGGGAAACAAAATGTACAAACAGGAAAACGAAATGTACAAACATGAAAACGAAATGTACAAACAGGAAAACCAAATGTACACACAGGAAAACGAAATGTACAAACAGGAAAACGAAATGTACAAACAGGAAAACGAAATGTACAAACAGGAAAACGAAATTTACACACAGGAAAACGAAATGTACACACAGGAAAACGAAATGTACAAACATGAAAACGAAATGTACACACAGGAAACGGAACGTACACACAGTACACACATTAAACGGAACGTACACACAGGAAAACGGAACGTACACACAGTACACACAGGAAACGAAATGATCACACATACAGTAGCGGAAACACAGGCTTATTTGGAAATCAGGATACAAGAAATAAATCATACTTTTTTAAAATATAAATAATTCATTTTATTTTTCATTGGTACACACATGACAGTTAATCAAAAGATTATTGTATGTAGCCAGCGTTCCGAAGTTCTTTAAGTATGGTTGATACTTCCACGATATGCGAGTAGTTCCCTCTACGAACAGATGCCACCATCAGTCTTAGCCGGTCAACCAATATTTTTGGATCTTTCCATGATGTGGAATCAATCTCTTCTGCCACCATCTTCATTGCTTGTTTATTATAAATATTATGATCTCTGGTGTCTTCCGTTTTAACACCAACCTCAGGGTTACTTTCATCATCGAGCCAGCGATCATCACAAGCTTGATCAGATTTATTTATTATAACACGACGTTTCCATAGCTTCGGTCTCAGAACACCACCACATTCTTCGATCTTGTCAGCTTTAGGTTCTGCATCACAGTCTATGCCTTTGTAAACAGCTTCAGAGTCATTGTAGCAATCACCGTAGAAGACAACGTCTTCACCCAGATTACTGCAAGAACTCGATATCGTTGATGTCGAAGGGTCTTCATCGCCTGTATGCTTCCTTTTCAGGAGTCCACCATTTTTACAAAGAATGGAGGATTTACTGAATATAGGCTTGAATGTATTCTCACTTTTCACGGTGTTGATACCTTCATTAGTTTCAGTCTTCCCGATACCATCAACATCATTCAATATTTGTTTCTCGTCACGATCGGCGTGCTAAGGCTTCCATCTTTTCTATATTAATAATATTATTTGTCTTAAAATCTCCGCGTCCGTGTCAGTATCACAGATGTAAATCATCATCATAGCTGTCATCAATATTATCATGGGTTGCATCAATATCACTCATTTTATGATATCGTTTCCTCATTTCAGGTGTCAGAGATGTACCTCAATCTATGATTTTGTGAGCTCCATTCTCATTTTCTTTAAAAGCCTATGTGTCCCAGTTTTATTATTTAATCCTTCAACCCATAATCCCAAACTCAATTAAATCATCTTAGTATATAGAAGAAAAAATCATCACAGTTCCTTTCATTTAATCTTAGGAACCGAATCATCCTTTCCACATATAGTTTAGTTTCTTGAGCCCAAGAGTCTTTCATTATATATACCATGCAGTGTTCTTCAAGAGATGTGGTATACTGCCAGTTCTACATACAAATCCATCCTATCAATGATTTGTTTACACATAAAAAAACCTTCACATTATTTTTACGTGTTTTATTAAATTATCTCTTCGACTAAAATAATTACCACACATAGTAATTTCTACAAAGGACACTTTGTCCAAGTCATTTTAACCATCATCTGTCTGAAAACAACCATGTCCCATCTATATCACAAAGTAAACGAGGGTTAGTGGAGATAGGTCAAACAAGTGCTAGTCACTCATAGGGTAAGAACCATGTGTTCGATACCTATCTCAGTCATTGTAGCATCTATGTATTTTTCTTACCTCATGTAGAAAAATATGTTCCAATGCATACGAATTTAAACTTATTCACGTACGACCAGGCAAAGAATTTAAATTCAATAACGTTATCCTCAAAGAAAATTAAAAAAATTCTTAAGGATAGAGGCAGAGACTTCTCGATCGCGACACGCATACCGCCACCTGCAAATGAACATTGACCCCTCGCGCAGGAGTTGCAAGCTTGCAGAATGCTGCGGCAGTCATATGTTTGCTCGAGTCATACACACATCACGACGATAGTCTTCCCACTCATTTCACGTAAAACTCCAGTGAAATCGTAATCGAGCATACGTAAAGTACTTGCTGGTACCACTTCAAAATATGCATCACTGAACCATAGCAGAAAATCAGCCTACATATGTATAACTTGCTACCAACAAAAAAAAAATTTGTAGCACATATACGAGAGGAGTCGAACCCTATATACCATACTGTGAAAGTCGTTACTCCGATAATTATAAGCAGCAAAATATTTTAAATCAAGACCCCGGCCAGTATATATTATTTTTTTTCATGTTTTAAAAATTCATGTTAGTAATCAGCAACGAAGGAGTGAGTAACTTGGACGAAGAACCGCTTACCAAGTATCTAGAATCTTACTGATACAGCCCATACAGTGCACCAGTATACCCCGAAGTGTGGACAATTGATTAACATTATTTAATTTTTTAATATCACCTCCGTAGTGTACACCAATATATGACAGGTTACGATTTAAGACCATAAATTTCCCACAAGTCTGTTAGTTTTATTTCGGGAAGTAATAAATTATTTCTCAGAAATAATAAATCAAGTTCCTATCAGATTTTCTCTAATGTTACAGCATAACCTGTACCTGCACATTACCAAAACATCTCCCATAAAAATCTTAAGAATGCAGATGACATACTCATACAAAAATAATTTTAGCAAAAAAAAAACAGTCTTCTGCATTATTGGAAAAAAAAATAATACACACAATCAAGACAAAACACACATTACAAATCCGACCTTAATTACGTGTCACATGTAGTTTATTACATTAAGATAAACGATGTAGGTTAAGAAAAATATATAGAAATTTCTTTAATTCTATAATTTATTTAAAATTGTACATTTATAAACATTAAAATGTGACACTGTATATATATTTATATCGTATTCATTTCTCAGTCCACACGACATTAAATATTAATAAAATAAATTATTATAGTTCGTATTAAGACTGACAAAATACAAATAATTCATACAAATCACGATACATCAGTTCAGGAGTGTAACATCTTAGAGGACAGAAATGTTGATGCTAGTGACCTTCCTTTACAAAATTTATAATGTTTTTTTCAAGTAAAATCTTCGTGTAACCTGTACACCGCACTTCAGTAGTATATGAATGGGGCTCCGACGGCTGGCGCTGGCGCGTGGTGTGTGTGTCCTATCCGCCATCTTGGATTGTGACGTCACGGCGGCCATCTTGGATGACCTTGACCTTTGACCTTGACCCCGGCGGCCATTTTGGATCCGCCATCTTGGATCCGCCATTTTGGATGACGTTATTTTGTTTTCTCGAACTTTCCACCATTTTGTTTTCCGCCATATTGGATGATGACGTCACCATTGCAATTTCCGTTACGTCCGCCATCTTTAACTTTTTTATTTATTATCCGATTGTAATGAAAAAATTTTTAAAAATTATAAAAAAATTCATTTAATAAAATTTTAATAAAATATATTTAAAAATCATACATTAACGACACGGAGCTCGGAGTCCGCGGTTCGAACCCGACGAGTGCAAAAAAAAAATTAAAAATGGCGACCGATCCTTCCCCCTAGGTGACTGCAGGCAGACTGACTTACCCCCACCACTTTTTTTCAAAGCATATATATCGTCACCTAGTATGACGTCATGTCCGCCATCTTGTCTTCGATGCTGGAGACCACCATCTTGTTTTCGGCCGCTAGAGTGCACCGACGCCATGTTAGTTTAACTCTTACCCGCTAGAGTGCAGTAATCATTTATTATTGCTGTGACACCCGCTATCTTGTCATTCGGCCGCCATCTTGAAAATCCGTAATTATTTAGCTAGAAATTCGGGAAAAGTTCAAAATTCATTAAATAAATTTGTAATCTATATACTGACTGATTAGATCGACTAAGCTCCTTGGTTCGATCCCTGGATGATACAAAACAACTTTAATTGTAAAAAATACCACAAAAGCGACAGGTTTGAGAAAATAAAAACACCGCAAGTTCTATTAAAAAATACTTTTATTACACAAATTCAGTACACTACTACAAGTACAAAAATATTACACAGACAAATTACTAAAGCCTTGTGGATTTCTCGACGTCTGCATCTGCCACCCACGAATTGAAGCGAGGTGGAAAGCCCCACCACTTGACGTAGGACAGTCCATTTCTGCGTTTTATAATCTTCTCCACCAAGTACGTATCGGGATACAACGTAGGCTGAATCTCTTCGGCATAGAAGCCGCCATGGATAGGTTTGTGGTCCAAATCTTCGAGGTAGTAGGTCCTAGGCTCTGATTCACGAACATGTGTCACACGGAAAAGTTCGGGACTCCAGTTCGCAGTGAAACCTTTCTCGAAGATACCTTTCTGCTTGGAGATTCGCACAATGTCGCCGACGTTAGCTTTACGCTTTCGTGGATCTTTCTTCTTCGTGTTGGGAAAAACTGTTTGAAGCAGGCGATTATCCTTTACGTCCTTTGGCTTCATTTTCGTGGTAGAATGCACAGTGGAATTATACTCGCTTATTAGTTTCGGCAAGATGTCAAGCCACTTGTAATTTCCGTTAGCCGTGAACTGCCGCCACATCTTGGAACGCAAAGTTCTGTTAAACCTTTCGACAACGGAGGCTTTGACGTTACTAAATGTAGAGTAGTGTTTGATGCCATACTTCTTCATCAAAGCCTTGAAGGTCGCATTGTAGAATTCTTTCCCGAGGTCCGTTTGCAGGTGCGACGGTACACGTCCATCACGCAAAATATTGTTCATGGCCTTGGCTACGTCAGTTGCAGTCTTTGATTTGACAGGTCTAGCCCAAGCGAACTTGCTATAAACATCGATGACTGTCAACATGTACTTGAAACCTTTATTCAATCGGGAATACAGTATCATCTCAACAAGGTCCGCCTGGAATAAATCATCAATTCCATGAACTATGACTTTGCGACGAAGGTATTTCCGTCTAGCAGGAGCATGAAGTTCGCGAGCGATTCCGGTTCGACTCATTGTATGTAGCCGGCTTCCTTCAGTTCTTCAAGTATGGAGACTATTTCGTTGATGTGCGAATAGTTTCCTACACTAAGCGATGCATGTAGAATTCTAAGGCGATCAACTAATTCATTAGGGTCGTCCCAATATACATAGTCAAATGTCTGACCACTTTCTAGCTTTTTTAAACCTTCGCCATGTATTGTTAGTTCACTGAAGAGATTAGCGAGAATGTCGATTTTTTCATGATCTACGTCTTTATATACACCACTATCTGGATCGTTATCGCGAAAATGTGCATTGGTTAGCTCTAGCAGTTTTTTGTACTCTTGTAAGTCGTTGTGAGAATATCCTTTAGGCTCCCTGCGAAACAGCAATTTGTACAGACCCGGAGTCCCGCGCGTTTTGAACTCTGCTACGCGCACGATATTTCCTGGTAGAAAGTCTATTTCTTTAGCACCGAGGAACCATTTATTATGTTTTCTGTACACTCCGTAGGTCGTGTCATTATTCCGGCTCGTAAACGATATCAGGTATGGTCGGACCATTGCATTAACTTGATGTCCCTTTTTCGGTATTTTTTTCTTGTGCATGTACTCTGTACTTGTTAAGTCCTCTTCTTCTCGATCTGGTTCATACTTTCTCTTCTTTACAGTCGGCATTTCATCTTCAACTTCTGTCTTCACAATGAAGGTTGGTTCTTCCTTGTTTTTAAGTTCGTCGAGGCGACTAGTGATTGGTTTAAATATCTCCTCATTTTCCATCTCACGTGCAAGTCTGGTTCGTCTAGCAAGTAAATATTTTTCGCGAACAGACTGTATAGCTCGATGAAGGTCACTGGCCAGGTCCGACATTGTACTGGCTGAAAACTTATTGCAAGACCTCCTTTTATACTTTTCTATTCGTTCGCAGAAACTTCTTTCTTGTGTTTGGCCAAATCTGAATTTGTTGACGATTGAGATAGTGATGCTTTCAGACTACTTTGAAAAGTCCGCAGATCGTCCCGTCTTTGTGCATTCGAAACTTCGATCATGTCGCGAATGCGAAAATCCGAAGCTTCCACGCGCTGGTCTATGGCTACGAGGTACTCAAGTAATTCCTTTTTCACCCCGTCTATTTTTTGAGCCAGTAGCGAAATGTATTTGCGGATAACGTCGTCATGAGACTTGAGAGCAGTACGTAAGTCTCGACTGCTACGACCGAATTTCGAAATGCTATGACTCATGTTTGGTGATAAACTGATCGAAACCTCGTCTGTACCTGCCCTTATATAGAGGCCAGTCTTTGACTACAACTAGGAATCCGTGTTCTTCTTTCCAACACAAGGAGCACATGTCTTTGAATTCCTGGAATGTCATGTCGGTGTTTACGTGATCATCATAAGCTTGGCGTAAATTAAGTTCGTCCATGCGAAACAAAACTATGACATTTGCGTTGTCTCGTAGGAGATGTTTTGGAATACGACTGTACGTCTGACACAGGTAAACGCAGTCTACCTTGGCGTGTCTGCCCATGGAAAAGTACTCTTGTATTATGCCCTGCTTCTCACAAGCAACATCATCGAACACAAACACGGAATTGGCTTTTGCTTCGCTTGGAGGTACAACATTGGTATTATCGCTAAACGGAAAATACTCCAGTCCATCCACCGAGCGTAGAACAGTGGCCAAGCGCTGGTACTTTGGCTGTTGCAACGACTTGGAATACAAGTAAACGTTCTCGAACCGAAGACCATTTGGTTCCTCCAGTAAACTCAGTAAAACACACGTTTTACCGCAGTTTGACGGTCCTGTTATGATGCAACGTACGGCAAAAGGCAACAGTAAGCCATGTCGTGATTCACGCGCACTAAAAACATCGTCTTGCGTAATGCGCACGGGCAAACACACGTCTTGCTTGACGACCTGCATTGTACTAAAGTAATTGTATAAAATCAAACACATTTATACTTTCTGGTCAGTTGTATGTAATGACTCGAAGAGGTAAGAACAAAAAACACATCGGCGCAGGACTCGTGAACTCTCTGATAAACATTCTTCCATTCGAGCTACACATTCCCGGCTACAGATTTTGCGGCCCCGGCACGAAACTAGCGAAAAGGTTAGCTCGCGGTGACGTGGGCATTAATTCTCTCGACGAAAAGTGCAAGCAGCACGATATCGCATATTCATTAAGCAAGGATCTGGAATCCAGGCACCGGGCCGACGAGATATTGGCACAGGAAGCCGAAGATATAAGTAAATCGTCGAACGCGGGACTAGGAGAGAAAATCGCAGCGTGGGGCGTATCTAAGATCATTAAGGCAAAGACGAAATTAGGACTGGGTGCTCGTCGAACCAGCTACATCAAGTCAAAGACTAACTCACGCAAGACCAAGAAGCGCAAGATCGGTGCAGGCGTGCAAAAAGCCAAGCAAAAACTACAGACTCTCGACAAGAAGATTATAGGAGGATTTCTTCCTTTGCTTTTGCCTGCATTGGGTGCTCTCGGAGGCCTTATCGGTGCAACGAGCGGTATAGTGCGGGCAGTCAACACTTCGAAGAATGAGCGCAAGCAGTTAAAAGAAGCACAGCGACACAATGCCAGCATGGAAGCCATTGCCATCGGTAAAAAAAAACGGCGCAGGACTGTACTTGCATCCTCACAAGACAGGACGAGGCATGAGAAAGAAACGTGTAAAGAGAAAATCCTAAGTTCCCTACCGAAACGACCGCTCACCAACGTAGATTTAATAAAGTACGCACGCAAACTGAAAATACCAAATTTCCGCGGCGTGTTTATGCGAGACACGTTGCCCAGCAAGCCAAAGACACGTGAGTGCGTCATAATTAATTTAGACACGTCGGCGGGTCGCGGCACGCACTGGGTGGCGTACATAAAGTCTGGAAAAAAAGCTACTTACTACGACAGTTTTGGAAATTTACGCCCTCCGCCCGAACTGCGACAGTACCTGGGCCGGTCCACTACGTTGTTTTACAATTACGAAACGGAACAGAAGCCTAATCAAACAAACTGCGGACACTTGTGTCTTCGCTTTTTAACAAACAAAAATTAGCTGACAAATAAAAATTGCTACTTAAAGGTTGTGCAGTGATGTTAATTTATTAGTCATGTCGATAACACTTACCCTGACAGGTCACGCATCTGAGCTGCAGGCGGTTCATTTCCCGCCTCTGGATTTAGACGGAGAATGGAGCATCGGACTCGTAGATTTTCAAACGTATAATGCCATACCTAATATCGACGAAGAAAATTGCAAGATCTGCTTCCTGAAAAGTGATGGGACCGCTCATGAAATACGGTTACCTGTTGGCTCTTACGAAATTGACGATATTGCAAATTACATCAGGGATATGTTACCACAGGATGTAGACTTTCAACTGCGTGGAAATCCAAACACTCAAAAAAGCATTCTAACATGCAGTGAAAATGTCGACTTTACGAAACCTGGCACCATAGGTACCATGCTCGGATTCGAATCAAAGGTTTATGATACGGGAAGAACGTACGAATCTACACGCGCAGTAAACATTTTGCCTGTGAATGTCATAAGAATAAACTGTAATTTGGCAAGTGGAACGTATCTCAACGGAAGACTAAGCAACATGCTGCACGAGTTTTCGCCGATGGTCCCGCCAGGATATAAACTGGTCGAAGTACCGCAAAGTATCATTTACGTTCCAGTCGTCGTGAAGTGCGCACACGAAGTCGTCGTCCGAATCGTTGACCAGCGAGGACGATTGGTGAATTTTCAAGACGAAGAAATTACATTACGTCTGCACTTGAAGCGATGGGCATAAAGTTCGTAACACCGAACAGTTATAAAAGAAATCGTATTGGCGTGAACAAGAACAGTTCTCTACCAGACATCGGTGCATTAACACCTGACAACATAAAGTATCTTCTCAGTATTGGACAAGTGCCGAATAAATATGGAAGACGAAATCCTCAACGTGGAAGATCCGGTCATTTTTGATGACAGCATTACGAAAATGGAATTGCACGAGTACCAGCCTTTCCTGCTCGGACCGTACGCACTACCATCGGAAGTACGCATTGCAGTACAGCACCAAGATATTTGTACTTTACCTTCGCAGTCATTTCTACGTTTAAGAGGCACGCTTACAAAAGCGGATGGTACGCATCCGACAACGACGTCAATATCCTGCAATGGTATTCTTCACCTAATCGAGCGCATTACTTATGTACTCAATGGTGTCGAGGTAGACCAGACGAGAGATGTAGGCATAACATCTGCTATGAAAAATTACCTTTCGCTCACGCCAAATGAACTGTCTGCTGCAAAGATGGCCGGTTGGGCTCTCGAGGATGAATATAAGCTTCCGGTATATGCCGAAGGGAAGTTCGAAGTTTGTGTTCCTCTGTCCATGCTTCTTGGATTCGCTGAGGACTACAAGCATATAATCATTAATTCGAAACAAGAGCTCGTACTGCTTCTAGCCAACACGCACATTAATGCAATTGTCGCCGCTGCAGAAAACCCTCAAGATGTCTCGCTAACACTACAGTCTATCGAGTGGATGCTGCCCCACATCCAAGTGAGCACCGTTGAACGAGTCAAGATGTTGAAGAACATAGAAAATGGCAAGAATTTCGATGTGCCATTCCGATCCTGGAGCCTGGAAACTTATCCTGGCTTGCCTCATAGTCAGCGTATCAATTGGATAGTAAAGTCCAGCTTCGCTACGGAAAAACCAAGATACATCATCGTCGGGCTTCAGACGGGAAGACAGCTCAATGCAGGAGTAAGTCGCTCCGTATTCGATAACTGTCAAATACGTAATGTAAAAATATTTTTAAACAGCGAAAGTTATCCGTACGTTGACATGAACATGGACTTTGAAAGTGGAAGATTCCTTCTAGCATATCAAATGTATGCCAAGTTTCAGCAAGCTTACTATGGACGGAGACAGTCACCGATACTGAGTCCCGACAGTTTCAAGAACAAGGCACCGTTAATGGTGTTTGACGTTTCCAAACAGGATGATCGAATAAATTCAAACATCATCGACTGTAGGATCGAGATAACGACTAGCGGAAATATTCCACCAAACACCTATGCTTTTTGTCTGATACTTCACGATCGGCTTGCTTCGTACAATTGTCGAGACAAACTTGTGAAAATTCTGACATAAATACTGTTTCGTTTTCGATAATAATTTAGTTACGACCGAGCATTGCTAGCGACAAGATGTACTGCAACCTGCAAGGTTTCCAGAGTCAAAATGGATTCGTGCTCAAGGAAATTGCCGTCACTCACGACGGCCGGACTCGAACCTGCAGCTTCCGACCCCCGTATCCGTGGAAACTACTAGACGAAAAAAGTAAACGGTCGAACGAATGGCTATGTAAATATTATCACGGACTAGAGTGGGACGAAGGAAAAATTCCGTACCACCAAGTGAAAAACACTATTGGAGATTTACTAGTTCAAAACGAAATAATCTACGTTGCCGGACCCGAACAGAAGAAATGGCTGAGCAAGTTGTGTGACGACGGAGCAGCTGAAATCGTAGATATACAGACCGACTACGGCTGTCCTTCCCTGCGCAAGCTTAGTGCAATATACGACATGCAGCCATGTGACAAGTTTGAACGTGTCTCTGCCTGTACAAACTCGCAGCTAATGCAGAAATGGCACACACAATGTTAGTTGGAGCCTGCATATATAAATGGCGTACATACGTACGTGCCTTCAGTTGACGTTCGACCTGCAAGAAGATGTTTACATTTCATCCTGCTAACGTGTACGTGAGCACAAGACCTAGCTTCAGCAGTGTCGAGTACAGCTACTGGGATTCCGGATATCTACGTACATATACAGAAACCTGTGATGGAGGTGCTCAGCATTGGCGGTTTGTGCACTTTCCTGTGTCCTACGAACCGACTCAGCAGCTGGTAGCTTGTTGCGAACCTGGAAACTGTGCCGTCTATCACATGAGACCACACACAATCCTTCCTGCTAGCATCGATGAGGTAGTCGCCTCGTCTGCATGTGCAACACCAAACATGAGCGTGTTGCAACCTGTTGCGACCTGTGATGCTTCTACGCAGACGTCCAAACGGTGTGTGTCTCGTCGTCGCAGTTCAGGCAGTGAATCTGTCCCAACTAGCACTGAGCCAAAGCCCAGGCGTAGACGTGGTCACAGACGTCATCGACCATGTCTTGTCGGAGTTGTCAACGTCACAGAAGATGACCAGCTGGAAACCTGTGTTCCTGATCCTGTGGCCTGCGAACCAGTTGGAACCGGAGTCAACGAACCAGTTGGAACCGGAGTCAACGAACCAGTTGGGACCGGAGTCGACATGTCAGTTCGTGCGGCATTAAAGACTTTGCTTGTGAAAATGCTTGACTCCTTAACCTAATATGTATTTGTGTAATTTTTATAAATAAATGTGTAAAACTTGAACTCGTATGCTTTTTATTTCTACAATTTTTAGGTACCTAAAAGGAAAAAAAATAATTTTAAATACAGACATTATTTTGACTCATGAGGTATACCAGTAGACCACGGGTATATAAGCGAGGTTCAGACGACTGGACCCGCAGTTCACCTCTGGTCGCGGTACAGTACGGACGTGCTCTCTCCATTAAGTTTCGTGAGATTTAGTTATGTCGAGCGGAATAGAATGTTTACCGACAGCAGCTGGGACCTCGATGGCAGCAACGATGATGGAGTCGGAGATCCCGATACCGACTGCAGAGGAGACCACGGCGGCGGTGGAGATCCCGATACCTGCTGCAGAGGAGACAACGATACGTGCTGTTCCATCATCAGCTGAAGTTTCACCATCTGCATTCCAGACTTCAATTCATGAAGAGCATACATCGCATCAATGCAAATATTGTGACGCATCATTTACTTTCACTTCAAATGCGCGCAGACATGAAAGAAGCAGCTGTCAGAATAATGCTCAAAGAATACTGTTTCAGTGCAAAAAGTGCAATAAACTAATTTCACGTCTCGATAGGTTACATCGTCATTATAAAAAATGCTCCGAGACGTATAATGAACATGGTTATTGATTTGACTCATGTGTTGTACCGGCTAATGAGACTATATAAGTGAGACCTTAGGTGATATGGACTTCAGTCCGTCTCTGGCTGCGGTGATGAACGGCTCGGATAGTTAGACTTGTATAACATAATGGACCAGTATCTATCTATTCTTGAGAACTCGATGGCATCATTACCAGTATCAACACCAACCTGGATCGAAGGTCTACCATCATCAGTGCAGAGCCCGATGACAACGATGTCTACAGCTACACCTGCTCTCTCAGCACAGCGGGAGATTTCGACGCGTGCAACATCTTCTGCAGAGCAGACCTCAACGGCTTCAGAAGTTAACATGTCAGCAGTGTTACAATGGTTGTCAACAGTTCCAGTGGCATTGATGAAGGAAGGTGCATCCAACGGTGTTCCATCATCCGGCTGCACGTACTGCGAGAAGATCAAAAACTTGAAATTACGTGATTATGTAATACACAATTGTAGTGATAACTCTGAACGCATTAAATATCAGTGCAACAGATGTTTAAGCAAGTTTGAACAATATGGAAGATTAAAACGACACCTCAGGAATTGTGATAGACTGGCTGTACATTCATCGGAATCAGGCTGTATATTTTGTAACAAAACATTGGCAAATATTCAAAGTGCACAACGACACGAAATATATCACTGTCCTTTTAATGAAGTCGATAATTCTGCTTTGTGTGCAAATTGTGGTGTACCAATATGTCGACCTGATAAACTGAATAGACATTTAAAGTCATGTAAAGGACTTAGTCTGTATAGTAAGAAGACTGTTTCAATCGAGAAATCCACAAGGCTTTAGTAATTTGTCTGTGTAATTTTTTTGTACTTGTAGTAGTGTACTGAATTTGTGTAATAAAAGTATTTTTTAATAGAACTTGCGGTGTTTTTATTTTCTCAAACCTGTCGCTTTTGTGGTATTTTTTACAATTAAAGTTGTTTTGTATCATCCAGGGATCGAACCAAGGAGCTTAGTCGATCTAATCAGTCAGTATATAGATTACAAATTTATTTAATGAATTTTGAACTTTTCCCGAATTTCTAGCTAAATAATTACGGATTTTCAAGATGGCGGCCGAATGACAAGATGGCGGGTGTCACAGCAATAATAAATGATTACTGCACTCTAGCGGGTAAGAGTTAAACTAACATGGCGTCGGTGCACTCTAGCGGCCGAAAACAAGATGGTGGTCTCCAGCATCGAAGACAAGATGGCGGACATGACGTCATACTAGGTGACGATATATATGCTTTGAAATAAGTGGTGGGGGTAAGTCAGTCTGCCTGCAGTCACCTAGGGGGAAGGATCGGTCGCCATTTTTAATTTTGTTTTGCACTCGTCGGGTTCGAACCGCGGACTCCGAGCTCCGTGTCGTTAATGTATGATTTTTAAATATATTTTATTAAAATTTTATTAAATGAATTTTTTTATAATTTTTAAAAATTTTTTCATTACAATCGGATAATAAATAAAAAAGTTAAAGATGGCGGACGTAACGGAAATTGCAATGGTGACGTCATCATCCAATATGGCGGAAAACAAAATGGTGGAAAGTTCGAGAAAACAAAATGACGTCATCCAAAATGGCGGATCCAAGATAGCGGATCCAAAATGGCCGCCGGGGTCAAGGTCAAAGGTCAAGGTCATTCAAGATGGCCGCCGTGACGTCACAATCCAAGATGGCGGATAGGACACACACACCACGCGCCAGCGCCAGCCGTCGGAGCCCCATTCATATACTACTCACTTCTCACACAGAAATTTTACACGATCATGATTTCTTCTACAGCCATGCTTTTCATGGATGCGTGTACTTCGTAGTCGTTCAAAACGTTTACCACAGTAGCGGCACTGATACAGATACTTATCGCAATTACCATCGCTTGCTCGATGTACAACTTTCAAATGAACTTTGCTTTTACAATGCCTAATCAAATTACTTTTGTTTGTGAAATGTACACCACATGGCTCACACGGAAATGTCACACGATTAACGTTTCTTCTACAGAAATGATATTCATGTATTCTTGCATGTTGTCGGTATTTAAAACTTTTGCCACAGTACGTACACAGATGTCTCGTCGTTACACCCAGAGTCACCGACGGCTCGGAAAGTATATTACTTTCAATGTACACTACTGTTGTAGGCGACGAAGTCCCGTATGTTGCATGAGCTGGAGATTTCCCACTCGACATTGACAGATCATCTGTACAGGATGTCAAAGAATCTGAAGTATACACGACTGATGCAGAAGCTGGGAATTGCTCACAAAATGTTTTATTTACGAAATGCGGTGTATTTGCAGGTATCGGAGTCTCCTCTGCGTTCGATAATGAACACATTGAAGTCTCTTGGAGTGAAGAGACAGTAGATACAGCCATACATCGAGATCTCTGGAGCTGCCCTCATCGTTGTCATAGGGATCTGCTTCGTCATCATCGCCTCCGTCGTCAGGGACCCCGGTGAAGACGTGAGACCCTCCGTCAAGATCTCTGCAGTCGTTGACCCCGCCACCATTGGGATTTGTACCGATTTCAACGTTGCTACCATTGAGTTCGGATACACATCAATATTCATATACCAGACTTATATGCAGCCAAAGACTCGCTTAAATAACAGTGTCCGCTTGTATAATACACAAGGCAATACATCATCCATTGTTATTACTTTAAAAAAATTAGGAATTTCAAGGAATAAGAATTTAAATTATATATTCAATCAACTAATCACACACCATACATACAAGGTTCATTTAGACCTACAAGAGGAGCAAGAGTCTGTAATCAATGGAACTTTCAGAATCCAAACAAAATTTAAACTACTCAAATGTAAATTTTATTATGTACAGCTACACATAACCTCCAACTGACTCCAAATTTCTACAACACGTGACTAAATTATTTTATCCGATACCTTAAGCTTTTCATAGCACACATCGATAAATATCTTCGTAAATAACCCAAAATATTATCAGACCACTAGCATTTGATTTATGCACATACTGTGGGTCACCAGCGTATTCATCAACACATGACCGTTCTACATTAAGCTCCCCACTTACTTACATCAGTCTACTAGGCTCCACGCAGCACACATAAACTAAAAGAAGTCAATTAACAACCTATTATTTATTTACATTCGAATATTTAACAGCATACCGTCGCACAGTAGGAGAAAAGCCCAAAAACCTGGCCAAAACCCCAAAAAATAAATTTTCGAAATAGGGTCAGTTGAGTAGTCATTCAGGTAGAGGACTAGTAACTGAATTCTATTGTGGAAGGGGAAGCCCTTTAAGTGTATACCTGCGCCGCAGCGTCAGTTGGAAGCTAGTGTTCGTGAAGAGTGTACGTGTCACGCGCTGAACAGACGAAAATAACGCTGACTTCAAAAACCCATAACTTTAAAGTGACGGGTTTAATTTCAATTCTGCAACATGGATATGACTTCTGGAGGTATGTAGAACATGTTTTTACATCGGTTGAATCTAAAGTTTATGTATAAATGATTGAAATGTAGTATAGCCTTCGGCATAAATAAAATTGAATAATTTTGAAAACTTATATTTTCAACGGTCCGAAAAGTTATATATTTTGTCACATTTTGCAAAGCTCCTAGTCTCGGCCTTTAGTTTAATGTATAAGCTTTCGAAATTTACAAGAGTTACCTGCGGAAAACGTGCGTCTTGTCCGTTATGATTTTTTTCGCATCGTGCGGTAGCCGAGCGTGCACGCGGCACTATTGAGCAGCCTCTGCGCCTCTACCTGAGAATGGGTGAAGTAGCATCATAACGGACAAGACGGCTGTTATACGCTTGAAATAAATTATTTTAATATATATGTATGTGTATATATATATAAATTTTCTGTGATTTAATTGTGATATATACGTATGCATATATATATATATATATATATATATATATATATATATATATATATATATATACATATTAAAATCAACCACATAAAAATGTCTTAAATATGAATGAAATGTTATAACATTCAAATAAAATATTTGAATATACATATATTATATAGTAAGCAAAGCTTTCTTTTATCCAAATCCATGTCAATATTTTCTGTCTAATTTTTTTAAAATTATTTCAATTATTGCGGTTATTTATTTGGTAAAATAATGTACATTGTTCAAGTTTTTTTATTAATTGAAAATTTTATCTTTTCCTTTAACACCAATTTTCTACAATTTTATGTCTTTATTACAGGATCCGGTTACAAAGAATTGGTGCTGACAAGGAAAGAAGTATTTCTGATAATCAGCGATCATTTATCCGATAAATTCGCTTCCTTGATCGAATTTATGGTAGAAAAAATTTCCAAGGACACCGGACGTACAGTTGTAGTGCCTGAGGACTCGAAACAGACTTTTTCGATACTCTTCAATCAAATGAGAACGAGGTGGCAACAAGCTCACAGAAAATCCTGTGTATTTTTCAAGAATAACGGTGAATGGCTTAGCAGGCAGGTATGTTTTGCCGCACCTACAGACACTGTAGTAACAAGCCCGGGTAATACGGGCGGCCGCCCGTCCCTTGAGTTTACAATGTCCAGTGAAAGATCTAAACGAAGGAAGACCCAAGATATTCGTACATCGTTCAACTCGGTCGAGTTAGCATACGCTACTCAGATGAGCCTTCGCTCTTCAGGACAATCCGACGCCGCAAAAGTTATTAAGGACGTAACAATGACGAGTCCTTTAAGAGCTTCCAAGTATCGTAAAGCTTACTCAGCAACGGATGAAATTACTTTATCCGAAGAGGCTGCACTTTCCGCTATGATTGAATATAAATTCTCCAAGAGTACTTACCAGGGAATGAGAAGATTAGGGAAGGAAAATAACTGTAAGCTATATCCGTCTTACGAAAAAGTGATGAAAGCAAAAAAGCGTTGTTATCCACCACGTGATGCAATCAGGATTACAGAGAGTAGTGCAGAAGTCCAACTACAGGCACTATTAGATCATACAGTTGAACGTATTTTACTCGTCCAAAATGTACTCATTCAAAGATTGACTCCAGATAATGTTCGTAAAATGGACTTGATTTGCAAGTGGGGTTGCGATGGAAGTTCTGGGCAAAGTGAATATAAGCAGACGTTCAGTGATGACAGCAAATCTGATGCGCATGTATTCTTTACTTCAGTCGTGCCATTACAACTCGTGTGTTATGATCAACAATCGAAGGAAGAAATAGTTGTTTGGAAGAACCCCAGACCCTCGTCTCCACGATTTTGTAGACCGCTTAGACTACTGTTTCTACGCGAAGACACAGAGTCAACACTTAATGAAGTCCAAATTGTTGAAGAACAAATACAGTCACTTCGTCCATTCGAAAGTGTAATAGATGGAAAAGAAATCTCCGTAATGTACAAGTTGTTGTTCACCATGATAGATGGTAAAAATTGCAACGCTGTATCATTGACGAAATCTGCTCAACGGTGCTATTTGTGTGGAGCAACCAGCAAAGATTTTAATGCCATCGACACTGTATTGCAAAGGGAAATCAATGAAACAAATTTGAAGTTCGGATTGTCGACGCTGCACGCGTGGATACGGTGCTTCGAGTATTGCTTACACGTGTCTTACAAACTCGGCATTAAAAAATGGCAAGCTCGAAGTGCCGAAGAAAATAAAATTACCCTGGAACGCAAGAGGGCCATTCAAGAAGGATTCAAGAAGCAATTGGGTCTAAATATCGATCGCCCAAAGCCTGGATACGGCAGCAGCAATGATGGCAACACAGCTCGGCGATTCTTTGAAAATTCGACGGTTTCCGCTGCGATAACGGGGGTCAACGAAGAAGTTATTAAACGCTTGTACGTAATCCTACAAGTTATATCGTGTGGCCACGAGATAAACTGTGAAAGATTTGAACAGTATGCTATTGAAACGGCAAGAAAGACCGTTGCATTATACCCTTGGTACTCCATGCCTACTTCGGTGCACAAACTATTAATTCATGGTCCAGTGATAATAACTCATGCTCTATTACCAATCGGCCAATTATCCGAAGATGCTCAGGAAGCTCGAAACAAAGACATCAAACGATATCGAGAAGATTTTGCGCGAAAAAGTTCCAGGGTTAAAACTATGGAAGATGTTTTTCATCGGCTCTTAGTTACTTCTGATCCGTACATTTCAAGTGTCAGAAGACTACCACAGAAGAAGCTGAAGAGTTTGTCGCCGGAAGCTGTAGCGATGTTGATCGCTCCTAAAGTGACTGCTGCAGCAGACGCATTTTGCGCAGAGATTGAAGCCGTGCCGGGAGTTGTAATAGATACAAACTCGTATAATGATTCTGACTCCGACTCCGACTCCGATTACGATTTTGATTAAGAATAAAATATTCTATTTTTGAAACGTTCCGTATGTATTTTGGAAATAAAAATAATAATTGCGTAGAATACACTGTTCACGTTTATTTTATTATGATGATTTTTTTCAATATATTAATGTATCTATTTAGCAGGATACTCGGCCATTTTGTTTATAACAATTTGCTGTAAGCTCTTTGTTGCAAGTTATAAACAATAGATATCGGATTGGTAATCAGCGACCTTGAAAACCCGTATATACCAATTTTTGTCAACATCTGGTAACTTTTTAACGTTCATGTCGGCCATATTGGATCGGCCATTTTTTTTACGATAATTTGGCTTGCGGATTCGTAATCAGCGACCTTGAAAATCCGTAAATACCAATTTTTGTCGACATCTGGCATCTTTTTAACATTCATGTCAGCCATATTGGATCGAACATTTTGTTTACGATAATTTGGCTTTCAGATTCGTAATCAGCGACCTTGAAAACCCCTGTAAGCCAATTTTCATTCCCGTCAAAGGTCATTTGAGGTTTTGGCCAGGTTTTTGGGCTTTTCTCCTACTGTGCGTCGACTAGTTAAATAATCCTGTCAGTGAACATGTCAGCAAAGTCTTCATTTATATAGGACCAGGAATCCATTGAACATTCAGAACCTAGCTACACATACACAGTGCTGGATGCAAGTTAATTCTACACTTATTTATCATCACTGACACTCATATTACATCATAGGCACCTGAGTCAACCCTCATTTTCCAGCATTAACATGCACACAAATGCAAATTAACCACCATCGACACTCAATGCAACCAACCACTTTCCATAATCTATTCTCAATTCGACACTCATTTTCCAACATCGACACTCAATTAAACACTCACTTGCCATCATCGACACTCAATTCAACACTCACTTTCCATCATCAGCACTCAGTTTCCATCATCGACACACAATTCAAAACTCATTTTCCATAGTCGACACTCAATTCGACACTCATTTTCCATAATCGACACTCAATTCGACACTCATTTTCCTTAATCGACACTCAATTCAACACTCATTTTTCCATAATCGACACTCAATTCGACACTCAATTTCCATCATCGTCACCCAATTCGACACTCATTTTCGATCATCGTCACTCAACTCGACACTCATTTTCCAACAACTACACTCAATTCAACACTCATTTTCCATCATAGACACTCAATTCCACACTCAATTTCCATCATCGACACTCAATTTGACACTCAATTTCCATCATCGACACTCAATTCGACACTCATTTTCCATCGATGACACTCAATTCAACACTCATTTTCCGTCTTCGATACTTAATTCTTCATACTCCTTCCTTCTTCGACACTCGTTTACCATCTTCTACATACAGTAAAATGGAAACTTTCCACACACACACACACACACAGAGAGAGAGATATATATAAATATATTCATACTCAACTCAATTCTTTAAAGTAGCATACACATTAACTTTATTAGGGCATGAATAACGACACATTTTAATAACAATTTTTAAAATTATATTTATATCAAAAATACAAAAGTATAAAATTTCATCAGTCAATACACATTACTAACTTATTATATATACCCGAAAATTCTAAGTTCATCAAGAATAGTCCACGTTTCTTTGATAACTGATACAATTTCGTCATATTGCGAAACAAGTAAAAGTCGCAACCTGTTCGTTAACACGTTCGGGTCTTTCCACGATATAATCAATTTCACTTGATGAGACTATCTTCTTCGAATGTTTTATGAACATATTCTGAAAATCGTTGTAATAATGATTATGATAATTTGTATCATCATCATCATCGATGATGTCCACATCTTTATCAAACACACTGACATCTTCATCTTGCATATCCCAGTATTTCGAATTTTTTGACATTGGAGTACCATCATTGGCAACAAGCTTACTTGCTAATTTTCCAAAAAAAAAATATTCCAAAGTCCGTAGAAGTCTACTATAAGACGCCTTGTCACTTTTTCTGGAGATATTACTTTCATTATCTTCTACCTTACTTATATCTCCAACACCATTTGAGCTATATCCTTTATCCTTTCTCAAGACCTGGAGAGATTTTAACACAATCGCTTTTAAGACTAGGTCGATCAATTTCATTGTAAGACATACTGTCCCCGAGCATATCGTCTCCATCTTCGTACTTTATCTCCTGAACGAGCTTGACTTTACAAGTTTTATAGTGTCTTTTTAAATTCTCTCTTCGTGTCATCCGCCTACCACACTTGTCACATCTTAGTATTTGACGGAATGGACTTTTAACACAATCGGTCTTTTTATGTCTGCGAGCATTATAGCTTTTATCAAAGTATTTGCTACAGTATGTACAATGTCCTTCAGATCGAGATCGATATTTGTGTATCGTACCTTCACTAGACTGTATGTACTCCATAATGGTTGAATAGCCACTAAAAGTATTTTTTAGGTACTTCGTATTTTTATGTATGAACATTCATCAATTATTTACGAAAAAAGATTTTTTTTCTTCTCATTTTGACTAAAAAACTCATGTTCCACGTAGTTTTACTACCCACCTTCATATTTCCTCATATGTTATGTTGTAAAAGCATCCAAAGTTGGTTGTAGGTTACGGAATGCTCACTCACGATCTCTTGAAAAAGGTGTGCCTCCCTAGATCTCAAGAGAAAGAACATTGACCTTATTTAAAAATTAGTGAATAATATCATGGCCTAGCAAGAATCACAAGATAATCTATTCACATATTAGCAACCATCATGTATCAGTTGTCTGTATATGCAGTCTCTGTTGTCTGTATAAGTAGACAATGTTTTGTGTGGGATGCGGGATGCTCCCTAACGATAGCAACAGAAGGAGGGCATCGCTAGAACTCAAGGGGAAGGGAAATCTTCGTGTGTGATAGCTTTTTTCCATTTGTTTCAAGGCATAGTAATCGTCTGATTAATGAACTTTGATTTTTGTGTGATTTCCCCCTGTTGAAATTATTTTTTAAGTGTTGATTTGATAATATGACTTCGGAAATTTATACGAAACTCTGAATAAAATTACCTGTCTTAGACACCAAGGACAATACAGTTTGTCTTTCATGTTAATGCTTCTCAGATATCTCAAAGCATATTATTTGTCTGAGTAAAGTTATAATTTTTTTAAATCCACCTGATAACAATATTGTAAGTGCTGATTTATTGACAGAATTTCACTGATTAAATGTAACTCAGAATAAATATAACATGACTCAGTAAGTAAAAAATTATTCATGCAGAGATAGATCTCTCACAAATAATCACGAGCACTCGGCGAAAACCATCAGATGTCTAGCCAGGAATAATCAGAAACACTTGGAGAAAGCCATCAATATAATATCAAGATTAATCAGAAGCACTCGGAGAAAGCCATCTGATGTCTTGTTAGGTATAATCAGAAGCACATGGAGAAAACCACCATAATATTGTCAAGAATAATCGGAAGCTCACGGAGAAAACCATCAGGGAGGATGTCGTTTATAAACATCATAAATTACCAATTTTTTTAAAAAGTCCAAATTTAATCCCGCTTAAGCAAAGAGTTCACAAGCAGACTTGTGCTATAACTCTCATGTTGCTTAAGCAAAGAGTTCACAAGCGGGTTTGTGCTAGAACTCTCATGTTGCTTAAGCAAAGAGTTCACAAGCAGTTTTATGCTATAACTCTCATGTTGCTTAAGCAAAGAGTTCACAAGCGGGCTTGTGCTAGAACTCTCATGTTGCTTAAGCAAAGAGTTCACAAGCAGACTTGTGAACTCTTTGCTTAAGCGGGATTAAATTTGGACTTTTTAAAAAAATTGGTAATTTATGATGTTTATAAACGACATCCTCCCTGATGGTTTTCTCCGTGAGCTTCCGATTATTCTTGACAATATTATGGTGGTTTTCTCCATGTGCTTCTGATTATACCTAACAAGACATCAGATGGCTTTCTCCGAGTGCTTCTGATTAATCTTGATATTATATTGATGGCTTTCTCCAAGTGTTTCTGATTATTCCTGGCTAGACATCTGATGTTTTTCGCCGAGTGCTCGTGATTATTTGTGAGAGATCTATCTCTGCATGAATAATTTTTTACTTACTGAGTCATGTTATATCTATTCTGAGTTACATTTAATCAGTGAAATTCTGTCAATAAATCAGCACTTACAATATTGTTATCAGGTGGATTTAAAAAAATTATAACTTTACTCAGACAAATAATATGTTTTGAGATATCTGAGAAGCATTAACATGAAAGACAAACTGTATTGTCCTTGGTGTCTAAGACAGGTAATTTTATTCAGAGTTTCGTATAAATTTCCGAAGTCATATTATCAAATAAACACTTAAAAAATAAGTTTAACAGGAGGAAATCACACAAAAATCAAAGTTCATTAATCAGACGATTACTATGCCTTGAAACAAATGGAAAAAATCTATCACACACGAAGATTTCCCTTCCCCTTGAGTTCTAGCGAAGCCCTCCTTCTGTTGCTACATATCGTTAGGGAGCATCCCGCATCCCACACAAAACATTGTCTACTTATACAGACAACAGAGACTGCATATACAGACAACTGATACATGATAGTTGCTAATATGTGAATGGATTATCTTGTGATTCTTGCTAGGCCATGATATTATTCACTAATTTTTAAAAAAGGTCAATGTTCTTCCTCTTGAAATCTAGGGAGGCACACCTTTTTCAAGAGATCGTGAGTGTGCATTCCGTAACCTACAACCAACTTTGGATGCTTTTACAACATAACATATGAGGAAATATGAAGGTGGGTAGTAAAACTACGTGGAACATGAGTTTTTTAGTCAAAATGAGAAGAAAAAAAAATCTTTTTTCGTAAATAATTAATGAATGTTCATACATAAAAATACGAAGTACCTAAAAAATACTTTAAGTGGCTATTTAACCATTATGGAGTACATACAGTCTAGTGAAGGTACGACACACAAATATCGATCTTGATCTGAAGGACATTGTACATACTGTAGCAAATACTTTGATAAAAGCTATAATGCTCGCAGACATGAAAAGACCGATTGTGTTAAAAGTCCATTCCGTCAAATACTAAGATGTGACAAGTGTGGTAGGCGGATGACACGAAGAGAGAATTTAAAAAGACACTATAAAACTTGTAAAGTCAAGCTCGTTCAGGAGATAAAGTACGAAGATGGAGACGATATGCTCGGGGACAGTATGTCTTACAATGAAATTGATCGACCTAGTCTTAAAAACGATTGTGTTAAAATCTCTCCAGGTCTTGAGAAAGGATAAAGGATATAGCTTAAATGGTGTTGGAGATATAAGTAAGGTAGAAGATAATGAAAGTAATATCTCCAGAAAAAGTGACAAGGCGTCTTATAGTAGACTTCTACGGACTTTGGAATATTTTTTTTTTGGAAAATTAGCAAGTAAGCTTGTTGCCAATGATGGTACTCCAATGTCAAAAAATTCGAAATACTGGGATATGCAAGATGAAGATGTCAGTGTGTTTGATAAAGATGTGGACATCATCGATGATGATGATGATACAAATTATCATAATCATTATTACAACGATTTTCAGAATATGTTCATAAAACATTCGAAGAAGATAGTCTCATCAAGTGAAATTGATTATATCGTGGAAAGACCCGAACGTGTTAACGAACAGGTTGCGACTTTTACTTGTTTCGCAATATGACGAAATTGTATCAGTTATCAAAGAAACGTGGACTATTCTTGATGAACTTAGAATTTTCGGGTATATATAATAAGTTAGTAATGTGTATTGACTGATGAAATTTTATACTTTTGTATTTTTGATATAAATATAATTTTAAAAATTGTTATTAAAATGTGTCGTTATTCATGCCCTAATAAAGTTAATGTGTATGCTACTTTAAAGAATTGAGTTGAGTATGAATATATTTATATATATCTCTCTCTCTGTGTGTGTGTGTGTGTGTGAAAAGTTTCCATTTTACTGTATGTAGAAGATGGTAAACGAGTGTCGAAGAAGGAAGGAGTATGAAGAATTAAGTATCGAAGACGGAAAATGAGTGTTGAATTGAGTGTCATCGATGGAAAATGAGTGTCGAATTGAGTGTCGATGATGGAAATTGAGTGTCAAATTGAGTGTCGATGATGGAAATTGAGTGTGGAATTGAGTGTCTATGATGGAAAATGAGTGTTGAATTGAGTGTAGTTGTTGGAAAATGAGTGTCGAGTTGAGTGACGATGATGGAAAATGAGTGTCGAATTGGGTGACGATGATGGAAATTGAGTGTCGAATTGAGTGTCGATTATGGAAAAATGAGTGTTGAATTGAGTGTCGATTAAGGAAAATGAGTGTCGAATTGAGTGTCGATTATGGAAAATGAGTGTCGAATTGAGTGTCGACTATGGAAAATGAGTTTTGAATTGTGTGTCGATGATGGAAACTGAGTGCTGATGATGGAAAGTGAGTGTTGAATTGAGTGTCGATGATGGCAAGTGAGTGTTTAATTGAGTGTCGATGTTGGAAAATGAGTGTCGAATTGAGAATAGATTATGGAAAGTGGTTGGTTGCATTGAGTGTCGATGGTGGTTAATTTGCATTTGTGTGCATGTTAATGCTGGAAAATGAGGGTTGACTCAGGTGCCTATGATGTAATATGAGTGTCAGTGATGATAAATAAGTGTAGAATTAACTTGCATCCAGCACTGTGTATGTGTAGCTAGGTTCTGAATGTTCAATGGATTCCTGGTCCTATATAAATGAAGACTTTGCTGACATGTTCACTGACAGGATTATTTAACTAGTCGACGGTATGCTGTTAAATATTCGAATGTAAATAAATAATAGGTTGTTAATTGACTTCTTTAAGTTTATGTGTGCTGCATGGAGCCTAGTAGACTGATGTAAGTAAGTGGGGAGCTTAATGTAGAACGGTCATGTGTTGATGAATACGCTGGTGACCCACAGTATGTGCATAAATCAAATGCTAGTGGTCTGATAATATTTTGGGTTATTTACGAAGATATTTATCGATGTGTGCTATGAAAAGCTTAAGGTATCGGATAAAATAATTTAGTCACGTGTTGTAGAAATTTGGAGTCAGTTGGAGGCTATGTGTAGCTGTACATAATAAAATTTACATTTGAGTAGTTTAAATTTTGTTTGGATTCTGAAAGTTCCATTGATTACAGACTCTTGCTCCTCTTGTAGGTCTAAATGAACCTTGTATGTATGGTGTGTGATTAGTTGATTGAATATATAATTTAAATTCTTATTCCTTGAAATTCCTATTTTTTTTAAAGTAATAACAATGGATGATGTATTGCCTTGTGTATTATACAAGCGGACACTGTTATTTAAGCGAGTCTTTGGCTGCATATAAGTCTGGTATATGAATATTGATGTGTATCCGAACTCAATGGTAGCAACGTTGAAATCGGTACAAATCCCAATGGTGGCGGGGTCAACGACTGCAGAGATCTTGACGGAGGGTCTCACGTCTTCACCGGGGTCCCTGACGACGGAGGCGATGATGACGAAGCAGATCCCTATGACAACGATGAGGGCAGCTCCAGAGATCTCGATGTATGGCTGTATTTACTGTCTCTTCACTCCAAGAGACTTCAATGTGTTCATTATCGAACGCAGAGGAGACTCTGATACCTGAAAATACACCGCATTTCGTAAATAAAACATTTTGTGAGCAATTCCCAGCTTCTGCATCAGTCGTGTATACTTCAGATTCTTTGACATCCTGTACAGATGATCTGTCAATGTCGAGTGGGAAATCTCCAGCGCATGCAACATACGGGACTTTGTCGCCTACAACAGTAGTGTACATTGAAAGTAATATACTTTCCGAGCCGTCGGTGACTCTGGGTGTAACGACGAGACATCTGTGTACGTACTGTGGCAAAAGTTTTAAATACCGACAACATGCAAGAATACATGAATATCATTTCTGTAGAAGAAACGTTAATCGTGTGACATTTCCGTGTGAGCCATGTGGTGTACATTTCACAAACAAAAGTAATTTGATTAGGCATTGTAAAAGCAAAGTTCATTTGAAAGTTGTACATCGAGGAAGCGATGGTAATTGCGATAAGTATCTGTATCAGTGCCGCTACTGTGGTAAAAGTTTTGAACGACTACGAAGTACACGCATCCATGAAAAGCATGGCTGTAGAAGAAATCATGATCGTGTAAAATTTCTGTGTGAGACGTGCGGTGTACAGGTTACACGAAGATTTTACTTGAAAAAATATTATAAATTTTGTAAAGGAAGGTCACTAGCATCAACATTTCTGTCCTCTAAGATGTTACACTCCTGAACTGATGTATCGTGATCTGTATGAATTATTTGTATTTTGTCAGTCTTAATACGAACTATAATAATTTATTTTATTAATATTTAATGTCGTGTGGACTGAGAAATAAATACGATATAAATATATATACAGTGTCACATTTTAATGTTTATAAATGTACAATTTTAAATAAATTATAGAATTAAAGAAATTTTTATATATTTTTCTTAACCTACATCGTTTATCTTAATGTAATAAACTACATGTGACACGTAATTAAGGTCGGATTTGTAATGTGTGTTTTGTCTTGATTGTGTGTATTATTTTTTTTTCCAATAATGCTGAAGACTGTTTTTTTTTTTTTGCTAAAATTATTTTTGTATGAGTATGTCATCTGCATTCTTAAGATTTTTATGGGAGATGTTTTGGTAATGTGCAGGTACAGGTAATGCTGTAACATTAGAGAAAATCTGATAGGAACTTGATTTATTATTTCTGAGAAATAATTTATTACTTCCCGAAATAAAACTAACAGACTTGTGGGAAATTTATGGTCTTAAATCGTAACCTGTCATATATTGGTGTACACTACGGAGGTAATATTAAAAAAATTAAATAATTTTAATCAATTGTCCACACTTCGGGGTATACTGGTGCACTGTATGGGCTGTATCAGTAAGATTCTAGATACTTGGTAAGCGGTTCTTCGTCCAAGTTACTCACTCCTTCGTTGCTGATTACTAACATGAATTTTTAAAACATGAAAAAAATAATATATACTGGCCGGGGTCTTGATTTAAAATATTTTGCTGCTTATAATTATCGGAGTAACGACTTTCACAGTATGGTATATAGGGTTCGACTCCTCTCGTATATGTGCTACAAATTTTTTTTTGTTGGTAGCAAGTTATACATATGTAGGCTGATTTTCTGCTCTGGTTCAGTGATGCATACTTTGAAGTGGTACCAGCAAGTACTTTACGTATGCTCGATTACGATTTCACTGGAGTTTTACGTGAAATGAGTGGGAAGACTATCGTCGTGATGTGTGTATGACTCGAGCAAACATATGACTGCCGCAGCATTCTGCAAGCTTACAACTCCTGCGCGAGGGGTCAATGTTCATTTGCAGGTGGCGGTATGCGTGTCGCGATCGAGAAGTCTCTGCCTCTATCCTTAAGAATTTTTTTTAATTTTCTTTGAGGATAACGTGTTTGAATTTAAATTCTTTGCCTGTTCGTACGTGAATAAGTTTAAATTCGTATGCATTGGAACATATTTTTCTTCATGAGGTAAGAAAAAAACATAGATGCTACAATGACTGAGATAGGTATCGAACACATGGTTCTTACCCTATGAGTGACTAGCACTTGTTTGACCTATCTCCACTAACCCTCGTTTACTTTGTGATATAGATGGGACATGGTTGTTTTCAGACAGATGATGGTTAAAATGACTTGGACAAAGTGTCCTTTGTAGAAATTACTATGTGTGGTAATTATTTTAGTCGAAGAGATAATTTAATAAAACACGTAAAAATAATGTGAAGGTTTTTTTATGTGTAAACAAATCATTGATAGGATGGATTTGTATGTAGAACTGGCAGTATACCACATCTCTTGAAGAACACTGCATGGTATATATAATGAAAGACTCTTGGGCTCAAGAAACTAAACTATATGTGGAAAGGATGATTCGGTTCCTAAGATTAAATGAAAGGAACTGTGATGATTTTTTTTTCTATATACTAAGATGATTTAATTGAGTTTGGGATTATGGGTTGAAGGATTAAATAATAAAACTGGGACACATAGGCTTTTAAAGAAAATGAGAATGGAGCTCACAAAATCATAGATTGAGGTACATCTCTGACACCTGAAATGAGGAAACGATATCATAAAATGAGTGATATTGATGCAACTCATGATAATATTGATGACAGCTATGATGATGATTTACATCTGTGATAGTGACACGGACGCGGAGATTTTAAGACAAATAATATTATTAATATAGAAAAGATGGAAGCCTTAGCACGCCGATCGTGACGAGAAACAAATATTGAATGATGTTGATGGTATCGGGAAGACTGAAACTAATGAAGGTATCAACACCGTGAAAAGTGAGAATACATTCAAGCCTATATTCAGTAAATCCTCCATTCTTTGTAAAAATGGTGGACTCCTGAAAAGGAAGCATACAGGCGATGAAGACCCTTCGACATCAACGATATCGAGTTCTTGCAGTAATCTGGGTGAAGACGTTGTCTTCTACGGTGATTGCTACAGTGACTCTGAGGCTGTTTACAAAGGCATAGACTGTGATGCAGAACCTAAAGCTGACAAGATCGAAGAATGTGGTGGTGTTCTGAGACCGAAGCTATGGAAACGTCGTGTTATAATAAATAAATCTGATCAAGCTTGTGATGATCGCTGGCTCGATGATGAAAGTAACCCTGAGGTTGGTGTTAAAACGGAAGACACCAGAGATCATAATATTTATAATAAACAAGCAATGAAGATGGTGGCAGAAGAGATTGATTCCACATCATGGAAAGATCCAAAAATATTGGTTGACCGGCAAAGACTGATGGTGGCATCTGTTCGTAGAGGGAACTACTCGCATATCGTGGAAGTATCAACCATACTTAAAGAACTTCGGAACGCTGGCTACATACAATAATCTTTTGATTAACTGTCATGTGTGTACCAATGAAAAATAAAATGAATTATTTATATTTTAAAAAAGTATGATTTATTTCTTGTATCCTGATTTCCAAATAAGCCGTGTTTCCGCTACTGTATGTGTGATCATTTCGTTTCCTGTGTGTACTGTGTGTACGTTCCGTTTTCCTGTGTGTACGTTCCGTTTAATGTGTGTACTGTGTGTACGTTCCGTTTCCTGTGTGTACATTTCGTTTTCATGTTTGTACATTTCGTTTTCCTGTGTGTACATTTCGTTTTCCTGTGTGTAAATTTCGTTTTCCTGTTTGTACATTTCGTTTTCCTGTTTGTACATTTCGTTTTCCTGTTTGTACATTTCGTTTTCCTGTTTGTACATTTCCTTTTTCCTGTGTGTACATTTGGTTTTCCTGTTTGTACATTTCGTTTTCATGTTTGTACATTTCGTTTTCCTGTTTGTACATTTTGTTTCCCTGTTTTTACATTTCGTTTTCCTGTGTGTACATTTCGTTTTCCTGTGTGTACGTCCCGTTTCCTGTGTGTACGTTCCGTTTCCTGTGTGTACTGTGTGTACGTTCCGTTTCCTGTGTGTACTGTGTGTACGTTCCGTTTTCCTGTGTGTACGTTCCGTTTACTGTGTGTACTGTGTGTACGTTCCGATTTCCTGTGTGTACATTCCGTTTTCCTGTGTGTACATTTCGTTTTCCTGTGTGTACTGTGTGTACATTGCGTGTTGGAGCCGAGTAGACTTGTATCCATGTAGCTTCATAGACATGTAGTTTCGTAACCATGCGGTCTTTTAGTCATGCAGTCTCTCAGCCGTGTATAACTCGGAACCAGCTAGATCCTTTTAGACTCGTAGCCATGTAGCCTCGTAGTCTCTTAGACTCGTAGCATTGTAGCCCAATGTCATTGGAGCTGTTGAAAGAAAAGGTAGTTGGAGCATTTGGAGCTGTTGGAGCCATTTGGAGGCTGTTGGAGCATTTGGAGGCTGTTGGAGCATTTGGAGCTAAGAAGTAGTCGTTGCACGTCCATGCAAAGCTAAATGTTTATAAGTTTGCTGGCTTACGCAAGTGATTCTGTAGTAGGATAGAAATTGTGTAATAAAAATTATGTTTGTAAAAGACTTTGTGGTGTTTTATTTCTCGAACCTTACGCTTTTCTGGTATTTAAATTAAATTTATTTTAGCTTCGTCCAGGATCGTGCCAAGGACCTTAGACGACCTAATTAATCAGTATATTGTTTGCAAATTTATTAAATGAAGTTTTAACATTTTCCTGAATTTTTAGTTTAATTAATATGAAAAATCCAATATGTTGGTCTTTATGTCGGATAGGATGATGGTAGTAGAGGATTTAAAGTCTCTTAAGAATGTTGAACATGGTTTATTGAAATTATTATTTTTTTTTTCATAAAATTAAACATTATTGCATCGTTCGAGTATCGAACCAAGGACTGGAGCGGATCGAATCAATATGTAAGTTAATGAGTTAATTTTTTGATGAATTTTGAACTTTTTCCCGCTTTTCTATCTACATTATTACATGATTTCAAGATGGTTGCCGAATTTCAAGATGGCGGGGGCTCCTCGGTAATAAATTATTACTGCACTGTTGCGGGTTAGAATATAATCATCCAGATGGAAATGTACTCTATAATACAAGTACACACACACAAGATGGAGTACTCCAGCAGGTGGTAGCTCCTGGTAGCATGTACTGAACATAAAATGATGGATCCATGATGGACGACAAGGACAAAGTCAAATAACAAGGTCAAGGTCAAATTTCAAAGTCAAGGGCCAATTTCAAGGTCAATGTCAAATTTCAAGGTCAAGGTCACATTTCACGGTCAAGGTCAAACGTCAAGGTCAAAGTTCAAGGTAAAGGTCAAAGTTCAAGGTCAAGGTCAAAGTTTAAGGTGAACAGTTGAGGACAAAGGTATGGTGTCCTGATAATTATACAAACATGGTATCAGCACACTCTAGCGGACGAAAACAAGATGGTGGTCTCCAGCAGGTGATTTCAAGATGGCGGACATGATGTCATACCAGTTGATGATATATACCTTGGTATTGTTGGTGGTAGATCAGTCTAGGTAGCTTTCATGGAGGAAGGATAGATCGTTTACTCTCGCCGGGAATCGAACCAAGGATGTACATCGATATAATCAAACAGAATTCAAATACGTTAATTTTTTGATGAATTTTGGAATTTGTTTCATTAAAATCGGATAATAAATAAAGATTTTCAAGATGGCGTCCAAATTTCAAGATGGCGTCCAAATTTCAAGATGACGTACATGACGTCATACTAGGTGACGATATATATGCTTTGAAAAAAGTGGTGGGGGTAAGTCAGTCTGCCTACAGCCTCCGCGGGGGAAGGAGCCTTTCGCCATTTTTAAATTTTTTTGACCTCGTCGGGTTCGAACCGAGGACTCCAAACTCTGTGTCTAAAAAGTACGTTTTTTAAAATATATATATTAAAATTTTATTAATTGAATTTTTTTATAAATTTTAAAATTTTTTTATTAAAATCGGATAATAAATAAAAAAGTTAAAGATGGCGGCCGTAACGGAAATTGCAACGGTGACGTCATAATTCAAAATGGCGGAAAACAATATGGTGGAATGTTCGAGAAAACAAAATGACGTCATCCAAGATGGCGGATCCAAGATGGCGGATAAAAGATGGCTGCTGTGATCTACTTGTCCCGTTACGTTATGTCCCGTTACGATATGTCCCGTATGTTATGTCCCGTTACGTTGTGTCCCGTTATGTTGTGTCCCATTATTCTGCATCCAATATTGCGGATCCAAGATGGCGGATCCAAAATGGCCGCCGGGGTCAAGGTCAAGGTCAAAGCTCCCCACAAGTGGCTTAGAGCGTCTTGACCTTGGGGGAATTTAAGCCACTATGGGGACATTTATAACCCCTGGTATTTTTGAGAACTAAAACGGGAATTTTTCCCTCGAAACGGGAATTTTTCCCTTGAAAACGGGAAATTTTTTCTTAAAACGGGCAATTTTGAGTCATTTTGAGTCAATTTTGAAGAATTTTGAGTCAAAAATGGCCGCCGTGACGTCACAATCCAATATGGCGGTCGGCTCCACAGGCTCCACAGGCTCCACAGCCAGAAGCCAGTGCCAGAACATACTTTCCTATACTACTTTTACCCTCTTTGCATTTGAATCTCGAAGAAATATATATATATAAAAAGTAAGTAACTCATTATATACGCTATTAATAATAGTTTCTAACACACCGCTTGAATTGCTATAGAGAAATGAGTTTTTTTTTCTTAGAATAAAACAAATATTTCCCTTCTTTTCTTCTCCTGAATTGATACATTTATAATAATCTGAAAAATGAAATGCGTATCTCTTTATAAATTTTGTTCATTCTATTTTATCCTTAGTTATAGTTAAAACAGAACAAAAAATCTTAAAATCAAAATGAATCTTTGTATAGTCTTTGGGGTTGAATTTTGGAAAATGGTTAAAAATGGGTTGGTTGTTTTATTAAGTTAATTTTTATTGCCCATTATATTTTCTTTCTTCCGCGTAATAGAAGTCTTGACTACAACAAAAATTAAACACTACAAGTTTTTCTTTTTAAATATTAAAATAAAAATTTTCATAGTAAATCCATACACGGCAGGCTCAGTGAAAACTATTGGCCAGCTTCAGAGATATCATAGCACAATAGTTAGAAACAATACAGACAATCTGGAAAGACTGAAATAAGCAATTTGGGCTACTTAATTTTCTAGTCTTCATATGAAAAACCAACACATCACTCATGTCACCCTACTCCTGACACAGGGTGCAAGTATCGAAATGCTCAGAAATGTTGGCTGACCTCAGCCCAACAAGACCCCGGGGACAGGTGAGTATGCGAGCAGCACCAGACAGAAGAATCCCTTTTCACAATTGTTGTTGCCAAAAAAGTATTTTACATTGCACACAAATTATTACTCTGTGATTGTACAGCTGATGTTGCAATATGCCATAACTACTGGATGTTCCTCCGATAATTATCCTATCAACAAACGGGGTTTGTTTATTAATAAGCATCAAATGACTAAAGATACAATATATTTATGAACCCTGATTATATAGTTGAATTTAATTATATTTTATCTTTGAAAACCTGGGCCACCTTAGTTTACTTCATAAGCCTAGTGTAAATTGGCAAGTATCCCTTACAGAATCAAACAACTCACGGCCACCACAATATTAACTGTCACTCTTATCACTTGTGAGCGAGGCTCTCTGTATTTTTTCTTCAAACTAAAGGTACTCTTACTGCATAATCTGGAATTGACAATAGTACGTCACCGCCGGGAAATAGCAAATAACACGGTGGTCACACGCCTTGAGTATCACTGTGATAGGAGTGTTGCGGCTCGTCCGTGCTGTTCTGGCTGATGTGTGCGTGGCGAGAGGAACTCGCTAGAGTAGGAACGCAGTGGCTCGCCCGTTTCGTCGTCAGGGCATCGACTGCAACTCACTCCAGCTCCAACTCTCTTCCAACTCAGTCAACGGTGCGCACCACGAGACCTACTCACCCCTGCGATGACTCGCTCCAGCTCCAACTCACTCCCAACTCGGCCAATGGTGCGCACCACGAGGCCTACTCGCCCTTACTTTAACTCGTTCAAGCTCAAACTTGCTGAACTCGTCCCAAAGCTAGTCCTACTTGCTCCTGCGCGAGCTCGCTCCAGCTCCAATTCAATACCCACTCGTCCCATGGAACCTAAAGCTAGTACTTCTCGCTCAAGCTACAACAAGCTCCACTCGTACGATGGTGCGCACAGTGAGTTTAACTCGTGTGAGGACTCGCTTAAGATTCTAACTCGCTCCACTAATCTCATAGTGCGCACAGCGAGTCCTACTTACTCCAGCGATGACACGCTCCAGCTACTACTCGCTCCCCACTCGTCCCATAGTGCGCGTAGCAAGGCCTACTCGCCCCTGCAGAACTCGCTCCACTTCTACTCGCTCTTCACTCGTCCCATGGTGCTCACAGCAATTCCTAATCGCCCCTGCAAAGGTTCACTCCCTGTACAAGTCATGTGGTGCATGACTCGCTGGCTCCTTAGTGGTGGTTGGGCGTAGCGAGTGCGACACGCATTAGCTACTACTCGCTCCGTCGCTCGTAGTGGTGTCGTGACTCAGACCAGTCGCTACTTGCCACCGATGTCACAGGCCTCCAGCCTGGCACACCCCATGGCACGCCTCATCCACCGTACTGCTCTGGCACACATTGGGACTGCGACCTACCATAGTGATGTCGTGATTCCGCCAAGCTACTGCTTGCCACCGACTGCAGAGGCCCCCCATGGCGCGCCTTATCTAGCGCACTGCTCTGGCACACATTGGGACTGCGACCTACCATAGTGATGTCGTGATTCCGCCAAGCTACTGCTTGCCACCGACTGCAGAGGCCCCCCATGGTGCGCCTTATCTAGCGCACTGCTCTGGCACACATTGGGACTGCGACCTACCATAGTGATGTCGTGATTCCGCCAAGCTACTGCTTGCCACCGACTGCAGAGGCCCCCCATGGCGCGCCTTATCTAGCGCACTGCTCTGGCACACATTGGGACTGCGACCTACCATAGTGATGTCGTGATTTCGTCAAGCTACTGCTTGCAACCGACTGCAGAGGCCCCCCATGGCGCGCCTTATCTAGCGCACTGCTCTGGCACACATTGGGACTGCGACCTACCATAGTGATGTCGTGATTCCGCCAAGCTACTGCTTGCCACCGACTGCAGAGGCCCCCCATGGCGCGCCTTATCTAGCGCACTGCTCTGGCACACATTGGGACTGCGACCTACCATAGTGATGTCGTGATTCCGCCAAGCTACTGCTTGCCACCGACTGCAGAGGCCCCCCATGGCGCGCCTTATCTAGCGCACTGCTCTGGCACACATTGGGACTGCGACCTACCATAGTGATGTCGTGATTCCGCCAAGTTACTGCTTGCCACCGACTGCAGAGGCCCCCCATGGCGCGCCTTATCTAGCGCACTGCTCTGGCACACATTGGGACTGCGACCTACCATAGTGATGTCGTGATTCCGCCAAGCTACTGCTTGCCACCGACTGCAGAGGCCCCCCATGGCGCGCCTTATCTAGCGCACTGCTCTGGCACACATTGGGACTGCGACCTACCATAGTGATGTCGTGATTCCGCCAAGCTACTGCTTGCCACCGACTGCAGAGGCCCCCCATGGCGCGCCTTATCTAGCGCACTGCTCTGGCACACATTGGGACTGCGACCTACCATAGTGATGTCGTGATTCCGCCAAGCTACTGCTTGCCACCGACTGCAGAGGCCCCCCATGGCGCGCCTTATCTAGCGCACTGCTCTGGCACACATTGGGACTGCGACCTACCATAGTGATGTCGTGATTCCGCCAAGCTACTGCTTGCCACCGACTGCAGAGGCCCCCCATGGCGCGCCTTATCTAGCGCACTGCTCTGGCACACATTGGGACTGCGACCTACCATAGTGATGTCGTGATTCCGCCAAGCTACTGCTTGCCACCGACTGCAGAGGCCCCCCATGGCGCGCCTTATCTAGCGCACTGCTCTGGCACACATTGGGACTGCGATCTACCATAGTGATGTTGTGATTCCGCCAAGCTACTGCTTGCCACCGACTGCAGAGGCCCCCCATGGCGCGCCTTATCTAGCGCACTGCTCTGGCACACATTGGGACTGCGACCTACCATAGTGATGTCGTGATTCCGCCAAGCTACTGCTTGCCACCGACTGCAGAGGCCCCCCATGGCGCGCCTTATCTAGCGCACTGCTCTGGCACACATTGGGACTGCGACCTACCATAGTGATGTCGTGATTTCGTCAAGCTACTGCTTGCCACCGACTGCAGAGGCCCCCCATGGCGCGCCTTATCTAGCGCACTGCTCTGGCACACATTGGGACTGCGACCTACCATAGTGATGTCGTGATTCCGCCAAGCTACTGCTTGCCACCGACTGCAGAGGCCCCCCATGGCGCGCCTTATCTAGCGCACTGCTCTGGCACACATTGGGACTGCGACCTACCATAGTGATGTCGTGATTCCGCCAAGCTACTGCTTGCCACCGACTGCAGAGGCCCCCCATGGCGCGCCTTATCTAGCGCACTGCTCTGGCACACATTGGGACTGCGACCTACCGTAGTGATGTCGTGATTCCGCCAAGCTACTGCTTGCCACCGACTGCAGAGGCCCCCCATGGCGCGCCTTATCTAGCGCACTGCTCTGGCACACATTGGGACTGCGACCTACCATAGTGATGTCGTGATTCCGCCAAGCTACTGCTTGCCATCGACTGCAGAGGCCCCCCATGGCGCGCCTTATCTAGCGCACTGCTCTGGCACACATTGGGACTGCGACCTACCATAGTGATGTCGTGATTCCGCCAAGCTACTGCTTGCCACCGACTGCAGAGGCCCCCCATGGCGCGCCTTATCTAGCGCACTGCTCTGGCACACATTGGGACTGCGACCTACCATAGTGATGTCGTGATTCCGCCAAGCTACTGCTTGCCACCGACTGCAGAGGCCCCCCATGGCGCGCCTTATCTAGCGCACTGCTCTGGCACACATTGGGACTGCGACCTACCATAGTGATGTCGTGATTCCGCCAAGCTACTGCTTGCCACCGACTGCAGAGGCCCCCCATGGCGCGCCTTATCTAGCGCACTGCTCTGGCACACATTGGGACTGCGACCTACCATAGTGATGTCGTGATTCCGCCAAGCTACTGCTTGCCACCGACTGCAGAGGCCCCCCATGGCGCGCCTTATCTAGCGCACTGCTCTGACACACATTGGGACTGCGACCTACCATAGTGATGTCGTGATTCCGCCAAGCTACTGCTTGCCACCGACTGCAGAGGCCCCCCATGGCGCGCCTTATCTAGCGCACTGCTCTGGCACACATTGGGACTGCGACCTACCATAGTGATGTCGTGATTCCGCCAAGCTACTGCTTGCCACCGACTGCAGAGGCCCCCCATGGCGCGCCTTATCTAGCGCACTGCTCTGGCACACATTGGGACTGCGACCTACCATAGTGATGTCGTGATTCCGCCAAGCTACTGCTTGCCACCGACTGCAGAGGCCCACCATGGCGCGCCTTATCTAGCGCACTGCTCTGGCACACATTGGGACTGCGACCTACCATAGTGATGTCGTGATTCCGCCAAGCTACTTCTTTTCACCGACTGCAGAGGCCCCCCATGGCGCGCCTTATCTAACGCACTGCTCCGGCACACATTGGGACTGCGACCTACCATAGTGATGTCGTGATTCCGCCAAGCTACTGCTTGCCACCGACTGCAGAGGCCCCCCATGGCGCGCCTTATCTAGCGCACTGCTCTGGCACACATTGGGACTGCGACCTACCATAGTGATGTCGTGATTCCGCCAAGCTACTGCTTGCCACCGACTGCAGAGGCCCCCCATGGCGCGCCTTATCTAGCGCACTGCTCTGGCACACATTGGGACTGCGACCTACCATAGTGATGTTGTGATTCCGCCAAGCTACTGCTTGCCACCGACTGCAGAGGCCCCCCATGGCGCGCCTTATCTAGCGCACTGCTCTGGCACACATTGGGACTGCGACCTACCATAGTGATGTCGTGATTCCGCCAAGCTACTGCTTGCCACCGACTGCAGAGGCCCCCCATGGCGCGCCTTATCTAGCGCACTGCTCTGGCACACATTGGGACTGCGACCTACCATAGTGATGTCGTGATTTCGCCAAGCTACTGCTTGCCACCGACTGCAGAGGCCTCCCATGGCGCGCCTTATCTAGCGCACTGCTCTGGCACACATTGGGACTGCGACCTACCATAGTGATGTCGTGATTCCGCCAAGCTACTGCTTGCCACCGACTGCAGAGGCCCCCCATGGCGCGCCTTATCTAGCGCACTGCTCTGGCACACATTGGGACTGCGACCTACCATAGTGATGTCGTGATTCCGCCAAGCTACTGCTTGCCACCGACTGCAGAGGCCCCCCATGGCGCGCCTTATCTAGCGCACTGCTCTGGCACACATTGGGACTGCGACCTACCATAGTGATGTCGTGATTCCGCCAAGCTACTGCTTGCCACCGACTGCAGAGGCCCCCCATGGCGCGCCTTATCTAGCGCACTGCTCTGGCACACATTGGGACTGCGACCTACCATAGTGATGTCGTGATTCCGCCAAGCTACTGCTTGCCACCGACTGCAGAGGCCCCCCATGGCGCGCCTTATCTAGCGCACTGCTCTGGCACACATTGGGACTGCGACCTACCATAGTGATGTCGTGATTCCGTCAAGTTACTGCTTGCCACCGACTGCAGAGGCCCCCCATGGCGCGCCTTATCTAGCGCACTGCTCTGGCACACATTGGGACTGCGACCTACCATAGTGATGTCGTGATTCCGTCAAGTTACTGCTTGCCACCGACTGCAGAGGCCCCCCATGGCGCGCCTTATCTAGCGCACTGCTCTGGCTCACGCTAGCTAGTGAGGGTGGTCCGGGACTCGTACGGACTCGAGCGAAGATAACCTTTTCATCGGGTGACGTCACGTAGTACGCAATGATTCTGGCTGAGTTGTGACTCGTGGACGGTACAAGAGTGAAGACAGTCGCCACTGGCGCGGACTGTTCCATAAATGGCGAGTGTCTGAGAATGTTATTTTACTGCCCCGGTCTCGGTCACATCCACTAACCCAGGGAAATTAATATGGTTATTTTTTTGTTATTAATTAAAAGATTTAATAATTTTATTCAACTGAAGTATTTTTTGCTGTTAATTTATAATTTTAAATTTTGACTGTAATTTTGGTTTTGATTAAGTGCCCGTTGCCAAAAACATTTTGTATCATCTGAAATCAATTTTGCTTTCCGAAAAAGGAAAATATTTTTAGAGAAGTTTTGGTTCGTTGTAATAAATATTTTAGAATTTGACAACACTGACATAGAAACAATCACTCTGGTTTTATATATTTGGTATATTTATATATATATATATATATGGTAATATTCTTAATACCACCAGAATGCAATGAATTCCAGTTTGCTTACTTGCTGAGAATCGTGGTCGGAATGGAGCGGCGTGATTGAAGTGGAGAAACTGCTGGCTGGTGGTTATTCATGGAGATCGCACCTACTTGTTGCAACCCATTGGACTGAACTTTAGAGAATGACTAGATAACAAAAACGAATAAAATGGTAGACTATGGACCAAAACCTCTTTGTTTTCTCTGTAATGGGTCGTTAAAAAAAAGTAATAACTCACCATGAAGTAACGTCCAGAAAGCAAAGATAAAATTTACAAATCCCACATTTTGACTCTACAAAATACGGCAATAGTCAGCAGCAGTTTCAGAGCAGTATCTCTTAATTGCAAGATAAGTAGTTGTACTTCACTGAATAAAATCTACAGGCAAAAGGTTCACCCTAGAAGCGTCGGTCTAAGGCCGGAGAACAGTTATCTGTGCGGTGCTGGTTGCGCCTGCACGCAATAAAGCAGCAAAACAGGAGGTAGTGGAGCAAATTGTCCGTGAAATCGCCAGTAGATATCTTCTATGGCTCACAAGAAGGGTGGTAGCTGGGTGAGGTATCAGGGGAAGGAGCGGGTCTTGGGGGGGGGGGATGAAGCCAGGAGAGCAAGCAGCGTGCTCGTGGTGTGTGGTGCTGCGGGGCAGGAGACCCCCGCACCCCTCGGGCTGTACCTGTGCTTGTTCCGTCTCCGCGGGTGCACAGGCCCGAGGCCCGAGGCCACACTGGGCAACTGTCGTGACGCGCCTTGGCGATCTGCATGTGCGCAACTGTGTGTCCGCACCAATCAAGCATGTGTGCTGCAGTGACACAGCTCTATATTCCCATACGATGTTCAATGAATCTAGCTTGTTATTAACTATGATATTTTATTTATATTTACACACAATATAAATTTACCAAACTAATGTGTGTGTTCCTAATAAAATGATATAATACATTTCCACAATTTACTACGACGACTATAACACTAAGTTTCAACATACCGAATGAGAGCAATATTTTAAGATACATGAAAAATTATCTCAAATAATTAAGATGAAACATTAATAATTACGTATTTTTAGTGTTATTTCGTGCACAACGCATTCTCCATTCAAAAGTTCACAAAGGAATTTCCAACAGAAAATACAACGTATTAAGTTGTAAATAGATACAGCTTATGTCAGAATTACTAACAATTCCAAGTGTTGCACGATTCTGTCAGTACGAAGAACGCAATCACAAATAAATAGTTCTTTGGTTGTTAATCTCAATATATATTTACTTATTGTGAAATTTATATTCTAAATAAAATATAATTGCATGCTCTGGCTTAACTCAATGCTTGAAGAGCTGGACTTCTGAGTATAATTACTCAAGTAAATGTGAACAACTAATTTAACCAGTGTGTGATTCAACATGTAAGAATAGACTTATCTGTTCAAGTGAAATAGTTATTTGAATCATTTGGCAACGATTGGTATAACAATGATTTAATTCACCCAAGAAGTTAAAAAATTTCAAATTCATTAAAACTTAAAGATATGAATTTAATTTGGCTTGGACATCAGAACAGTTGTGCAATAATGCATTAAAGAAACTGACAGTACCTTTAGCGTTGTAATATCGAACAGAACTAGTCAACGCTCCTGAAGAAAAATCGATGTGTCGTCAGCTTCCCGTGGCAATTAGTACTCGTCACGAACTACGATCATATTCTGGTTCCTTGGGTTTCGGCTGGTGACTCGACGAACGGGGTCCCAGGCTGGATTCGGCTGCAAATGGCTCTCGGAGTGGTCACACGATGGCGCTTCCCTCCTTCTGTTGACGTAGTTGGCTCGTTCTTAACTAATGTCTATGTTGTAGTTATTCTTCTAAAAGCACCACTTATCTTAATGATCTAGTGTTTAATTCACTAGTAGGATATTAGTTATATCGTCTCTTGCTATGAACTACACTATCGAATATGTATTCTGGTATTCTCAAAAATTCATGTGGTGACTCAGATTTTAGATAATATTATTTAAATTTATTAAATATAACATTTATTCACTAATTATCATGGGATTATTTAATAGAGTTTTGTAGAACGAGCATTAAATATTTAACTCATCCTTAAATACGTTTATCACAATTAATTATGCCTATATTCGTCGCTATATTCTTCTGAACTAGAGGATGGTTTCTTATCGACTGATTTTGTTCTGGAACCTTTTTTTCTGATTTCACAACAACATAAACCATCACAAAATTATTTCGTTATACAAACTGTTTTCTTTACAATAAAAGATAAATATATACATAATTTTTACACCACTTCGTCTTCAACTAGATATTTAGAGAAAAAATTTAATAGTCGAGAAACAAAAAAAAATAACAACTTAAAAGTAAACAAAAATATTTCATAGAAAAATTAGGCATTATAACAGAACATTTGCTTAGGAAATTAATATTTAACAGAATGTCCCTTCAGAATATTTGTAATTTGTAATATATTACAGAATAGGGATATTCTCAATTTTACAGTTTACATTGTAACGTGCCCGGACTACTCGAGTCCGGACAGGCTACAAAACTGCGGATAGACATCGTTTAATGACAAGTGCGCTTTCCCGTCAGTATCTCGTACAGAAACATACTCGTCGAGCAATGTATCGTATTTTTTAAAATACACTCTATCAATGGTATTTTATTTCTCCAACACCGTTGTGCTTCGTGCCAAAACGCTCGTAACATGTTTCCTAACGTCGGCATCTGACGCTCCACTGGACCACTCTGGGGATGTGCCGATGATGTTGGAATAATTTCCAGTGGGTGCCCATGAATTGTGTTCCTCAATCGGAAAGAACCATACGGTTTTCCAATTTCTTCTGCAAATTTTTTCACTTTGTGATAACATTTTCCAGAGGCTTTTGCGACAGGGTAAAATTTCTTAAACTTCGAAAAAATTTCCATTACTACGAATATAAATATTACTACAGCCGCCGAAGTTGTTAATTGTCCGAACATGTATACCAGGTCTTTTAGGGCTGTAATTCGCCTACCAAATTTCGATGGGCATGTTTGCTCTTTTGGCACAGATCACAACACACTGTTATGGTGGCAATAGTTTTTAACATGTCGCGCCAATACAACTGTCTGCTCAAGAATCCTGTTTGATTCTTAGTCCCAATGTGACCCAAAACGTAATGTTTCTCGAACACTTCGGTTTATCATATGCTTGGTACAATCTGTTTCCACACATTTTCAAAATTTGATCGTGACTTACTTGGCCAAAACACGATTCCCTCGACAGTAATACAATACTTGCTGTATATAATGCGTGTAACATCAAATTTTTAAAACTTATTTATCAAATTTTGACGAACTTCATCTTCAGTTTGTAATTTCAAAATTTTTTGAAAACATTTTTAAGTACTAATTATTTTTCTGTAGTTCTGTTAACATATTGGCTTCCAGAAATTCTTTTGAACGAAGTTCAAATAGTACCGAACCCATTGATAAATCCGGGACACAGCTAAGGTAATCTGCCAATACATTTTCCTTTCCTCTGATCTGAGGTATTTCTAAATCATATTCTTGGATTAGCAGACACCATCGGGTCAATCTGCTACAGAAATTTTTTTTTCAGCTTTAAGACAAGTCAATGCCTGGTGATCAGTTAATAGTTTTATTCATTCATCTAATAGTAATACTATGAATATTTTTAAAGCCTAAACTATGGCTAAAGTTTTAGTTTCTGTAACGGTATAGTTTTTTCAGCATTATTTAATGTCCTGCTAGCTGTTGCTACTGTCTTTTCCACACCTTTTTCGTCGAGCTGAACTGGTTTCGCCCCCAGGGCATGCGCGGAAGTATCGGTATATAATTAAATTCTCGATCCTGTATAGGGTGGTATATGTCACATTCTTTAAGAAACACGGCACTCATTTTTTCGAATGTTTTCTGTTCATTGTCACTACATTCCCATATTTTATCTTTTTAAAGCAATTCAAACAATGGAATGGCTAGCTTAACTATTTGGTTACTATAATTTATATAAAATCCTATGACTCCTAGAAAATCTCTTAGATGTTTTATATTTTTGGGAATTTGAATGTTTTAAATGACTTGTAATTTTTCAGGCGCAGTCTTAATACCGGTTGGAGTGAAAATATGGCCTTAAGAATGGTAATTTTTGGCTCTACAATCATGCTGGCGTCTATCAGTTCCGAAAAACACTATATGCATATGTTTAGGGTGTTTTTCGTAAGGGTTTGATGTAATCAAAATGTCGTCTACATAGGCATGTGAGAATGTTTTACACTCAAGTCCTAGAGTTGCGTCCAAACACCTGGTGAATTCTTCGTCCGCGTAGCACAATCCAAACGTCATTACCTGAAACACGTACTGGTAATTTTTGAATAACAATGCTGTGTACTATTTAGCATTTTCTTTAAATAGTATTTGCCAGTATCCTGCTGAAAAATCAACAGTCATAAGAAATTTGATGCCTTGGTCCAATCGTAGTATGTCACTAGTGGGCCGTGGACTCTCTCCATCTCGTACAATAATCTTATTTGTGTCTCGAGCTTCATGCACAGATGCACGGATCCTTCCTTATTTCTGACACATAATATCGGGTTAGTGTGAGGATAAGACGCACGCTTTATTGTACCCCAGTCGAGCACAAGTTGAAGGAAATTCCCTCTTCTTTCAAATATTTAGAAGGGATGGCATATGTTTTTCTGTGGAAACTCCATCAGTTTTTAATTCCGTTCTAGCCTCATGAAGGTTATTAAACCCAGCTTGTCAGAAAAGTTGGATATATATGTCTCCGCAATACCTCCAAAAGCTGCCCCTTAAAATTCGGACTCACCATAGTTATGTCTCAGATGGGGTTTTTCAAATCCGACTCAGTAGCTCATAAAATGTCTACCGTAGTTCTATGTAAACTATTCGTAGGTATTTCCTTTCTTATAAGAGAAACGGGCTTGTCAGTGACTTGCCATTTTTCCGCCAATGTAGATATATATTGATTATATTTTTTGGTGACCATCCATTCACCGAAATCCAGGACAATCTTAAACTTGGTAATGAAATATATTCCTAATATGATAGTTTTCACCACACCCTTCAGCACCAGTGCCATAACTTGTTTAGTGTTTCCTAAACTTTTAATTTCCAATAAGGCCTGTTTGTTAATAACTGTACTAGCTCGTTTTGTCACTCCGAGTACCTTCAGAGCTGGAATCGGGAGGAAAGGTTAATTAATTCCAGTTTTTAAGATCATCACTACACAATCAGAGCTGACACAGGATACCTCAGCTGGAGCTTTAATGCCAATGACTATTAACCTGATTGCTGGACATAAAGATTCGCGGTTTTTACAGTGATCAACAACCGGTTATTCATTAAAAATAATCGTTGATTTTCATCCAGAAATATTGTACATATCCTTTTGTCATTAACTCCAGGAATAGGGTCGACCCCCTACACATGTAGCTCCTTCCTGTCCGTTTTGGATCGGCCTCAGGAACCTTGACCCGCCAGTTGCGTAAACATTTAAAGCCAACCAATGGTAATATCTGGTTTGCAAATGTTTTGATCCAACAACAAATCAAAGAGAGCTTTCGTGACAGATCTACAAGAACAATTCCTGAATTAGAGTAATGATAAGAAAATGAAATAACCATCTCGGTGCTGATACCGAACCTTTAACATGTATTGCGTCAAAATACTTTTTTAAAATTATATTTATAACAAAATAATGTGTTTGTTAAAGAACAATTGTATAGATACAAATGCAAATTCTATTTTGATCGTTTTATTGGCAGATGGAATGCCAATGAGGAAACGTTGCTTTTATGGGCAGAAGTCAATAATCGGTTTTTGTAAGATAGAAATGAATAAATTCAGTGGTTTTCTTCTCAGTTCTCTTGGAGTCATATCTTTTCTCAGTTCTTTCAAATATAAAATTTATTGTTTGTATTTTGAGTGATGAAAATAAATTTATTGCCAAAGGTTGCACTATCGCACAGTTTAAGAAACAATTTTTGTGTATGTATAAATAAATTGAACTGTGATATTTCTCAGCATAAATAATATTTCCAATTAATAAAAATTGCACATTTATCTGTTTAAATTGTTGATATATTTAATAAAATTAACATAAAATAACAGGAGTTATATATTCATTCAAGCTCATACAAATAGACAGATATGAATATTGTGTTATAAAATGCAAAGCATAATTTTAAATATGAAACTTTCAATTTGACATAAAAATTATAAATTTTGCCTTTATGGATTCCTGTTAGAAGAAATGATCGAAATTATGGCCTTTTAATTACATTTGTTTTTCTGCATTTTTGTAGTAAAAAAATTTTTTTTTTTATTTATGTCTGATCTAATATCTGGTGGTACTTGTTCATTCATCGCACATGTTTTCAGTATTCAAGCGAGTGTATAGTAATGGGGCTCATATACTACTCAAGTGGTAGAACCGATAAAGAAAATATCCTGAAAAAAAATATTTATCTCCAAAAGCTGATACTGAATGAAGAAATTTAATAAAATTACAGTTTCTAACACCTCTACAAACACATATATACTAACATTAACGCATGAACACATGCACGCATACATGGTGCATGCATACTTACATAAAACATGAATGAATACATAAATGCATAAATATATGCATACATAATGGCATGAATAATTCGTACTCGCATACATATATGCATATATACATGCATGCTTATATCGTTTACAGTCAATGTTTTATTAATACAAATATAGTGGTGCACGTTCACATTAATTACTATTTTTTAGCACCTTTCTTTTAAGACGCACCAAGAGGAGTACGGCAATCGCAATAATGTGCAAAATATTTTTATTTTTAAGTTTATTATTAGCTGTGTTTTTAATTTTATTTCAACCCTTGCTTTATCTTTGATTTTTTCACCATTTCTAATTATTCCAAATATATATTTAGCATGTCGCTGTCTCGCCACATGTGGCCAGTGCTAGACATGGTGCACCTGCTTTGCAGTATGCACGAATGTTTCTCCTGAACCACTGCATCTAGTCAAATCTAGCAGTAGTTCACCGTATTAGTAGATGTGTTCGCTCAGCACTCTGAGTACAGGATATGTGTAGTCTTGCCCTGCGATTGAAAACGAAGCATTGTCGTTGGCCTCGATCGCTGTGTGTACGATCAGACTGGCTTGCAGGGAACGATGTCCCCAACATAGTCGCTTTCGTGTGTAAGCTCACTGTTGTAAGCTCCTCGTAACTTTGCGCAAGACAACCCACATTTTCGTCTTTGTTCTCAACAAATCTGTTGTTAGTCGTGCTTATTCACATTGTCATGGAGCTAAGATTTCGTTGCATTGCCCTGTCAAGTGAAGATATAAGAAACGTGTTAAATTTTTTTTAACTTAGGTTTTCTCCGATTTGCTTGTGTTATATCTAGTGCAACAATTTTTTTGGTTTAGGTAGCTAATTATCTATTAGTGCTAGTATTTGACTACAATTTTCTTTGTTAAAATAAACCAGCGCTTTTGAAAAACCCTTAAAACTTAATTAACAGTATTTGTATCTGTAAAGAGTTAACAAGCTAACGTAGACACACTTAGAAAATTAAGTTGAACTTGTCTCACGTCGATTCACATTTCTGCTCATAAACTACACTTAAACGTTGTACAAAGACCCTGGTTCAGAAATTAATTAAGTTTACAGTTTCATCCTCTCAAAAGTAAAGTCAGCTTTATAAGTATATGCACTATGTCACGAGGTATTCGTTATTGAAAAAAATGTTTCAGGTCACATAGTTTAGTTGCTTGCATCAAAATGCATGGCTCCATAAGTATGTAAAATCATTAAATAAGACTTATGACAAAAATTCTAGAATGCTGCGTGAAAATTATGCAAAAATTAGTCTTTTTTAATGATTTTAAATTTTGGTCTTAATGAAGGTTATTTGACAGTTTTCTTTTCGCTATAGAATACAGTAGTAAGTAATAGTTTGAGAGGAGCAGGGTCATCTGTGTGAATAAGTTTCAGTTAATTAAATGGGTTAATATTTTCCTTTTTCTTAAAGAATGACCGTGCAAGCCCGCATTATGCCAGTTATTTAGCTGTGCGAAGTTTTCTTGAATTTTTTTCAGCTACACTTTATTTTACAATGTACCAATAATTATATAAAATAATAGTGAGTTTAAATGCATCACACTTTAATGGTTTTCAGTTAAAGAGATTTCCAAATTGAAAACTCTAGTCAATTTAAATTACTAACCTATTATGTGAGAACCAAGAAATATACAAATCGGAAAGGATACTGCCGGAGGGTAATTATGTCTTCTATAACAACCCAGCAGACACAACGTTTATCGCAATACTACAGGGCAGGTGTACATGAAATCTATAGTATGAAAATCATTTGTGACTTTTATTGAGAGAACTGTCGCCTAGTATAATATCCAGAATACCTAAACATGCAAATGCGCACTACAGAAACTTAATTAGTTTAATAACCCTAACTATCTTAACACTGTTATGGACAGGGACGTAATGGAGATGTGGGTTGTGTAATTTTCTCAGAGCTTTGTCGGAGCTGGATTATGTTTTATGAACGGGATGTTTGTTTTCATCGGTTGATTGTTCGGCAAAGCATATTGTTTATTGGTAGTATCATTGTGGGCCCCAATTTATGTCCACGGGCTGTTGTTGAACTGAAAGGCAATTGTTCATGAAACTTGGGGTTTTATGTACTTAATGACACTACATAATTGGTTGGTTATTTGAAAATGTTTTGCTGTTTTTTGGATTCGTTATCAAGAACTTAAGAAAAGGGTTAGTTAGGTAGTACCTCAGCTATTTCATCTACAAAAACCATCGGAAATGTAGTACATAAATTAAAAAAAGAAAATTATTCCATAACATACTTACTTTATAATCGTTGTTTTACTAAACTAGATCTTTTTTTAATTTGATACATTACATTAAATTCTACCCTGTCATTCATTTTGACCGTCTATTTGTAATCATCATCTTTTAGTTGATGTATATTAATGTTGAATATAGTGTTATAAATATTTGTTTGATTTCAATTGAAAGTGACGGCATGCTTCATATCAGTGCCTGTACACTCTAGCTAAATGCTTGTTTTATTTTATTTTTTACATATTTATTAAGGATTATTATAATTTTTCGTTGTGGACTTTTTGTTTACTTTTTTATGGATTGTCTAATTTGATGATTAAATTTTTAACTAAAATAATTGTTTTTGATGACCATTTGGTTATTAAATCATATTTTATTTGTTTATCGTGCTTAAATATTATACTTTTTAGAAAGTCATAAAAATAAATTATAAATTATTCTATTTTCTTAACTGCACGAACTCATATTACCATTCATAACTATTCTATCCGATGTTCGTACTCCCTACCGGCCTCCCAAAGCTATGGAATACTCGACAGCTGGGTGCGCACAACAGACTCCAGGCAGGCGATAGATCTTAGATCTCTTGTGAACCAAGTTGTTTATTCTAGCTCTTGGGAACATGATGGATGCAACTGGACTGTAGTGATTTTTTTTTCAAGTTAGTGCCGTCTCCCTACTCTAAATTATTTCACTTCGTCTAGTGGTGAACATTATGCCATAATTTTACAAACAATAGTAATGTGTGGCCTAAATCAAAGTTTGCTTTGCTGCAGGATTTATATCTCTGGTGTTATTTTCAGACACATTATTGTTGTTGTTGTTGTTGTTGTTGTTGTTGTTGTTGTTGATGTTGTTTTTGACGGATAGCCTACTTTCTAGTAGTTCTCTAAAATATTCCACACATAAACCTGTAGAAATTAATCAGAGTTGTTAGCGAAAGAAAGTTACAATTGTAACACATCACAAATTTAAAAAAAAAAATGGTGCCGAGTAAAACTTAAGTGATTTTTTGCGCTTTCTGTAATATTTTACCCAAGAATGAGCGAAAGCGTCACTTAATCATATATGTTTTCGGTAGCTGGCTTAGTTTTGGCTAGATGTGGTGAAGTTTAAAATATTGTTTTTTTGAGTTAAGGTTTGTGCTATTTGAATGGCTATCATGAGAAGGAATGTCTCTTTATATAAATTGTTTTTGAGTTTTGTTTGCCTGGTTGTTGGTACTGACCCACCTAGAGGAAGGAAACGTACCCACGTAAGATGAAGGACTTGGTCAAGTTGAGACTTCACATGGAACAGCATGGCAGTATGCCTGTTGATGTGCAGGTGAGTTGGGTCAGGGCATAGTTTAGCATGTGCTGCTTTGTAGAAATCCATCTAACAGCATGGTTAGTGTAATTAAGGTAATGTCCCTTAGATTTCCAACCTTTCCTGTATGCGCTTTTATATCCAGCATATATTTCCATTAACATGTGCCAAAACTTACTAAAACACAATTGCATAATAAAGCCTGTCTACAATTATTTAGCATATTTAAATGTCATGATGAAAAATAGCACCTCGAAAGTTATATTACAAACATGTTTACTAGGTACCGAAGAAATTAAACTTATAAGGGATATGTAGGTATCATTGTTTGATCTGTTCATGAATTGTTTCATGCTCATGGTTGCATGTAGTGCAATTTTAACGGGAATTAGTTGTAATTCTTACCTTATGGTACCAAGGCATAATATTGAAGCTGTAACCTATAAATTGATTTATGTGAGACGTTGTGGAACGGTATGTGCTAGAAGAAATATGCAAGTCTATGATGCGTTTAGGTTTCTCCAGATAATTGTGTAAACGGACTAAGCATTTGACATGATTTGTGATTGTAAGTAGGTTTAGTAGGTATGGGGACACGTGGTCCTAGGTTTAGATCCAGTGAGCCACGGTTGCCATATTGGATTACATCATTTCATGAGGCCATCTAGGATCACGTGACTTCCGGTGGCCATCTAATATTCTGTAATTTCCGGCTGCCATATTTTATGACCTTGACATTTGACCCTGGCGGCCATCTTGAATTTGCCATTTTAGTTTTTTATAACATTATACCATTTTTTTTTTCGAGAACCTTCCGTAATTTTTGAATTATGACATCACGCCTGCCATTTTGTTTTCTAGAACTTTATACCATTTTTTAATCAAGCAACTACTCCTTTGCGTTGCATTTTTCGTTACGGTGGCTTCGCCATATTGATTTTGTCTGCTAGAGGCAGCCATCTTCATTTTATCTGATGAATTTCGCCATCTTTATTTCTGTTATCTTTAAAAGATTTGTGCAATGGGAGTGCATGACTTGATGTAAGTTTTTGGACATACGCCATTGCTAAGAACTTTTTCTGTTGAAGAAAAACTAATAAATAAAATAAATAAATAAAAATACCCAAAAAAGACAAAAAACACACAAAATTAAGCAAACAATTGCTGTTGTCAACAAAGATATGAACACCACAAAATATTCCGAAACAGGAATATGGTCAACAAAAAAAGAAAAACAAAGAAAAATGTACTAAGAGAACGAAAAAAAAACCCACAAATGATAACACAAAAATATTGAACCCAAAATAATTCAGCACAACAGTTGAAACGAGACAAAAACACGACAAAACGAAAAGACAAACAAATACAATAGTTTTACCAAAACAGAAACAAGCGACGTTTCGGGAACTGCTATCTGCTCCCGTCCTCAGGCAGAGACGCACATGGTACGGAAACACAGGTGCGACTGAGAAGGGTTTTTTTTTTTTTTTAATTTTTTTTTCCTAACCTAACTAAAACTAAGTGTATTTGGGAGGGGTCCGGGTTAGGGAGGGACCTAAGTGCGTCTCAGGCCGAAGCCTATACGCCTTAGTCATGCTGGGATTAGCCATGCAGGGAGAGGGTCGCATGCATCGTGTGCTAGGAGGGGATTGGCCAGCCATGGCAGCGATTGGCGCCATGACTAACTCCCCTCACTCTTAACTCTAGACTAAACTACTAGATAAGTTGGGCCCAGGTAAAACCTGCATAGACACAGGGAAAACCCTGGGCACTTTCATGCGGGATGCCAAATTTCATGCATTAATTTCAGGCAGGTTCAATACGGGAGAAAGAAGGATGGTTCAGGAAGAAGAGTTGGTCAGAGCAGAAAGAGTCTACCATGCGGGGTTTGGGCGCTTGGACTTAAATGTCCGCATTGTTTGTTGTTCTGCAGTTCTGGATCTTCTGACCAGGGACGCGAGCGCCCCTGGTGGTGGCTGGCCACACCGGGCCACCCACTCCGCCTCCAGTAGCACCTAAACTAAAAGTAGAAAATTAGAACACCTTACTTACTAAACATACACAAACAGAACATATTTCACTATGTGTACGCTCTGCTAGTGCGGAGCGTAGGCTACATTATTTAAGATATCTTAAAGCTTATAACTTAATATGAATTAAACTATTATATTTTTGGTATTTTATTTGATTTTTTTTTGTTTTTATTATTTTTAATTTTTCTCTCTTAGCCTAATATATTATATTACTTTATTTAGTATCTTAATATCTACGCACTTAAATATAGTGGTAGAACTGCCAACATATAAAGTCACAGGCGAATGGGAACAGAGCACTCGTATTATTGTTTTAAATATTCAAAATTTTAAGTAGCCATGCCCTGCAGCAGTGGTACCCATCGGAAAGCAGCATGCCACTCGTATCGGCAACCCCAGCTCGATCGGTGTTTATTTGCACTAACTATCCGGGCAAACACGTATCACAGGACACGACTTCTACCACTAATTTTAAATTATATCGTCGCGACGCACCACAGGCCTACCATGCCCGGCAGCAAGCAGCATGCCACTCGTATCGGCATCCCCAGCTCGATCGGTGTTTACTTTCACTGAATGCGAGGGCAGAGGGCAGGTTTAATGCAGTACGACACTCTTTGTCGCTACGTTTGGTAGCCTAACTATTTATTATTGTAATTAAGTATAAATTAACTTGAAGTTTCATTTTAATTCACGAGTAGTATTTTCATTGGCCGGACGAGTCGGCCAACCACAGCGCAGCTACGGGGGCCTGTGAGCCAGGATTGAAACCGGCATTTTATATTTCCGATGCAAATCCGGATCTTTGTCGCCAAGGGAGGAAATAAACGGATTTTCACTTAATTTACATTTATCATAGAATTTCTGAGTAGTCCTAACATAATAGTCCTTTAATAATTCGAGTTTTAGCTCCCTATGCATGGCCCTGACGGGACAATACACAGGTGCTTCAGTCGCGATACGAATGCTCTTGTTCTGTATTCTCTGTAGCTTTTTCAGATGGGATTCTGCTGCTGTTGCCCACACTGGTGCCGCATAGGTAATAATGGGTTTAATTAGCGCGTTATATATGGTTAATCCGTTTTTAACTGAGCTACCTCGTCGTCGACTCATGACTGGATAGAGTGTCATTAATCTCGTGAATGCCGCCTTTCTTTTTGCTTCTATATGGTCGCGCCATAGTAATTTACGATCCATATGTACGCCTAAATATTTTACTACGTTTTTGTGCGGTATTTCTGCATTGAATAGCGTTAATTGCGGCCTATTTTCTAGTGGCGGGAGATGTTTCCGCGTAAAAACAATGGCTTCGGACTTTGTAGGATTAACTTTAATTCGCCATTTCGTGCACCAATTTTCTAGTGAGTTTAACGCAGTTTGAAGCCTTTCTGTTGCAAGATTTAAGTTGCGTGACCTACTAAACAATACTGTATCGTCGGCGTATAGGCCGAACTGTACTAGGCGATGCTCAGGTTTAGGCATGTCGTGTATGTAAATGTTAAATAAAACGGGTCCCAGTATGCTACCTTGCGGAACGCCTGCTCTGATTCGTTTCTCGTCTGACAGTGCCCCCTCTGTAGTGACTCTGAACGAGCGATTGGCTAAATACGAGGCTAATAATTTTATATAGCAGTCGGGGAAATCGGCTTGGTATAGTTTATAGATTAAGCCTGCGTGGAAGACTCTATCAAAAGCTTTCTCTACATCTAGAAACGTTGCTACATTATAGCTGTTCCATGTAAACGCTGTTACTATTTCTTCCGTCATGCGTACTAGTTGTTGCGTAGTGGAATGCGCGCTGCGAAATCCGAATTGTTCATTCGGCAATATGTTGCGTTCTTTAATATGAGTATTGAGTCGTTGCAAAATTATGTACTCAGCTACCTTTGACATTATACTTAGTAAGCTAATTGGCCGATAGTTTTGTGGCATTGTTTTATCTTTACCAGGCTTATGAAATACCATTACGTTGGCCTGTTTCCATTGTGAAGGGAAATATTGCAATTTAAACATGGCATTTATTAATTCAGCTAAGTACTCTAAAATTTCATCAGGCAGTTTCTTAAGGACAACTGCCTGTATGCCATCTATTCCCGGAGCTTTACGCGGTTTCATACGTTTAATAGCCTGCTTAACTTCCTGCGATTGAGTTAGATAAGGCTCTGAAGTTAAAGGCTGATTTAGTTTTATTCTTAATTCCCTATATATCATTGCATTAAATATTGGGTCGCAGGGCTCGATATTAGGTTTAAATGCTTCTTCTAATGTGTCCGCGAATGCCTGTGCTTTATCTATTGGTGTATAAGCGACTCCAGTATGGGTTTGTAATGGAGGAATTTTATCTGTCTTGTGGAGGAACCGCTTTGTCATACTCCAGGTGCTACCATCTTGCACCTGGAGCTGGGAGACTTTCGCCTCCCATTGGCTGTCCCTCCACAGAGTTATCTCATCGGAAATTATTCTTTGTAATTCATTAATACGCGCTTTAATGTCACGCTGTCTACGCCTAGTATGTTCGCGCCTTAGTCTACTTTTCTGTGATATTAAGTCCCTTATGTATGCCGGCAGCTCTCCCTGCTTAAACTTAACCTCCTTTTCTGGGATGCACGAGTTTATTGCAGTTTGTATATTTACTGTGAGTTCTGTTACTGCTGTTTCAATACTTTCTTTAGTTTCTAGGTTGGCAGCATCGGCTGCGGGCACGTTATCTAATAGATGCGTCTGAAAGCCTCGCCAGTCAGCTTTTTTATAGTCTTTGATTTTTCTCGGCGGATTGGTGTCAGTGTCCGCGTCATCGAATATTAAATGTACTGGGAAGTGGTCAGACGACAGTTCATGGACGACTCTGAGTTCGAATCCCGTTTGGACTCTCTTATTTAAAACGATATCTAGTATGTCGGGGGTTTGCCTTAGTGCTCCGCTATCGTGTGTGGGCTCTGAGGGAGCATAAACTTGATAATTTTTATTAGACTCGTGCCGTTGCAGCAGGAAGCCATTGGCTGTGTTGCTCCGACAGTTCCAATCCTTATGCTTGGCATTAATATCGCCAACTGCTAAAAATGCAGGAGCTGAGCCATATAATATGTCCAGCTCATTCAAAGTGAGAGACCTACCCGGCCGTGCATACATGGAAATAAGTACTATGTGTTGGTTGTTGATTTTAATATTTATTGCAACAGTTTATAATTCATTAAATGCAGGTAAACAAAATTCTGTGTGCCTAATGCTTCTGTGGACCACTAAGGCCACCCCTCCGCTTCTGGTGTCACGGTCACGCCTGTAAACATTATAGTTTGATATCGTTAATCTATCTGTTGGTATTAGGTGAGTCTCATTGATGGCCGCGATTTTAATCTTATATTTTAGTAAATGATCTGTAAACTCGATTATTTTGTTTCTAATTCCTCGTGCATTCCAGTAGAGGATGGTACCTAAACTACTGTCTACGGGATTAGTGTTCGTGACAGGACCTAAATTAGGGGTGTGCGGCATTGAAGCTGGCCGCTAGTGTCTGCACGAAGCTCATGGTGGCTTGTATCTTTTCTTCAAGGGACATGGCCGCGTCGCACCAGATGTCCATGAGTTGGCACATTGGCTCAAGGGCCTGGGACAGGTTTGGGTCCTCAATAAATGTTTTGGACTGGTCCACGACCTTTAGAAATGCCTTAGGGTCGGGACCTGGCTTACGAGTGGAGCTGGGCTGCAGCGGAGCAGTTGGCAACACTGCAGGCGCTGACTCGATCTGCATTCCAGTGTCCTCGTGCTCGTGATTCACCCGGGGCGCCACTGGGATTGGCTTCGTGCGTGGTGCGATGGGTGGAGGGGGGGCGGGGTGCTGCGGGGCAGACTGTACCTGCCTTGGAGCAGGCTGTTCCTCCGGGGCCCTCTTCCCCTTTCCATTTTTATGTCCCGAATGGTGTTTTTTCGGGGCTCTCTGGGGCTGTGGCTGCCCTCGGGGCCTCCAAGAGTTGGCCACAACAGGGTATTCCAACTCGTACCTGTCGTCCAGCACCGAGTACTGGTTGGGGCTCTGCCACTGTTGAGGAGCAGGGCAGCTGGGGCCGCGCCATACCTGTCTGGGGGGCTGGGGCTGGTAGCTGGACGAGCCAGCTTGTTGTGACTGAAAGTGTGTTTGCGCCGCAGCTGCAGCTCGCTTGTTTTCGCGAATTGCACGCTTTGACTGCAGCTCCCTTTCCTTGCGTTCCTCCTGCGGGAGATAGCGCCAGTTTTCACGCTTGTAAGCCTGGCACCCTCTGTAGTTGGCGCAGTGCGGGCCCTTGCAGCTCGCGCACTTTGCCTTGTTCCTGTCCCCTCCCTCGGGGCAATTCTCTGTTTTATGGCCCTTGCTGCACCAGCGGCACACAGGAGATGCTCTGCAGCCTTTCGTGGGATGCCCAAAACGCTGGCAGTTGCCACACTGCATGGGACCTTTCGGGTGGCGGTAGTCCTCGACACGAATGCTGAGGTTACAGAATGTTTTTATGGCGTAAATCCTATCTGAGTTTACGGCCTTCGGGAGCTCAACCACAAGTTTATTTATTGGGCGCCTGGTTTGCCTGTTGCATAGGAACCAGAAGTTCTGTACGGGCAGGCCCATTTTTACGAACGACTGAGAAGGGGCTGGAAAATGAGGGTATTTATCAGAGAAAGGGCTACATCTTGCTCAGCCAATGACAGACGAGCTGTCTCCCCGTTGGCTGTGCACGATGTTGTTAAAACGGATTGGTTATAGTTGGTTGAGTATTGGCTATTGTTTTGTGCTGCAGGGATGTTTCTCTCTTTATCAAAGGGATCCACATATTTTTTAATTCAATGCTCTGCTGGCTGAAAATATTTTTATTGCTAAAAATGAAGGCTGATTCTTTGATTTTCCTTTTTATTTTATCGAATTCCTGTATGAGTGGTGTGGAGTCTTCCCAGAGAATTTTTGGCTTTTTTCCCATGTATGTTCAGCAAGTCTGGATTTTAGGGTTTCACCCTTCTTGCAGTTGTTTTTGTGTTCTTTGATTCGGGTGGATATAGCTCTGCCAGTTTCACCTATGTACATGTGGCCACATTCACAGGGGATCTGATACACACAGTTGTGAGTTTGTAATTTTTCTGTGGCTGGTTTCACCTTGGTAACAATACTTTTGATAGTAGATTTAGAACGGAATGCTGTTTGAAGTCCATATTTATTTCCCAGGCGTCTTATTTTTTCTGAAAGCCCTTGAACATACGGAATAATTAGGGTTCCTGCAGGTTTCTCAGTGTCTGTGGATTTGAGTGTTTTGTTGGATTTCATATGCTGTTTGATTGTGTTGACAGGGTAACCATTGGCTTAGAATTCTTTTTTTATATGATTGTGTTCAACCGCAATAGATTTCTCATCAGAACAAATAATCTCAGCTCGGTTGGTTAGTTTGTGAATCATGCCAGTTTTTGTTGTTTTGGGATGGTTGGATGCAAAATTAAGGTATTGGCCTGTGTGCTTAGGTTTCCTGTATACTTTAGTTTCCATGCTGTTGTTTTTTCTGCTGACTAGTACATCCAGGAAAGGAATGCTACCTTTGGTTTCTTTTTCATATGTGAATTTTATTGATGGCCTCAGAGAGTTGAGGTGGTTCACAAATTCCTCCAAAGTTTCAGGTCCATGTTGCCAGACAGTGAAGGTGTCATCCACATAACGGAGCCAGATTTTAGGAGGCTATTACTTTTGCTAAGTGCTTCTTGCTCAAAGTTTTCCATAAATATATTGGCCATAAATGGTGAGAGAGAAGAGCCCATTGCCATGCCATCGGTCTGTTTGTAGAAAATATCCTTGAACTGGAAATATGTTGTGGTGACACAGAGGGTAATCATTTCCATGATGGATGGGATTGGTATTATATTTCTGTCCTTTAGGGTTGGATAAGCTTCCAATTTTGCCTTGACAATGCTGAGTGTTTCGGCTACTGGCACATTAGTGAAGATTCTCCACGACACATTCCTGCACTTGACATAGTTTCATCTGTTGAGAGTGCAATATACAAACTTCCTGCCGCCAAACAAGATGAATTTAGTTGGAATGTGCGTACAGCAATCACCTCAGCTGGTCCGCCTAAACCGAATCTGCCTCCTGATTAACTCAAGGCCATCAAAACTCTGAAATCCGACCATACCATTGTAATCCTCCCAGCCGATAAGGGTCGTGCTACAGTCATACTTGACAAACCAGACTTTGAGCAAAAAATAACTAATTTGATCACCACAGATCAATATACAAAACTGGTAAAAGACCCCACAGCCAGCATTGATAGAAAAGTGTACCAAACTCTAAAAAAACATCAGAATCTCATCCCAGAAAAAACTAGATCAGAACTGACACCACACAGCAGTAAAGCACCCCACATTTACGGTCTTCCAAAGATTCATAAACCCGACATGCCTCTGCGCCCGATCATCAGTTGTGTAATTCCCCATGCCAGAAACTATCAAAATATTTCCTGAAAATTGTTGAGCCACTAACAGGACAGACAGATACATTTGTCAAAGATTCTAATCATTTTATTTCTATAGTCAAAACACTGAAAATAGAAAACAACGATTTCCTGGTGAGTTTTGATGTCCAAAGCCTCTTCACCAATGTGCCAGTAGCCGAAACACTCAGCATTGTCAAGGCCAAATTGGAAGCTGATCCAACCCTAAAGGACAGAAAAATAATACCAATCACATCTATCATGGAAATGATTACCCTCTGTGTCACCACAACATATTTCCAGTTCAAGGATATTTTCTACAAACAGACCGATGGCATGGCAATGGGCTCTTCTCTCTCACCATTTATGGCCAATATATTTATGGAAAACTTTGAGCAAGAAGCACTTAGCAAAAGTAATAGCCCTCCTAAAATCTGGCTCCGTTATGTGGATGACATCTTCACTGTCTGGCAACATGGACCTGAAACTTTGGAGGAATTTGTGAACCACCTCAACTCTCTGGGGCCATCAATAAAATTCACATATGAAAATGAAACCAAAGGTAGCATTCCTTTCCTGGATGTACTAGTCAGCAGAAAAAACAACAGCCTGGAAACTAAAGTATACAGGAAACCTACGCACGCAGGCCAATTCCTTAATTTTGCATCCAACTATCCCAAAACAAAAAAAAACTGGCATAATTCACACACTAACCAACCGAGCTGAGATTATTTGTTCTGATGAGAAATCTATTGCGGTTGAACACAATCATATAAAAAAAGAATTCTAAGCCAATGGTTACCCTGTCAACACAATCAAACAGCATATGAAATCCAACAAAACACTCAAATCCACAGACACTGAGAAACCTGCAGGAACCCAAGTTATTCCATATGTTCAAGGGCTTTCAGAAAAAATAAGACGCCTGGGAAATAAATATGGACTTCGAACAGCATTCCGTTCTAAATCTACTATTAAAAGTATTGTTACCAAGGTGAAACCAGCCACAGAAAAATTACAAACTCACAACTGTGTGTATCAGATCCCCTGTGAATGTGGCCACATGTACATAGGTGAAACTGGCAGAGCTCTATCCACCCGAATCAAAGAACACAAAAACAACTGCAAGAAGGGTTAAACCCTAAAATCCAGACTTGCTGAACATACATGGGAAAATAGCCACAAAATTCTCTGGGAAGACGCCACACCACTCATACAGGAATCCGACAAAATAAAAAGGAAAATCAAAGAATCAGCCTTTATTATTAGCAATAAAAATATTTTCAGCCAGCAGAACGCAGGTGTATGTACAACCGACCTCTGGGTTCACTGCCTGTGTGTAGGGCTGACTCGCTATGCCTGAAGGGCGAGACCCGCCTGGCGGGCTTCACCTCCAGTGCCGGCCGCGTTTCGGAAGGCATGGGATTTTGAATTGCAAAAAAAAAAAAAAAACTCAGTGTCACTAATCAACCTGCACTTTCTCCTACACATCGGTAAACTTACACGATGATATGCCTGCTTGGTCAGCCGGGTATGTGCGGCCTTGGAGCTATACACTACACTCACACAACGAAATTAATTAGGTCATTTTTGCGCACACTCCACACGCCTCTAAATACAGAGATCACGACACTTTCATGTATCAGTTAGCCAACTAACTGAGGGGAAAGGGTGACCTCCCCCCGCCTGACACCTACACTATTAAAAATAGAGCCAAGCAACATGCGACAGCTATTTTACTTCTTCTGGACCGTGAGCCACCTTTAATCTTAAAAACACACACATCGCGCCCCGCCGACGTTTCCAATGATTCGATCAAAGTGACGGGGTTGCACTATTTATATTGGCGACCACATAGCGAGTTATGGGAACGTAATAGTTCCCGGTATCGCTGTCACACGCTCCCGGCCGAGCATATGAGGAAACGGCGGCGGCCCCTTCTCAGTCGCACCTGTGTTTCCGTACCATGTGCGTCTCTGCCTGAGGACGGGAGCAGATAGCAGTTCCCGAAACGTCGCTTGTTTCTGTTTTGGTAAAACTATTGTATTTGTTTGTCTTTTCGTTTTGTCGTGTTTTTGTCTCGTTTCAACTGTTGTGCTGAATTATTTTGGGTTCAATATTTTTGTGTTATCATTTGTGGTTTTTTTTTCGTTCTCTTAGTACATTTTTCTTTGTTTTTCTTTGTTGACCATATTTCTGTTTCGGAATATTTTGTGGTGTTCATATCCTTGTTGACAACAGCAATTGTTTGCTTAATTTGGTGTGTTTTTTGTCTTTTTTGGGTATTTTTATTTATTTATTTTATTTATTAGTTTTTCTTCAACAGAAAAAGTTCTTAGCAATGGCGTTTGTCCAAAAACTTACATCAAATCATCTTTATTTCTGGTGTCAGTTCACAAAGTATGTCAGTGTCGCTCTTCCTCTTGTATGTAAGTTTGAGTTTGTATTTCATACCAGTGTTGTTATTAATATTATAGAGCAAAATGTTTTAAAAATATTATTTATGTTTAAATTTTCAGCCATTTTGTTTAAAATGACAGTTGGGACCACCTTTTTTATAGGACACAAAAATATATAATGCTTAAATGAATTGTCTCAGATGTATGTTATCAAATATCAAATTATTTGTCTCGTCATTGCGGATTCGATGTCTATATGCATTTTAAATGGATTATTTTTTTCATATTAATACTTGTAAATTCCATAAATTTTTTTCCAAAATATTTATGAACTTTATTATTTATTCGATCCTAGGCGGCTCACACAAAGAAACCAAATATTTTTAAGTCTCCTCACTCACAAGTTATATTTTATTAATAGCTCTTCTAAGCAGGAACGTGTTTGCGTATTTGTGTTTAAAAGCTGCATGGAAGCAGATATGTAAGTGTTTACGTCTATGCCGGTTTCTCTCATCCCGAGACCAGTTACACTATATAGATAGGTAAATATTATTTATTGAAATATGAAAAACATAGTTTGTACCATTTGATATTACCAACACCACTTCTGCATTTGCCCGGGGTCCGGAACGGCCATATACCACACTGCCTAAGATGTAGACTGCATTAGAGAACTAGATAATGTAGGTACCAAAAAAGATTTTAAAAAATAATCAACGGAAAAAACACAAGAGAATAAACTTGAGAAATCAATAAAAATCTCAACAAGAGAAAACTGTATACAACAATAGAAACCATATAAAAAAGTTACTCTATAGACAGAAAACTAAAAACAGCGAAACTATATACATTAAACCAAATATATATTACTCGTTGTCCCTGACATCTAACATATCTGTGGGGGAGTATGCGGATACCATCATCACATATTCGTCTCTGTCTTCCTCCTACATTATGGCCAGCATATTAGTGCACTTGATGTATAGCACTTGCTTCCACGAGCATGTGGCTCTAACCACAACCCTCCATGTGTGGTGCTCCTGCAGGGCATCGAGGTTATTGCTAAAGGTTATCCGTTTTTTAACAGTCCAGCGCTGTAACATATGTATCATCACATCTAATAAATATTTTGAAGAGTTGTAACATGGTTTAACATTTTTTTGTCTTGGGCCAAAGTTACCCTCAAAGGGCCAATGTTACCCCAACTGACGGTGGTCAAAATGATGCTTTAATGAATCATTAATAATGATTCAAGTGGACAAGAGTCAAAATTTGCTCATATACTGTGCGGTACTTGAAATACGGTAGGCAAATCAGTTTATTGTAATGCTTCTCGGAGCACACCAACTCCCATTTTTAATCTGCATCTATTGTTTTAATAAATTTTCCGACGAGGGTGGTGACAGCAACCTTAAAGAACTTATTTTAAATTTCATTGGATGTGGACTGTTGCTTGATGGTGTTGAGTCGTATATACTGATCCAACCATGCCGACAGGTCGAATTGGAGAACACCGTGTTTTTAAGACACTCTAAACCCATGCGATATCAGTGGCTGGAGTTTTATGTTGTGTAAAATATAATAATATTTATTGTCTAGTGCAGTCATCAATTGGGATTGTTTTGAACCAGGTGGATATTGATTTATTGTGAGAAATGGCAGGTCTAAATTATTTTCGTAGAGCTCTGGAGAATACTCCACATCAATCTCAATAATGTATCCTGCAGGACAATCGTATGTAAGACATCAATTGATGCATCTACCCATTTGAAATGTTTCAAATAGGGAGTGGCAGCGACATCGTCCACCCATACAAATGGTTTGCATTCACATAAACCATGAATGTGGATGGTTTGGATGCATGTCTTTGGACCATACGTGTTTTAGCTACAAAATTAAGATTGATGCTTTACTCTATGAAGCCCCGAATACCTGCTCCCAAAAACATATGCATATCGTAATCAGTTAGAAGCTCAAGTTTTACATCTGTGTTGCGAAGCATACCATCGAAAGCGAACCAATGTCAATAAATGTAGTGAGAGTGGTTTAGACTGTATGTGTCCAAACAAGACTGCAAAATTTCTCAAACACATCGGCCAGGATCAGGACATCTGTTTTCAGGTAAAAGTCAGTATAATCTCCCAAAGTAGTACACTGAAACTTGCCCCAGACCTTTTGGGCATGAGCATAATCTACATCAGAAATTCCAGAATCAATCAGAATAGTGTAGATTTTATCAATTTATCGAGCAAAAGAATCAACAAATATGTAGTGGAAGACCTTGCAAGTTACCAACTCTGCCTCATCAGGTGCGAAAACTTCAGCAGTACCTATAAACTTGTCTGCAGATAAAACTCGGTGAGACAAGTGAGCCCATGTCTTATGAAGCAGAATGTGTCGAAAAATTGGATACTGAACTTATCACATAAATTCTTTGAAAAAGTTATCAGCTGTTTCTCAGAGTTAGGAATGATGAATATATCTTTAGCATCGTACCCCAGTTCCAAAAAAATAACTCTGGTCTTATGGCAGGTTCTTCAGCCTACATCTGAGAAGGTTCTAATCATTGCTGAGGGATATTTGCCGGTGAAGTAATTATGATCACGAACTTTCTTTGCAGCCTGTCCAAACTTCCACTGCAGTAGACACACCTCGCTGCTTGCAGAAAAACAGTGTTCTATGCATGCGAGAGTGGAGTCATGGGAACACACATAGAAAATATTCTCTGTACATCCTACCCCATTTCTACATTGCGGGAAATTAAACAATTCTGTGTTACAGCCGCTTTACACTTCAGACTGTGATGGACGTGAATAAGTAAGATTTGCAGGAATGATGTGTTATCAACTTTCACATACAGTAACTGTGTGATTTATGCTTTTGATACTGCAACATGTATGGCCTATCAGGATTCGGTTGATGTGTGTATTTTCATTATAAAGCATCAAAAACACAATAAATAACGACAGGCATATTACCAGAATGTTGAAAAAAATTTTAATTGTTGAGACGTGGCTGTTCATTTTTTTTATCAAGCTGCGGTATTTATATTCAAACAGCAGCATGTTGTTTCCGAGCTCACATTGTTATTATAAACACTAAAGGTCAGTGAGCCTACTAAAACTTTCCTGATCATCGTAATACTTATAGCATCTTTTGCTCATATGCAGTTGGGAATGCACCAAGGTGGAAACATCAATGATTAATTTAAAATGGGATGAATTGTCATTGGTCCATAGCAGAATATCTTAACGATGTTTTTTTTTCTTCTAGAAAGACTCATGATGGTACAATCTTCTGGTTCTCATCGATGGCATTTATTTTGATGGATACACCAGGATTCTGCCTCTCGAACAGAGAGAAACTTGATGTTTGTCAAATTTAACTTACCCTTCAAGTCGCAGTAGCATTTATTGACTCGCTCCGGATTCTCACCATCCAAGAAACTTACCAGAATATACCACTTAAAACCCATGTGGTCCTCTAAATTTTGTGGATTTACCAGTGCATATTTATCGTTGATCGAGGTAAATTATTCGATTTAAAAGCTGGCACAAATTGGATAAAGCTCATTAATTCTCAGTTATGGTCACGTAATGGCAAACAAAGTCCATTCATACCCCTTCCCCATGTAGTCCTCCTCCTTCTAGCAGATCTTAGAGATGGACTCGGCCACAGCATCCTTTACCTCTTGAACTTCATAGAGAGGAACTTCAATAGTTTTGAAGGCCTTCTTGTGTTTGTTCACTTGTATCCATCGACTTTCCGTAATCGCACCCAAGCACTGTATTATACTCAAGCGGACAATTTTCCTCAATATTCTCCACAGGTTTCCTTATTAGTTTACCTTTGATACAGTCGAGGTATGAGCATATATACGTGGCAGAACTGGTGTGGTTTTCTGCCACATATTTTTCCAATTTCCTCGAGATCCCATTTCGACAACGATGAAGCCATGGTTTTTGACCAATTATGTCCCAGTCATCACCATTGTTCGGTTGGTTGAAAAGTCATGCTTAAATTTAGGTGCTGGCTTGATCATCGCTATCCTATGCTTGTTAGTCAGAGGCATAGGAGGCCCCTTGCACATTATAACATAGGGTCTCAAATTGGTGAATTCATCAGCTCATTTCTTACAAGAATGAACTTTGTTGTTAGGGTTGAAATCACAAGCTGTCTTCTCATACCATCTGGCATGGCTGGGGTTTCCGAAGGTTTTGTAGCCGAAGCACACCGGGTGGCTGATTTCTTGGGGATAGCACCAGAACATGATGCAAGATGTTGCTGCATCTTATCGCTGCAAGCAACCATCTAGCCATTCAGGTGACACTGTTTAAGGTCTCTGTGTAGATTGTCAGCCCACTGACATTCGTGCTGGTAGCGGTTCTTATCTGATGTACAGGGGGAAGGGCAGAAATGGCATTGCTGTATGGTTAATGCCATCACCACAATCGGTATTCTGGTCCCAAATATGGAACATGCGAAGGAATTTCGAAGTACGTTGAACTATAACAAAATAATTAAATAACATATAGCTAGTTATTACGTGAAAAGTTTATGTAGAAAACATCAAACCAAAACATTCACACAAAACTTACAAAATACGGTTTTAACAAACTAATCTCCAAGTTAGCATTATACAGTCCTTCTTGAAATAAGCCTAAAAATCACTAAAATGTTGTTAAATGTTAAATATTTAAAGTACCGATAGCCAAAAATTCACACAAAAGTTTAAGTACAGAAAAGTAACCTTAAATATTCAAAGACCTGGTAACTGTTAACCTACACGAAAGCAGAAAACAAGCTAGCTGAGAATTATTCATATCCTAATAATAAAATCCATAAAATATCTTATCTCAGAAAACGTTGAAATTAAACTGCAGAAGGCGATGTGGTGTTGGCAATACAAATCTCAATAGCTTGCTCAGCGAATCACACAAACGAACTAGCTCACACAAACTCCGGGAAAACAATACAGCACCAATCGCGAATCCCACTCTGTTATAGTCGCCAAACTATTTTGAGTCAATTCAGAACAGCCAATAAGGGAAGTTATTTTTGACGAATCCACCAATAGTAAAGAAGTATGCCTTGAGGCATGTATTTTTTGGTAGATTAGTACCGTTATATTCAGAATAACCCAGTATGACTCATATGCAGGTATTCAGAACCACTCGCAAGTGGGGACCAAATATAACTACTAATGACCTAGATGATTAGAGATAAGGTGGCTAGGCACTGCCAGCATCATGACTCATAATGACTGAGATCATAAGCCTGTCATAACAGGCCTGTTAATTTCCGACATCCTGGTGCCAAGATATACTCGGGGAACAGACATGCTTCGCTCACGCAGATAAACTGTATAATACTTGTTAAAGGTATTGGTATGCATGGAAATAAATAGTAAAAAAATTATATTAGTTTGACACATTTATTTAGAATCAGAACACATATATAGACATAACATACTATTATGCAAAATAGCATTTGAGTTAACAAATACACTTCACAAAAAAATTTCAATTATTCTCCATTAATTATCTCTGTCATTCTTTTTAAAATCTTTTTTTTTTTGCGTACAATCAGGGTAACTTTAATATCCAAAGAAGGAGGCGTTGGCAGTGTAGTTGGTTCGAAGCTGTATGAAGTACTGGTAGTTTTTAAGTGGTTTTAAACAGTCTTACAAGGATTTTTTTTCTTTCTGGTAAACTTTTCGTGTGTGGAAAGTTTGTTCTTCCGCGGTTTGTGTGTTCACTTAACTCGTAGTTATTGTAGCCCCGGCCTACAGCTCGACCTCACACAAAACTACCGGGGATCTACAAAAAAAACTTCCACACTCCACTGTTACAGGAAAGCCAAAAAAAAAAAAATAATATCCAAAACGTCGCCCTTCCCTGTTGTGTGGGTGTAGGATCCAGTAACAAACAACAAAGTAATAAGGTGGCATGGGAGACTATGGGGCTCGAAATCTAACCAAAACTCTTCTTTACTAAAACCTTCTTTACTAAATAAATACTTGCATAATTAATTTGTATAAATACTTTGTATACCTCTTTCGTTACGTACTATGACTCTATCCAAGAACAAGCATATTACCTTCCTGTTACTCATAGGTAATACTAAACAGCCAACGAGTAATATTATAATACATTAAAAAAATAATATTTAGAAATTACAGTCCAATAATAAGTCCATATGGCCAACGTAAAATTACCAAAGCGCGCTACTTCATTGTAGTTATGGTACCAAAAGTTATCTCTTATTTTTTTTTACGAAAAAATCATTATCCATTGTCATTAATGAAGATTAAATGCAAGGTAACCAAAATACGTAAGTCCCTTCGCCGTGACCGAATGCACACGTGTCTCAAATACTTGGTCCGATTCAACTCCCGATATGTCTTGCAACTGGGGTAAAACTCGTGGGGGGAATAATGCAGTTGTTCGCCGTGATGAAACGCCGCTACCTCGGCGCTCGCCCGGCCCGGGAACACGTGCCTCTCGCCATAACCTCGGACTGCAGGAGCCCGGGAGACGAGCAGTGCTCGGCCGCAACCTGCACACCTCGCCGCCGCCTCCCGATGTGCCCACTGCGGCGTGCAGACCAGGTCTCTGTCTCTCACTCAGGGGCGCTCGCCCGGCCCGGGAACACGTGCCTCTCGCCATAACCTCGGACTGCAGGAGCCCGGGAGACGAGCAGTGCTCGGCCGCAACCTGCACACCTCGCCGCCGCCTCCCGATGTGCCCACTGCGGCGTGCAGACCAGGTCTCTGTCTCTCACTCAGGGGCGCTCGCCCGGCCCGGGAACACGTGCCTCTCGCCATAACCTCGGACTGCAGGAGCCCGGGAGACGAGCAGTGCTCGGCCGCAACCTGCACACCTCGCCGCCGCCTCCCGATGTGCCCACTGCGGCGTGCAGACCAGGTCTCTGTCTCTCACTCAGGGGCGCTCGCCCGGCCCGGGAACACGTGCCTCTCGCCATAACCTCGGACTGCAGGAGCCCGGGAGACGAGCAGTGCTCGGCCGCAACCTGCACACCTCGCCGCCGCCTCCCGATGTGCCCACTGCGGCGTGCAGACCAGGTCTCTGTCTCTCACTCAGGGGCGCTCGCCCGGCCCGGGAACACGTGCCTCTCGCCATAACCTCGGACTGCAGGAGCCCGGGAGACGAGCAGTGCTCGGCCGCAACCTGCACACCTCGCCGCCGCCTCCCGATGTGCCCACTGCGGCGTGCAGACCAGGTCTCTGTCTCTCACTCAGGGGCGCTCGCCCGGCCCGGGAACACGTGCCTCTCGCCATAACCTCGGACTGCAGGAGCCCGGGAGACGAGCAGTGCTCGGCCGCAACCTGCACACCTCGCCGCCGCCTCCCGATGTGCCCACTGCGGCGTGCAGACCAGGTCTCTGTCTCTCACTCAGGGGCGCTCGCCCGGCCCGGGAACACGTGCCTCTCGCCATAACCTCGGACTGCAGGAGCCCGGGAGACGAGCAGTGCTCGGCCGCAACCTGCACACCTCGCCGCCGCCTCCCGATGTGCCCACTGCGGCGTGCAGACCAGGTCTCTGTCTCTCACTCAGGGGCGCTCGCCCGGCCCGGGAACACGTGCCTCTCGCCATAACCTCGGACTGCAGGAGCCCGGGAGACGAGCAGTGCTCGGCCGCAACCTGCACACCTCGCCGCCGCCTCCCGATGTGCCCACTGCGGCGTGCAGACCAGGTCTCTGTTTCTCACTCAGGGGCGCTCGCCGCACACTCGCGCGTCGCTCCTCCCTCGGGAATCTTCGACTCCACCGAAAACCCACGAAGGGGTCGGTCACAATGTTACCAACTTCACAACTCGTCCGTACGTCCAGACGGCACAAACACGGGAAAATTCGGAAGAAAAAAATAAAACAATTACCATCTACTAGAAATAAACAAATCTAGATTAACAAATCATAGCAAATAAATTCCGTTAGCAAAAAAAATAACGGGTGACGCCGTTACCAACCCAGTGGTAACATTATACAGATTGTTGCAGTATTGTAGAACTGAATAGTAGCAGACTCTGCGAATGAAGAGATAGTTTTTCTTGAATCTTGGCGACATAGTCTTCTTGATTGATAGAACTCTGAAGAAATGTTTTTTCTCCCACGTAAAAACATGACCCTGTCTGCAAATTTTATAGCTGACAATATTTTGGCAATGTTCGTCTGAAGTTAAGTCATCAGAAATCAAAATATGAAATAGCCTGTAACTCGTCTCTTTGTGGTTATTTTAATCACCGCTACTCCATTAAAAGTATCTTACCTGGGATAAAGCTTGTTTCCCACTAACGTATTGATTAGCAGGATAAAACATCTGCATGCTGAAGCTTCCAAACTCATACCGAATAATGATCACATTTTTTTCTTATCTACGACTGGTTAAAACCTCTCAGTATGACCCATTGCTTGAAGACAAAGACAAGCAGTCGGCAAAATATTGACAGAAACCATGGTAGTGGTGATGACAGTTACAATCGCAATCAATATCAGCATAATTTGTTTCTGTATTAGGATCTCTACATTTAGGGTTAAAATCAATATATAAACGATTATTATTGAAATTAGGACATATTAAAGAACCCCATCTTTTGTTTAAAATATGTTTATTACTAATTTCTCTGTGTGCAAATAACTAATGTGACAACCATCATAGCACTCTTCAGAGAACACGCTGTGTCCATCCAAACTGTAAGTAATGGTTTTATATCCCTTTAATAAAATAACTTAGTCCTCATCATCATTGTAGCCAAATCCGTTAATGAAAAATGTAGTTTCTTTCACCAGACTGTGTGGTCAGGCTAGACATTTACGAAACAGTATTAATTATGTTTTTTCGAGTTCAGTAAGCATACCACACCTCCCAAAACCAAAGTGGTAAATTTTTTTTGTAGCACACTTTTTGTCGTTGCACAATCAGGAAAGTCGCGCAATTAATGGAACTGCTGTAACTGGAAATATCATCGTCATCCTCGATTTTGGAAACAGCCTAGTTCGGATAATTGGCCAACCACTCATCCAAAGCTTTATAATTGCACTCTGCACACTGTAACATCCTTAGGTAGGCCTATACATCGATGACATTCATAAAATTTATCATGATACTTCAGAAAAATGTATACATGTGGGGAAGGGTGCAGCAAAGCTCACTTTGTAGGTCGACGGTATTAATAATGTCTAGAGTACCTCCACAAATTATATTCTGTTGACAGTCGGCGACATAGATTGTTCCACTTTGTAGTTATTTAATGATGCTTCCTATCTTATATAATGGAAGTTCACTTTGATACAAGGGACGCCCATTCTAGTGTAGGCAAGCCCAATGTTGGCTATCTCACACCGTTGATTAGGATAAATACAGTTTTATGGTGGTATGAATGTTTTTAGGTAACTATGTAGTTTAGCGGTATTCGTGAAAAAAAATGTTAAAAATCCGAAAATACTTTTATTCTGTGTTTTTAACTTCCTCTTTTCATTAAATCCGGCGGAGATAAGAAATTACAAATACTTTAAGAGATATCGCCGTTCTTATTTTGCAATCATTCGACAATCGCAATTTTTTTATTTTGCCGTGTGTTCGTGAATGCCTAATTAATTAAAATGGTCGATTATGTCAGGTCAGTTACATTATGAGTACTTAAAAATAATGTGAATTAATTTTAATGGTTGTTTAGTTTTAAAGTATTTTTGATGTTACTGACCTGACCAAACAAACCGGGACAGAGGATGAACAGTAGGAACTCACGTAATTTTTTTTTTACCTATTACTTGCGCAACAATATCCAAACAGCAAATAAAACATTAAAATTTGAAACTTTTAAAACTCACCTAAGTTAGAGGCGGGTACAATTAATTTGCCATTAGTAGAAAATGATGTAGTCGTTCACCTACGTCGCGAAAAAAATAATCATACTCGTAAACAATAAACAATTTCAATGAATGCACAGGTATTGTGATGAAAATTAAAAAATTCGATATCTCCTAAAGTATTTGGAATTTCTTATCTCCACCGGGTTAAATGATAAGAGGAAGTTAAAGAGAATAGAATAAAAGTATTTTCGGAATTTTTAAATTTTTTTTTAACAAATATCGCCCATTATGAAAATTAAAAAATTATATATCTCCTAAAGTATTTGGAATTTCTCATCTCCGCCGGGTTTAATGATAAGAGGAAGTTAAAGAGCACAGATTAAAAGTATTTTCGGATTTTTAACATTTTCTTTTCGCAAATACCGCTCAACTACATATTTACCTGTTTTTACTGTGGTCACTTCATATTTACCTATAAAATGAAGTTTGTTAAAAATGAACCCATCTTGTGAATTTAATCCTTAAATGTTACACATTATTTTTATATTCGTAACTGACGTTCTTATATAGCTGTGGAACTATTTTTTCTTTAAACTTATTTTTGGCACCTTTTCCACAAGAACTATATATTCATCCACGGGCTTGTTTTTTTATTTTTTCATTTATTCAATTTTTGTTCTGTACATCCCATATGGAGGTAAGGACTCCGGGATATAGAACAAGTCAATTAATACAAATATATGCATATATACAAACAAACTGTACAACCACAAAAAATAAATACTACACAGTACTTTTACATTTCAAACGTAAGAAAGAGATTAAAAAAAAACATGGGTACACAAGAAATTGTATAAACTGAAGTCTTAACCTCAGAGTGAAGAGTTAGTTTACAAAACTCAATATTTTTCTCGTTTTGTGATGTATTTAAATAAAATTTACCAGAGTTTAGTTTTCTTATCAGCTGTTAGGTCAAAGAATTCTATCAGGGAGTAGGAAGGATGTTCTAACAGAACTTGTTTGATTGTTCTTTTGAATATAGGTAAATCTGTTATATTTGTGACATTTTGTGGCAATAAGTTGTAAATTTTTATGCCTATGTAATTTGTGCCCTTTTCATACTGACTGGTATTATGACCTGTTATCCTCAATTTATTGGAGTTTCTTGTGTTGTATAAATGAATATCTAGATTTATTTGTAAATAGCGTTTCTCCTTATGTATGAATAATAGTATTCTTAGTATATACTCGTTTATGACTGTTAAGATTTTAAGTTTTCTGAATTTTTGTTTACAGTGAGCTGACATTTTGTCATGTGTCATTATACGAATAGCTCTTTTTTGTAATTTTAGAATTGTTTCAATTCCCACAGAGTTTCCCCAGATTTCTATATTATATGTCATTATAGGATGGAAGTGAGCGTAGTAGACAGTTTTTAATGTTTCAATACTAACTATGTCTGCCAGTCTTCTTAGTACATAGCAGGATACACTTAGCCTGCTAGCGACAGAGTTAATATGGTCTTTATACTTTAGCTGTTCATCTAAGTTCACACCAAGGAATTTAACATTTGATGTTCTAGTTATGATATTACTGTTAAACTTTAATTCAAACTTTTCTTCTACTGGATTATGTCTGTTCCTAAAATTTATACAATATGTTTTAGAGGTATTTAGTACAAGTTTATTTGCTTCCAATCAGTGATTTAGATGGCCAAGGATTAAATTTGCTTTAGATACGATGTTGTCTACATTTTTACCTTTCACTAGTATTGAGGTGTCATCAGCAAATAGCACTGTGCTGGCTTGTGGGATGTTTAAAGGCAGGTCATTAATATACACTAAGAACAATAGAGGTCCTAGGTTACTGCCTTGAGGGACTCCATGTTTTAATGACTTTCCAGTATGAGAACACTATTTTATTGTTTGATTTTATTTCAACTTTCTGTTTATGGTTGTGCAAATATGAATATATTAGCTCAAGTGCTTTGCCTCGGGTACCGTAATGATTAAGTTGTTTTTCAAGCAATATTTCATGATTAGCAAGATCAAAAGCTTTAGACAAATCACAAAAAATGCCTAGTGCTGTGTTGCCACTATCCAAGATTTCGAGCGCTTTACTAGTAAAATTATGTATAGCATTTATTGTCGATTTGTGTTTTTGGAAGCCGTATTGATTACTGTTCAGAATTGTACAGTCCGTGAAGAAGGATGATAGTCTATTATAGAGAACTTTTTCGAAAATTTTGGCAACAATTTGTAATAAGCTAATGGGCCTATAGTTTGCTGCCTCTAGTGTGTTTCCCTTTTTATAGACAGGTAGTATTTTTGCTTTTTTTAAACAATATGGTACAATACCTTCCATAAAAACCTCATTAATTAATAGTGATAACGGCTTGGCAATGTGATGTACAACAAGTTTTATTATTTTGTTAGATATGCCATAGACATCTGTCGAATTTGAGCTTTTTAATTTATTTATTACTTTTAATATCTCCTTAAATGATGTTGGGTATAGGTAAATTGATTTATTGTTAAATGGGCAGTTAATTTTCAGGTTTTCAATAGCATTTGTTATTTGACTGTTTTTGTAGAGTTTAATGAATCAGCAACATCAGTAAAAAAAAAACCTATTCAATTCTAAAGCAATCTGGTCACTGTCATTATTTATTTTACCATTTATTTCCAGATTATTTACTTCTTTTTCGATTTTAGTGCCCCTGCTTAGTTCAGAATTAATTGTTTTCCATGGGGTTTTTATTTTATTATCACTTTGAGTGATCATGTATTGTATATTCTTTCTCTTTGCCAGTCTTAAAACTTTTTTTGTAAATTTTTTTAATAGTTCTTATAGAATTGCTGAAATTTGGTGTTGTGACAGTCTGTTTTACTAAGATAATATAAATTTTTTAGCTTTACACTTGATGTAATTATTCCCTGCTAACAGCATTCTTTTCGAAGTTGTGCCAGGAAGGGACACCTATACTCATCCTGAAGGTTAATTATGTTAATTTCTTTTCTGCAATACTTCTTAAACAAGCATTTTTGTTCGATCCCTGCCACATACACATCACTAATTAAAAGCTTGTTGATGTACTTTTCATATTATTTGTGTAGAATATTACCTTCATCCCAATTGAGTCCATGCAGATTCTCAATAAGCAATTTGTTCGTAGACTGATTTTTTGCCCAAGTAATTCCATGCAAATGGAAGTTTAAATACACAGGTACTAATTGATTTTTGTCACTGTAGGTTACACTAAGTTCTTTCACTACAATACCAAACAGACCAGAAGGCTTGAACGTTCGCTCGGGTGCTAAGACTTGTCTGATGTAATTATATAATTATGATAATATTTTAACCATTTTATTCCTTGAGTTGTAAGTGGCTAAGCAGTCATGGAAAATGACGGTGTAAATCTTAGTATCCATGGAAGTATTTTCAGAGGCAGTAATTTCAATCAAACAGTTGATTATATTTGAGTTAATGTGATCGTATTTTGCAGAAACATCAAAAACGAGAAGAGGCGCCATGCTCTTATAGTCTTTGGGGTCAAGTGTAGCAGAAGCAAGTCATCCAAACTATGGTTGTTCAAATCTTGAATACATTTCATATGCCATAAAGAACAAACCTCTTTTAAAATTATCATTTAAATACAAGTAAGTGTATGCTTGATGTTTGAGAAACACTTTAATATTTTTGGTATATTAACATGGTCGAAGAGAGATTTATCTATTGTAAATGTGTTTTGTCTTTCTTTATGAAATGCTATTATGATGAATCACTAATCTGTATGTGGGTTTTGTGCTCCAGTTTGTGCAATGTGACTGAGGCATACTGGGGTAGCTTTCTAGCGACTATGATCTAAAAGCAATTTCAATGTCTTTCCCTTTTTATACTAACCTTAGCAGTTTTCTATGATATTGAGTTTTAACCATTTAATGTGGTATCATACAATAGATTGTTATTAAAGATAAAAACATAATTTCTGGATTTTCTTTAGCAGCAAGTACCACAATGTTCCATATGTTTGCAAGAGAAAATACCAGTTCTTGTTTAGAACTGATTATGATGTATTTGTATTCCTTTGCGAGTCCTAGGATTGTGATTAGGGTTATGCAATTTTCAAATTTACCATATTCATAAACACATACTTATAATTTCCTTCAAAAATCCAACCACCCATCTTTGCTACTGGCAATTCATTCCTTGTACGATTTAAATAAGCCTTTATTATGCTTGTAATTCCGGAATAAATGACAAATACGGTACGAGTCCGTTTAAGTTATAAGATATTTTCGAATAATTCTTGTAGTTTTTTAGTTTGGGCCATTATTATTCAAAAGTGTTTATCTATTCGTACGAAAGACTGGTTAGAATAGTATACACATCTTCATTCTGAATTGTTACAGAACTTCGGAAGATTGCAAATAGGACCCTGATAAATAAGAAGTGTAGCTATGTATTACTGACCTTTTGATTAAATAATTAATGCTAATTAATTTGTTCGGATATAGGATTTTAAATTCCTTACTTGCTACTTTATTTATTTGATAATGTAAAAAATAGTGTTTAGTAGTTGTTATCCCTGTAGACTTCTTTCACGAACCAAATTTTTTTTTTAATTATTGGATTGATTTTATATTATGCTATTGTAACTAATTTATTCTCCTCTAAAATTAACTAGCTTCCCGTTTTGATCTTCAAGTGTTATTTGGACGTAGTTATGCAAAAAGGAACCAACCCACAATTTTATTATATTTTATTTGAAAATAAATTAAAATAGTACAAGGTTCATCGTACCGTCGTTGCTATTATTATATCAGTATTTATACTAGACCATTAAAATTATACCCAAATTATATTATCAATAGGAGAATTACAATTTATAACTAACTTTAACTTCAAAATACTCAGAATAGGTTTCATGTGGGTTGGTTCCTTTTTGCATAACTACGTCCATTTAACTAACTGTCTTATCTATCACCGGAATATGTATAGAGGTTTTTGGTATGTTAAATTAAACTATAAACTGGAGAAATATTTATCCCAAAATGATGTATCGTGGTCGGTTTACAATCTAAAAATTATGATCCTACCATAAACTATTGACCCCAATCACATATACCTGTAAAATAATTATTGAATTAATAGATTCGTGAACTTTTTCCTTCTCATATATTCTAGGCTAGAAACCGAAAAGTGTCCATATGATAATGTCTCTTATAAAATCTATATCGCAACTGCTAACTAAAATATAATATTTAATGTTATTTATATTCTCCGTAAGAATTATTATTGAATTTTTTTGTAAAATATTTTTTAAATAACCCTCAATATCATCAATTTCGTAACATCCAACTGGTATTTTTATGTCTTTAAATTTGCTTTCGCCAGGCTGCTTGTATCTATACACATTATTTGTTTCGTCAACATTACCTATAGTATTAAAAGTTTGTAAATCCGTAAGAGCAACTGTATTGGTGGCAAACATTTATATCTTAATTTGCTTTTCATGCCTGACAATATTGCTGTGATATTCATGTTTATATCTCACTGCTTATAATATTTAAATTCATATGTAGTAGTTTAATTACTATATAAACACGAATAAAGATTTGCCTGTAAAATAATCTTAGTAGTATACGAATGACGGTCCGAGATCAGGCTTCAGGCTGCGGTGCCGGTGCCGGTGTCCGCCATCTTGGATTCTGACGTCACGGCGGCCATCTTGGATGGTTGTGACCTTGACCTTTGACCTTGACCTTGAATTTGATCCTCAAAATCCGCCAAAATTGGGCAAAATTTGCCCAAAATTCCTCAAAAATCGCCAAAATTTCCATTTCTGTGGAAAAAAGTTCCGCCAAAAAATTTCAAAAAATTCCACAAATTAAAAATTTCTCATTTCGAGGGAAAAATTTCCCGTTTCGAGGGAAAAATTCCCGTTTTTAGTCCTTAAAAATCCCAGCGGCTGAAAATTCCTAAAACTGGCTTAAGCATCCTTAACTCAAGCCTCAGTTAAGCCATTTCTAGGAATAAGGATACCATGACCGCCATCTTGAATTATGACGTCATCGTTGCAATTTCCGTTACGGCCGCCATCTTTAAATTTATTATCCGATTTTAATGAAAAAAAATTTAAAATTCATAAAACAAATTAAATAATAAAATTTTTAATAAAATATTTAAAAAACAAACATTTACGACACGGAGCTCGGAGTCCTCGGTTCGAACCCGACGAGTGCAAAAAAAATAAAAATGGCGACCGATCCTTCCCCCGAGGTGGCTGCAGGCATACTGACTCCCACCACTTTTTATCATCATCTAGTATGACGTCATGGCCGCCATCTTGTCTTCGATGCTGGAAGCCATCATCATTGTATCGTCGGCTAGAGTGCGCCGATGACATGTTAGTTTAATTCGTATCCGCAAGAGTGCAGTAATCATTTATTACTGTGACATCCGCCATCTTGTCATTTGGCCGCCATCTTGAAAATCCGTAATTATTTAGCTAGAAATTCGGGAAAAGTTCCAAAATTCATTAAATAAATCACTCATTAATTTACATATTGATTCGATCGATTCCCGTCCTCGGTTCGATACCCGATCGTTGCAATAATGTTTAATCTTATGTAAAAAAATAATTTAAATAAACCATGTTCAACATTCTTAAAGAGACTTTAAATCCTCTACTACCACCATCCTATCAGACATCAAGACCACCATATTGGAAATGTGTAATTTTAATGCTAGAGATCCGGGAAAAAGTTCAGAAATCATTAAATAAATTTCCGATCAATATACTGATTAATTATATCGACTAAGATCCTTGGTACGATCTAGGATGATGCAAAAAAAATTAAATATATCATCAATTTAACATAATAGTAACAGGTTCGAGGAATTAAACACCGCAAGTTCTTTTACAAACATAATATTTATTACATAATTTCTATTCTACTACAGGATCACTTACGAAAGCCAACAATCTTATAATCATTTAGTTCCGCAGCAGTGTGAAATGACTAATTCTTAGCTCCAATCGCTTTATACTAGACAGAGTCCAGCCAGAACCTTTACAGACATAGTCCACCTCTTCTTGACAGAGTTTCTGGATACCGTTTTTAACAGTTTGCTTCACATCGTTAGAACTGTAAATTACTGCAGCAGATGTCTTGAATGCACACTTCTTCACTTCGTCATCGAACGGATATGGCTTTCCATATATACAGTCCAACCACAAGTTATATTTCAAAGGTCCGTTTGTTGCTACATCATCAGTAAGCTGATTGATTATCTTCTGTCTGATATCGTCAAGAAAATTACAAATGTCCTTCGACTCACCGAACGTATTTAGATAATAGTAGTCTTTCAACGTTCCACGAAATGCAGACTGTGCCAAGTAGAAGCCATTATCGTTCACTTGTAATGCTACGAACACAGTCTTAGGTTTAGTTCCATGTTCAGACGTCATAACAATCGGTTGCTGGGCATCTGTTTTTTTGGTTGTACGCTTTCGTGTCTCCAATCTAAAGCGAGGAGTCGAAATGTCGGCAGGTAGTTCAGCAGTAGGAGCACAGACTCCACCTTTACATTTTTTCGCATGATGTCGCAAACTGTCAATTCGAGTAAACCATTTAAGGCACTCATCACATCGAAACTTCATGCGAGAAGGATTCTTCGCGCATTTGCTCCGCTCATGTCTTCGTGCATCATGGTAAAATGCGAACGACGTATCACAGTAGCTGCAAGGATACCGTGGTGATGAAGACGATCCTTTCAGACCCGATCCAGATACAGGCGTTGCAACAGTAGTACCATTTCCAGGCATTCTCTTATGCACATCGATGCATCGTTGTTGCGCCGAAACCTTTACTTTCTGCCGCACAGCAGGACCTTTGCATGCCTTCATGTGCGTTTTCATATTATCTTTTCTGGCAAACTGCTTATGACATTTCTCACAAACAAACATTTTACGATATAGGTTCTTGGCACATTCGCTCCTTTCGTGTCGCCGAGCATTGCTGTTGTTTGAGAAAATCTTGTCACAGTAACAGCACCGATGTTCGCTAGTTGTCAAATCAGCATCCATTGAAGTCTCCATCGAGGTCGTATCGTCGATCGTCGTGGTTTCCTGCACATCCAGCTCAGTAGTCATTAAGCTATCTTCTGCTGGTGGTATCACATCTGTTGAAATCTCCTCCAATGTTGACATCGTCGTCGTTGCCAACGGGATCTGCTCCACCATTGTCGTCGCTGTCGTCAAGGTTCCCGTAGACGATGATACAACGTCCATCGAGTACGACGTTAAAGTCGGTAAATATGCCATCGAGTTCTCAAGAACAGGTAATTACGCGACTTATTTACCAGATGAAATAATCTAGGTGATCCTTACACCGTCGACGACAGTAACAAACTGAGCGACCTGCTGTCTAGGACTCGCTTATATACATGCACCGGATGGAATAATACGCAAGTCAAATCAAGAACCACTTACTATAATACCAGAGTCAAAACAACATTAAAAATAGAAGGACCATCAACGAAAAGGCAGCACATTTGGAAGCACCGACATCGAAAAGGCAGCACCGACAACGAAAAGGCAGCACATTTGGAAGCACCGACAACGAAAAGGCAGCACATTTGGAAGCACCGACAACGAAAAGGCAGCACCGACAACGAAAAGGCAGCACCGACAACGAAAAGGCAGCACATTTGGAAGCACCGACAACGAAAAGGCAGCACCGACAACGAAAAGGCAGCACATTTGGAAGCACCGACAACGAAAAAGGCAGCAGCGACAACGAAAAGGCAGCACATTTGGAAGCACCGACAACGAAAAGGCAGCACCGACAACGAAAAGGCAGCACATTTGGAAGCACCGACAACGAAAAGGCAACACCGACAACGAAAAGGCAGCACATTTGGAAGCACCGACAAAGAAAAGGCAGCACCGCCAACGAAAAGGAAGCACATTTGGAAGCACCGACAAAGAAAAGGCAGCACCGCCAACGAAAAGGAAGCACATTTGGAAGCACCAACAACGAAAAGGCAGCACCGCCAAAGAAAAGACAGCACATTTGGAAGCACCGACAACGAAAAGGAAGCACCATCAACGAAAAGGCCGCACTGCCAACGAAAAGGAAGCACATTTGGAAGCACCGGCAAAGAAAAGGCAGCACCGCCCACGAAATGGAAGCACATTTGGAAGCACCGACAAAGAAAAGGCAGCACCGACAACGAAAAGGCAGCACCGACAACGAAAAGGCAGCACCATCGACGAAAAGGAAGCACATTAATTTGTCATTGACTGCAATATTCATTGGTTCCAATATTCATTGGCTCCAATATTCATTGGCTCCAATATTCAATGGCTCCAATATTCATTGACTCCAATATTCATTGGCTCCATCAGTCATTGACACCTACAGTCTTTTGGTCCCAAAAGTCTTTTGGCTCCAAATATATTAGGCTAGAATTCTTCGAGTCTAAGAGACTATGAGACCACATGGTTACAGAACTACGTGACTACGAATCTTCAAGTTTACGAGACTGCGAGGCTACAGAGCTACGAAGCCTCTAGTACACAGGTTTACGTGACTGCGAGGATACAGGACTACCAGTCTGCATGAGTACTTGACTACGAAGCTACTCGTCTACAAGGCTACAATTACAGCATCTGTTTTCGTCAGAATTTTCTCTTTTGCTCCAACTGCACCACCAGCATTATGTTATAAGATTACAAGGCCGCCTGCTTACGTAGCTTCAAGTCTACGAGGATACTTGGATACGTAGCTTCAATTCTACGAGGTCCTAAGACTTCATGACTACGCGACTTCGAGCCATGAGGTTACGAGATTACGTGACTACGAATCTTCATGTTTACGAGACTGCGAGGCTACAGAGCTACGAAGCCTCTAGAAAACGAGTTTACGTGACTGAGTGGATACAGGAATACAAGTCTGCATGAGTTCTTGACTACGAAGCTACTCGTCTGCAAGGCTCCAATTGACACATCTGTCTTCGATGGAATTTTCTCTTTTGCTACATCTACACCATCAGCATTATGTTATAAGATTACAAAGCTACTTGCTTACGTAGCTTCAAGTCTACGAGGCTCCAATACATCATGACTACGAGACTACGAACCATGAGGTTACGAGACTATGCGATTGCAAGTCTTCAAGGTTACGTCATCGCGAGGCTATAGGACTACGAAGCTTCCAGAACGCATGGTTACGAGAATGCATGACTAATTGGCCGCATGGCTACGAAACTTTATGTCTCTGACTGACTACAATAGCACTATTCAGTGGTGAGAGTTCATTTATTTCATGCAAAGGTACTTGCTGCAAGCAGTTCCGCTTTTCAACATCAGATGACGTCATGTTTTGCTTGCAGGTAAAATAATATTTATTTATTTTATGCGGGATGCGGGTTGTTCACTATCGGTCGCATAAGAAGAATGGCATCGATAGTCTTCAAGGAGAAGGAAGTTCGTCCTTCCTGCTAGTGCTTCTCAGATTTCTCACAGTCCGCCATCTTGGATTGCGACGTCACGGCTGCTATCTTGGATGGGTGTGACTTTGACCTTTGACCGAAACCGCAGGAATGATCGCAAGCACACGGATTAACCATCATAATATTGATAAGAATAATCAGGAGCACACGGAGAAAACCATCATAATATTGGCAAGAATAATCAGGAGCACACGGAGAAAAACGACACATGTTTTCTTTGATATCATAAAATTACAGAAAAAAAATATTTAAAAATAAAAATAAATTAATATAAAAATTTAAAATAAAAACAAAAAATACATAAAATCTGGCTTGTACTAGAACTCTATCTTTGCTCAACAATGATAAGTTTACAAGCTAGCAGAATCAGTTTATGTATTTTTTGTTTTTATTTTAAATTTTTTTATTTATTTATTTTTATTTTTAAATATTTTTTTCCTGAAATTTTATGATATCAAAGAAAACATGTGTCGTTTTTCTCCGTGTGCTCCTGATTATTCTTGCCAATATTATGATGGTTTTCTCCGTGTGCTCCTGATTATTCTTATCAATATTATGATGGTTAATCCGTGTGCTTGCGATCATTCCTGCGGTTTCGGTCAAAGGTCAAAGTCACACCCATCCAAGATAGCAGCCGTGACGTCGCAATCCAAGATGGCGGACTGTGAGAAATCTGAGAAGCACTAGCAGGAAGGACGAACTTCCTTCTCCTTGAAGACTATCGATGCCATTCTTCTTATGCGACCGATAGTGAACAACCCGCATCCCGCATAAAATAAATAAATATTATTTTACCTGCAAGCAAAACATGACGTCATCTGATGTTGAAAAGCGGAACTGCTTGCAGCAAGTACCTTTGCATGAAATAAATTAACTCTCACCACTGAATAGTGCTATTGTAGTCAGTCAGAGACATAAAGTTTCGTAGTCATGCGGTCAATTAGTCATGCATTCTCGTAACCATGCGTTCTGGAAGCTTCGTAGTCCTATAGCCTCGCGATGAAGTAACCTTGAAGACTTGCAATCGCATAGTCTCGTAACCTCATGGTTCGTAGTCTCGTAGTCATGATGTATTGGAGCCTCGTAGACTTGAAGCTACGTAAGCAAGTAGCTTTGTAATCTTATAACATAATGCTGATGGTGTAGATGTAGCAAAAGAGAAAATTCCATCGAAGACAGATGTGTCAATTAGAGCCTTGCAGACGAGTAGCTTCGTAGTCAAGAACTCATGCAGACTTGTATTCCTGTATCCACGCAGTCACGTAAACTCGTTTTCTAGAGGCTTCGTAGCTCTGTAGCCTCGCAGTCTCGTAAACATGAAGATTCGTAGTCACGTAATCTCGTAACCTCATGGCTCGAAGTCGCGTAGTCATGAAGTCTTAGGACCTCGTAGAATTGAAGCTACGTATCCAAGTATCCTCGTAGACTTGAAACTACGTAAGCAGGCGGCCTTGTAATCTTATAACATAATGCTGGTGGTGCAGTTGGAGCAAAAGAGAAAATTCTGACGAAAACAGATGCTGTAATTGTAGCCTTGTAGACGAGTAGCTTCGTAGTCAAGTACTCATGCAGACTGGTAGTCCTGTATCCTCGCAGTCACGTAAACCTGTGTACTAGAGGCTTCGTAGCTCTGTAGCCTCGCAGTCTCGTAAACTTGAAGATTCGTAGTCACGTAGTTCTGTAACCATGTGGTCTCATAGTCTCTTAGACTCAAAGAATTCTAGCCTAATATATTTGGAGCCAAAAGACTTTTGGGACCAAAAGACTGTAGGTGTCAATGACTGATGGAGCCAATGAATATTGGAGTCAATGAATATTGGAGCCATTGAATATTGGAGCCAATGAATATTGGAGCCAATGATTATTGGAACCAATGAATATTGCAGTCAATGACAAATTAATGTGCTTCCTTTTCGTCGATGGTGCTGCCTTTTCGCTGTCGGTGCTTCCATATGTGCTTCCTTTTCGTTGGCGGTGCTGCCTTTTCTTTGTCGGTGCTTCCAAATGTGCTTCCTTTTCGTGGGCGGTGCTGCCTTTTCTTTGCCGGTGCTTCCAAATGTGCTTCCTTTTCGTTGGCGGTGCGGCCTTTTCGTTGATGGTGCTTCCTTTTCGTTGTCGGTGCTTCCAAATGTGCTGTCTTTTCTTTGGCGGTGCTGCCTTTTCGTTGTCGGTGCTTCCAAATGTGCTTCCTTTTCGTTGGCGGTGCTGCCTTTTCTTTGTCGGTGCTTCCAAATGTGCTTCCTTTTCGTTGGCGGTGCTGCCTTTTCTTTGTCGGTGCTTCCAAATGTGCTGCCTTTTCGTTGTCGGTGCTGCCTTTTCGTTGTCGGTGCTTCCAAATGTGCTGCCTTTTCGTTGTCGGTGCTGCCTTTTCGTTGTCGGTGCTTCCAAATGCGCTGCCTTTTCGTTGTCGGTGCTGCCTTTTCTTTGTCGGTGCTTCCAAATGTGCTTCCTTTTCGTGGGCGGTGCTGCCTTTTCTTTGCCGGTGCTTGCAAATGTGCTTCCTTTTCGTTGGCGGTGCGGCCTTTTCGTTGATGGTGCTTCCTTTTCGTTGTCGGTGCTTCCAAATGTGCTGTCTTTTCTTTGGCGGTGCTGCCTTTTCGTTGTCGGTGCTTCCAAATGTGCTTCCTTTTCGTTGGCGGTGCTTCCAAATGTGCTGCCTTTTCGTTGTCGCTGCTGCCTTTTTCGTTGTCGGTGCTTCCAAATGTGCTGCCTTTTCGTTGTCGGTGCTGCCTTTTCGTTGTCGGTGCTTCCAAATGTGCTGCCTTTTCGTTGTCGGTGCTGCCTTTTCGTTGTCGGTGCTTCCAAATGTGCTGCCTTTTCGTTGATGGTCCTTCTATTTTTAATGTTGTTTTGACTCTGGTATTATAGTAAGTGGTTCTTGATTTGACTTGCGTATTATTCCATCCGGTGCATGTATATAAGCGAGTCCTAGACAGCAGGTCGCTCAGTTTGTTACTGTCGTCGACGGTGTAAGGATCACCTAGATTATTTCATCTGGTAAATAAGTCGCGTAATTACCTGTTCTTGAGAACTCGATGGCATATTTACCGACTTTAACGTCGTACTCGATGGACGTTGTATCATCGTCTACGGGAACCTTGACGACAGTGACGACAATGGTGGAGCAGATCCCGTTGGCAACGACGACGATGTCAACATTGGAGGAGATTTAAACAGATGTGATACCACCAGCAGAAGATAGCTTAATGACTACTGAACTGGATGTGCAGGAAACCACGACGATCGACGATACTACCTCGATGGAGACTTCAATGGATGCTGATTTGACAACTAGCGAACATCGGTGCTGTTAGTGTGACAAGATTTTCTCAAACAGCAATGCTCGGCGACACGAGAGGAGCGAATGTGCCAAGAACCTATATCGTAAAATGTTTGTTTGTGAGAAATGTCATTAGCAGTTTGCTAGAAAAGATAATATGAAAACGCACATGAAGGCATGCAAAGGTCCTGCTGTGCGGCAGAAAGTAAAGGTTTCGGCGCAACAACGATGCATCGATGTGCATAAGAGAATGCCTGGAAATGGTACTACTGTTGCAACGCCTGTATCTGGATCGGGTCTGAAAGGATCGTCTTCATCACCACGGTATCCTTGCAGCTACTGTGATACGTCGTTCGCATTTTACCATGATGCACGAAGACATGAGCGGAGCAAATGCGCGAAGAATCCTTCTCGCATGAAGTTTCGATGTGATGAGTGCCTTAAATGGTTTACTCGAATTGACAGTTTGCGACATCATGCGAAAAAATGTAAAGGTGGAGTCTGTGCTCCTACTGCTGAACTACCTGCCGACATTTCGACTCCTCGCTTTAGATTGGAGACACGAAAGCGTACAACCAAAAAAACAGATGCCCAGCAACCGATTGTTATGACGTCTGAACATGGAACTAAACCTAAGACTGTGTTCGTAGCATTACAAGTGAACGATAATGGCTTCTACTTGGCACAGTCTGCATTTCGTGGAACGTTGAAAGACTACTATTATCTAAATACGTTCGGTGAGTCGAAGGACATTTGTAATTTTCTTGACGATATCAGACAGAAGATAATCAATCAGCTTACTGATGATGTAGCAACAAACGGACCTTTGAAATATAACTTGTGGTTGGACTGTATATATGGAAAGCCATATCCGTTCGATGACGAAGTGAAGAAGTGTGCATTCAAGACATCTGCTGCAGTAATTTACAGTTCTAACGGTTTGAAGCAAACTGTTAAAAACGGTATCCAGAAACTCTGTCAAGAAGAGGTGGACTATGTCTGTAAAGGTTCTGGCTGGACTCTGTCTAGTATAAAGCGATTGGAGCTAAGAATTAGTCATTTCACACCGCTGCGGAACTAAATGATTATAAGATTGTTGGCTTTCGTAAGTGATCTTGTAGTAGAATAGAAATTATGTAATAAATATTATGTTTGTAAAAGAACTTGCGGTGTTTAATTCTTTGAACCTGTTACTCTTATGTTAAATTGATGATATATTTAATTTTTTTTGTATCATCCTAGATCGTACCAAGGATCTTAGTCGATCTAATTAATCAGTATATTGATCGGAAATTTATTTAATGATTTCTGAACTATTTCCCGGATCTCTAGCATTAAAATTACACATTTCCAATATGGTGGTCTTGATGTCTGATAGGATGGTGGTAGTAGAGGATTTAAAGTCTCTTTAAGAATGTTGAACATGGTTTATTTAAATTATTTTTTTTACATAAGATTAAACATTATTGCAACGATCTGGTATCGAACCGAGGACGGGAATCGATCGAATCAATATGTAAATTAATGAGTGATTTATTTAATGAATTTTGGAACTTTTCCCGAATTTCTAGCTAAATAATTACGGATTTTCAAGATGGCAGGCAAAAAGACAAGATGGCGGATGTCACAGTAATAAATGATTACTGCACTCTTGCGGATACGAATTAAACTAACATGTCATCGGCGCACTCTAGCCGACGATACAATGATGATGGCTTCCAGCATCGAAGACAAGATGGCGGCCATGACGTCATACTAGATGATGATAAAAAGTGGTGGGAGTCAGTATGCCTGCAGCCACCTCGGGGAAGGATCGGTCGCCATTTTTATTTTTTTTGCACTCGTCGGGTTCGAACCGAGGACTCCGAGCTCCGTGTCGTAAATGTTTGTTTTTTAAATAATTTATTAAAAATTTTATTATTTAATTTGTTTTATGAATTTTAAATTTTTTTTCATTAAAATCGGATAATAAATTTAAAGATGGCGGCCGTAACGGAAATTGCAACGATGACGTCATAATTCAAGATGGCGGTCATGGTATCCTTATTCCTAGAAATGGCTTAACTGAGGCTTGAGTTAAGGATGCTTAAGCCAGTTTTAGGAATTTTCAGCCGCTGGGATTTTTAAGGACTAAAAACGGGAATTTTTCCCTCGAAACGGGAAATTTTTCCCTCGAAATGAGAAATTTTTAATTTTTGGAATTTTTTGAAATTTTTTGGCGGAACTTTTTTCCACAGAAATGGAAATTTTGGCGATTTTTGAGGAATTTTGGGCAAATTTTGCCCAATTTTGGCGGATTTTGAGGATCAAATTCAAGGTCAAGGTCAAAGGTCAAGGTCACAACCATCCAAGATGGCCGCCGTGACGTCAGAATCCAAGATGGCGGACACCGGCACCGGCACCACAGCCTGAAGCCTGATCTCGGACCGTCATTCGTATACTACTAATCTTTCATGTTCAACTTCACGAGTGCTGGAACTGTGTCATTCCCCTCAATAACGTGCAAGTTTCCTGTGTTTCGACGCAGAGGAAAGTGCGCCCGGACTATGGAGACAGAATGTGATTAAGAGCATCGTCTGCATGGATGTTTCATGCCAGCTGCAGACTTTCGGTATCACTAGCATGGCAATCAGTCGTATGACTGTGTGCAGAAATAAGTTAGCTGTTAGCATAAGTATCTCATGGCTATTTCGGCACAAATATTTAACATAGCTCTTCGCAATTTTGGGGTTTGTATTTATATGATATATTAACACCATTTAAATAATGTACTTGTTCTTTAGGCGGTTTTAAATCACCGTAAATGTCATAGTAATTATATGTTGTATTTATATAATATATTAACACCATTTAAATAATTTACTTGTTCTTGAGGCGGTTTTAAATCATCGTAACTATCATAGTAAATTGCATTTTTACTCGCTTAACATATCAATTCCTATGAGTACTTTTGTTACTTTTACTGTCTAAATAAACATTTCAAGATTCATTAACACTACGTTTAAGGAGAAGCCCATCTGTCATAAAAATGTGTCTAAAGTACTTGGTTGAAGTTTATAAACATATTTTATTAATTTTGTGTTTTAGAATGCTCGAGTTAATTTTTACTTTACTTTTTCTTTTTTTTTCCGCTTCCTCTTGTGTTTTTCTGCCCTTTTTTTGTATGATGCTAGAAACATACCCTTTCCATTTTTTTAAACCTATAGCCAATGCCTAATATTCCCGTCGTGATGCCTGGCTTCAACCAAGTTTTTTATTGTTCTTAGCTGAACTGATTGCTCTAACTACATGCTTCCTGCAACAACCAATCATGCTAGTGCAGCAATAACAGGGAGAAGTGCACATAAACGGTCCTTCTTGACCTTGCCTTTTCTGCAGTCCCATACCCAGTTTGGTTTGTTTCATATTTTTGAAATAACAAATGAAGTGTGATTCTCACCTAGTTAAGTATCTCCGGTCTTGTATAAATTTACTGCTGCCTGCGATAGGATTTTGTCTGCATCGTGCCTGTCTTTTAACTCATCACTTTTACTATAAGCGACGTTGTAGTTTTTACAAAAACCATCAAGTTTATTTATGCCATCATGTCCTGCCTTAAGTTTATTAGCTAATTTCGTGTCTGATCTGCAGTACATATAACCATTAGGAAAATGCAATTAAAATAGCAATTTGTTTATTAACTATTTACCAGTCCACGACAAAGTTTGGACTTACTCTCACAAGTCATTGGAACTGAGGGAGAAACATCGTAATAGAGCTCCATATACAAGTAAGTATTTCAGTTGTAAACAGAGCATTGATCACAGCATCCCTCCAGGAAAGGTCATTATAAAATTTAAAAAAATGTGTCTTCTCAGATAAATTTACTTTATTTTACCATTTACACAACATAAAGCTCATAATCAAAGCAAGATATTTCACCAGTAAAGCCCGCAGCATCAGCTGCCTTAACGACAACGGTATGACTCGGAGAAGCACTAATAAAGACAATTGCCGATTATAAGCACAACAGTCTGGCTCTAGATGACGTTCTTACCCTTACAAGCTTTCTGTCCAAAGAGCGGGAGGTAGTCTAGTCTAGCTTTAAACATCGAGCTTATTGCTATAAGTGGCTTTCTGTCAAAAGAGCAGGATGTTATTCAGTTAGACCTCAAGCGTATTTACAGCCCATTCTTTCTCCTTAAGGAGTGGAAAGCCCCCCAGTCCTGCTCTATATGTTGAGCATTTCTAACAGTGGCTTTCTTCTAAATAAAAAGAGACACTCTTTTTTCGGCTATATATGCCAACATTTTCCTTAAGAGATGCATTCTATTTAAATAATGGCATTAGTGTCATTCTGGCCCTAGACATGAAGCTTATATTTAACAGATACTTTCCAAAAAGAAGAAGGTTTTTCAGTTTAGCTCTAGACATCAAGCTTATCATTAGTAGAGGCTTTTTTTTTCCAAGACCAGGAGGCAATCCAGTACGGCTTAGTCATCGAGCGTATTTCTATTAGATACTTTCTGTTTGAATAATGGGGTCACCACCAGTCTGTCTTTAGACATTTAGCCTATAGTTTGCAAATGCTTTCGGTACAAAGAGCAGGAGGGGCTCCAGTCAAGATATGGTCGTCATGCTTATTTCTAACACATTATTTTTATCCAAAGAGCAGAAGGTGCTACAGTCCAGCTTTAGATGTTTAACATTTATCTAGCCATTTTTTTTTATCTAAAGAACAGGAGACACTCAGTCTGGCTCAGAATGTCCAGCTTTTTTCTAGCAGATTATTGCTGTCTAAAGAGCTAGATGTACAACAATCAAGCACTAGCGGTTGAAGTTAGCTCTGCCTTTGGTTTTAATTTCAGTCCAGCATAGATAGCGAGCTTAGCTCTATCATAATTGTTTTCATCTTAAAAGGTGAAGGGGCTCCAATCCAACTTTGGACTTCAGTTTATCTGTGCAAGTCGTTTTCTATTTTTAAAAACGGAATGCACACGACTTTAACTGTAAAAAGAAGGCTCAGCACCAACAGTTTTATTTTGTTATACTTTCTTAAAAGCTGAAACAACTCGTAGTCACCATAAGGGGTGATCATAAATTTTCCAGTTGCTTTCCGTCTATTAACTAGGGCGCGCGCCAAAGTCTTTAGTGGTCGAGTACATTTATACCAGTGGCTTTCAATCCAGAGATCTGAATATTTTCCAGTCAGACACTAGGAAGCGAGCTAAGCTCTACCAGCGACCTTCTCTCCAAATAACATGAGGCATGTCAGTATGTAGCTAATGTGCAAGCTAAGTGTGGGCACAAAGAGATTCTGAATTAGTTTTTTAATAATGATAATTATTAAGTAGCATTAATTCTTTGATAAAGTATGCATGTGTTAAATATTTAGAACACTATATGGAATGGAATATTGGAAATTGTAGTATGCACTTCCCACATATAATGGTATGTTCTATTATATAAATTTATGGTACAAATCATTGTAAAACCTCCCTTTACTCATACCTCCACCTCCCACTTTTCTCCCCTTCCCTTTACTTCTCAGATTGCATTGTGATGTTCCTTATTCTGTCCCCTGACATGTGCACATGTCTATATGGATCCATCATCTACATTATGTTTTTATTGATCAATGTGGGAGTTATGAATTATGTTTCAATTTACTGTAAGCCCTTTTACCCTTATCTCCCAGAATGCATAACATCCTCACACCCCTTTGCCCTTTCCAATTTCCTTTCCACATTTCCCATCATAGTTTGAGAGTTCACTGATAGGCGCCTCCAGTGTTGTCTGCTGTTTTCGCTTATGTTGTACATCATAAAAGCAATATTATTTTCAAAATTCACTAGTTAAAATTGCTTGTATCTAATGTTTTCATCGGCCATTTGTATGACAACAATAAAAGTTGAAAATTTCGCTGGTATGTAGTGCCACTGTTGTAGCAAGTTATCATCATACGTTCTTAAAAATTACTTAGTTCGGTGTGTTGCTATCAACCCATGATCGCAGATGACGATTAGTTGTGTGCCTCGTGGTATAGAAGTATAGAAATTAGAGTATATTTGCAGTAAAATTAAAAATGAGTTTATGATACATAATTATTAAGTTTAGCTTTCGACACTCACACTTGCGCTTTGTATGTTGGAATTATATAGCTGTAAATTGTCGGAAATGGGAATGAATTAAGATAAATATGGTCATTGGAAGTGCAGCCAGCTGGCCTTTTCGGACTAGTTCCTTGTTCTGTGTGTGAAGGGGAAGGAGGTCGGTGAAGGGCCTTAATTCTCTTTCCAGGTCTTGCGCTTTGCGAGGCGGCGTGTTGCTTCTTCAACAGCTGATTATTAATTCTTTACTACCTACTCTTTATTATTTTTATAAAGGAAAATTATACATATGTGTATGGATTTTTAACAAGATAAAAATCATGTTTATCATTTTCTCTTGAAATTTAAAAAAAAATATATATAATTTTTTTTTAAGAAGCTTTTGTGATCTGTACAAATGGTCAATGTCATATGCAGCATATGGCTCGCTTTCTAGTGTCGATCGGCATATTGCTTCACTTGTTATCCGATAGAGGTCACTTGTGTAAATCACCAGAAACATAACCAGACATCTTGGTTGCCATTTTTAAAAACTTTAAAAATTAGCCAAAAAATATTTAGAAATTCCAATATATATATATATATATATATTAAATTTTACATTTTAATTTTCTGAAAAACCAAAAGATTTTGATCCTTTGATTAAATTTTTATGTGCAAAAGAATTTCATTCTATCTTGAAGAATAATTATTAATATTAGTTTAATTTATTAAACAGATAAGATTAATTTAAACCTAAATAACCCGATGTCCTTGGATCAATCCTAGATGGGATTACGTGTATCTGGCACATAACATAAATCAAAACTTTTATAAGCATTATTCATTACATAAAAATTGACACTACTACAAATACACAAATGTATGGTCCATAAATGTTTTTGAATTCCTGCATCTGCTAATCACAATTTGAAGCACGATATGAAGCCTTACTATTTGAAAAAAGATAATACTTTTGATCTTTTTGAGAATTTTCTCTACTAAATGTAAGTAGGAAAACATCGTAAGCTAGATCTCTTCAGCACAAAAACCACCATGATATGTGCATAGTAACAATTTCGAAGTATAATTTCTAGGCTTTGATTCACAAACGGTCCATACGGAAAAAAAAATCAGGGCTCCAATTTGCAGTAAAAAAAATCATTTCCGAAGATCCATTTCTGCTTGGAGATCCACACAATATAGTTAACATTACTTAATACTTTCGTGGAACTTTCTTTTTCGTGTTGGGAAACACATTCCGAAGCAGAAAATTGTCCTTCTCGTAATTGGACTTCATTTTTGTTGCATAATGCACTGTAGAATTGCTCGCATTAATAAAGTTCTGCAAGATATTCAACCATTTGTAAATTCATATAGCTGCGAATTTTCGTCACATCATGGTGTGTGAATTTCTGTTAAACAGGTAGTCAAGATGTTAACAACTAGGTTGAGGCAAGGTAGATTTAATGTGCTGTTTAAGTATCAAAACATCAACAAAAAAAGATATAATACGAGCTCAGAATTACTCCACTTCTTGTGATACCAACAAATAAATATCACAGCTTTTGTCATAATTGGAAAATGGAACATTCAAGTATTTAATACTATGTGCTCTCAGAATAGAAACTACAGCAACTCAATCTTTACTTTACTCATCAACAATAATTTTTTATATATATATATACATGTAGGCTATATGTGTGTGTGTGCGCGCGCGTGTTTGGCAGTGGTTGGACAGAGGTAGCACAGGCCATATCAACTGCATTCTCAACTAAGCAGTCTGCCAATATTAACCGAATCATTACCTTACTACTTGAGTACACACCCTCCTGGCAAAGATAATTGTGCCAGCATATTCCTCTGAAAACCCCATGGTATTATTGCAAATGGTAACGTTAACATATTCAACAGGTACTAATTTGCCCTTACTCCTAATATATTAGACCATGGACTGTCGACTGCAGAAGATTACCTTCATTAGATTGATAGAATACTTATCATGTATCATCATGAGTAATCTCTTACACTGTAACCAACAAATATAAAATACTCTGAAATGTATGCACATTTATTCAGCAAAATCTACATATATAAAGTGAGCTTTTGTAACAAAATTTTATGAACACTATTTGCTCATTTATGTTCTCATTTAGAAACCAACATCCGTTCAAAGTCTAATATTTATTGCAGAACCACTCAACACACTATGTTGGCCCACAGTAAAAAAAAAAATGTTAAAATTTATTATAACTGTAATATTATTATCACAAGATTTTGATGTAAAAAAAGAAATATTTTTATCACTGTTTCTTGTCTCAGTTTACCAGTAAACAACCACCGTGGTTTTGTTAATGTTCGAAATTTGACTTGTGCTTCAACACATTAGGTTATACATATAAGTTACCAGACTGATATTAAAAGTATATTTGAAGCAAACAAATAATAATATTTTTGGCACACATAGTAATCAGTATTACCTTCTTAAATTGATAACGCACAATATGCATTAAACTTTTTAATTCGTAGATTTAACAACCACAAATTATTTTATTTTATTACCAATATTTGGTGGCTATATAGCATCGTTATCCATATCAAACTTTCGCCGAATCAGCATTTCAAAGAAATTAGTAAATAATTGCAGCATAAAATTACTGTAGAAAAATTTTTCATTGATTAAGTAGTGTGATTGAATGTTACTCACATAATTGGCGGACTCCAGACTAAGTTAATATTGAAACTTGTTCCTCCTCCATATTCCAACTTTTTCAGCTTGTCATAAAATTAAGTCGGGAAAACACATCACAATTACGGGACCGCAGCTTAAATCAGTAAATGGCAAAAACTTACTTTTCACGCCCAAGTGCACAGGTTTAAAAACAATAGGCCTATGCTCCTGTGTGATTAATCTTTCTTTTTTTTGCGTGAGGTCCACCTGATAGTGTTTCTCAGTTGTTTTAAAACAAAGTATTCGACTGAGTAATAAATCTATGTTTTGTTCTAATTCCATCTGATAAATATTTTAAGTGCTGATTTATTACTAATTAAACAAAACTCTGAATTTAATTTCTTTTCTCATTACAAAAAAATATTACATGCAGGGATTGTTTCTCAGGAATAACAAAAAAAACACTTAGAGAATATCAGCATAAGTCGTTTCACGAAAAACCAAAAGCACACAGAGATAACCAACAGAATATTGCCAGGAATAATCGGAAACACAGAGAGAAAACCAACAAAATATTGCCGGGAATAATCAAGAGCACAGAGCGAGAACCAAAAAAATATTGACAGGAATAATCAGGACCACACTTAGAAAAGCAACAAAATATCAGTGAAAACCAACGCATGTTTTGCTAAATAAAGATTGGTAAACTACAAAAATTATATTTAAAAATAAAAATAAATAAAATAAACTTATTTTAGCTTGCGAACTTCTCCTTTGTTCAGCAAGGATAACGTTCTATCACAAGCTAGAACTCAATCTTTGCTGAACAAAGAACAAGTAAACAAGCCAAAAAAAATTTCAATAGTTTTTAATATATATTTTTTTAATTCTTTACTATTTATTTTTTGTTGTGATTCTTGCGACTGCCTGTACAACACAGCATGTGGCACCAACTGTTGCAAGAAACAGGACTACTTGCAACAAGTTATTTGCATGAGATATATTTACTCTCGCTGCTGAATGGAGCTATTGAAGCCAGTTGCAGCCTTTGTAGACTCGTATTCTCGTATTCTCGTGGTGGTGTAGTCTTGTAGTCTTTTAGTCCTGTAGCCTCACAGTCTCGTAGCCTCTTAGCCTTGGAGCCTTGTAGACTTGTAGCTTCGTAGTCTTGTAGCTTCGTAGTCTTGTAGTTTCGTAGTATTGTAGTCTCATAGCCTTGGAGCCTTGTAGACTTGTAGCTGCGTAATCTAATAGTCCTGTAGTCTCATAGCCATGGAGCCTTGTAGACTTGTAGCTGCGTAGCCATGTAGCTATGTAGCCATGTAGCCTTGTAGCCTTGTAGTCTCATAGACTTGTAGCTTCGTAGCCAAGAAGCCTGTAGTCCTGTAGTCTCGTAGCTTGTTGCCATGTAGCATCGTAGTCTCGTAGATAGTTAGAGCCAGATAAACTCTTAGTCTCATAGTCCTTTGCCTCGTAGTCGTGTAGCTTCGTAGCCAAGTCGCCTTGTAGACAATTTTTAATGCAGCAGTTAGGCCTAAAACTGCGATGAATTTTACAGCCAATGACTTTTGGAGCCAAGGACTTTTGAAGCCAAAGACTTTTGGAGCCAATGGCAATTGGCAATGAAGCCAAAGACTGTTGGGGTGAAAGACTTTTGGATCCAGTGACATTTGTAACCAAAGACTGTTGGAGCCCAATTCTTTTGGAGGCATTGTAGCCTACCGTAAATTGACGATCGCAGCCTACTGAGTTTAATGTTTGTCAAAATGTACATCCTTTTCATTAAATGTATGTAGTCAAGTCTGTACTATCGTATCCTACTGATGAGATCGTTTCCCTGTGAAGAGATCATATCTCTGTGAAGAGATCGCACCCCTGTGGCGAGATCGTATCCTATTGAGTTTAATTTTCCTCCAAAGCTGCGTCTTTTTAGTTAAATGTGCTTCCTTTTTGACGCATGTGCTTTCTTTGTAGAATATGCTTTCTTTTTTTGAACGTGCATAAATAAGTGTTTACTCAGGACGTGATTGGTCTCGTGGTTTGGAGACGACTGGTCTATACGCCTTACATTAAACATGACCTGATTAAAATATTGGTCACGTATCTCTTGGTTTGGAGACGCTTGACCTATACACTTAACATTGTACTTGAACTGACCTCGTGGTTCGGAGACGCTTGGTCTATATTCTTGATTTTGTACATGAACTGTTTAAATTTTTCCGAAAGTATCGGCGAAAAATACCTCTTGTATACTGACTGTATGTGTTTTACCATCTACTGGATTATTTCTGGCTACCAACTGGATGTGACTGGCCACCTACTGGACATCCTGGCCACTGAATAGAAATGTCTAGCCACTTACTAGGCATATCTTGCCACTGACTTGAGGTGTTAGCCCAACCAACCGACTGGACGTGCATGTCTGGCCAACCTATCTGACGCTCCTATACAACCAACTGGATGTGGCTATCCAACTACTGGACATGTGTATCTTGTCACTGAATAGACGTGTCTGTCCACTGACTTGGCGTGCTTTGCAACCAACTGGACGTGATAGCCTTTCCAACCGACTGGTCGTACGTGTCTGGCCAAACGACAGACATGTATAGTCATCGACTGGGCGTATTTGCCATCAACGTGACGTATTAGCCTGACCACCAAATGGACGTGGTTGGTTAATCGACTGTCATGTGTAGATGCCCTGAAAACACATGTCAATATATGCAAAGGTCTAGCTTCGCCTTCTAAGAAGACTGTAGAAAACGATTAACACTTTTAATTTGCTTGTTTTTTGTATTTCTAGAATTTACATAATAGATTTTATCTTTGAAATTTTGTTGTTTTCACTCCAACCTGGCATTTTTGATAAATTGAACTAATTTTTTTGCATCATTCAAGGATCTAACCAAGGATTTATATCGATCGAACCAAGGATTTATATCTATCGAATCCATTATTATTTTATTAAATTATTTTTTAATGATTTTTGGAATTTTTCCGAATTTATATCTAACAATTTACAGAATTTCAATATGGCAGCCAAGACAACAAGCAAGATGGCGGACGCCACGCTAATAAATACTACTGCGTTTTATCAAGCAAAAATTTAACTAATATAGCGACTGCACCCTCTAGCAGAAAAAATGAGATAGCGATCTCCACCAGACGACAAGATGGCGGACCCAAGGTAGCTGACATAACGTCATACTGGCCAACGTAATATCTGCCTTGGATTAGTGGTGGGAGCTCAGTCTGCCTGACCTCGCCGGGTTCAAACATAAGACTTCATGGCGAAAGTACTTTCTAGTTAAAATTTTATTAATTCAACATTATTTATAAATTTTAAAATATTTTATTAAAGTTGGCGGGTGTAACATAAGCAATATTTATATTAAAATATTATTTAAATTGTAACTAAGAATTGTTTTAAATAACGTGTTTACTCTCGCCGGGAATCCAATCGAGAACCGAAATCGATTAAGAAACTAAATATTTAAAGTAAACATTTTTTTATAATTTTCCGAATTTTTCAATTAAACATTTTATGGTCAAGGTCATGACCTCTGATGGGGATTTCGAGGAAAATTGCCCCTCTCGATGGAAAATTGGCTCCTCTGAATTTTTTGCGGAAAAAAATGGGAAATTTTCTTTTCAAATAGAAAAATTTTTAAGGACTTTTTATCAATTTTTGAGGATTTTTGATGATCAAGTAAGCCAAGATGACCACTGTGACGTCAGAGATCGGACGGTCATTAACCCTATCCACATCTACGCACTCGCACCAGGCGCAGGAATCCCTTTGTTATACTACTCACAACTACAGCCCTACCTCTCTGACCGCGACAACAGCCTATATCATTTTGTTTTTGAAATTCATTTGAAACTACACAGTTATTATCGGTTATTTACTTTCTACTCCATTTTATCCCTTTAATAATTTATTCAACAGACAGCCTAGCATAAACAAACACGATACACGTCCGCACTGAGCCTAAAATACCATTACACATAACATATCTCCGAAAAATAAGCACTTACTCGCGTATGTTTCCTCTTATCCTCTAACAAAGATAAAAATATATATTTAACACTAAATTATTTGTTAAAACATTTTTACTGTACAGGATATTCCAGGTGACGGCAAGGTGATGGCTCATTGCGACTCGGGATGACTTCGTCGGACTACTTCCAAGACCCCAGGGCCCCTTCCGAGTAACAAAATATGTTACATAGAGTAGTGTTAGTATGTACTTTAAACGTTCGCATGCCTGCTAGCTTGGGCAGATGGCCAATTTACAGGTATCATGTAATAAAGGTACGTAAAAACATTATTCTCTTTTCTTAAAGCCTGAGTGCTCATTTTTATGTATGTTTTACAGAATAGTTTTAATAATTAATACTGCCAGACACTTCCCGTTGGCGGTACTGTCCGCTAGATGCTTTAAACCTCGCAAAAAATTACGCAATGTTACCTATAGTTTGAGTCTCCATTTTTATATATTGTTGATAGAACTATTTCAATACTTTTTGTAAGCAGCCAGACCAATCTTAGGGGACAAACATCCCCCAGACACTATTAAAAGGTCCATGTGAGTATGAGCGCAAGTGTGATGGCTTTATAACACAGCTTCATTAAACTTAAGTTGTTAATGGTGTAATGGAAATCAATAATAATTAAATAATATTTTAACGCCAAATATTTATTATAAAGGTGATTACAGTATGTACAAGAAAATACGAATACAATAGTACTCTACATGAAAATTTTCAACATATAGTTGTTGAATAAGGACGAAAAAATTTTACATTATACATTTAGAACATTAATGTTTTTAACAGCAATTAATTTCATAAAATAATAATGTTTTGACATTTTTATCTTAAAAGAAACAAAGAAACTTATATGGTAAATTTTTAAAAAAATTTGTGAAAATGTCTTTTATTATTTATTAATAAGTATGTTTTTTAAAATCTTCATTTCACAATCATTGGAGTTTCATAACTCATAAAGACAATCTTGGAATTGAATATATATATCCTATACATCATCATCAGCATCCTTAGTTTATTTCCCTGTAAAAATAAATAAAATAATTAAGATTCGAATAGCTACAAATTTATGAACATAATTTGAAGGTAAATAAAAGTAAAATACCTGATTATTTTTCAAGCGATTCACTAACGAAACCCGGAAATTGCTCCCATCTAACCAGTTGAAATGGTACTGGTTGTCTTCCAACGTCCACCCATTATTTTCAGCACTGAAAATACCAAGTTGCTTCATATTAGCATTATTCCAGAGACTAGAGATCTAATTAGCTCGCTATTACTTCTGCAGAAGCTCACTCTGACACGGTGGTAAGTTGTGCGCATCAAAGTTTTTAACATTTTTGCGATTAAAATCTTCATTAAAATCTGAAACAGTGTAAGTGTTAATGAACAAATTGAGCCTGGCAACATCTACGTCAATTATTATGGCCTCGTTGTAGACATCGCAAATAAATTTCTGTATTGTTCTGAATATACATTTTGCTCTAGCTCTACATCCTATATAAGTCTAGTTCGCTGAATCTGATAGATGCTTCCTGATACTCTCCATTTTTCTTCAGTATTTTAAATTGCATTTGCTTGCATTTCTTGAAAAAAAATCAGGTTTGTAATCACAACCATTTGTGGCATGAAATCTTGGGGTCCTAACCGTTCGTAATGGTTAGTTACATTTCCGGTGTCAGTCAATATCCGCAGGTGAGAATCGTCGTTTTTCAAATTATGCATATTGTCCAGCATATCGCTGCAATATCAGTGTCAGAACATCAAATCACAAATTTAGCCTGAGCATCAATTTTGCAGACATGGTAAACAATTTTAGTGTTAGCTTCCTCATGTTCTGGACACGATAGATTTTCATCGATATCACACAACTGTATTTTTAGTAACGGTAAAAGAAAGACATTGTCTGAAATTAATAAAAACCTGTTTATTACCAATGAATGGTACCATCTCGTCAGTAGCCCCGTGTAGTTTAAACTAATCAACGAGAGCCTGTTTCGTGAAATCAGACGGTCGCGCCTGATCGGGTTCAGTAACGCTAAACTCCAGTCGTGCGGATTCAAGTCGGACAGGTCTTTCATAATTTTTTATCGATGGAGGAAAGTATTGATCGAAAATGATGTCTTATCTTGTCGCTTTTAATTGTATTACCATTTGCAACATAATTTTTAGATACTCCCATACGTTTTAGAGACATTTTTCGTTGTGAGGAATAAGAAAAAACCATCAATTATTACAACATTTATATGAGATGGTGGATTGTGTTCTAAGACTTTTCCAAAGAATTTATTAAAAGAGATTTTTCGGTTTTACAAATGCCACATTAAAATAGCACATGGATAATGGAACTGGAATTATAGGAAATTATAAAATTTTGGCCATATAGACTTTTATTATCAATAGATATTCCGAGCATATGTCCAAATAAATCTCTTTGAATACCTCAACAGCTGATGGTACAAATCACTCATATTTCACTTCTAGATAAGATATTTTTAAATACCTCCCTCAATAACTAGTTACTTTTCTTCCAAGTTTAGACTATTCGGTATATATTTACGGAACCCTAGCTATTTTACATGATAACTGATGCAAAATATCACAGCGTTTGTCAACATTACATTCATTAAAACACAGCTTGGAAGACTCCATCCATTTTATTTATTGATTTCTTAAAACCATTTTTTATTTCTTAAAATATTAGGTAATAAATAAATTACAGAATAGATGTATTTGAAAATTTAAATGTATATATTTAAAATTAATATATTCAATGAAGTATAGTTTTCTTTAATTTAGTTAATTAATAGCCTATATTTAAATAGAAATTGTTTTAAAAGATACATTTGGGAATTGTGTTTACTGTCGAGCGTAGTTTGTAATTTTAACTATTGTCCTTCAATAGCAACATTTTGGTCGTTATATCCTTATTTGATCTTTTTTCTTTATCTTTTTCGTGCCTTCATAGCACATAGCTCTGGCATCTGTTTCAAATCCCCTATAGTCGGTCATTATATTATATTTTTCCCTACAGTTTATAACAGTCTATACAGATGTGAACAGTTAGCATCTTTCAGTAAAATGTTATGAATCTCATTTCTAGAATTATTCCTTTATCACTTCTTTATAAAATTTCAGTAAATTTTGTAAATGAACAGCAATAATTTTAACTTGTCAAATGAATTTCTGGCATATTTGATTTCCATTTTTGATAATTCCCTTAATAGGATTTCATAATTTCAAAATGAATGTGAAATTACATTTAAACTCTTATAAGATATGAACCTCCTTTAGGATAATAAACAATAAAATCATAAAACCTATTATTTAACTTATTTATCATACTTTCCATTTTATTAAAAATCAATAAATTCATTTTGTTACGTGATTCATCGAAACGAGTTCTTTTGCTAAATTAACATATATGTATTGTTCCTATTTCATATTTAGGAGTTCTTGGAGGAATCATTCTTTCGGGAGAGTTTGATTTTGATCTAAAATATATTTATTTATAAACTTTTCATAAATTGGATGTGTAATGTTATTTTACCTCCTTATATTTGAACTAACGTCCTTATTATAATAGCCATTTTGAAAAACAACATTTATTAATAAAACCTTTTCTGTGTAGTTTACATAGTCAACTTTAAGGTAATTATCATTTAATTCAAGACCAAATGTCCATCATTTGTAAATATATTAAAATTAATTTAGTTAAATCACATTCTTAATTTTTAACCGAAAACTTGTTTCACCAAAAGTTAAAATATGCATAAACCTAATCCTTGAAACCATATTTTGCATAAATAACATTAATTTCATCATAAATATTTTTCTCAAGATTAACAGCAGAATCTTTAAAGGTTTGATTCCTGGTAACTTCTTTGAGTCAAGTTCTATTTCAAACAGAGTTTCTTCAGGTGTCGGCATATAATCCAAATTGTTTACAGTTACTTGAACTAGTCTTGAAAATTAATTTTTATTTCTTTACTTAATTGTTACATATTTTTTACCAACGTTTCATAATTTAAGTATCAAAAGTATATATTTTTACTATTCCTTTCATAATCGATTCATTTTTCTTTTTATAATTTTAAAAATCTTAGTTTTTTAAGTAGAGCAGGTCATTTTGTGAGGTAACCCATTTTACATAATATTATTTTCGTTATAAATTTCAATAATTTTAATATAATTTAAGATCCTTTTTATTAATTCGATTTGATGAAGATTAATAATATCGTTACTAAACTGTTGTTGAATACATTACCTAAAAATATTACAATAATTATGCAAAAATAAATATTACATTTTATTAATTAGTTAAAATAAATTGATTATATTTGGATTATACTCAAGTGTTATTATTTCTTGGCAATTTGTATGTCTTTATTAAATTAGTATACCTATTTTTGTATATATCCTTTATTTGACCTAACATAATATTCATTATTATTTTCGTTATTAAATGATTAAAAAAATTAATATTTGTTAATTATTGATTTTGTGTTTCTGATACATGTAATATTATTTTATAACCTACCTACTTTTTCGAGATTATATATATATATATATATATATATAAACGTATTAACTAATTCTTCTGTTTTATTTATATTTTTCTAAGGTTGAATTGACATTTATATAAAACTTTTACATATTTTAAAATTTATATTCTCCATGATTTCTTGTTGAATGAAAAACTTTATTTTGTGTTACAAATTATTTAATTTTTATCCTCTTTTCTCAGCGAAACTTGTTAATTCATATGTAATAATTGTCATGATATAAAATATTTATAGGTATTAAATATATATTATTTTTAAAATTTATGAATATAGATCTGGCTAAGCTATTAAAATTGTGTCAGGATGTAAGGGGAACATTCATCTTTAAATTTTCATAAATATTTTGGTGTTTAACTGATCATGATATAACTGATCATTAAAAAATGAACAGCCTTGTTACACCCGTTCGGAACAAAACTCAGAAAGTGTAAAAAAAAAATATAAGAAATAATTATAAACCCATTTGAAAAATTTGAAAAGAGGTGTTTTGCACCTTAATTATGTGTTAGAATATATTGAATACTAATGATGTTACATACGTATGTTCTATTTAATATTGCAGGTGAAAATAATTTCACGTCTACAAATTTTACACAAAATAAAAATTATTTTAAAAATACAATGGAGCCATTAATTTTATTTCCATATTTTCTTTATCTTTAATTTTTTTTATTTTAATGTATTAAACTTGTGTTATGTATGTATATATATATGTATGTGTGTGTGTGTGTGTGTCACTTAATAAAGAAGATTTTTCTTGCTTTTTATGTAACATTTCAAGAACATTTTAAATAATGTTAAAATTATTTTCTTCAAATGTTTACTATTCGTTGAATATTTTATTTAAAGTATCTTACATCAAACTTCAGTCTTTATTTTTAACTACAAAAAAATAACGCGTATAACTCAGTACACTTGATAGAAGTGAAAACTTTTTGGCAATCCAAACCTCAACTCGTATGTGCTCTTAATATCTATTTGACGTCAGAAACGTTTCACAACAATGTTTCACGAAAACGTTGCATTAAAATGCGGCCTTGAAATCTTTCTTCTATCGAGCCCAAAGAATTTTAACCTAAAAAAATTAATTTCTAAGAATTGATGATATGTTTAAAAAGTATATGTTCATATATAAATTTAATAAAACAAAATATATTTAAAAAATTACTTCAGGAGAACGTGAACTTATAAAATAAATTTAATTAAAGAAAAGGTCATTAGTCCATATTTTTAGCTATTTTTAAGTAGTTTTTTGCATTTACGATTTATAGATTTTTTTAGTAAAATCTTCTTTGGGAGTGATGGGAGTAAAATTTCCAAAAGAATTTTAATTAAACGTTTTCGTGAAACGTTGTTATAAAACGTTTCTGGCGCTATAAGTACGGAGAATAGGTGGCGGACAGTGCACCTAGCGGGCTCCACGTGGCTGGACCCGCCGTGCTGCAGGGATAGTGCTGGCGCCAGCCGACTAGCTGGCATGTAGTAAGGGAGTATTGGGCAGAGGGCAACACAACAGGGTTTGAGTCTATTGTTGTGCACCACGCCACGGGCCATATTTGCAATGGTGTTCTTTCGAGTACGTATTATTGTAATTACGTACTTGTGTAAATCAGTATTGTTAAACAGTGTGATATATGTATTGTTGTAGCTGTGTAAATAATTATTTTTGCGGGTATAATGCTTTTAGCGCTTTAGTTTTACTTACGGGGTAATTATTTGTCACGAATTATTATTTGATTAACTCAATCATAAATCGTATTATAATTATGAATCCACGAGCGTGTAAATATGTTAAAAACAACTAAGACTCTGCTTGTTAAAATTATTTTTACCAAATCTCGTGCGTGGAATATTAATTTTTATTTTCACTTTGTGACAATATGATAATATATTAAAGAATTACTGCGAGGAAGGTCCGTGCCGTTTAGTTTACACGTCGCGGCGGACATGTTACTCATTGTTTAATTCATTCGACGTCAGAACGTTATCAATGCCTATGAATGCATTGTTTTGTCTTTGTAGCCTATTGACCAAATGTTTTGCACTATAACTCAATGATAAGGTAATATTTACAATACTACAAAATCAGTCTAGAAAAATTTTCGATCACATCTTACCTATACACATTATACAATTAAATTAAAAACTAATTTATATGATCAATCTTAGCATTATATTTATTAAAAAAGAATTTATGATGTGAGTATTCAACAGTGAGTAATATGTATTGTTAATTAATCAATATTGGTTGATCATTAATTATGGATATCCTGAACTTATATTTTGAAATTAGTAATAATTTTTGCTTCATGTTTATTGAAGCCTTTCCGTCCGCTGCGAGCAAGGAAAGACCCCGTCCCCGACACTCTGTGGGCGGGCAAATAAAAATAAACAACAGCAGAAAAAACTCATGAAAAATTATTCACGCATTTCTCGGCGTGCGCGATGACACCGCCCACCGTTGAAGTGTCGAGCAGAAAATAAAATTAATATAGTTTAAAACCAAAGTTAAACTAGACCTCAAGGAATGAGCTTTTGAAATATGTAAGATTTCGAAAATCCCCAAGTTCATCTTATTTATTTGTACGGTAACCGTGCACAATACATAATACCAAAGAGGAAGTAAAAGGCGCTCAACAGCCAATATATCTAAACACAGAATATATTTTATAAATATAATAAAGTAAATATCTATACAAATAAATAAATTTTATACAGTTCCACTAAAATGTCGTATGCTATTCCCGCTAGTCCATCCAGGTAAAAAGGGCATAACGTAGGCTGGCGTATCTACCAAAATGTTCAACTCGCTTCACAGTTAAAGTGACCAACAAAGTTCTGAGCAAAATAAAGTCAAAACGAAGGCTGATGGCAATTACACACTTAATACGCAGTGTAGCGTTAAGAGGAGACTCACAATGAACTCACACTGTTCCTCCAAATGAAGACTCGAACCACAAATCAAATAAGACAAAAAATTCAGTCTCTTCATTCTCAGAGTTTTACCAAAAAAATTTGTTTGACCAACAAAGGCTTGCACCATCTTCGGGCCACAATTCCCGGCCTTAAACAGTGTTTCGGGGACTACGCTGTTGATCGTGCTGGTGCCCGGTGCCGTAACTCAGGTCCTCGGCGCTGGGCACGGCCGGTCGCCGCTGTGCCTCCGTGCTGCCGCCCTCAGCACTTCCAGACGAACTCCTCGTGCCTTCAGCAGTCCGCCGCGCATCCACGCATCGCGCGGCCTCTCCCCGCCAGCGCTCTCCCCAGCGGCTTGGCTAGGCCATTTCGTATTGGGCAGTCCTACTAACTTCACAAGTGCAACACATTTTTCTTATTTGCTTGGCGATTTATATAAGTATTATTTATATTCAATGGTTAGGCACTCTTTATTATTTGTATTTTTATTATATCAAATCACGCGCGTATACGAATGCTACGTTGTTTCAAAATGTTAAAGCAATCGGCGAAGAACTTTCGGAGATTTAAGATTTTGTATAAACGAATGTTTCCATTTCTTATATAAATATTATTATTTTTAGCAATATTCTTCCATCTTAGACACCAACAGTTTTCTATTTAATTAAATAAAAATTGTACTTTTTTATCATTTACGACTATTCCTGTATTAGTAATCAAAAATTGTCATAATTAAACTTTTGTTAATTTTTAAAGCAATAATATTCCATTTTAATTACAAACTGTACTAATTTAAGAACTTGATATTTTCATTGGCCCTACATACTTACCTACTAAATTGTATGAAGATCCAACCAACGTTTTAAACTTTTTTTCAGACAAAGTCACATAAATACACACATAGGCATTCATAAAAACACTGAGTAGCTCCAGTACACTTGGACACATTACTTCGCACAATAGATTATTTATTAAATATAAAATTTATTAAAAAATTATAATAATATTAAAAGTAATGTTTTGTTTTTAATATAAAAAAATTGCAGTGACTATTAGTAAATAATTATTGATCATGAGTGGAATTTTAACTCGCTTGTTGCTTTGGTGGAGTGCTTTTCTGCTCCTGTGGCTTCTTTAATGTAAATGCTCTGAACTCGTATGTGTGATAAGTGATTGTAATCTCCGAACATGTTAAATATCATTGCAGCTTCTGTTGTAACCATATGGTGGATTAAAGATGGCAGTTAAAATATGTTGGTTAAATTTAAGGTCATTTGGTTCAAGATATCAGAGATGGTGGCCATGATAACATCTAGGATGGTGGACAGAGTCAAATTAAAGGTTTTTCAGGATGGTGGCCGTAAAATTACAAATCGAAGATAGCAGACCTTAGTTCCTGCTCCTCTTTCCAAATATACCCGCAGGAGTTTCATTCATTTGCTACTGCCTATATTATTGTGAAATAGTATTGTATGATTAAGTAGATTTGGTTGCAGCTTAAAGAAGTTAATTTTAATGCATGTTTCTGATTTACATTGTCAATACATCTTTCATTTATAAAACCTTTTTTTCTAAAATGCTGTGCGCTAAAATTACTAAATACTAGACTTGTTTAAGTTTACGTGAGATCGAAAAATAAAATTTATTTCATATTTTTTTTGAAATATCTGTATTATATAAAATGCAATAAGAAAAGGTTTTTTTTCCTCGTAAATGTTAAAGTCACTGAAACATAAAATTTACAAATTATATTGGCGTAAAATCTCTTTTACAAATTTTTTTTTATAATTTTGCAACTTAAAAGCAAATCTCCCAAACCGATGAAATTTAAAGTTACTCCAACATTTATACTCCAATCTAGAATATTAGAGCACGAAATACATAATGTTTGCTGGTCTGTAAAATTTGTTGTCCTAAATTGTATCTTACACAATCTTATCTTCCTAGCTAATGTACTATAATAGGTCGGCTATACATTTGTATCATTTGACCTTAATTACATTAAATTTTAGAAAGTTAACTTCAAGATTCCAAAAAGTATGGTTTTTCAAATTATTTTTTTTATGTTGTTCAACTCATCAATACTTAAAAAACATGGATATGAGTCATTGTTTTCAAAGAACCGGTTTGATTGCTTGCATGTAGAACGATAATGCAACATTATTGGTACTCTATTGCCAGCTATGGTATAATAGAAGGTAGACGCACCGGATGAGCAGGGCGTGGCCTGGCATGCGCAGGGGGTGCTGCGCAACCTGCGGTCGAGCAAGGACGTGAACCTGAACGACGGCGGCGGGGACAGCCCCACGCAGGAGAAGCTCACTGGTGCTTGTGAGGCGCAGGAAGCTGTGGAGCTGGAGTCCGGCGCCTCGCGGTACGCGCGGAAGAGGAAGACGTCCCAGAACATACACAGTCACGGCAGCTTCTTCCTCAGAGTCGGAGCTATAGGTGAGAACACGGCAGCATAGTCCTCAGACTCGGAGCCATAGGTGAGAACACGGCAGCATAGTCCTCAGAGTCGGAGCCATAGGTGAGAACACGGCAGCATAGTCCTCAGACTCGGAGCCATAGGTGAGAACACGTCAGCATAGTCCTCAGAGCCGGAGCCATAGGTGAGAACGCCTCAGCATCTTCCTCAGAGCCGGAGTCATAGGTGAGAACACGGCAGCATCTTCCTCATAGCCGGAGCCATAGGTGAGAACACGGCAGCATAGTCCTCAGACTCGGAGCCATAGGAGAGAACACGGCAGCATAGTCCTCAGACTCGGAGCCATAGGAGAGAACGCCTCAGCATCTTCCTCAGAGCCGGAGTCATAGGTGAGAACACGGCAGCATAGTCCTCAGACTCGGAGCCATAGGAGAGAACGCCTCAGTATCTTCCTCAGGGCCGGAGTCATAGGTGAGAACACCTCAGCATCTTCCTCAGAGCCGGAGCCATAGGTGAGAACACGGCAGCATAGTCCTCAGACTCGGAGCCATAGGAGAGAACGCCTCAGCATCTTCCTCAGAGCCGGAGTCATAGGTGAGAACACGGCAGCATAGTCCTCAGAGTCGGAGCCATAGGTGAGAACACGGCAGCATAGTCCTCAGACTCGGAGCCATAGGAGAGAACGCCTCAGCATCTTCCTCAGAGCCGGAGTCATAGGTGAGAACACGGCAGCATCTTCCTCATAGCCGGAGCCATAGGTGAGAACACGGCAGCATAGTCCTCAGACTCGGAGCCATAGGAGAGAACGCCTCAGTATCTTCCTCAGGGCCGGAGTCATAGGTGAGAACACCTCAGCATCTTCCTCAGAGCCGGAGCCATAGGTGAGAACACGGCAGCATAGTCCTCAGACTCGGAGCCATAGGTGAGAACACGTCAGCATAGTCCTCAGAGCCGGAGCCATAGGTGAGAACGCCTCAGCATCTTCCTCAGAGCCGGAATCATAGGTGAGAACATGGCAGCATAGTCCTCAGACTCGGAGCCATAGGTGAGAACACGTCAGCATAGTCCTCAGAGCCGGAGCCATAGGTGAGAACGCCTCAGCATCTTCCTCAGAGCCGGAGTCATAGGTGAGAACACGGCAGCATAGTCCTCAGACTCGGAGCCATAGGTGAGAACACGTTATCATAGTCCTCAGAGCCGGAGCCATAGGTGAGAACGCCACAGCATCTTCCTCAGAGCTTGAGTCATAGGTGAGAACACGGCAGCATAGTCCTCAGACTCGGAGCCATAGGTGAGAACACGTCAGCATAGTCCTCAGAGCCGGAGCCATAGGTGAGAACACGTCAGCATAGTCCTCAGAGCCGGAGCCATAGGAGAGAACGCCTCAGAATCTTCCTCAGAGCCGGAGCCATAGGTGAGAACACGGCAGCATCTTTCTCAGAGCCGGAGCCATAGGTGATAACACGGCAGCATAGTCCTCAGACTCGGAGCCATAGGTGAGAACACGTCAGCATAGTCCTCAGAGCCGGAGCCATAGGTGAGAACGCCTCAGCATCTTCCTCAGAGCCGGAGTCATAGGTGAGAACACGGCAGCATAGTCCTCAGACTCGGAGCCATAGGTGAGAACGCCTCAGCATGTTCCTCAGAGCCGGAGCCACGTGAGAACACGTCAGCATCTTCCGTAGAGTCGGAGCCATAGGTGAGAACACGGCAGCATATTCTGCATAGTCGGAGCCATAGGTGATAACACGGCATCTTATTCCTCATAGTCGTAGCCATAGGTGAGATCGCCTCAGCATCTCCTCAGTGTCAGAGCCATAGATGAGAACACGGCTGCATCTTTTTTTTTTTTTTTTTTTTTAATATTTCACATTAAAGTACATAGTTGGTCACTGCTCTGCTTAGTGGCTGCCATTCACTAAAACATAGATACTAACAGGACAATGAATTTTTGCCAAAGTCGAATTAATGAAAATTAAGGCTGTGTGTGTATTTTTTTAAACAGTAACCTTCCAATTTTCCTAAATTTGCCGTTAAAACTTGTAACTGTGTTGCCTGACAATGTGTATTTTTACTTATTTATATATAACTTAGAATTAAATTGTTTAATGTAAAAATTTAATTTCTTGAGGCTGCGTTTTCCACGATTATCTTATACTTCAGTAAATACTTGGCCAGAAACTTAAAACATGTTAGCTAATGTTACTTGCAAAGAAGCGGCCAAACACTCGCGGTGTAACTTTATTCATTATAGAATTTTTAATTATTTAATCCATAAGCTGGAAGAAAATTGTATTTTTATGTTCTCGGGGTAAACTGTAACAAATAACATTTATGTCATCTTCACTTAGTCCTATTTAAAGCATAAAAAATAGAATAATATATATAACAAAGTCTTAAATTTGTGTAATGAACTGTGTCAATTTCATCATTGTGCTTTCACAATCTTAGAATATTACTTTAAATATTTGTAAAAAAAATTATTTTTTTTCCTGCTGTTAAAGTACAAAAAATGACTTGTAACATTTACTGTTCAGTCGTAGAAAGCATAAAATAGAGCTGTCTTACGAAAGTAAGTGTTAAATAACTTTAAAACATAAACAATATTATTGATATACAATGACGGAAGTCGCTTGGAATGGAAATGTGTAAACACTGTGTTGCCATCTGTGGCAGATGGCGCGAAACAATTTATAATTCCAAAGGTAAACTTTAAAGTAAATTATTAATTTTTTAATGAATTTTAACAATGTGGGCAGTGTTTATTAATATTCCTTGTTTAAAATTAGGTCCAAACGTGAGGTTGTGTATTTTTTCAAGATTCTTTTATATTCACGCACAGTTCCCAGAATTTTCTAAACTATGGTGGATCCAAGTGATTCCTCCATATTTGTGGCTTTCGTGAACATCGCAGAATTTACACTGCACATAACACAACATTTAAATACTACAACTGAGTAGTATATAAATGTATTTTCGAGGTCAATGATACTATAATGGGACTACAAGTTAGTGGCTTTCTCAGTTCTGGCTTGCCAATCATAAGGATTCGGCCATGTTCGGGCGTGTTCGGGCGTGTTCGCCTCTCGGTGCCTATAATCGGAACCTCGTTGAATAACCTCGGAAACATTCGTCTTTTTCAACCGCAATCCTGTCCAATAGGAGTTTGCTTCGAGTAGCCGTATATGATAGACATCTCCACAGGAGCTCCGCTATTTTACAAAATAAGTATTACCTGTTTGCTTGCACAATGGCCCAGGTGATATTGCAGTTATTCATAGGCAAGTGTAAACCCACGAAAACAACCAAGGCAACCCGCACCTCCAGGCGTAGCCACAGACCTCAGTCCATGTTGCGTCGTCAGTGGGTGTATTGTGTACTGCAGGGTGGAACTGTGTCTTCTGCTGCATGAGCCCGATCATACCTCACTCTCGGTATCTTGGTTTCTTTTGTCTCGTCCGAAATATAGCCGGGAGCACTCTGTATGGCATGTAGTACTACTATAGAGGAATTTGATTCTCTTTTTTCTTCTAATTTGTATAGATGCAGTGATTTAGGTATTTCATTTTCAAAGTTTGTCTGTTTTGTTTTCCGGTGTTGTTCTTCGCCGCCAATTTATGCCTTAAATTCATTGATACCCTCCGAAAATGGAAAGTGAAATTTCCTCATTTTACTTCCTTTTTATTCAATTTGCATGCTTATTTTCTCTGTGTAGTGTGAGTTAATATTTACCCCTCGGCCCGCCTCCTCCGACGGACCTTTTTCTTTTGAGCTCGTTTTTAATATTTCACCACATCGTAGTGATACTGACCTTCCGGGGAGATAAGTCACAACTAGCATGTCACACAACTTGGAATCTCATAGCTCTATCTCTCTCCCTCTCTCTCGTAACTACGTCGTGTCTGTGTACCTAGTGCTTAAAGTAAATAATTTTAATACACCATCATAGTCGAATTTTATGAGTGAAATTTCTACATGTTTATCTGTTTCCTTACAATCTGATAATCTGTAATGATCCAAAATAATTATTTAACATTACCACAGCCGGCCAATACATTTTTTTTGTAACTTCAATGTTTGTTATAGATAGTAATTTTAAATTATCACACCAAAAATTTTAATATAAATGTACTTACACCAAGCTCTGTTTGTTTTTAAAATCGATCACCAGTAATAGACCACAGACGAAACTGGAAATTAATGTGTGTACTTTGATTTATTTTCTTAATTGGCTGCCTATTCCATAAAGCCAAATCTAAGGGCAGGAACTGAAGCGGACTTTCATTGTAAAAAAAAATTTCTCGTTATGGTTTAAGATGTGACCAAGTCACTTAATCAATGTGGTTTTCACTCACCCTTCATGTTTATTTGTTCAGACTTTTTTCACGCCAATATTTACACATCTCGGATTGGACGTCACCCACACTGCTTAGTGCGAGCCTCGTTAATTCGCCTGTAGCTAGAGGACCCCATGAAGTTTGTACATGGTGGCATCAGAGTAGTTTCATGCATTTGACCGCCGCGTTGCACCGGAACTCGCGCCTGATATGCAGGCTGCCCGCACACTTTCTGGACTATGAAGACCGTTGCCCCTGAGAGGTTTATAAACCCTTATTTGTGAAGTAGCGACGAGAACAAGCTCAGCACCAACCGAGAGAGACACCGACACCCTTGCCGCCCGCCGCCGTCACAGCGAATCTCTGGCCGTCAGTTACTACGCCCTGTGGACCTCATCGTCGGAGGATAAGCCCCGCCGACATGGCACTCGTGATGCCTCCCCTGGTGGGCGTCCCGAGCGCTGCACGAGGGTCAGCGAGTAGCTACTCGCTGAGCGATTAAGGATGCCACAATTTTGTTGAACTGTTGCATCATCTGACGAGCGAGCTTATGGCAGGAGTGAGGTAAAGGGTAAAACGAGGTGACTCTACGATGATATGGTCACACTCATTGGATGAGTGTAAGGGCTGGTGTCAATGAATGGATAGTGCTTACCCTTTCATGATTGACGATGACTTAAATGACTGTCTCGTCGTAGCCTAGGTATTTACAGCACAACAAGAAGAGAGTTCGAGAAACGAGTTGTACTGTGGTGGTACACTGCATATTGTGCTAGCAGCACTCGTTCGCGCTACGACGAGCGAGAAGCGGAGTTCCAAAACACATTTCCTGAGAATCTTCCCGATGACCTAGCTACGTCGTTGGATGAAGCTGGGGAACGGACTGCAGGCTTGGAGTTCAAGCTCACTCGTATGTGGAGAAAGTGAGGACAACGAGAGGGCCAACTCATTAGATACCGACAATGGGGCTCGCTGTGAATGGATAGAGGGTAATAGTTCTGTCGTCTGAAACCGCATAGTCGACGGTAGTTTATAAAAAGAATTACAGCAAAGTTTAACAGAAGTAAATTAAAAATGAAGGCATTTATCTTGCGACATTTACCTGATGAATATTTTCATGCTGTGTATTCTGTTTGCAATATGCATATACATGTTCACCCCTTACCATTATTTCTTTTTGCACAAATAGCATCTAAAATGATTTGATAGTTAGTAATGTTCACTCTTATAGTGGAGCCCTTTTCATTTTTTCAAATGTGATATAATATTTTATCTCTAGTTAATGCCAAGCGTTGGTAGTTCGTGAGCACATTTTATTTACAATTAAACCCCTTTTCACTTCATGAAGTAGCCAATTTAAAAAGTGAAACACGCTCCAATGGCAATTAAAATTAAGATATTGCCATCGTTTACCCTTTTATTTATTTTGGTTATAGACTTCCTAAGAATAATTTCAATATTTCACCTAATTACAATCACCGTAACTTGCAGACTTTTTAAAAAATCGCAGTTTTATTTATAATGTACAGGTTGTAACGTTGCAAGACCCGGCCCTGCCAAGCTTGTGTGTGTATTTATTAAAGGAATAAATCTAATCTTATGTTTCCTCAGTTTACTGCAGTAGATTAGCTGGTTATATATCTTCGAGGTCATATTAACCTGGTTATGTATACTTGCATTTTAATATTAGTAATATTCTGGCAAGTGATTTTTGATATTTAATTATTTTACCGAGAAAAGCATGTTAACTCTGATTTTACTGGCTTTCACTTGGTTGGCTGTGTTATTATTTAGGTAAGTGTAGATGTTAATATTAACTTTAATTAAAATTTTTTTTAATATAAATGTTATTACTTATGTGGTTCTTAGCGTGGTTGTGACGTGTCTGTAATGTAAGACAGTGCTGTGGGTAAAAAAAATAAAGAAAAGCGTGCAGAGATATAGCGGCGCCGAAATTATAGACGATAATTTATCGCATTTTGTGTAAGAGAGAGACAGACGTTCGCCAGGCCTGGGGAATCCCAGATTTGTGTATTAGATTATAAATAGACCTAGAGAAAACTTGGAGAAGGCCTAATGATCAGGAAATCACTGCATAGTAGCTGTCAGAATTGTATTTGTAGTTAAAAGTAAAGCAGTATTTCGGGGAAGTCCCCAGCTAAGAGAATGTTTCTGTAATCTTTAGCTCGTCAGTTGTTTCTCAAGAAATGTGCTGAAAGGGCGGGTAATTTCACGTCTGGATGCCGGGGTCGTGCCGCAATTAAGTTTTGACAAGATTTTTTTAATTTTTAGACTTTTAATTAAATTTTCTAGGCCCCCGACGTGCAGCGTAGACCCGAGTGGTCCGCTGGTCCACCGCTCCACCGGTCCACCGGAATTTATTTCCCGTGCATCTTCTTACGGAGTCGCTAGGGACATTATTTCGTTAAGGCACAGGCATGCGAATAAATACTGGCGTAACTTATCGAGTGTGTTCACTCGCGACCATGTGAAGGACATGTAGTGTCTTTATCATATAAAAGAATAAATTTTAAACTCTACTTCAAACTCTTTTATTGAAGTTTAAACATTGAAAGTTTCAAATGATACATATCATAATCATCAACTACCTGCAACAGTCGTCGAGTTATTTCTTCAAGTATTTATGTTATTTCAAGAAACAGTCGTCGTCTTAGCCATACACGATCGTGACTTGTTACAATTGTCTGCCCAGGTGTGGCTGGTATGAATTTCCACACGTCTCGGGATCAAGAACATGTAATCGAAAACAAGAAATTTGAAGAAATGAAGTGTTTTACACATTTTTTAAATCGTCATAAGTGCTGGGTACTGCTTTTTTAGTGAGGAAGCAGTCGGTTCAGGTGGTTTTCATGCATCTACAAGATTTCTACGCATCAGGGAGCAGTGTTGGCGAGACAATGAGATCAAGTAGTATCCAGTTTCCCGGTACTTAAACGTCGCATCGTGGAACATCGAGGGATGTTTAATGTCCAACAACGCGGAAACTTTTTGAACATCGCTTCGTGTGGGACATCGAGGGACGTTTCGAACTTCACGACCTGACCTTCAGGTATCACCACATCCAGGGATAAACACCGCAAACACAGTAAGTATGAAGGTCAAAATTAATATTTGGCCCTAATTTTGTAATAAATCTATTTTTTTTTGTATTTTGAAAGTGTGGTTAGGTTGTTGGTTTTTGAAAAATTTTGTGATTTGGATATTTTACATTATAATTTAAAATGACAACTAGTACTGATTCTTTGGGTTTCATAAAGACTCAGAAAATTCTGAAACTTAGTCTGACATAAATATTTTATTAATGGAGAAATATGATTTTTCATGTCCCCAAGAAATGTCTGGACACACGTATCAAGTAGCGGGGTTTTGGTCAAGGGAAGGAGACCAGATGACACAATTACTTCTTTCAATACAAGAAATAATACAGGATCAAAAACAATTCAGACATGATATGGTACAGGCTCAAACTAATCCCACACAGTAAATGATACAAAACACATGAAAATCTGAACAATGAAAGTAAGAATTGGAAGTTAAATTTATACAATAGCACAAGAACAACATAACATGTAGCAAGGGCAACGCTCTTGCTGTATCTGTGTCATTAACTCTCCTCTCACCCGCTAATTTCCTATCGAATTTCACTTTGACTTTGTTCAAGTGTTTGAGCCAAGTGAAGCTACAGCACAAACTGTTACTGAAAAAATGTTTTTTTATATGAAAGATATTGATTGGTATTCCAGAAAATGCTCCACAATTCCGTAGTGATTTATGGAAAACTTTGTTAGGTATTTTGAACATAGAGTTCGGATACACGGCTGTGTACCACCCTTTCTCAATCCAGTGGAAAGAGTGATGCGAGAGATGGAACGTCTTTTTCGAGTATTTTGTAGTAAAAAGCATAGACAGTGGGAAAATGTTGTGGAAAATGTGGGATGGTCAATCAACAACTGCTGGTATGAAAGTACTTGGTTTACACCTCTGGAGCTGATAGAACCTAGTGTACCAAATACTAAATTGCAAAGTTTTGTTAATTTTCCAGATAGTACTACTGTAGGACTAATGAACGAGTTAAAAAAAGGCGGGGAAAAGGCTGCTTTCGAAAGCTATACTAAGAAAGGGTAGGTATTATAAGAGCAAGTCAGTACATAATTTTTAAGGAGGGTAATAATGTGTTAGTTGCATCACACAAGCTATATTTCCTTGTATATAAGAAAATACATAAGTTTTTAAAATTATTCAATGGCCAATTTAAAATTTAATCTGTAGAAGGTTATTATGTGTATAAAGTTAATTGGGCAAATCGGTGTGTATCCCAATTCAAACCATGGCAAGTTAATTCAAATAATGTTAAAATAATAAGTAATTTGTTTATGTAGAAAGTGTAAGTGGTTTAAGCTCAGAAACTGTGTATGAACACGATTTAGTAGGAGTAATCGGTTAGTCGAGCCAACAACGGCTAAAAGGTGTTCAGTGGAGCCGTCCCTCACCGATCGGAAATTTCAGGCGTTTGTGAGGCTGTAACAGCTAGTGAGATATTGATTTGGTTTGCCATTATGTTTATACTTATTGTGTGTTCAAGTTTAAGCTCGTGTGTTGTTACCAACCATGCTGTTTTGTGTGAGTACCAAGATTTACAAGTATTCATTTTTTTGTGTTATGAGTCTATTTTATTTATTTTTTTAGACTTTGGCATAATTGCAAGTTTTTATTAATTGTTTCATATATTCTTGTCAATTTTTTAGCATGAAAAATAATGTGCTTTAAAAATTTTCATATATAAATATTATATGGTCCTTTTTTTTTTTTTTTTTTGCCGATCATAGGGACATGTTTGAGTATAGCGAAGTATGGCATGAAATTACAGAATGAAGCCAACTTTACTTACACAACTTGCCCACACCATGCGCACCAAAGCATCGAAGCTGTTCCGAAACCACCTGTAGCGTCTTAAGTGCACTAACATTACACTTTGTTCTTTTAAGCCGCCCTGCCTACACCAGTGCACGAATGCATCATGTTTCTTCCTAAACTACACGAAGCATATGAAATGCACCGTTTTGAAAAAAATTGTAAATATGCAAATAAAAATTAACCTAACCTATCTGGGTTTTATTCGGTTAGGTTTCCTTAATAACAGAAAAATCACATAAAAATCACAGAAAAATTTTTAATTAACAACAAAAAAATATTAAAAAATTACAAAAATTGCCTCTGCCAGCTTGTGAACTTTTGCGTTGTCGAACAAGGATAGAGTTCTAGTACAAGCCAGAATTATTATTCTTGTCAATATTTTGATAGTTTTCTCCGTGTGCTCCTGATTATTCCTGTGGTTTCTTCAAGTGATTCTGGTTATTTCTGAGAAACCGATCTCTGCATGAAGTATTTTTTACTTAATCAGTCATGTCAGTTTATTCAGAGTTACATGGAATTAGTAAATTTCTGCTACTAAATCAGCACTTGCAATATTTTTATCAGATGGAATTCAAAAAATAAACATCCATTACTCAGTCAAATAATGAGCTTTGAGACATCTGAGAAACACTAACATGCAAGACGAACTTCCTTCTCTTGGTGTTTAGCGAAGCCATGCTTCTTTGAGATCGTTAGTGAGCATCCCGCATCCCACATTAAAGAACTAAATATTTACCTGCGTGCAACACGTGGCGTCATCTGTTGACAAGAAACGGGACTACTTGCAAAAAGTTCTTTTGTATGAGATAACTAAACTCTCGCTGATTAAATATTAAAAATATATATATTTAAGAAATGGATCTAATTTAAAAATCTCAGTTTGCATCTGGCATTAGTCTCAGTAACTAATATGGATCCTTATTCTGTGTGTCGCTGTATCGAAAGGACACAGGTGTAAGTTTTGCAGCAAGGAATATATCTTGAGAAAGAATTGTAGACAACACGAGAAGAATGACTGTGTTAAAAATCCACTACGCAATATGATACGTTGTGTTCGATTTAGCAAGTCGTTTACATGAAGAGAGAGCTTAAAAATTTATGATGGAACTTGTAATGCCAAGCCTGCGTACAAGCTAGAGGACAACGATGGATCTACTAGTCTAAAGAATGGTAATCTGCATTACGTCTGCATTACTGCATTATTGCGTTCCTTGTCTTGGAAGAGTTTATGTTCATGGCTCTTCCGATCTCAACAAATAACATAAATTGAAGGACGTTGATGATTTATGAAAAATTTAAGACATTGGAAGAATCCTTAACGTGAAAAGTGAGAATACATTCAAGCCGAATTCAAGTAGATCTTTCGTACTTTGTAAAAATGATGGACCTCTAAAAAGAAAGCTTGAAGACGATGAAGAAGCTTCGACATCAACGATATAGAATTCTTACAGTTATCTAGGTGAAGACGATGACTTCTACGGTGATGGTGACAGTGACACTGAGGCTGATAAAAAAACCAAAGACTGTGATGAAGCAACTAAAGCTGACCAGATTGAAGACTGTGATGGTGTCCTGAGACCGGAACGATGTAAACGTCGTAATAAAATTAATTATCCTGATCAAGTTAGTGATGACACTGACTCGATGACGAAAGTGACCTTGAGGTTTGTATTAAAACGGAAAACACCAGAATACATAATATTTATCATAAACATGCAAGGAAAATGAACGTAGCAGAAGAGATTGATTACACCTCGTGGGAAGATCCTAACATATTGGTTGACAGGTTAAGACTTCTAAATACTTCGCTTTGTGCTGGAAACTATTCACACATCAAAGAAATATCCTTCATTCTCAAAGAACTGAAGGAGGGTGGCTACATACAATAATTACTTGTTTTACCTGCATTTCTATAATGTTGAGAAATGGAATAAATAATTTAAATTACAAAAATTTTAAGTTTTATTTCTTTTATTCTAATTTCTAACCAAGACTTAGTTCTCGTAACACAGCTTCCTTTTTTTCATTGTGCTTCCAAAATTTGCTTTCCTTTTAGTTGATTGAGCTTCTGGTTGTGCTTCCTATTTGTTGATTGTGCTTCCTTTTTGATATTGTGCTTCCGATTATGCTTCCTTTCGTTGGTTGTGCTTCTGATTATGTTTCCTTTCGTTGATTGTGCTTCCAATTGTGCTTTCTTTTGTGATTATGCTTCCGATTGTGCTTCCCTTTTGATGATTGTGCTTCCGTTTGTGCTTATTTTTGACGATTGTGCTTCCGATTATGCTTTCTTTCGTTGGTTGTGCTTCCGATTGTGCTTCCTTTTCATTGATTGTGCTTCCTTTTTGATGACTGTGCTTCCGAATGTTCTTCATTTTGGTGATTTTGCTTTCGATTGTCCTTCCTTTTCCATGATTATTTTTCAAAATGTGCTTCCTCTTCTATGATTGTGCTTCCTCTTTGTCGAATGTGCTTCCAAATGTGCTTCCTTTTCTATGATTGTGTTTCCTTTTCGATGATTGTGCTTCCGATTGTGCTTCCTTTCGTTGATTGTGCGTAGTAAAATCTGTAGTGACTGAATATTTACTAGTTCAAAACCTCTATGTCTTGATAAAATATTTTTCATGGTCTCTTGGTCCTTTAGTATGCATAAAACATGTAACGATGGTCTAATTGACTGTAATTAGCTAACGATGAAGAATATCATGAGTTTCGGAAATGTCTAGCCTATGCGTCTGACATTGTTCATTAACCGGTCTCGTGGTCCGAAGATGCTTAATCTATATGTATGGCTTTGTACATGAATGGTTTAGAGGTTATTCTAAGTATCAAAATACTAAACTTACATGTTAGGTAAAGCGAAAATGTATTTAATTCGTCGGACAGGTATATTGTATTGACTTGTTTTTGTACAATGAATGATTAAAAAACTCCGAAAAAGGTAATGGGAAACAATATAAAATGTAATTATTTTTTAGTTACACTTGTCACTGGTCGAGAATCAAACCGAGGACAGGAATCCATCGATTCAATCAGTATATTAATTGCAGATTTTTTTGGTAAATTATGGAATTTTTTCCGAATTTCTAGCTAAATAATTACGAATTTCCAAGATGGCGCCCAAATTTTAAGATTGTGGGTGCCAGTAGTATGTAAATGGGGCTGCGGGCACAGGCTTTAAGGCTGTGGTGCCTGTGCCGGGTCAATGACCGATTGCTCTGATGTCATGGCAGCCATTTTGGATGACCGTGACCTTGACCATTACCTTGACAACCTTCAAAACTGGTAAAATTCGCCAAAATTTGCCGAAACTTCCAGTTTTTTGGAAAAGAAATTCCGCCTTAATTCTCAAAAAATTTGAAAAAAGAAAATTTTCTCTTTTCGAGGAAAACTTCTCGTTTACTTCCTCAAAAATTAAAAAAATTTAGGATTTCGAAAAATCTGAAAATACTTTTGCCTTAGAAATAACACAAATTCCTAAAAGAGGCTTAAGCATCCGTGTCTACAGCCTCCGGTAAGCCTCTGACGTCATCTAGGATTATTATGTCACCGTTGCAATTTCCGTTATGGCCGCCTCTTGAAAAATTTATTTATTATCCAATTTTAATGAAAAAATACATAAAATTTATAAAAAATTCAATTAATATAATTTTAGTAAAAATATTAAAAAAACACCATTACAAATATTGTTACGACCACCATCTTGGATTCTATAAATGTTGAATGTTTCGTTACGCCCGCCATCTTGGATGAGTACGATGTCACAATTATACGTTTCGTTACAATCGCCATATGTGATTCTAGATCGTTGCAATTTATGTTATTGCCATCATCTTTAAAAATCGTAATTTTTATGCTAGAAATTCGGAAAAAATTTCAAAAATGATAAAAAATATTTATTAATTAAATTTGAATAAAATATTATTTAAAACACGCATTTAGGCCTTGAAGTTCTTGGTTCGAAACCGGGAAATTACAAAAACCAGCTTTGTCAGCTTGTGAACTTCTCTGTTGTTGAGCAAGGATAAAGTTCTTATACATGCCTGAATTTTTTGTAATTTTTTATTCATTTAATTTTTTTATTAATTTTTTTTTAAATTCTTTATCATTATTTTCTGTTATTAATGAAAACCTGTGATGCTTTTCTCCGTGTGCTTCCGATTATTCCTGGCTAGACATCTAATGGTTTTCTGGAAGTGCTTCTGGTTATTGGTGAGAAATCGATCTCTGCATGAAGTATTTTTTACTTAACGAGTCATGCCATTTTATCCAGAGTTGCAATCAAATTGAGAATTTCTGCTACTAAATCAGCACTTAAAATATTTTTATCAGGTAGAATTAAAAAAAAATCATTACTCAGTCCTATTATACGTGATAAGACGAATGAGAAAAAACTATCACGAAAGACGAACTTCTCTGTCCTTGGTGTCTATCGAAGCCATCCTTATTTTGCGATCGTTAGTGAGCATTCTGCATCCCACATAAAATAAATAAATAATTATGACCCAACACAATACGTGACGATATCTCATGCCAATAATCGGGACTACTATTAACAAGTTCTTTTACATGAGATAACTTTACTCTCAACGCTGACTGAAGCTATTGTAGTCTGTTAGAGCCAAGTAGTCTCGTAGCCACGTAGCCTTATGTGTCCTGGATATCTCGTAGTCCTGTAGCCTCACAATCACGTAACCTTGTAGACTCGTAGTCGCGTAGTCTCGTAACCTCATGACTCGTAGTCACGTAGTCATGATGCCTTGGAGCCTCGTAGTCATGATGCCTTGGAGCCTCGTAGACTTGTAGCTTCATAAACAAGTATCCTATTAATCTTATAACTTAATGCTGTTGGAGCAGTTAGAAGAGAAAATTCCGTCGAATACAAATGCGGCAATTGAAGCCTTGTAGACGTGGAGCTTCGTAGTCAAGTACTCGTGTATACATGCAGTTCTGTAGTATCGTAGCTTCGTAGCCTCTTTGTTTTGTAGTCAAATAGCGCAAGGCCTAAGACAATTTGGAGTCAAGTACTTTTGACATTATTGATTGTTTGAGCCATAAACAGTTGGAGCATTTGTAGCTGATGGAACTTTGGAGCTTTGGAGCTGTTGGAGCTTTGGAGTAGTTGGAGCTGTTGGAGCATTTGGAGCTGATGGAGCATTGCAGCATAGTAGCATTGGAGCATTTGGAGCAGTTGGAGCTGTTGGAGCTATGGAGCTTTGGAGCTTCTGGAGCTGTTGGAGCATTTGGAGCTGTTGGAGCATTGAAGCTTTTGAAGCATTTGGAGCTGTTGGAGCATTGAAGCTTTTGGTGCATTTGGAGCCGTTGGAACTGTTAGAGCTTTGGAACATTTGGAGCTATTGGAGCGTTGGAGCTGTTAAACTTTGGAGTATTTGGAACTGTTGGAGCACTGGAGCTTTGGAGCTGTTGGTACTTTGGACATTGGAGCATTTGGAGCTGTTGGAGCATTTGAGGCTTTTGGAGCATTGTAGCATTTGGAGCTGTTGGAGCTGTTGAAGCTTTGGAGCTTTTTAAGCTGTTGGAGCATTTGGAGCTGTTGGAGCATTGGAACATTTGGAGCTGTTGGAGCATTGAAGCTTTTGGAGCTTTTGGAGCTGTTGGAGCTTTGGAGCAGTTGGAGCACTGGAGCTTTGGAGATGTTAGAGATTTGGAGCTTTAGAGCATTTGGAGCTGTTGGAGCATTTGGAGCATTTGTTGTTTTTGGAGCACTGTAGCATTTGGAGCTGTTGGAGCTGTTGAAGCTTTGGAGAATTGGAGACGTTGGAGTTTTGGAGCTGTATGAGCTTTGGAGATTTTGGAGCCTAGCATATATTGTTCAGATCAAATCAATGAGATGAGAACAAATCACACTGCATCGAATTTTTTTCGATCATATGTGCTTTTTTAAATGTTGTTTTGAATCGTGTATTATAGTAAATGGTTCTTGATTTGACTAGTCTATTATTCCGTCGGTTGCATGTATATAAGCGAGTCCTCAGACGGTGAAGCTTTCAGTTTGTTACTGACGACGATGGTGTAAGGGTCAGCTAGATTGTCTCATCTGGTGCATAAGCCGCGTAATTACCTGTTCCTCAAAACTAGATGGCATCTTTACCGACTTTAACGTCGAATTCGATGGAGGTTGTACCATCGACTACAGGAACCCTGTCGTCAGCGACGACGATGACAGCGGAGCGATCAATGACAGCGGTGTCGGCAGCCTCGGAGATCCCGACGTTATCGATACCGTCAACTGCAGACATTTTGACGGTGTCTGTGATACCCGCATCGATTTGTGCTGTTCCATCGGATTAAATTTCATCAACATAATTGCAGACTTCAAAGAACTACGAACATTAATCGCGTCAGTGCAAATACTGTAGTGCAGCATTCACCACCACTTCAAGTGCGCACAGACATGAAAGAAGTGGTTGTTCGAGTAATGCTCAAATAATACTATTTCAGTGCAACAAGTGCAATAAACTAATTTCACGTCTCGATAGCTTACATCGTCATTATAAAATATGCTCCGAGAAAGTTTAGTGCAAGCATAATGAGCATTGTTGTTGTTTTGACACATGTATTGAAACAGCAAATGAGAATATATAATTGGGGTCCAGATGATAAGACGTTCAGTCAGTCTCTGGCTGCGGTGTTGTACGGATCGGATAGTTGGACTGGCATAACATAATAATAGACCGGTATTGAGCAATTTTTGAGAACTCGATGGTATCATTACCACTATTAACACCGACATGGATGGAAGGCCTACCATCAACAGTGCAGAGTCCGATGACAATGACGTCAACAGCTACATCTACTCTCTCTGCACAGCATGAGATGTCGACGCGTGCAACATCTTCCGCAGAGCAGACCTCGAAGGCTTCAGAGGTTAACATTTCAACGATGTTACAATGGTTGACAACAGTGCTAGTGACAGCGATAAAGGAAGCGGCATCTGACGACGTTCCATCACCCCACTGTACGTACTGTGACAAAATCAAAAACCTGATATTACGTGATTGTGTAATACACAATTGTTATAATAACTCTGAATGCATTAAATATCAGTGCAATAGGTGTTGTAGCCGGTTTATACATTATGGGAGATTAAAAAGACACCTCAGGAATTGTGATAGACTAGCTGTACATTCGTCTGATTCAAGCTGTATATACTCCGACAAGGCATTTGTATGCATAAAACATGTAAGACTTAATGAAATATATCAATGTCCTTTCAATGAAATCGATAATTCTTCTCTGTGTGAAAACTGTGTTAGTCAACTGTCATGTGGAAATGCTCTGAAAAGACATTTAAAGTCGTTTAAAGGACTTAGTCTGTACAATAAGAAGACTGTTTAAATCGAAAATGCTCAAGACTTTAGTAATTTGTCTGTGTTTTTTTTTACTTGTAGTGTAGAATTGATTAATAAAATTTTAGTTTTTAAAAGAACTTGCGGTGTTTTATTTTCCCGAACCTGAAATTACTTCATTTTGTTCATTGTCCAAGTATCTTACCAAGGGCATAGTCAATCTAATTAATCAGTAAATCAATGAGTGATTTTTTTTATTATTTTTGGGATTTTTCCCGGATTTCTAGCTAAATAGTTACACAATTCCAAGATGGCAACCAAATTTCCAGATGGCGGGCACCTCAGTAATAATAAATTATTGCTGCACTCTAGCAGGTTATAATAAAACTAGCATGATGGTAATGCACTCTATAATATGAGTACACACACAATATGGTATCCTCCAGAAGGCGAAAACAAGATGGTGGCAATGTCCTCTAGCAGTTGGTAGCTCCTGGTAGCATGTACTGAACACAAAATGTCGGATCCATGATGGTCGTCAAGGTCAAAATTAAATTTCAAGTTCAACGTCAAAGTTCAAATTCAAAGTAAAATTTCAAGGTCAAGGTCAAAGTTCAAGGTCAAGGTCAAATTTCAAGGTAAAGGTCAAATTTCAAGGTCAAGGACAAAGTCAAGGTTAAGGTTAAATTATCAAGGTCAAAGTTCAATGCCAACAGTCGAGGTCAAAGTTATGGTGAACAGATAATTACACTAAAATGGCATCAGTGCACTCTAGCAGGCGAAGACAAGATGGCGGACATGACATTATACCAGCTGACGAATTTATACCTTTGTATTGGTGGTGGGAGGTCAGCCTGTAGGTGGCTTCCGTGGAGGAAGGATCTGTCTTTTTATTTTTTGCTCTTACCGGTTTCGAACCAAGGACTTCAATGCCCAAGTGCGTGTTTTAAATAGTATTTTAATAAAATTTTATTAATACATATTTTTCATCATTTACGAAATTTTTCCGAATTTCTAGCATAAAAATTACGATTTTTAAATATGGTGGCCTTAATGGAAATTCCAACGATCTAGAATCAAATATGGCGGTTGTAACGAAACGAATAATGGTGACATCGTACTCATCCAAGATGCGGGCGTAACGAAACATTCAACATTTATTGAATCCAATATGGTGGTCGTAACGATATTTGCAACAGTTTTTTTTTAAATATTTTTACTAAAATTATATTAATTGAATTTTTTTATAAATTTTATGTATTTTTTCATTAAAATCGGATAATAAATAATTTTTCAAGATGGCGGCAGTAATGGAAATTTAAACGGTGACATGATAATCCTAGATGACGTCATAGGCTTATCGGAGGCTGTAGACATGGATGCGTAAGCCTCTTTTAGGAATTTGTGTTCTTTCTAAGGCAAAAGTATTTTGAGGTTTTTCAAAATCCTAATTCTTTTTATTTTTGTGGAAGAAAACGAGACAGTTTTCCTCGAAAAGAGAAAATTTTCATTTTTCAAATTTTTTTAAGAATTTTAGGCGGATTTTTTTTCCAAATTCCAAAAAAAAATTGGAAATTTTGGCATATTTTGGGCAAATTTTAGTCTACTTTACCAGTTTTGAAGGTTGTCAAGGTCAAAGGTCAAGGTCACAGTCATCCAAAATGGCTGCCGTGACATCAGAGAAATCGGTCATTGACCCGGCATAGGCACCACAGCCTTAAAGCCTGTGCCCGCAGCCCCATTTACATACTACTGCTGCTTCAGTAATAAAAAATCATTACTGTGTTTTAAATTTTAACTAATATGATGGTAGTGCACTCTAGTAGACGAAAACAAGATGGTGGCCTCCAGCATACAAAATCAATATGTTGTGGATGAAATCATACCAGCTGATAATATATAGGTACCTTGGTATTGGTGGTGGGAGGTCAGTCTGCAGGTGGCTTCTGTGGAAGAAGGATCGATCGACTTTTTTATTTTTACTGTTACCGGGTTCGAATCGAGGACATCAAGTCATAAGTGCGTTTTGAAAAAGTATTTTATTAAAATTTGATTAATAAAATTTCACTATAATTTTTGAAATTTTTTCCAATTTCTAGCAAAAAAATTGTGTTTTTTCAAGATGGCGGCCATAACAAAAAGTGCAACCATCTGGAATACAATATGTCGGCTGTAACGAAGTCTGTTCAACGATGTCATCATACTCAACCAAGACGGCGGGCGTAATGAAACATGAAAAATTTATAGTATCCAAGATGGTGGCCGTAACGATATGTGCAACGGTGTTTTTAAAGATTTTTATTAAAATTCAATGAATTTTTATCAATTTTAGAATATTTCCCGAATTTCTAGTATTAATATTACGGATTTTCTAGATGGCGGACTTAACGTCATACTAGCTGACGATATATATATCTTGACATAAGTGGTGGAGGTCAGTCTGCCGACAGCTTCCATGGAGGAAGAATCAGTCGCCATTTTTATTGGACCTCGCCGGGTTCGAACAACGGACTTTGAGCTCTTTGGCATAAGTGTACTTTTTTATAGAAATTATTTTTAATACATTTTTAATTAAATTTTTTTATCAATTTCGATCGTTTAAACTTTTTTTATGAATTTAAAATTTTTCCCGAATTTCTAACAAAAATTACGGAAATCCAAGATGGCGGCCATCACGAAAATTACAATGGTGACATTATAATAATTCAAAAGGTGGATCCTAATTGGCGGATACAAGTTGGATAATCCAAGATGGCCGTCAAGGTCAACGTGAAGGTCATCCAATACGGCCGCCATTATTTCACAACATAAGATGGTGGTTAGGCTCCACGGCTCCCCCGCCTGGCGCCTGACGCCGGAGGAATTAATATATACTACTGCGGACATAGAGAAACAACACACGCTCACCGTTTGTCTATGACTTACCTATGATTTTCTATTAGAAAACTTAATTTACGTCTTTCTTCATTCCCTTAGGGTTGGAATTAATAATTATACTTTGCGTGTGTATTAATACAGGATATGAGCTAGCTGTGTGCTAAATTTCATCCCCTGTGGCTTTATTGTTATATCTCAGGTTTCAGTCATCGCAGCGAGATAAAATATATACAACATGTTTTAAAGTCAAATCATAACCTTTAATATACTAAATATTTCATCAAAATCGGTCCAGTAGTTTTACGTGATGCTCGACCATAAACAAGCAAGAGACGAACACATTTGAGGCAGTGACAATGTAAAGGAGGCAAGTGCGATATTTCACCACATTGTCATTTCCCCAGGAGAAGAAGGCTCTACTGAAAATGAGAAAGTGAACATGAACCAAAAGTACCACAAATGTTATCATAATAAAAAAAAAGTCAGTTGTGATTTTTTTTCTTTTAATGAAAAATATGTATTAATGATTCTTACCTTCTTTTCATTGTCAACGCCTCATTTATGTTACAATTTTACAACAGTTTAGATTAATGTGCTTTAATCTATGTTCCATACTGTTGCCATAATAGCTTATTTTTGGTTGTGTTGGCAGCATTTGGCTTGGGTACAATGATCTACAACGGGCTTGAGTGCGGTGCCTTCTTCGAGGTTCCATTCGACTCGCCCTGCTACCAGATCCTGAGAGGAATCAACCCAGTGCTGCAGATGGTCTTCACTTTCATGCAGATGTACTTCATATTCATGAACTCTCGAGTGAGTGATGTCTGTTGCTCATTGATGTTCTTCTATGTTTGTTTACCTCTTCACTCAACCTTAGGTCAGTGAATGATATTTTAAGTATTTACTAAGAATATGTAACTTCTTTAGGTGTTTTAGTCAGATGTTGTACTTAATGTTAGCACTCCATAAAAAAATGTGATAATATTTATTTTACTACTATGTTTAAATACTTTTTATTCTTGATACTTAATGGCCAGGACATATGTGTCCTCGATTGCTGGTTCAATTGAGGCAAATAATCAACGTTGCCATAAGTGAATTGGTGAGGTACTCTCGCAACCTAAAAACACATTTCACTTGTGAAAAGACACATCTTTTTAAAGTTTTCATCTAGCTTTGGATTTGTGATATCCACCTGTTTCTTCATTAATTTTTATTTATATACTAGCTAATGCCCGGCATACGTTGCAATACCTTGTTCTAAATTTTATAGTTTGTTTGAAGTAGGTACTCATATACAAAGCATCACTATATTTATTTCTCTCTACTTCAAATTCTTTTTTTCCCATCTTTCTCCATATCTATCCCTCTATGTATCTATACACATATATTTTACTATATATATATATACATCTACACGTACCCCTATATCTCCCACTATCTCGCTCCTCTACATACTTTTAACTCTATAAATTTATATTTATGTATATCTATATATTTATTTATCTATCTCTATATCTCATTCTATATACCTCTATCTCACTCTCTCGCTATCTATCTTTATATAAATATCTGTATATCTTTCTAGCACTATATTTTTCACTATAATATCTCATTTATATTTAATTCAATTATGTCATGCGTGCACACTGATACAGCGAAAAAACACGAACAGCCGCTAAACTATATGAAATATACATATTTGTTGTAACGACTCGCGCACCACCTATTGTAAAGTGGTTGTACTAATTCCGAAACTTTTGCGGCATGCGCATAATTCATCAAAGTTTCATCGCAATTGGGTGAATGGTATAAGAACACATACACGACAAACCAACAAACATTTATATATTAGCCTTTATACAGAAACAATTGGTTTTGCTATCCAATTGCTAACCAGAAATTTCAACTTCAGAACAGACACCCACTCCATAGACTAATACCTCCATGGATACGACTCGCGTACCACTATTATTATTCGGACAATCGAAAAGAGGAACTGAGTAAAATATATTGTTCGCTCCGGGGACTGCCTTCTGGCTGAGTTGCTGGCTTCGTAAGGAGGTGTCGGAGGTGCCGACAGCCATCTTGGATTAAAACATTATGGCGGCCATTTTTTGAGTAAAATTTCCTCAAAATTCATCAAAAATGACTCAACATTCCTATAAATTTCCTTGTTTATAGGGAAATATTCCCATTTTGAGGGAAAGTTTTTCATTTTATTCCTAAAATTAAAACAATTCGAAATTCGAAATGCTTAAAAAGACATTTGCCTTAGTAAAATAAAAAATTCCCCATAGCAGCTTAAATTACCCGTTGTCTAACTGCCCTCAGCCGCCGAGGTCGTGACCTTGACATTCAAGTTTATGGTCAACGTAAACTTGAAATACTTTAATTTTTGACCAATAATTCCTTAATAATAAAAAAATAAATGGTTTTCTTCAAATGTTGCTCTTTCCGTTATGCCCGCCATCGTTGATTCTAGAATGTTACACTTTCGTTACAACCGCGATACTGGCTGTGTATGTCATCATCGTGGCACTTTTCGTTACGGACGCCATTTTGAATTTTTATGTCATCTTTCAATTTTATTTGCGTCTATAATCTTTAAAATCCATAATGTTTATACTAGAAAATCAGAAAAAAATAAAAAAAAATATTAAAAATTTACTTAATTAAATATTAATAATAAAAAATATAAAATGTTACTCTGTTTAAACTCGGTGAGGTCATTCGATATAAAATTGTGCCGTTTCAGTGCCACTTTCAGGCACAAATGTACGAATTTAAATTTAATTTTTAATTTTTAAAGAAGAAAACCAAATAATAAATTTGTAATTTTTATTTTATTAAATTTTGTTTCCATTACTGTACACTCCGACGTAATCTTGTGCAACCCAGTGCACCTGCGCTTGTTCGCAGGCTTCAATTAGATACTGTTTGCTGACGATTTGCGATCGCAGCATCCCGGCCGCGGTTCGCGTCACATTTTCCCTATGTAACAGAACGACATTCGCGTTAGCGAACGTTACCCCAACCCCACTGCAAGCAACTTTCATTTCTCGGAGGCAAACATACGTAAGGGTTTTGCCAGCACGCCTCTGGACCAAGTTACAGCCAGCGGCGAAGCCTCGGGACGGTCCACATGACGCCTTTCCCAGGCGACTTAGCAAATTTAAACCCCCCTCCCCTCAACACCCACCTGTGGCTTCACGAGAACTCAAACCCGGAGCAACGACCCCCAGTGAACCCCGGGTGGAGGCATTGTCTCCCCAAGGACATTCCCACTTGTCAAACAGAGCCCTCAGCGAAGTCTAGCGGTGGGAAAAATCCCCAACCTTGCTCTGAGCGCTGGTCGCGAGCGCGCCACTGCACTCTAGCGGACGTTTCTGTGACCCTCCAGACAGGTTCTCGTCTTGGCCACCAGAGCGCAATACTCATCCCTCCCATAAGAGACAGCTTGTCACAATCGACCTTGGCAGCAGTCGCAATGCGATTGCGATTTTAGTTCGCCTACGACTCGCGTGAGAGCGCAGCGAACATGTTTCAGTCTGCTTCGCCCCTTCGGGCATTCCCGGACACCTTCGGGCCATCACCCACCCCCCCTTCTTGGGCTGGGGGCAGTTGCTTCCTTTAATTAGGCGCCCCGACGCCATTTTTTGAAGATTCGGCGGGCAGCATCTGGTCTGTGCGGACCACGCGTCGCGATCCGCGAGAGTTAATCTCCGAAGTTTATCTCCAAGACTCGACACTACGTCATGTAGTCGCCAACGTCAAGGCACAGAGGCCTCAATTTTCTAATTTTTAAATTTTGCTGCCCGCAATAGTATTTTTTTTGTTAATCTAAATTTATTTCATTTTCTCTAATCATGATTATCGAGAACTTCCGTGCCGCGAGCTGCTTTCCCTGCTCCTGGAGGCAGCCGACATGAACTTCACCCCGCTGTTTTGGGTAAGTGGTCGTCATCCCTACCCCCCCCCCCCTTTTTTAGCCTTTCACTGGGCATAGTCTTGCCCAGGCTTAGCCGCCTGTTAACCAGTCTAAGTAATTTGGGACTTTGGTTGCAGGCGTGGTCCAAAATCAGCCTCGAGGTTTAACTCCAATTTGAGGTCCAATTTTAACTCCAAGTTTAGCTCCAAAATCAGCCTCCAAAAGCAGCCTCCAAACGCAGCCTCCAAACGCAGCCTCCAAAAGCAACCTCCAAAAGCAGCCTCCAAAAGCAGCCTCCAAAATCAGCCTACAAAATCAGCCTCCAAAATCAGCCTCCAAAATGAGCTCTAAAATTAGCTCCAAGTTCAGCTTCGAAGTTTATCTCCAAAATTAGCTGCTAGCTCCAAAATTAGCTGCAAGCTCCACTCCAAGTTTAACTCCGAGTTTCTACTCAAAATGATTTCTTCTGGACTTTAATCTGCCGAAAGATCTGGTGCCAGGACACAGGATATAATTAAATTTCAATGTAATGGTTTCTTTCTTTTGAGCCTGCGAGCTAACTTAAAACCAGTATTAAATTCAAGAGGTATTATGGTGTTACTTTTATATGTATTTTGTTGCCCCGGGGCTCCCTCCATTTTGTAATCAATATGTTTTAATACCAGTGTACTTAAAAGTTAAAAAAAAGTAAATTATTTTAGTAAAAAGGGCACTTATATAAATCAAACCACCAGTCTTGTTATTTCATTATTATTCATCCCCGATCCACAAAGCCTACTAGAGTTGCTAGGAGGTTATAAATAAAATTCTTTTATACGACGTCTGGGCACCTCTGTGATTATTGTTGTTATTGTTTTGTTTTCTGGGCTGACGCTTCCAAGGCCTTAATTTAATTATTCACTTTGAGTGTTTACCTGCAGCCCAGCGTTCGTTATAAAAATGGTAGCAGAGCATTGTTTCTTATAAAAAAAATGGCAATGGATCATTCCTCCATGGAAGCCACCGACAGACTGACCTCCCCCCACTAATGTCAAGGTAGATATAAAATGCCAGCCATTATGACATTATGGTGGCCATATTTTTTTCGTCTGCTGGAGGACGCTGCCGACATATTGTTTACGTTTGTTAGAGTGCGCTGCCACCTTATTAGTTTAATTTTTACCCTCTATAGAGTGCAGTTATCTTTTATTGCCAGAGCGCCGCCATCATGACATCTTGTAAATCCTGTAATTTTAAGGTTTAAATTCGGAAAAAAAATTCAAAATTCATTTAAAAAATACTTATTAAAATAATTATTGATTCTATCGCCTTGGTTGGACCCAAAAAAAAAAGAGTTAATGAATAACCAGGAAAATGATTGGTTCGATAAATAAAACAACAAAATTACAAATAAAATTATTAATACATAATTTATATTACAGGAAAACTTGCTAAATTAGCAATCTAATGGACATATAGTTCTCCATTGGCATGAACTGGCATTCTCAGCTCCAAATGGTTTACTGAAGACAGAGACCGGCCAGATTCTTTATTGACATAGTCTTTTTCTTCCCGACATTATTCCTCAATACCCTCTTTAACAGACTGCTTTACATCTTCAGAAGTGTAAATTGTAGCATCCTATGTCTTGAAAGCGCACTTCTTGTATTGGTCCTCAAACATATATGGTTTACCAAATACGCAGCCCAGCCACAAGTTATATTTTAAGGGTCATATTGCTACTTTATCAGTAAGCTGATTAATAAAGTACTGCTTGATTTCGCCAATAAAAATACAAATGTATTTTGACTCACTTAACGTATTAGGATAATATTAGTCTTAGAAAATTCCACGAAATGCATATTGCGCCAAGTGGAATCTGTCATAATTTACGTGCAATGCACCGAGCAGAGTTTTGTGTTTAGTTTTATGTCCAGGTCATCTCAATCAACTGCTGCCCATCTGCTTGTGTGCTTGCACACATATGAGTCTCCAACCTAAACCGAGCAGTTGAAATGTCTGCAGGTAGTTCCCCAGTAGGCATACGGAGTTCTTCTTTACATTTTTTTGCTTGTCTCAAATTTTCAATACGAGTTAACCACGCAAGACACGCATCACAGCGAAACTTCATGCGAGAAGGATTCTTCGCGCATTTACACCTCTCGTGTCTTCATGCATCATTGGCAAATGCAGACGACATATCGCAGTAGCTGCAAGAATGTCTAGTCGACGAAGACGAATCTTTCAGTCCCGAACCGGATACTGATGATGATACGGTTATACTAATTCCTGGTGTACTCTCATGCACATCGATACATCGTTGTTGCAGCAAAACCTTTACTTTCTGCCGAACAGCAGGGAATTTGTATATCTTGAAGTGTCTTTTCAACTTTGCATTTCTTGTAAATTGCTTGCGGCACTTTTTAAAGTTAAAAAATTTGCGAGAAAGATTATTAGCACATTCTCTCTTCTTGGTTCGAAGGGGCATTACAGTTGTTCGAGAAAATCTTGTCACCGTAACGACACCGCTGCTGGGAAGTCACCACAAAGTCAGAACTGCAGGCATTAAAGTCTATTTTGCTGATGGAACCTCCCCTGTTAGAGTCTCCTCAAATGTTGTCCGTGACGATGATACACATTGCATCGAGTTCTGCGTCGCCATCGGCGTCCCTACCATCAAGATGTTAGTCAATGGTACAACTTCCATCGAGGCCGTCGTTAAAGATGCCATCAGGTTCTCACGAATAGTATCAGTCAAGTCAAACTGGCCGATCTTCACTGTACCAGAACCAGAGGTGGACTGATAGTCCTGTCGTTTGGGACTCGCTTATATACCTGTGACCTCTCAAATAATTTGCTAGTCAAAACACGACACATTCCATTTACATTAATATGCGAGTCAAAACAACATTAAAAAAAGGGGCTCCGAGCGCATGCACCAGGTGCTGGAGCCGGGAGCCGGTCCGCCATCTTTGCAGCAGACAGTTCATTTGGCGTAAGCGAAAGTTAATTTTTAATAGCAGATGTTATGCCTACATCTCTCGTCTGGTCTACCTCGACGCCATTGAGTACATATATAATGCACTCGATTAGGTGAAGAATACCATTGCAGGATATGGACATCGTTGTTGGATGCGAACCATCCGGTTTTTTCAGCGTGCCTCTTATATGTAGAAATTACTGCGAAGTTAAAGTACAGATATCTTGGTGCTGTACAGCAATGCGTACTTCTGATGGTAGTGTGTATGGTCCGAGCAGGAAAAGCTGGTACTCGTGCAATTCCATTTTCGTAATGCTGTCATCAAAAATGAACGGATCTTCCACGTTGAGGATTTCGTCTTCCATAATTATTCGGCCTTGTTCAATACTAAGAAGATACCTTATGCTGTCAGGTGTTAATGCACCCATGTCTCGTAGAGAACTGATTTTATTCACGCCAATGCGATTTCTTTTATATCTGTTCGGTGTCACGATCTTTATGCCCATCGTTTCAAGTGCAGATGTAATGTAATTTCTTCGTCTTGAAAGTTCACCAATTGTACTGTCTGGTCAACGATTCTGACGACGACTTCGTGTGCGCACTTCACGACGACTGGAACGTAAATTACACTTTGCAGTACTTCGACCAGTTTATATCCTGGCGGGACCATTGGCGAAAACTCGTGCAGCATTGTGCTTAGTCTTCCATTGAGATATGTTCCACTTGCCAAATAACAGTTTATGACATTCACAGGCAAAATGTTTACTGCACGCATAGATTCGTACGTTATTCCTGTATCATACACCTTTGGTTTCAATCCGAGCATCGTGCCTATGGTCCCAGGTTTCGTAAAGTCGACATTTTCACTGCATGTTAGAATGCTTTTTTGGGTGTTTGGATTTCCACGCAGTTGAAAGTGTACATCGTGTGGTAACATTTCTCTGATGTAATTTGGAATCTCGTCCATTTCGTAAGAGCCAACAGGTAACTCTATTTCATGAGCGATCCCACCATTTTTTAGGAATCAGATTTTGCAATTTTCTTTGTCGATATTCGGTATGGCATTATACGTTTGAAAATCTAAGAGCCCGATACACCATTCACCGTCTAAATCCAGAGGCGGAAAATGAACTGCCTGCAGATATGATGCGTGACCTGTCAAGGTATGTGTTATCGACATGACTAATAAATTATCATCACTGCACAGCCTTTAAGTATCAATTTTTATTTTTCAGCTAATTTTTATTTGTTAAAAAGCGAAGACACAAATGTACGCAGTTTGTTTGATTAGGCTTCCGTTCGGTTTCGTAATTGTAGAACAATGTAGTGGTTCGACCCAGGTACCGCCTAAGTTCTGGCGGAGGCCGTAAATTTCCAAAACTAACGTAGTACTCGGCCATTTTTCCAGACTTTATGCACGCCACCCAGTGCGTGCCACGACCCGACGATGTATCTAAATTAATTATGGCGCACTCACGTGTCTTTAGCTTGCTGGGTAAAGTGTCTCGCATAAACACGCCGCGGAAATTTGGTATTTTCAGTTTTCGAGTGTACGAGATCAAATCTATATTAGTGAGCGGACGTTTCGGCAAAGAATTCAGGATTTTTTCATTCGTTTCTTTCTCATGCCTTGACCTGATTTGTGAGGTTGCAAGTAGAGTCCTGTGCCTTTTTTTACCCATGGCAATGGCTTCCATGATGGCATTGTGTCGATGTGCTTCTTTTAACTGCTTGTGTTCATTCTTCGAAGTGTTAACTGTCCGCACTATGCCGCTGGTTGCACCGATGAGGCCGCCGAGAGCACCCAATGCTGGCAAAAGCAAAGGAAGAAATCCTCCAATAATCTACTTGTCGAGAGTCTGTAATTTTTGCTTGACTTTTTGCATGCCTTCATTAGTCTTACGTTTGGTCTTGCGTGAATTGGTCTTAGACTTGATGGAGCTGGCTCGACGAGCGCCCTGTCCTAATTTGGTCTTTGCCTTCATGATATTGGAAATGCCCAAGCCGCGATTTTCTCTCCTAGTCCCGCGTTCGAAGATTTACTTATATCTTCGTCTTCCTGTGCCAATATCTCTTTGACTCAGTGCCCGGATTCCAGATTCTTGCTGAGTGACTAACTTATGCAATATTGTCGTACGCTGGTCGACTAGTCCCTGAAATGTTTCTATTTTGCCGGCTACTCAGGGTTCGGTAGAGGGTGGTTCAGGCCGCGCGGCCGAGGGACGTAGTCTCCAGAGTAGTATAGGATAGTATGTCCGAGATCAGGGTCCAGGGGGCGGAGCCGGAGCCGGTGTCCACCATGATGAATTGTGACGTCACGGCGGCCATCTTGGACGAGCGTAACGGGACACAGCGTAACGAGACACTGTGTAACGGGACATGACGTAACGGGACAAGTAGATGATGGTGGCCATCTTGGATCCGCCATTTTGGATGGCATCGTGTTCTAGAAAATTCCTGCGATGTGTTATCCGCCATTTTGAATGATGACGTCACCGTTACAATTATCGTTATGGTCGCCATCTTGAAATTTGGACGCCATCTTGAAATTTGGATGCCATCTTGAAAATCTTTAATTATTATTCGAATTTAATGAAAAAAAATCCAAAATTCATCAAAAAATTAACTTATTCGAATTCTGATTGATTATATCGATCACTGTCCTCGGTTCGAACCCGGTGAGTGCAAAAAAAATAAAAAAATGGCGACAGGCTCCTTCCTCAATGGTGGATGCAGGCAGACTGACTCCCACCACTTTTTTCAAAGCATATATATCGTCACCTAGTATGACGTCATGTCCGCCATCTTGAAAATCCGTAATTTTAATGCTAGAGATTCGGACAAAAATTAAAAATCATTAAAAAATAATCAACCTAATTAAATAATAAAACAATCCTTAAAAACACCGTTGCACTTTTCGTGACGGCCGCCATCTTTAAATCAAGAAACTGGAGATCACCATCTTGTTTTCGTCCGCTAGAGTGTGCTGATACCATGTTAGTAGAATTATCTGGTCACCACACCTTTGACCTTGACCTTGAAATTTGACCTTGAACTTGAACTTTGACCTTCAACTTAAAATTTGACCTTGACCTTGAACTTTGACCTTGACCTTGAAATTTTACATTGACCTTGAAATTTGACCTGACCTTGAAATTTGACTTTGTCCTTGAAATTTGACTTTGTCCTTGTCGACCATCATGGATTCGACATTTTATGTTCAGTACATGCTACCAGGAGCTACCACCTGCTGGAGTACACCATCTTGCGTGTGTGTACTCGTATTATAGAGTACATTTCCATCTGGATAATTTTATTCTAACCCGCTACAGTGCAGTAATCATTTATTACCGAGGTGCCCCAGCCATCTTGAAATTCGGCCGCCATCTTGAAATCATGTAATAATGTAGCTAGAAAAGCGGGAAATAATCCAGAATTCATTAAATGAATTGGCAATAAATATACTGATTGAATCGATCCGCTCCTGTCCTTGGTTCGATACTCGATCGATGCAATAATGTTTAATTTTATGAAAAAAAAATAATTTCAATAAACCATGTTCAACATTCTTAAAGAGACTTTAAATCCTCTACTACCATCATCCTATCAGGCATCAAGACCACCATATTGGAAATTCGTAATTGTAATGCTAGAGATTCGGGAAAAAGTTCAAAATTCATTAAATAAATTTGTAATCTATATACTGATTGATTAGATCGACTAAGGTCCTTGGTTCGATCCCTGGCTGATACAAAACAACTTTAATTTTAAAAAAGTACCAGAAAAGTGTAAGGTTCGAGAAATAAAACACCACAAAGTCTTTTACAAACATAATATTTATTACACAATTTCTATCCTACTACAGGATCACTTGCGAAAGCCAGCAATCTTATAAACATTTAGCCCTGCATAGACGTGCAACGACTACTTCTTAGCTCCAACAGCTCCAAATGCTCCAAATAGCACCAACAGTTCCAAATGGCTCCAAATGCTCCAAACGGCCTCCAAATGGCTCCAACAGCTCCAACAGCCTCCAAATGCTTAGCACAGCTCCAAATGCTTCAAAAGTCTCCAAATGGCTCCAAATGCTTCAAAAGGTTCCAAATACTACAACAGCTCAAAATGGCTCCAACAGCTCCAACAGCTCCAAAGAAGGATCCAAATGCTCCACAGCCTCCAAATACTTAACACACAGCTCCAAATGCTTCAAAAGGCTCTAAATGCTCTAAAAGCCTCCAAATGCTTAAGACAGCTCCAAATGCTCCAAACGGCCTCCAAACGGCCTCCAAATGGCTCCAACAGCTCCAACAGCCTCCAAATGCTTAACACAGCTCCAAATGGCTCCAAATGTTCCAAACGGCCTCCAAATGCTTGACAGCTCCAAATGTCTCCAGCAGCTCCAAATGCTCCAAATGCTTGACAGCTCCAAATGCTTCAAAAGGCTCAAAATGCTCCCAATGCTTCAAAAGGCTCAAAATGCTCCGAATGCTTCAAAAGGCTCCAAATGATCCAACAGCTCAACATGGCTCCAACAGCTCCAACAGCTCCAAAGAAGGCTCCAAATGCTCCAACAGCCTCCAAATGCTTAAGACAGCTCCAAATGCTCCAAATGGCTCCAACAGCTCCAAATGCCCCAAAAGGCTCCAAATACTACAACAGCCTCCAAATGCTCCAAAGACTCCAAAAGGCTCCAAATGCTTCAAAAGGCTCCAATTGCTCCAACAGCTCCATCTTCAATTGGTTCCAACTGATTCCAATTACTTTTCTTATCAAACTTGGCATGATTACTAACATGTCTTTATTAGTATACATTTTGACTGGCAGTGGTATCGTATTTTGCACCTTTAAGTTATAAGTTTTATTTAGAAATCAGATTTCGATAAATGGTAGATACCATTTGGAAAGAAAATATATTAATTTATCTTCAAGTTTATACACATACATTTAATTTAAGCCATTATTGTATGTAGCCAGCTTCCCTCAGTTCTTTGAGTATGAAGGATATTTCTGTAATGTTCGAATAGTTTCCTGCACAAAGTGATCCATGTAGTAGTCGTAGCCTGTCAACCAATATGTTAGGATCTTCCCATGAGGTATAATCAATCTCTTCTGCTGCGTTCATCATCTTCCTTGCATGTTTATAATAAATATTATTATCTCTGGTGTCTATCGTTTTAACACCAACCACAAGGTCACTTTCGTCATCGTGCCAGTGATTATCACAAGCTTGATCAGGATAATTTATTTTATTACGACGTTTCCATCGTTTTGGTCTCAAACCACCATCACAGTCTTCGCTCTTGCATGCTTTTGGTGCTATAGCCTTAGATGTGTCAGCACAGTCTTCGTTCATGCCAGCTTCTGATGTGTCACCACAGTCTTCAATCATGTCAGCATCACAAACTTTATCAGGATAATTTATTTTATTATGTCGTTTCCATCGTTTTGGTCTCAAACCGCCATCACAGTCTTCGATCTTGCCTACTTTAGGTGCTTCAGTGCATTACTCAATCATGTCAGCCTCAGATGTGTCACCACAATCTTCAATCATGCCAGCTTCAGATGATTCATCAAAGTCTTCGACCTTGTAAGCTTCAGGTGGTTCTCCATCTTTCACATTTTCATGGATACTAGATATTGGAGTAAATATCTTTTCATTTCTAATGTGGTCACAACTTCCTTCGTTTGTTTTAAATTTTAAATTATTATCTTTATCTAGATCAGTAATTTTAGCATTAGCTTTTCCGCGATGTTGTAGCCCAGTCTTCGTTATCTTTATTCATCTTAATTGTACAGGTCTTATAATGTCTATCCAAGTAATATCTCCTACCAAAGGATTTCTGACACTGACTGCAATGAAATGGTTTTTGACAAGGACCCAAATTACACTCGCTTCTCTCATGTCGTTTAGCATTCTTTCTCAAGGTAAACACCTTGCTACAGTATCTACAGTGATGACGTTTTGATACAGCAACAAATCCCGAATCAGGATTCATATTAGTTACTAGGACTAATGCCAGTTGCAAACTATGAGTTTTAAATAAATATATTACTTAAATAGAATTTTTTAATTATTTCATCAGCGAGAATTAATTTATCTCTTTCAAAGGTACTTGTTGCAAGTAGTTCTGCTTTTCAACAACAGATGTCACCACATGTTACTTGCAGGTAAATAATATTTAGTTCTTTTATGCGGGATGCGGGATGCTCACTAACGATCGCAAAAGATGGATGGCTTCGCTAGACTCCAAGGAGAAGGAAGTTCTGCTAGCTTGTGAACTTCTCATTGTTGAGCAAAGATAGAGTTCTAGTACAAGCCAGAATTTTATGTATTCATCGATTATTCGCCGAGCCTTGAATGTCGGACGACCAATCAGCTCAGCCGCCCCAAAAACAGAATCGTACCATGAAACAATGCATATATCTCTATGTTTTCGTGTATTCCCTAAACTCTTAACATAAACATAGTTCGAAAGTAATTAAAAAAACGATTTCTCGAATTTGCAGAATAGGGTTTGCATTTGGGGGTAGTTGTATCTAGCCTGTTGGTTGTTGTGAGAGGACTGTTTGGATTTGAAATTGGTATTCATGTTTTCGTTCCTGGGCCCTTGCTCTCCGTGTGAATTACTTGCCGATTCCTTTGGTAGTCGGCATACTCAACATTTATTGATTGAATACACCATTGGTCTAGCTCGGCAAAATTCTGTGGTCGAGTCTGGAAGACCGATCGTAAACGCTCCGCTGGATTAATTCCATCAATAATGTTAGTGACAATCTCGCATTCTGAAACTCCTAAACGAAGGACTTGTGAGGCCAGCCTAATGTCTGATATGTAGTGGGGTAATTCTTCGTTTTTGTGTTGCAATCTATTGTTCCACTCTAGTCTCAGGTTCGTGATCATACGAGCTGGAATAAAAAAACTCAGTACATCAGCATGATACTGATCAAAGTTCCAATTATTCTCTTTAGCCATGGAAGTTCACTCACTCAGTGGTGGTTGGGTCAATGGGAATATTACCTCAAACAGTTGTTTATCTGGTATGTTACCCTTTTGGTACAATTTGAGCAGGTGACATAGAAATTCGATTAGTTTTATTGGCTCTAACCCGTTGGTTTCCGGGAAGCCTGTTAACAACCTTTCCTTTGGGTGGGCAATTTTACCATAGACCTGGTATTCGTGTCCTGGGGTTGCGGGTGTTCGGACCTGTGTTTGTACAGGGGTGGGATTGATATTCTATGTCTGTGAGGGATGGGGGTTGTTTCGGGGGAAGGAGGCTACGGGGGGTAAGGGAAGGTAGGTTGTGGAAAGACTGATCTGTGGCAGCTGCGGTCTGCCCTAGGAATGGGTGGTACAATTACTGGTTGTGAGACAGTGGCTTCCAAGGTGCATGGGAAAGGCTGGGGTAGTGGTGAGACTTGGGTGCCGGGACCCAAGGGGGAAGGACGATGTTCAGGGGTAGATTGGATCGAAGAGAAGGCAGAAGGAAACTGATGGTAGGGGTTGTAAGTGGTGGTCTATGTGAGGGGAAGATACATCTGTTGGGAGGGATGAAAGGCGTGTGAGATGAAGCCTGGAATGGGGTGAGTGTAGGTTACCTTGGTAACTGGGTGGGATGCAGGCGTCATGCCAGTTGCGGAAGGGAACAGCATACCACCGGGAGGGTAGGTGATAGTGGTGAAAGAGGGATGGCTCATGAATGGAAGGGAGGGAAAGGAAACTGGTAGTGGGGGTGGAGAGTGATGGGTGATGATGCTGGTAAGGGTGAAGCCAGAGAGGGGATATGCTGCAACAACTGTGGCCCTGTTCTTGGGTCGTGGAGGGGTGTTGTCCTTGGTTTGGGTTCTGTGATTGTATTACTTCCAGGTATTTGCAGCTGGGGACTGAAAATTGGATTTGCAGGCTCGGAAAATTTCTGTTCTAATGAGATAAGCTTGGTATTTAACCTAAAGGTGAGCTTTGGAATTTGTTGCCGACACTTCTCTACTTCCTTGCACACAATGATACAGGTGTCAACTCCTTTGACGAAGAGTGTCGTCTTAATGATATGAGCTATTCTAAAAGCGATAACCTAAGTGACAGACGCATAGTCGACGGTATATTAGCGAACCAAGCCACACAAATAGCAAAGAATCCCACCACGAAATTCGGGGAAAAAGCCGCAGCGTGGGGTGTCAATAAGATGAGAGTAAAATGTAAGATTGGTGGTGGCGTCTCAACAAAGAAAAACCGCGCGAAAAAAAGGTGGCCTTTTACCTTACATCTTCCCAGCACTGGCAGCGCTAGGCAGTTTTATAGGCGGAGCGGCGGGTATAGCCAAGACCGTGAACACGGCTAAACACCAGGCTAGAATGTTAAGCCAGAACGCACAGCACAATAGTAAAATGTGGGCACTTGCAAAAAAAGGTTCGGGTCTATACCTGCATCTCTACCCCAAGTCAGGGGGAGGGGTCAAGTGGAGAAGAAGGAAGAGGGGCGGGAAAAGGAAATAAAAAAATTGCGTAATTGGCCAAAGCGACCCCTTACCACCACAGAACTAAAGACAGCAATTAGGAAATTAATAATTCCACATTTAATAAATGTGTTTATGAAGGATAAACTACCCATAAAACTATACAACAACGAAAGCGGTATTATTAATTTAGATATGAATAAGGGACCGGGAACACACTGGGTAGCATACACCAAGGCTGGTCATATGGTTCAGTATTACGATAGTTTTGGAGACCTGCCACCTCCTTTAGAAACGCAGTGATACCTGAGTGACTGCAAAATAACATATAATTACGATATACAGCAAAAGTTAAATTCATTCAACTGTGGTCTCTTATGCATAAAGTTTTTCATCTCGGTATATAAGAAACACTAACCATAGCGAAGTACGCGCCGTCGAACCTCCATAGTTCTCCGAAACCTATCCTGAACTCTGTATTTTACCCTGAACATGTCCATCACACTAATACTAAGTGGAAGCATGTCGGAACTGTGTTCAACACACTTCCCTCCGATCGATGTAGGTGATGGGTTATGGCAGCTCGCTTTCGTGGATTTTACCATACACAATTCTATCCCGAACATGGACGTAAGCAACCGGATATTTAGGTACAAGATGAAAAATGAAGAGATGGTACGAGAGATTAACTTACCTATAGGTTCCTACGAAGTCTTAGACATTGAAATGTATATTAAACAACACCTACCCGCAGAAGTAATGTGTTCGTTGAAAGGTAATCCAAACACTTTACAGTGGGTATTGTAAATGAATGCACATATCGACTTCACTGGCGACCGCTCCCTGGCCCCAATGCTTGGTTTCGAACCGGAAATCTACGAGACGAATAAAGTTCAAGAGTCGACCCAGCCTGTAAACGTGATGACGGTATATGTGATTAGAATCACAGCGAATATCATTGGCCACAGCTTCCTTAATGGAAAACCAAACAGTACCTACGATACACGAATTTTCCTCGAACATTCTTCCAGGATATAAGCTCAGTGATATGCCTCAAACACTCATTTACAGTCCAGTTATCATGCAACAAATATGAGAGTTGGTTATTAGAGTGGTACCTAGAACAGAATAGTAAATTAATCAACTTTATAAATGAGGTGATTACATTACGCTTACATTTGAAAAAAATTATGGGTGTAAGACACTTTGGTTTGCATAAACGGTCAGGGGTGTGCAAGCATAGAGTCAGTATGAAAGCAAACATCAAGCGGTTAACACCTGTCAACGTGAAGTTCCTAGAAAAATTAGGTTTCAAAGTATTTCTATATGGAATATATGGTATACTCTATGTTCAACAGTCACCAAAATTTGACGATGTAGTCTTATAATGAGAAAGTACAAACCATACATCGCGGGACCTTACAAGACAAGTTCCGGGATAGTTATAGCAATACAAAACTCTGACGGTATACACACATAGCTAAATCGTTTCTGCAAATTCGCGGTGCATTCACGAAACCAAACGGGCAAAAACCTGACAGTGCAAAAATCGTAAACAATGGTATATAACATATGAAAAAAAACGAATATCATTCGAACTTAATGGCGTTACAATTGACGAGGTACGCGAGGCTGGAATTGTGACAGCAGTGAAAAATTATTTATCGCGGAGACGTGATGAAAAAGCCGTAAGTAAGATGGCAGGATGGTGCCCCGACGGCGATTACAGTTTAACACTTACGGTGCAAGGCGAGTTTGAAATATGGGTTCCATTGAACCAGTTGCTAGGCTTTGCAGAAGACTATAAACAAATATTAATAAATTGTAAACAAACACTCGTTATAATTACCACAAACAGTTATATTAATGCTATAATTTACACAAGTGATAAGCCACAACAAGTGACATTAAGTTTGCAATCTATCGACTGGCTTGTTCCGCATGTAACGGTAAGCCCCGGAAACAGCACACGCGACTGTTGAAAATGGTTGAAAAAGGTCGCGATATAGACATTGCTTTCAGATCGTGGGGAGTAGAAGTCTACCCGCGTTTACCATCATCACAGAGTGTCAGTTGGGCTGTAAAATCTAGCTTCTCTAGGGAACGTCCCCGTCATATAATAGTGGCATTTCAAACCGGCAGGCACAACATTCTAGCCGCAAACAAATCTAAATTCGATCATTGTAATTTACAAAATATAAAGGTATATCTTAATTCCGAGGCATATCAATATTCGGACCTGGCAATAAACTTTACGAATGGCTACTACCTACTTGCATATAATATGTACTCAGACTGATACGCCCCTCATGCCCTAAAATTATATTATTTTAGTTTAATAAAAAAAAGGCCTATGAAACAGCTGGGCAAAATTATAAAAAAAATACAAGTATTACCAGAGGGGGCACGAGGTGGTGAACAAGACAAATTTATACTCCCTGCACACAGGCAACTTCGGATCTAGTGGATCTTTTAAATAGAATAAGGTATATGATAAATAAATAAACACTAAATAAGTAGATTGGTCTATAGGTTTCCTGTTTCATTTAAAAAGATAAATTAAATAAATCTGTTTTCCTTTTGTTTTGGTTTCACAATAACATGCTATTAATAAGTTACAAAAAGGAGGGGCCGGCCCGATATTATTAAAAGACTTTATACTATGCTGTTAACAATCCAAAATGACATTTTATAGCAGGTTAGGTTCGTCCACTAATTACAGTAACAATTTCACATTTTCTTGTTTGATAAGTTCTCTATGGCACTGTTCGCTGGTATTCATTTGAATAATTTGTTTCGTTGGCGGTAGGGAGAAGTTATATGTTAGAATATCACCAGGGGCTTCAAATTGGACATCTGGCCGGGAGGAAGCTCTTCTTAGAGAGAAATGAAGCTGGAGGTCCAGGACAACATGATGGGTGCAATTTCAGTGCCCAAATGTTGAACCCTGTCTGAAACACAAGCCAAATTCCAAACGAATTAGACCTGCTTCCAGACAGTCAAACACAGTCGGCGCGAATAGCCAACAAATGGGAATTCGGGGAGGAAAAATAGACCGAAGTAACTCACCAAACAAAGTGTAGCTCCAGGGCTCAGGAGATGTCTCGCGCCAACATCTGAAAGGCGTGGACCGAGAATTGCGTGTATGACACGGCAGAATTTAACATTTAGTAAAATAAAAAAATTAAAAAAATCTTTAAACTAAAACATAACTTGTTTTCTAATTACTACTACTGACTGGCTACTACTGAATTTTGAAGCTGGGATCACATCCCTTAACACAGCTGACTACATTCCTAATTCCCACGAGTTCATCATTGCCGCGAAAAAGCCTCTTAACCGAGGTGACGCCGTGAATACGCGGTAAGTAGCCGAAGTCAGAGTACTAAGTCCCTAGTGGCGGAAAAAAACTCCTAATTAAAATGGGTGGTTGGCCCTAGAGAAAAAAGAGGGGGAAGGTTCGGCTCTGGGCCGTAAACATGCGGAGGTGCCCGAGTGGTCGTAGTCACAACTTCAGTTGTTTGCGCCGAAGGGCGACTGCTGCGGTCTCTAACGGCAGGCACAGAAAGCAACATACAATCGACTATTACAGGCCGCGAGGAGGAAGCATAGGGCCTTATGGCCAGCCAGTGCTGTACTCTGGCGGCCTCCAGAGGAAGGTAGCTGGGAGGTTAGCGAAGTTGCCACCAGATGTCGCGGGGCGTCAGCTCCACGAGCTGGCGACAAGAGAAGACGTTACAGTTTCTTCCGCTAGATGTCGTGAGTGGTCCATCCTTGCACATATTTTTTCTTATGGCAAATCGACCTTGAAGTCGGCCAACACTTGGCGGGGTTCACGTCCGGTCAATGGTCCTGGGCTACATTCTTAGAATCTAGGGGGGGGGGGGGTGTGGAGGTGGAGAGGGGGTACAAAAAACTCAACCAGGCTGGGAACGAGCCTCCTAACATGACTTTCGAGGAGAGAACCTAAGAAGTATGTGTGATGGTAAAAGCTAAGGTAATCATGTCTCTGATAAATGGTAACAACTCATCCAGAGCTGTTGTATGCAGTTTTAGTCGTGCAGGGAAATAATGTTACAGGCCAGGGATGTGACTGTAAGCGAGAGAAATGTCATACAGGCTGGTAACATCTACATTAGACTTGCAAAATATCAGATAGGTCCCTGAGAAAAGGTGCCTCGGTCCACCGGCACAAAGTTTAACTACATAGAGTACACCAGCCTAACAAAGTCTAAATAACCCTTTTGTAACTAAATTATATAGAAAATAAAATTTCCAAAAATAATTTAAAATTATAATAATTAAAAAACGTGCCGAAATGCCTAATTTCCGGCACAAGACTTACAAGCGAGCTACTACTGTAGACTAAATACAACTCTACTTGATCCAGAGGGATTTAAAGATAAAGCCCCTCTCTTTGTATAAGAAATGTTACATCAAAACGAAAAATTAACCTCAACCATGATAGATTGTAAAATAGACATTACCGCAGCAAACAACATACCACCACTAACACAAGCATATGCCATAATTCTGCACAATAGATTAGTTAGGTACAACCCGAGGGATCAAAGTATTAAAATAATGAGCTAAACGCGATGTAGGCTCAGTCGCATCTCAGCTGCCATGGCGAAGTGTTTAAACCTTCAAGGCTTCTTCTTGCAGCATGGGTTTATCGTTAAGGAAGTTAGCATTGCAGACTCGGAAGGGAGTGTGATTATGCGCTCGTTTCAACCACTATTTGCATGGAAACACTTAATTAGAAAGCATCAAAGAACAAATACATGGCTCACTAACAACTTCCACAATCTGAAATGGGAAGATGGAATATTTCCCTACACAAGTCTGCCCACAATATTGGCGGCGCACTTGAGCGGGACTGTAATGGTCGCCGGGAGCGAACTGAAACGTTGGCTAGCTAAACATTGTCGCAAACATGTGCGCATAGTGGATGTTCAAAGTGAATATGGCTGCCCATCATTAAGGATATTAGATAAATCGTACAGCAATAACCGCAGAGGTACCAGACCAGTATCATCTCGTCTCAACACAGCATTGCTCAGAGCCTGGATGTTTGAAAACATTGCTGGGAACAACGATAAAGTGTAAACGCCAGAGGAGGTTGAGATGCTGGTATAATTAGTGTCGCGGTTGACACTCCCGGTGTCACACCACCACAAGTTAGACACCCGTCTGGGAACAGCCTTCAACACTCCAATCTTGTTTATCTTTTTTAAATTATTATTTGGCACGCTGCTCCGATAAACGAGTGCCCCAAAATTCACAAATAAATTATTCAAAAAGTTTTTAGAAAAGGAAGAAAACAGATTAATAGCATTTAAAATGAAAAGAACGTAATTACTTGAAATGTCAAAAACTTTAATGAGACCATTTGCGCATGAGCATGGTAAGGAATTTAATTTAAGACCAAATATCAAAAAAATTACAATTATATCTAAAACCTTTTGCCCTATAAAGTTACAGAGGCTTTTAATATAGCCACGTTTTAATATATACCAATAAATAATAAATACTGCAATAAACGCATAAATAAATTCCGACATTGATACAAAAACCCTTCTAAAAAAAATATATATGTATAAATAATAAATTATAATACTATTCAAAAAAAGTTAGTGAAAATTAATGTCACTCTAAAACATCTTGATAACACCCGGGTGATTTTATTTTTCGACGCTTCATGGCAAGCTTGATGGAAGGTTCGATACAAATGAGTACGAGGACGCAACATACACTCGACGTGGGAATTAGGGTCTTTTGGCAAAAGTTATTTTTAAATTGTTCACTGTTATGGTGGGCAAAGTTTATATCAACGCCCCGGGGTTACAGGGGCAAAAGTTCGGAGCCGGAATCACTTACTTGCATTGAACGTTGTACGTCGCATCCCACCCCGGACCTCCTGGCCCGGAGTTTAGCCGGCTGTACTTTAGCACACATGCTATGTGCTTCATTAACGAAAAATGTAGCATGGACTCTTCATCCTCTTGTCAGCACCCGCCACAATCTAAGTATTTCCCGAAGTTCAATATACGTCAGCTGATTTATGTTAAAAAATATTCACGAGTCCCCGCCGGCCCAATACCACAAGCCATCACCGCGCTCGTCACGCCCGAAGCGCATACACGTCCACCACGGCGATCAGCTGACGAGTCCCTCATACAGCTCATTCCGTCCCCCTTGACGTATTTCCCCCACCACCTTATTTCCTTGGAACAGTCCATTTCAATCTTCACGGGGGGGGGGGGGGGGGGAGCGTCGTACACCGTATTATGATTCAAAGTCCAAAACGATATAATTAAATATCAAGAAACTAAACCATTTAAAAAAACCTAATATAAAAACATATTTAAAAATAAGATTAACAAAACTTATAAAAGACCAATACTTATAAAAAAAAGGAAAAGGGCAAATACTAAAACTAAAATTACGTCACAGCCATAATTCAACATTAATTAAAATAAATATAAAATCAAGTGGCCATGCCACCTATGGCCACATTAGAGGAGGAAGTGGTATGCGTGTGGGATCGACGTCTCGGCTATGCTGAGCCATAAATTTTCATATTCTCCTGGCTCATCTTTAGACTAAGGATAATTTAAATAAATATTTTAAGTATTTTTTCTGTAGCCTGTTATAGCCTATCAAAATTTTATTCTAGTATTGTACTCTCCTACATAATTTTGTCTCCGGCCGTTTCATCCACGGGCTCCCACATCACTCACATCCTAATTAAGCAGTCGCCTCATGACTCCTCGCTCCTCTGCACGTACGCGAGTGAAATTTCGCGCCCCTTCAGTGCTCTGCGCACGTCCTGCCACTCGCTACCTTAGCTTCGGTCAGCCCTCCTAGGCACACCCGTTGCTCAAGCTACAGTTGGCCGAAGCAACTTTAGTCAGGTTCGCCGGCACAGGTTACGATCGGTCCTGACACGCCTCGGGAGTCCTGTAGGCACCCTTTCCCACTACGCAGCATTACCCCCCCCCCCCTTTCCTTTTCCACTCTATCCATTCCAGATCCTTCCATCTGGATAAACTACCTCCCGGTCTCGATAACAGACCCCAGGCCGGCGAATGGAAAGCTTGTGCCATCTCCGGGTGGCACTGCAAACTAATTACTTTCTTTTAGGCGTCGGAGCAAGCCCTTTGGTGGCCGCGACCCAACTGTATCTTAGTTCCTTTCCTCCCCGACAGAACTCGCACGACTGGGCTCCATAGGATACAAGCTTTCGATATCCCCTCCCCCCCCCCCCCCCGCGGGACTCTTGCGTACCAACACAGAGTCAGTTCTAGTTGTCTCCAAAAGAGCGCTCTGCTTTGCACCTCTGAGGCCCCTTTAAGTTAGGCAATTATCCCTCTTCATATCATTTTTGGAGGGCGGAGAAAGTACTCCGCCGGGCTTATTCTAGCCAATCGGAGGTCATTTATCCCACTCCCTAACACTCCGGGCCTCTCGCTCGAACTTAACCACATGTCACCTGGAAGAGAGGGATATTCTTCCTTCGGCGGTCACCAAGATAGCATCTCGCACCAGAGCTTCATCGCCCGCGCCTTTTACATATTCAACCACTGCAACCTAGTTAAGAGATGTGATCACTCAAGTTCAGGAGTGTCCCCTAACGTTTTTTTTTATTTTTCTGGTTGGCTATTTGCCATTAGTTTAGCCAAGTAGCAATGTCTCACGACGGTTCACCGCGACCACTCTCGCCGCCTCCCCTTGGGGTTTGACTTCACTTCACTTCACTCCAAACCCAGATCGTTAAGTGGAAAAGTCAACGTCCCGTTTGACTATTGTTGCCTCCCCGTTATCCTTTTGCCCTAACTTAATAAGTTTACTATTCTTGACCATTGGATTCCCTTTTGGTTCCAGTGGGTTTCCAGAATTGGTTCAGGAAGTGTTTGAAGACGCGGATGAAGTTTCCTTCAAGACTAAGTCTGCCCAATTTACGCCGATCCTTCGGAGATTGAAGCCCAGAACCTCCTAATTATGCTCCGCCAGTGAACAGTTCGCTATGGAACATTTTGAATATGTACTCCAGCACCAAGCGAATCAATCATTTGCTGTTGTAGCAAAGCCTTTACTTTCGGCCGCGCAAAAGGGCCTTCGCATAACTTCAAATATATTTTCAAATTATAATTTCCTGAAAATTGTTTGCGGCTCATTTTCAGCTATTAATTTTGTTAGAAAGATTATTAGCACATTCGCTCTTCTCATGACGGCGAGCATTACTATCGGTTGAAAAAATCTTGTTACAGTAACAACATCGATGCTCGATAGTTTTTGACTAATCACCAACAAATGAAGTCTCCTTCGCTGACAAAAATTTATTAATTTAAGTTTTTTCTGCAGCTAGAAACGTCATAAATTAGTGTCTCTTCTATTGTCGAACCATGCTTTTTGAAGTATCATCTATTGCAGTCAGCGATATTGTTGAACATTCCATCGAAATCTGCATTGCTGTCGTTGACGATGCCAACGGGATCTGTGTCGCTGTTATCATCGCTACCATCAGGGTTCCCGTCGACAATGCTACAACTTCCATCGAGTTTGGTGTTAAAGATGTTCAAGATACAATCAAGTACTTTTGTGGTAAGTTTAATTGATATTAAATTAAATATGTAATTTTTGAATTAACCAATAATCGAAGCAAGGACAGTAATCAATTGCATCAATCAGTAAATTAATAAGTAACTTTTTTTTATAAAGTATTGATTTTTCCCTAATTTCTAGCTAAATGTGAGAATTTTAAGATGATAATCAAGTTGCCATCATCGGCTTACTGGAGGCTGGAAGTAGAGTAACTTAATCTTCTTTTAGGACTTTCCACTATATTGATTGAAATTAACATTTTTACATAAAATTAAATATCGATCAAGTATCGAACCTAGGACATGAATAGATTGAATCAATCTGTAAATTACTATGTTATATTTTAATGAATTTTGGAATTTTTTCTGAATTTATAGCTAAATAATAACGAATTTCCAAGATGACTGTTAAGTCAACCAACAGTATGGAAGGTGCCTTGGCAATAAATAGGTACTAATGTACTATGTCGGGTAAAAATTAAACCAATATGGCTGCAGTGCACTCTGGCAAACGACGTGTGTACTACGTAATACTAGAACTCGTGGTAGTAAGTACTGAAAATAAATTTCTGCCTCTAAAAGACGAAAGCAATATGAAGGCTATGATGTCATAATCCATTATGCCGGCCTCCAGCAGACGAAAACATGATTGTGGCAGTGATGATATAATTCAAGATGGTCGCCTCCAGCAGATAAAACCAATATGGTGGTTGTGACATTATAGGTACTAGCTGTCATAATATATACATTGTTATTAGTGGTGGGAAGTCAGTCTGTCGTTGGATTTTGTGGAGGAAGTGCCCATCTTCATTCTATTTTGCCCTCATCAGGTTAAAACTGAAGACTCCGTGACGTGTATTTTTTTTTAATTAATTGTTTTTATTTTTATTTTTTTATGATACCAAGCAGAACGTAATCAATCAGTTAACTGATAAAGTAGCAACGCATGGAACTTTAAAATATAACATTTGGTTGAACTGTGTATATGGTAAACCATATCCATTCTAGGACCAAGTGAAGAAGTGTACTTTCAAAACAATGTATCTCTCATTTACAGTTCCGATGATGTAAAGCAGTCTGTTAAACAAAGTATCGAGAAACTCGGTTCGGAAGATGACGACTATGAAAGCAAGAGATCTGGCTAGTCTCTGTCTTCAGTAAACCGTTTGGAGCTTTGAATTAGTCAGTGCAAGCCAATGCAGAACTAAATGTTTATGAGATTGATAACTTTTGCATGTGTTCCTGTAATAGATTAGAATTTGCGTAGTTAATTTTTTTTAGTAAAATATCTTGTGGCATTTCATTTATTGAACCTGTCACATTATGTTAAATTCTGGTGATATTTATTAAAATAAATAATACTTTCAACTTAAATTTAATTTTTGCACCACCAATGGATCGTAGGAATAGATTTTTTGATGATTTTTGGAACTTTTATCTAGCTTAATAATTACAGATTTTCAAGATGTGGGCCAAGATGGCCGACAATATGGCGGATGCTAACGTGGTTAATACTACCACACTCTAGTGGATTAAAATTAAGCCAAAATAGAGGCTGTGATTGCTACCATACGAATAATATAGGGCGGATACAAGCTGGCTGCCATTACATTATACTGGCTGACGTGATATTTTCCTTGGAATTAATTGTGGGGGGTCAGCCTGCTGTGGTTGCCTCCATGGAGGAAGGATCCGTCACCATTTTTATTTTCTCCTCAAAGGGTTTAAACCAAAGACATACGTATGTAAGTGCATTCTTTTATTGAGATGTTATTGAAATTGTAATTAAATCGGTTTTTTATTTCATATTTTTTTTCCGAATTTTGATATAAATCCAAAATGGTGTACGTAACATCATAATTTAAAAATGACGGAGTAATCCGCCCGAACGAAAAGTGCAAAATTTGAAAGTGGGGCACTCGATGATATTGCCTTAACGAACAGTACAACATTTGGAAGTGGGGTGCTCGAATCCAAAATGGCCGAAAATTTTAGAATTCGAAACGGTGGAATGCAAGATGTAGGCCGAGGCCGAGGCCGAGGCCAAGGTCAAGGTCAAGGCCAAGGTCAAGGTCAAGGTTAATAGTCCCGTCCAGAGGATTATTGGAGGCTTGTAAATATGGATTTAAAGCCATTTTGGGAACTTTTTAAGCCTTTGACAATTTTTGGGGAATTAAAACGAGAAATTTTCCCTCAAAATGGAATTCAGCGATCTAATAATGAATTTTTGAATTTTCAGTACATATATATATATATATATGATTTATTTTAGCGGTTGTTTCCCTAAAAACTGGAAAAATTTTAGTAATGTTTAAGAATTTTCGCCAAATTTTGAAGGTCAAGGACAATGTCAAAGGTAGGGCCATCCTAGATGCCCACCGTGACGTCAAAATCCAAGATGGGGCTCGGCACCAACACCCGATACTGTTATATACTCTTATATACTCTTACATACTAAGTATTATATAATATTTACCATCCTATAGCTAACATTACTTCGTTGAAGTGTAAAATATGGCGAAAATATGCAGAAATATAGGTAAAAAAAACTCTCAAATAAATCCGCCGTAAAGAATGTGAATGAAGAAAATCCCAAGTAAAATAACAATTAATCTGATGGGTCTAACTTGTTGGGATGCGGGTTAGCTAATAATTTTTTTATAATTGAAATAAAAATATTTATATATTGTTCGGTGTAGATAAAAAAACATTCTAAAATAAGTCTTTAATGTTATATTCATCATTTTTAATTCCAAATCTACATATATTGAAGTATCAGTTGTAAATAATATATACAATAGATAAAAATTACATTTGGCTAAAGTTAGTCACGAGGACACGTTTGTGTAGAGTTTCATATGAATATTGATATCCACTAGTTGTGTAAATTTAAACATGTTAGTAATTATCATAAAAAAAAATATGTTATTGTAGTCAGCACTTTATAGATTTCGAAATGTATTCTTTGCTAAAATTCAAGTCCTATGATGTCTTTGGAGTTGCCATAGTAACCAGAACTTTTAAATAAATCAATAAGTGAAAATTAAAATTTTCTACCAATCTGTGATCTTGACAAACGCTGTGAAAACTTGCATCAAATTTCATGTAAAATAGCAAAGATCCGTGAATATATACCGAATACTTAGTTTAAACTTGTGTGCTGTGCTTTTCCCCACTCAGCTACTTTCTAATATTATTATGCTAGATAGGTTTGACTGTTGGTTACTATTACTTTCTGCCGATATTGATATCTATATATATATAATTTGTAATAGTGTATAAGGGTAGGTCAAACAACACAGATATTATTCAGGTTCTGGTAATTATGTGTAATATTTAATTACATGTGTGGCAATTTATTACATCGGCGCCTATTGCTGCACAAGGGCCTAACCCACTTAACACAAATGAGTATTAGACACAACACAAAACATAGGTTAATATGACAGGTTCATTCATATCTCGGTAAATTGGTAAGGAAAATTAACATACGTTGAAACTTTATTAATTGCAAAAATTTTAAATAAAATATTTAAATAAAATTTATTATCAATAAATTACTGAACTGGGTTGTGGAATGACTATCATGTTCGTTAATCATCTGGATATTTACGTCGCACACATGATTACGATACAACAGTTCATTTAGGTCCATTCAAAAATACGTAATATTATGTTGCACTTTTGCGTGATCAACGAGTTAGCAATCCACAGAATCAAGTATTTAAATAACAATTTCAGTTCGTTGTAGAGTTCGTGTACCTAGGCTTTAGCTCAGTTTTACGATCGGTAGAACACAAACTATCTCTCTCGTTTCACCTCTGGGTTAAAATTGATAAATTAGATAGTTTACAATTACAATAATCTTTAATGTTTTTGGTTATTTAAAGTCTTTTAAAATGTTGATAATATAATTTAAACTCAATGTTCTTTCAATTAGTACGTCGCTATAACAACTTTAGTATGGCGCTGTTTCACATGGTATGGAGGGTTTTTACTTACATAAACTAATCACTCCTGGGTACATATTCGTCAGAATATGCCCTAATAAACTAGTAAACATTTAACAACACGACGAAAAAAACTCATCCTTTGTTGCGGATGGTCTGAAATAGCTAATATCTTTTTTTTCTTTTGAATTTTTGACAGGCTCCGCGCCCTTGCATCTCACTGGGACGCCATCTCTTACATAACTCTTTCTCAAATAGAAACGTTCCAGACGCCTTCTACTTGAAACATGGCCTCTGATTGGCCGGGGCGGAATGCTGTTAACGAAATTTACAAAACCACATCTTGTAAACAAAAGGTATTAACAAAGTTGCAAACACAAAACTGAATTAAATTTAAAAACAGAATTTCCAACAATGCCACATCCTTCGTATATGACACGTATAATAACACAGTTTATACGTTTTGTTCAATTGGTCCTTAGAGGGGTATATCTAATTGCCGGTCCATATATGTCTTCCCCACTACATAGAGCATAGCTCTCGTAGATATACCTAATTAATAGGAATATATTTTAATAACTTTTGCGGGCGAACAATATACAAATTAAATAATAAAATTTCATAATAATTATAACAGTCAATATAATAAGTTTTTATAAATAATAATATCATTAAAATAAGTCATTACTTTCTGTGCATTCTAAAACTAGTAACAGTACACTTGGAAGAAAAGTAACTAGTTATTAAGGAAGATTTTTTTAAATATCTTATTCAGGAGTGAAGTATACCGTCAAATGGGGTGAAATTGTGCCATAGGGGGCGAAATTGTTCAAAATCGTATTTCTTAATGTCCCTCGATTCGTGTTAGTTTTACGACGACTCTATGACAGAAAATTGATGCTCCTATGGATACTTTACTATTGTACATATCTTTGGAAATTCTGTTTCCCGCCTTTTCTAAGTAGTGACTATTTGTTTATTGTGAGGTTGAGTAGCATTTGCAGGTTATGTTGGACACTTTGTTCTGGAACACAATACTGAAGTGGTTGAAACAAAACTTTGTAAGTACCAATTTGTTGTGCATTTCATTATGATTAATTTGATGTGATGTATAGTAAGATAGGTAAAAAATATTTTTATGAATTAATTTTTTTTTGTTTCGCACAACAATTATTGGGGCGACTTTGTGCCTATTAATTCGGCACAAAGTCACCCCTTTGTTTGTAGTATTTACAATAAAATCATTACCTTGAGTAGAACAATCGACGCCATCTTGGATCAACATAAAAACAATCTAGCCTAAATACCAAAGTTAAAGCAACAATTATATAAATATAATTCACACCAACAATAATAAATAATAAAAAAAACTGCTAGCTCAATTTTTTCCATCAATACCATTCCGAAAGAACACATTGCAGAATTACTTTTATTAAAACGAGAGTAATGCATGTTGGTATTTTTGTTTTTTCATTTTAGGTTCATTAACAATGGTGCGGCACTATGTGAGAAAGCGTGGAAGTCGTCAATATAAAAATTATTCAGAAAAAAATCTGGAAAAAGCTTTGAATGAGGTTCGTGCAAAGAAGATTTCTGTTCGTGCAGCTGCTGAAAAGTAAGTTACCAAAAATTTTGTAACTTCTTTACACTTTTTCTGTGCAATAACATTTCCTGTGTCTATACTGATACTTGGTTAATATTGTTACAGATATGGCATTCACAGAAACACACTTTCTGGAAAAATCCATGGTAAACATCCAAATGCTTCAGGTGGGCAGACAACATTTTCCAGCGATGAAGAAGGCTTGTTTGCGAAGTACATTATTGCTATGTCAACTTATGGGTTCCCACTGACTGCATTTGATTTGCAGATGACTGTAAAGAACTACCTTGACAAATGTGGTAGACATGTAAAGAAGTTTAAAAACAATGTCCCAGGGCGGGATTGGGTAGAATCATTTCTCAAAAGGCACAAACAAGATTTAAGTACAAGACTTGCAAGAAATATCAGTCATGCTAGGGCTCGTTCTGATGAAGGGACCATCAATACTTTTTTTGATAATTTTTCCAAAGAGGTGGAAGTAGTTTCACATTCTAATATATGGAACTTCGACGAAAGTAACTTGGTAGACGATCCGGGCTGTAAAAAGGTTATAGTTAAGAAAGGTACAAAGTACCCTGAAAAAATTAGAAATGCTACGAAAGCATGTACCACTATAATGTTATGTGGAAATGCAGAAGGGATTCTTGCCCCCATTTACATTAATTACAAAGCTGAGAATCTGTGGCAGACTTGGACAGAGGGGGGACCAGACGGGGCTCATTACAATAGAACCAGATCCGGATGGTTCGATGCTGCGTGTTTTGAGGACTGGTTCACAAAACTTATGCTCCCAATTCTTAAACAGCAACCAGGAAAGAAAATTATAATGGGAGATAATTTGAGTGCCCATTTGAATATAGAAGTTCTAAATCTCTGTGAGAAATATAATATTTCGTTCATTTTGTTACCTCCAAATGCTACACATCTACTACAACCTTTGGACGTAGCATACTTTCGCTCCATGAAAGGTGAGTGGCGAAAGATTCTGAGTGAGTGGAAAGAGACATCCTATGGAAGCAGATGTGCTACTATACCAAAAGATCAGTTTCCACATCTTTTGAAGACCTTGTTGGATAACCTTGCAGTAAGAGGACAACAAAATTTGAAGTCTGGCTTTAAGAAATGTGGGCTTGTGCCACTAGACAGAAATAAAGTTCTAGCAAAACTGTGTGACAGTGTAATGAAAGAAGTTACAGATGCTGATAACTCTCCAACCTTAAGGATCAGTGACAGTTTTTTAGAGGAACTGAAGAAAAGAAGGCACGAAGAAGTGAAAACACATGGGAAAACAAGAAGGCGGAAATTAACTGTACCACCAGGAAAAAGTGTTTGTGCAAATGATTTGTCAAGCAATGCATATGAAAATGAGCCTAGTACCAGTCAACCGAAAACAGGTCGGAAAAATCAGAAACAGAAAACCAGAGATCAACAAGACACCAGTAGCAGTGATATAGAAGATGATGTGCAATATGATGATACTGATGCCAGTGTAGAAGATCTTATTGAGTCAGACTCTGAATCTAATGATTCAAATGGACGTGTGGTAGTTACAGACACATTGGCATCAAGTGTGTGTGATTCTCTGTCGAAAGATCTTAGTATTGGGGACTTTGTAGCATTTCTTTATGATGACATAGTTTATCCTGGGACAGTTACAGCGATAGACGAATCAGATGTCAGAATAAGTGCTATGAGCAGGACTGGTAAATACTGGAAGTGGCCTGAAAAAAAAGATGAAATCTGGTATAAGAAAACAGCTGTTATCAAGATGCTTCCTCACCCAAAACAATTATCACTTGGTGGATCTAAAAAAACGAATCGTTTATGCTTACCTATGTAAATGTAATTTTGTTGCCTACTGTATGTACACAAGTAATTAGGTACCGGTATATGGTATCATTTCCAAGTAGGTAAAGAAATGTGATTTGGTAAACCTATGTTAATTTTGTGAAAATTATCCTTGTAAAGTCACGCTAGGCACTAGTATTTTATGTGTAACATGTTTTTTTTTGCAGTAGTAATAGCTTTGTTTACCGTGTTTGTTAATTGGCAAACATAATTTCAATATATGTATGTTTTATCAAAAGTTGTGTTACCCAAAAATTTCTCCTTTTGAATAAGTATACAAAAAGCTATTAGAAGGTAAATTTACAGCATTATTTACGTTTATTTATATTATGCACTTGAAATGTGGAACAAAGTGACCCTTTAATGGGGCGAGTTTATGCCAGAATAATTTTCTTAGGCAAATTACACTGAAATAACACTTGGCATAAACTCGCCCCTATGGAGGGGTGAGATTGTGCCATGAATTTTCTCACATTTAAGCCTTTATGGAAATAGGTATTGAATGTTCCTTGAATATCTAATAAAAGCTGAAGAATGTGCCTACCTAACACAGTATTTTACTAACGAGACAATTCAATCGTTTTGGAATTATTCTAACAAATACACAAAAAGTGGCACAATTTCACCCCGTTTGACGGTAAGTGTTTTGTATCATCAGCTGTTGAGGTAAGCTGTTGAATGCTTGTAGCAAAGTATAGCCAAGCTTATTGTATTTAAATTGGCAGATATATTTTGAAAAAAGTTATTTACTATATTCTATTAACTCTAAGTAAGATGTTGAATGCTTGTAGCAAAGTATAGCCAAGCTTATTGTATTTAAATTGGCAGATATATTTTGAAAAAAGTTATTTACTATATTCTATTAACTCTAAGTAAGATGTTGAATGCTTGTAGCAAAGTATAGCCAAGCTTATTGTATTTAAATTGGCAGATATATTTTGAAAAAAGTTATTTACTATATTCTATTAACTCTAACATTGCAATTGTCTAAAACATGTTATTATTTTAAGTGAAATTTCCTGTTTTACCTAGTTAACTGTAATTGTGTTAATGACTCACTGGAACCAGAGGCGCGGTTTAAGACCAATGCTAAAAGATACCTTAGTTTTAGTTTGAGCAAAACATTCATAATTTTTTTTTGTTTAAAGTCTAAATGCAAACAATATTAATCAGTTCAATGTGAAGTATTTCGGCGGATAGACTTTTTGATTTAGGCATATCTATTACAGGCATAATTGAGGTGTTATAACACACTAAACATAACACTAACATATGTGTGGTGAATATTAATGACAAAAATTTACAGTTTGCATAGCAAATTGAATTACCACTTATGTTTAAGTTCATCAAGTTTAGTTGTGCATAAATATTGTTTTTATGTTTTGAAGTTAATGTTTATGTTGTTGTATTGTTCAATGTATCACACATTACTTAAACAATATTATATTAAATTCCATAATTTTCTTGCATATGAAACGAATTTATATTTTAAAAACTATATGCACTTGAATATACTGTAGTATTGACTCGGCTGGGACCAAACATTATTTATGTATATAAAATACTTAGAGTGTGTACCTAAATTATAACGTGTAACGTGAATTAGTACACATACTTATATAGAAATATATTGGATTATACATATATATACATACATATTGGCATATTATACATATACATACAATAAACTTGCGGCCTTAAAAGGATAATAAACCTTGCCTACAAACTTTCCTACGGTTTGTAGGCTGACTACTTAACACGCATCATAAAGAAAGATTTCTTGTTTGATACCATTCAATAATAACGTGGCTGAAAAATAGGCTTACTATCGCTTTTGGGTATTTTTATTGAAATTTAAAATTTTGGGCACATTGAAATTGCTACCATTTGAAATTTATTAGGTTTTTCAAATTCCATTATATTTTTTTTTTAATTTGTTACTTTGGTGTTTACTTGGAATTATGTATTTTCTTTTTAGTTGAACATTCATCGTTTTAAAGTACTGGCCCGTTTCGGTCTGATGCACATCGTAGCGACCAACCTGTGCGTGTGGATTCGCACTCTAGTCCTGGAGAGCCTGAAGGAAGTGATGAGCTACAAGACCAGGAGCTCCGAGGACTACTATGGTGAGTGTCCAGCCGCCACGCACTCCTGTTGTATAGCGTGCTCGTATAGTTGCTAGTTCCATACAACCTATATGCATTCTTTGCTATTTTCTTTACAACATTGTCATAAGTTAGTCTCCTGGGTTTGCACATTTAAGTGGCTAATACAAAATTGTTTCCATATGTAATTTTGAAATTATTTGTTCATAAATTAGGCAATTGGCAAAACAACTAGAGTTAAAAATTGTGGGTGCAGCATTAATAAAATAACTTTGGTAGTACAATGCAATACAGAGCGAATTTGTAACTTAGAGGTCAGTTATTAATGGTTCCATATAAAATTTATTTCATAAAAAATATTTGCGCAGTAAAAATATTCTAGCTTTAAATACCTGATATCTTTTGGAGGTTTTCTGATTTAGCTATTTATGAAGCTAAGGTTCACTGGAGAGATGTTCTTTTGCAGTGTGGCCCCCGGGTAGGGGGAACAAGGGAGTTGTTAGAGCGACACAAGAAAACTGTTTTATGAGAGTAGCTAAGTTTATTAACATGAATAAATAATACAATAGAACAATAAACATGTTAATACGCTACACTCAGCTTGTCTTCTAATGGGATTATTCTTTCTTGGATTCGTCCCGCTTGAATATCCCTTCTGGCTGTCAACACAAAAATAGGACATATGTCAACGATAAGTATTATATAAAACATTACAGCATATTTAACCGTTACAAAAAAAATAGAAAACATCTGAAGTTCTTTAGCTCCCTTTCCTCTAAGCAACAATAGCGAGTTACAAAGTACATTAAATATAAATATATATATAAGAAAAATTACAAAAGAATATTATGTCTTGGTTTTCCCAAAATATATTTTTTTTAACAGTCTTAAGTTCCAAAACCGTCTTGTGACTTATAACAAAATTTACGTGTAAATGACCGTTTTATCGGGTCCAATACGGCCGGACACTCGCCTATACACTCGTGGTTACCCCCTCCACTGCGCGGCTCTGGCTGGGACGAGAACGCACATGGACTAGGTAGAGCGCCTAGTGGGTTGTACACCTGCTACACAGGGTTGTAGCGCGGGTGGCAGTCACTTCAGGTGCAAGTGTCACTTCATGTGTGACCACTTCGTTGGGGTACGCTTAGCTCCACAACAGCAGCATTATATATTTATCGTGCTGCAAGACCTTTAGTGGCTGTTTGGCTGTTATTGCCGACGCTTAACGCCCATGATAAAATGCCTCTGAGTGATTTTTAATAAATGAGTAATTAATCGGTAAAAAAAAAAAAATAGTCTTAGGCGACGAGACTTCCAATATTGTTATATTTGAACCCATTTATTACCGCCATTTTTTAAATCGTCCACCATCTTAAAAATCCGTATTTAATAGGCAAAAAAAAGAGAAAAAATTTAAATAAACAAACTATATGATTAATAAAATTTTAATAAAAACGTTTCGCCAATATTGAAAATCGTCTGCCATATGGAAAATTCGTAATTATTTAGCTATAAATATGGGAAAATTCATCAAAATGTATACAATCAATATACTAATTGATTAAATAGATTCCTGTCCTTCGATACTTGATGGATGAAAAACATTTTATTTTATGTATAAAATATTAATTTCAATAAATATGGTGGAACGTCCTAAATATGGCTTAAATTCCCCTACTACTAGCCTCCAGTAAACCGTTGATGACATATATTAACTGCTATCTTGGAAATTTGTAATTATTAAGTTAGAAATTTAGAAAAAAAATCCAAAATTCATCAAAAAATCACTCAATATTTTACTGATTAAATCGATAGATTTCTTTTCATGGTCAATGCAAAAAAGTCATATAATTAAAAATACCATAAAAGTCACAGGTCAAGAAATACAGGTAAAACACGTCAAGTTATTTTACAAACAAAAATTTTATTGCATAAATTCTACACTACTATAAGTAGAAAAATACATTACTTAAGTATTTAGTATTTCCCGATTTCTGCATCTGCTACCCACGAATTAAAGCGAAGTGAGAAGCCTCACCACTTGACATAGGTTCAACCATTTCTTTGTTTGAGAATATTCTCCACCCAAGTACGTATCGGGATACATCGTGGGCTCAATCTCTTCAGCATAGAAGCCACCACGAATAGGCTTGTGGTCCAAATCATCGAGGTAGTAGGTCCTAGACTCTGATTCACGAACATGTGTCACACAGAAAAGTTCGAGACTACAATTCGCAGTGAAACCTTTCTCGAAGATGCCTTTCTGCATGGAGATTCGCACAATGACACCATCTTAAGTATTATGCTTTCATGGATCTTTCTTCTTTGTGTTAGAAAACACTGTTCGAAGAAAGTGATCATCCTTAACGCATTTAGGTTTCATTTTCGTAGTAAAATGAACAGGGGAATCGTACTGGCATATTAATTTTAGCAAGATATCAAGCCACTTGTAATTTCCATTAGCCGTGAACTTTCACAACAAATTGATGTACCAAGTTCTGTTAAACTTTTCAACAACAGAGGCTTCAACATTTGTAAATGTACAGTAGTGTTAAATGCCAAACTTCTTCATAAACACTTGAAGATTGCATTATAGAATTATTTGCTGAGATCCGTTTCCAGGTGAGACAGTACACATCCATCATGAAACGTCTGCTGGAGGCCGCCATCTCGGATTATTACATCACAGCTAGTCAACTTGTTTCCTTCTAAAAGATGCAGCAATCTTGTTTTAAGTCCACCATGTCTCTTGGTTATGTCGATTGCATTATTCAACTTCACAGGTCTGGCCCAATTGAACTTGCTATTCACTTCGATGACCGTCAACATGTGCTTGAAACCTTTAGTCATTCGGGAATATGGTATCATCTCAACAAGGTCCGCCTAGAATAAATCGATCTGTGAACTACAACTTTGCAACGAAGGTATTTACATCTTGCAGGAGCATGAAGTTCACTTGCGATAACAGTTCGATTCAATGTATGTAGCAATCTTGCCTTAGTTCTTAGAGTACGGAGACTATTTCGTAAATGTGCGAATAGTTTCCTGCCCTAAGCGAAGCATGTAGGAGTCGTAACCTGTCGACTAATTCGTTTGGGTTATCCCAATACACATAGTCAAAGTTCTGACCACTTCCTAGCAATTTTTAACCTTCACCATTTACTGCTAGTTCACTGAATAGATTAGTGTGAATATTGATTGTTTCATGATATTTGTCTTTATATATGCCACTTCCCGGATCGTTATCGTGAAAATGTGCATTGGTTAGCTCCAGCAGTTTTTCGTACTCTTGTAAAACTTCATGAAAATAGCCTTTAGGCTCCCTGCGAAACAGCATTTCGTACAGACCCGGAGTCCAGTGTATTTTGAACTATTCTATGTGCACGATATTTTATGGTAATATGTCTAGTTATTTAGCACCGAGGAACCACTTATTATGTTTTCTGTATACTCCATAAGTCGTGTAATTCTAACTCGTGAAAGATCTCAGGTATGGCCGGACCATTTCATTAAATTAGGGTCCTCGTTTCAGTATTTTTTTCTTGTGAATAGACTTAGTATTTCTTAAGTCCTCTTCTTCTCAATCTAGTTCATATTTCTTCTTCTTTGACAGTTGGCATCTCGACGTCAACTTCTGGCTTCACAGTCATGGGTGGCTCTTTCTTACTTTTAAGTTAGTAGAGATGACTAGTTTTATGTTTAAATATATCTTCATTATACATTTAACGTGCAAGTCTGGCTCTTCTAGCAAGTAGATATTTTTCACGAACAGACTGTATAGCACGATGAAGGTCACTGGCGAATTGCAACCTTGTACTGGCTGAAAAAATATTGCAAGACTTCCTTTTTTACTTATTATTTGTCCGCAGAAACTTCTTTCCTGTGGTTATAAAAATCTTATTTTGTTGCTAAGTGAGTTAGTGATGCATTCAGACTACTTTGGAAAGTTACCAAATCGTCATGTCTTTGTGTATTCGATACTTCAATCATGTCGCTAATTCAAGAATCCGAGGCCTCCACGCGCTGGTCGATGGCAACCTGATACTCTAGTAATTCGTTTTTCATATTTTTTACTTTTTGGTCAAGTAGTGAAATGTATTTGCGGATATCAGCGTCGTGAGACTTAAGAACAGTATGCAGTTCGGTATCACGACTGGTGTGACCGCATTTCGAAATACTATGACTCATATTTGACGATAAACTGATCGAAACCTTGTCTGTATCTTTTTATTATATAGAAGCCAGTCCTTGACTATAACCACGAATCTGTGCTCGTTTTTCCAGCTCAAGGAACGCATGTCTTTGAATTCCTGAAATTACATGTCGGTGTTTACATGATCGTCGTAAGTATGGCGTAAATTAAGTTTTTCCATGCAAAATAAGTACTATGACATTCGCATTGCCACGAAACAGGTACTTCGGAATTCGACTATACATCTCTGGCACAGGTAAACTTTGATATGTCATTCCATGGAAAAGTATTATTGTATTATCCCTTGCTTTTCACACACTATATTGTCGAAAACAATCACGCAACTGGCTCTTACTTCGCTTAGAGACGCCACATCTGCGTTATCATTAAACGGAAAATACTCCAGACCATCCACATATTGTAAAACCAGAGCTAGACCATTGTACTTAGGCTGATGCAGCGACTTGGAATAGAGGTACACATTTTCGAACCTAACGCCGTTTGATTCTTCCAGAAAACTCAGTAGAACACACATTTTCCCACATTTTTACGGGCCTGCCATAATGCATTGTACAGTACAAGGCAATAACGAGCCATGTCGTGATTCGCGCGCACTGGATACATCATCTTGCGTTATGCGCATGGGCAAACACACTTCATGTTTAACGATTTGCATTGTACTGGTGAAATTGTATAAAAGAAAATACATTTATACTTTTAGTTCATTTGTCCTTAATGACTCGAAAAGGTAAGAACATCAAACACATCGGTGCAGGACTCGTAAACTCTCTTATATATAATCTGTCTATCGAGTTACACATTCCCGGCTACAGATTCTGCGCTCCAGGAACGAAACTAGCGAAAAGGTTAGCTCGCGGTGACGTGGGCATTAATTCTCTTGAAGAAAATTGCAAGCAGCACGAAATTACCTTTTCTCTCAGCAAGTAGTATCTGGAATCAATACGCCTATCTGACGAGATGTTGGCACAGGAAGCCGAAGTTATAAGTAAATCGTCATACGAAGGAATAAGAGAAAAAAATCGTGGTGTGAGGCATATTCAAAATCATGAAGGCCAAGACCAATTTAGGAATGTATGCTTGCCGAGCCAGTATATGCAAGAACTAGAGCGAGACTGGAGCAGGCGTGCAAAAAGGCAAGCAAAAAAGACAGACACTCAACAAAAATATTTTTGGAGGATTCTGCCCCTTCTTTTTTGAGTGCTCTCGGTGGCCTCATCGGTTCTACAAGTGGTATAGTGAGGACAGTCTACGCTTCCAAGAATGAGCGCAAGCAGTTAAAGGAAGCACAATGACACAATGCCAGCATGTAAACCATTGCCATGAGTAAAAATAGTGCAGAGTATTATACTTACAGCATCCTAAGTTCTTTGCCGAAACGTCCGCTCACCAATATATATTTAATGAAGTAAGCTCGAAAACTGAAAATACCAAATTTCAGAGGAGTGTTTTCCAAATTTCTAGCTTCATAATTACAAATTTCTAAGATAGTGGCCATGTCATCAACGGCTTACTGGAGGCTGGTACTAGAAAATTTATGTCTTTTATAGGAACCTTCCACCATATTTATTGAAATAAATATTTTTTTACATAAAATTAAGTTTCTGCATCGATGAAATATCGAACCAAGGACAGTAATCAGTCGAAGCAATCAGTATATTGATTGTAATTTTTTTTATAAATTTGGAAATTTTGAAAGGTTTTCTAGCTAATTAATTACGGATTTTCAAGATGGCAAACGCTACATTGATAAATTAGTACTGCACTCACCGGGTAACAATTAAACTAACATGGTCGTAGCGCATTCTAGCAGACAAAAACAATATGGTGGCCTCCAGCAGACGAAAACAAGATAGCGAATGTGTGTGATATATATCTTGGCATTAGTGGTCGGAGGTCAGTCTGTTGGTGGCTTCCAAGGAGGAAGGGTCCATCGCCATTTTTATTTTGCCCTTGCTAGGTTTGAAACGAGGACTCCATGACATTGGTGCATTTTTAAATTAAAATTTTGTTAAAATGTGAATAATTATTTTTAATTAGGTAATTTTTAAATTTTTTCCTGTAATTTTGGATAATAAATATGGATTTTCAAGATTGCAGACAATTTTCAAAATGGTGGAAATTTTTTCATTTAAATTTTATTATTTTTTTTTATGAATTATAACCTTTTTTTATTTTCTTGAATTAAAAAAACGAATTTTATGATAGCAGTTATAACGAATATTGCAACAGTTACATTTCCAAAATTAGCAAGCCCCTGCACCTTGCGACCTCTAAGACACTTCATAAGTAGGCCTCGGCCCAAATCCATGTGTCCTGTCCATGCTCTGCATTTCAAACCTAACTGTCGGTTCCTGAAGGTAGTACATATCTATTTATCTTAAAAGTTCTATTATAACCTTGGAGCTCAATGCCTTTCCTCTATCAATATGGATAGAGCGAGGTTCTGAATAATGACATTAAATATATTCAAACAAGAAATTTGCTACCTCTGTGACATTGCTCATAGGGGAGGCTTTTGTTTCCACACACTTAGTATTTATTGCCAAATGTTTTAGGAAAACATTCAAATAGTTTATATACAGGTAATGTTTGTGAAGACCAGCTTTATTTTGTGGAACACCTGTCTTTCTTTAGCAATCTCTTCAACTATTTATATAGACTTGGATTTATTTAGCAGAATTTATCATGTAATAATAATGGGAAAATTTTTTAAAAGTGCACGTCACACCTATATGTTCACCAAAGGTAGGATTATTTTGACATTTACTCAGGCCTTATGGTTTTAAACATTCAGGTAGTACTAAGATATTTTCCTTACAATACAGATTTTAATTATATTTGGAACAATGCATCATGAACCAAAGAAATATTTTTAATCTGTAGACTTAATTTTTTGTTGATTCCTAGCATTATTTATCAATGGTTTTTAACTGGGGTCCGACTGTTGTAACATAGCCAAAGTAATATGCTGCATAATGAAAATTCCAAGGATTTGTCTTTATCACTTAGGGTTCCAGTACTAATTGCATTATGACTCAAACTTTCCATATTACCATGCGATTCCTTACTGCTAACAAACTGTATAATAATACTCCATTAACTTTAAGGCCCACCTAGTCAACCACCCTGGGATAACACACGGTGTGATAATCTGTAATTTTAAATGGTTTAAGGTAAATGTAAGACCTAAACTGGTCCAAAGCATAAATGAAGACTAAACACTCAATATTTGTGATGTAATAGCTTGTTTCACCAAGGTCAAAGTGCGACTAGCATATGTAATAGGTTGTAGTTTTCTTATCTATCTCTTCTAACAATGTATCCCCTATACCTGAGTTGCTAGAACTAGTGTGTACTTCGATTGGTAATTTATTATGAAAATGTGAAATATCTAGGGCTGTCATTAATTTTTCCTTAAAATTTTAAATGCCCTCTCTTTGATTATCTCTCCCCAAAAAATTGTTATTTATCTTTTAAAAAATTCTACATAGGTTTCGCACTCATCTGGCGGAATATTGGTATGAATTTTCAATGAAACAAAGCAAGTTCTAGAAAACTTCTAACTCCCTGTTTATTTTAGGGCTGAAGAAATTCCTTGACTGCACTAGCTTTTTCTGGACGTGACCTAATTCCTTTGCTGTTTACTGAATGTCCCAGGACCTCAGTATCAAAAATAGCCAAATGTACATTTGGAAGATTTAACAGATATATTTGCCTGTTGCAGCCTTTTAAATCATTGTTCCAGTCTGTCTACCTGTTGATTAAAATAACTTCCTACCACCAGAATATCTCTGGCCACAGAAAAAGGTACAGTGAAGCTTTCATCACGAGACCCGGAGGTGGCTTCACGAAGCCTGATGGTGGGGCTCGTTATGCGTCAACTGCCAACTGGCCACTACTTCTCTTCAGCACTGGCAGTGCAGCAAACCCAGGCTCTGTGGTGGCGTAGCTGTACTCGAGAGTGGTTGTGTGGTTTCTACGGGCTGGTAAAGCGACACCAGATGGACACAGCACCATAAACCCAGGCGGTGACCAAATCGCAAGGCCCGGAGGTTGTCGTTACTTCGTGGTGCGCATCGACGACGAGTCGACATGACGTCATGTGCAGTGTGGGTGAGATGGGCTTCGGTATTATGGCATGTGATCATAGAACAGAGGCAGGGAGGGCGATGGCTGTTTCAGGAGGGAGTATTTCCACGTGATTGGCAGGTGATGTCGATAGGTGCTGTGCATGCGCTGAGTGAAATGGATGGTTCATGGTTCGTCGTTGTGTCGGAAAGGACGGAGTCCTGCTAAGTAGCTGTGGCTTGCCGCAGTCATCAACAATACCTCTGTCATGGTGCTCCATACACAATATAAATTTAAATTTCTCACTCACTGTCCATTCTTCGAGTGCGCGTCAGTCCATGCAGTGGAGATGCCAGAACTTGGTCAACCCCCCCCCCTCCCCCTTCTCGAAACGGCTCAGTCCGTGACACGACCTCGCGCCACACACCGTCATGCCGTGAACACGATATTCATAATGCCTGTAGTGTTTTGGCCTTGGCGTTTCACGCTGGGAATTATATTTGATGCAGTTATTCAGTCCATTTCGTCGAGACCACTCCTCGCTAAACTCCCACCAACTCCGTTGGGAATTCGACACGACTTGTGGCTGGTGGACCATCCCTTCAGTTTGCGGATAAAATCTTGCGTGTTCAGAACTACCGGCTCACGTTGCTGCACCGTCTACACGAGGTATCTCGGGCGCCGACAAAGAAGGTCCACTTGTGTCACGTCTCGGGCACGTCACCATCAAAACACATGGCACTTGTCAACATGTGTCCATGCGTGACCGACGAGACACGACGATGTCCGAAGTCGGAAGGGAAAGGGTGTGCGGCTTGAGACGGCGAAGGGAAAGGTTAGATGAGTAGACGATGGGAGGGGAAGTTCGCCACAGTTTAAACTTGAGACCTCTGGGATTCGAAGTGACGGAGCGCGTTATCAGCATCTACATCCGGTGTTGCAAGTCAAAATGGAGACTGTCTGTTCTTCTCATAACTACTCCATTCATTAAGACAGTCTAATTTGCATTAGAAAACACACTTGGCAATATTAATTAAACGAGGAAATTAAGAGGATAAATAGGGACGAACAACACATGGCACTGATAGTTACTTGCATGTTGACACTTATTGTTTGGACTCGTGCGGGCCGGTTGGAGGGTGCTTTCCGCCAGCAGCAAAAAGTACTGACGGGGTGGGGAATGGGCTTCACTATCACAGGAGATACAATGTCAACTGAAATTTGAAAAGTATCAGAAAACAAGCAACTTTACTTCTTTTAAAAATGTTCAGTGCACATCGTTAGAGCATTTTTTAAGGTACTCAGGAATGCAGCATTCTCCCTACACAGGAAGGAAGTGGTTGAAGGGTTTCAGCAGAAAAATAAATGTTTTTCGACTACAATTATTTTACTTTTATTAAAATAAAAAAAAACTAATGATTTAATACCTTTCGATGTATAAATAAGTACTATATCAATTAATTAGGTAGTTAGTTCTTTATCCATACCTGCATTCGTTTACACTAATATACAAAAACATCACTAATTTTCCATTTATTTTTAGATACATATTTAGTAACTTATTAGTTTATGTGATCGTTTCATTAAGTTCTTTAAAAAAAATTTAGGCAAGAAAGAAATAAACCATGCAAATGGCTTCTTAGCACAGAGTACCAACTATCAACATTGTTTTCCGCAAACCAACTAGCCAACAGAGAGTAATTATTCCATCGCAAAACAATATATATTTTTTTGTTAAATAACAAACAATGTAAAAATGATTAAAATAAAACTGGAAAACTCACGCTCACCCAGGACATCGGACTGTGGCCCATCATTAAGTTGAAATGACCTTGTTGCAGCTACTACCTTACCAAACCCGGCTTGATGGAGTCGTCACCTGTCACTCGCGCTCATCAGGGAAGTCTGGAGGCAAGCAGCCCTGGTCCTTCCCTTGGTGGCTAGTATATTTCACCGACTCTCCATTGCTACCACAGAACTCTAAAATGCATCAGCAAGATGGCACAAAAAACAGCAGTGGTTACAACACGAGTCTTTCCGCTCTGCCAGGCCTCGCGTTCCTGATGCGACACATGAGTGCACTTCCAGTCGCGCGCATGCTAGGAACTACCAGCTCAGGTGCACGAACTGGGCCGGCCAATGCACTCCGAACCTCCCGGAAAGTGGTGACGCAACAGCCTCACACGGCCGGCCGCGCCGCGAGCAGACACCACGCCACACGCCACAGAGAACTTAGCGACGTGCACGCGCCTACAAGCGCAGCAGAAACCTACATACCGAGCCCAGGTGTTGAAAACAACGCGTCGGAACTGTGCGAGGGAACGAAACAACTCGATATCTTATAAAATTTTAATTTATATTAATTATGCACCGTGACAATAAAATTTTTGTAACATCTACTTTACAACTCGAATCATGAACACAGGAATATAAATTTTTATAATTTTGAAATTTTCTTACTTTTTGCAGTGAATGGTCATAAGTTAAACTGTTTGATATACTACTAAATCTTCGCTGCACCAACTGAATCCACGGAAAAAGAAATTATAGGTAACTTACCCACCAGCGAAGAGTGAGGTAGAATATTTCATACCTAATATGACAGTACTAAGTACAATAATTACATTACATTTACTGGGTTTAAAATGCATAACGCTCTTGTTAAATTTAAGTAAGTAAAATTGATGTGCTTAAAATATATATAGCAAAACAAATAGGCATTTTATCTATGTAAATAACTACAATAATAATTATTAGTATAGACATTTTATTGCAGAATACCACAGAATAAAAATAATTGTATTACATAAGTTTGTTTTGGGCATAGCTTTACTAATATGGCTCGGTCTGCACCGAAACGGAGATAAAAAATTAAACACACATTTAAAATTAATGAGTGTGTGTGTATACACACACATATATATATATATAAATATATATATATATATATAGCAGCATGAAAGTGCTTCTGCAGGATTCTAGATAAAGGATCCGCGATAGGATTTGAACATCAATAAAGTTAAAAATTAGCTCTTTTCCTTGATCCTTATTAAAATAAAACTGGGGGATACCTGTTCAAAAATATTTCTTCAAAAAATAAGTAAAATAATGTTTTGTTCATAAGTTAAGTTAATATATAAAAAATATAATATTACATACGTTGCTACGACAGCATAGCTTAGCCAGGTATGTGATGTATAAACTAGCGAAACGTAAATTCTCGGGAATAATATATTAAACAAATGGAGTCAAATTATAACTAAAATTTTGAGTATAACATATTTCCAATAACTTTAGAATCCAACTGTTAAAACACTACCAAATCCAGATCTTTAAATAACACATGTTGGCATTCTCCACAAACAGATGCTTTAAAATGCCAAAATTGTGTACTTTGGCTTCCTAAAGTGCACAGCTGTAGTACATTAAACTTGACAGAATCTACTTATATCACTTCTGTGTTGGCCACAGCCATCTACGCACCTGGCTCTGGTGCCTTAACCATTTATTTATGCCATTTAAATTCTGCACAGCTTCCTTTAAGACATCTGACAGCATTCTGTCAAAGTTTAAACATAATCAAACAGTGTGAGTTAGAGCCAATTTATTAATTTATTAAGTAGATTTTGGATGACAACGTTTGTAATCTCCAAGTCATGTAGCATCACTAAAAAAAAAAAATAGAAAGCATTACGAACAGAATCTCAGACCAGGGTTTCTTTTTCTATCTAGAGAGTTTGCGTCTTTTCCCAAGCCACGAGCTTGTGAAGGTGGCGGCTCAGACTGCACCAACCAGCGCCACCGCTGCTACCACAACTACTGCCTCGCTCAGGGCTGCCACGACCCAGGCGGTGGCTCGCGCCACGTGGCTGGTGACGCGCCTCGCTGCTGCCACCCTGCCGGCCACACACAGCACCACCACCACTACCACCACAACCACCACCACTACTTCCTTCCCCACCACCTCACTCCCCACCACCACCACCATCACCCCTACCACCACCATCACCCCTACCACCACCATCACCCCCACCACCACCCCCGCCTCGCCCTTCCTCTTTCCCGGCGTGCCTGATTACAAGGATTACTGGCCGGGTAACTATACTGCATGAGCATGTGTGTGGTAGGCCGTTGTTCTATCTCATCAACATTGTAGAAGCATGCATGTACTTTGCACAGGACTAGTAATTTATGTATGTTTGGGTGAATACAGACAATCCTCAAAGCATATCAGCAATCGGATGTTCAAGATTATATTTATAAACTTGGTCGGTCAACATATTAGGCACAATCAGGCCAGCTTTAAATGAGTAAACAGTTTGCGCCGTAGCAATGAAGATTGGGAATACCACCGATATCGTTGTGTTACCCCTGTATTCCCATTAGCCCATAAGTTACTTGTTCACACTTTGTTCCTCGCCCTCCCCTCATTAGGATCTTCATCGGGTATGCACATGCGTGGCTTATGCTTTTATAAAGCTTAAGGGGAGAGAGAGAAAATATGAACTTCATTTTATTTTTGCAAATTTGTCTTCAATAATGTTTTAAAAATGTTTATAGGACATAAAAATTATTTAAAATAAGCTATTTATAAATCATACATTTTATTCAAATTTAGATGTTGTATATAATTTGAATATCTAATTTCACAAAGAAAACAATATGTACATTTATAAAAAATTACCAAAAATAAGAAAGAATAGTCCTTACACTAGTAATGTGATCATTTATGTGCTAGAGTGAACAATAGGAAAATTAAAAACTCAGCAGTCATTATTAGTCACCCAATCACCCTCCTATCCTTCATCACCCTAACAATTGGTGTCAAAAAGTTACCCCTCCTCCCCCATTAATGTCAGTTTTTATTAATTACTCACCTCCCTTCACCTCCACAATGCTCTTAAGGCATTAATAGATTACATATTAATTATTTTTTGAGATTGTGTAGGCCCTCCCAACCCATCAACCTACCGTGCATTGTTCCGATGATAGGTGCTAAGCAGCATTATTGTGTATCTTTGGTCGATTTGGGTGACGTCATTTCTGTTTCTTTTGTTCTGTAGTAAGTGTCATTGGTATGTTATTCAGTCTGTTGTTGGGCAGTAACACTATCACTGCATGTTATTGATTTTAGGTATTTATTAAAAGCATGAGTGCTGCATGTGAGCCTCAAACCATGAGCACAGAAAGTGATTTCGAGGTTGAAAAGCGAGTGTTCGAACTGCAATGCTACCAACACTCTTGAGTATCACAGAAGTGAATAAGGTATTACATATATAATGTTTGAGATCAAAATACCTCATTTGGGTGTTTTAATGAATATGTGGGAGTTAGTGGAAGTTGAATATGAGGATATTAAAGTTTTGGCGGACATCTTGGCAGAAATATTGAAGGTAGGTTCCAGCAGGAATCTGAAAACAAGTTTTTAAATATATTGTCGAATACTGTGTAGGCCTCTGTGCAGTTCTCGTTGTTCCACTGCAGTATAGTCATATTTATTAAAAATTTTAAGTTTTTAACCTTAAAACCAGAAAACTAAGGATGGATTGAGAAATCAAAAATAGCAAATATCTGATATAAATTATATTTTTATTGTATACAGTACTGTACACAAATAAACTTCATCTTCTGAATATTAAAACAACATACATTAGCCAAAACAGATAAGAAAAAAGACATAATTTTGTTACTTAATGTAGATGTTCGACCGAGGGGAGGGGGGGGGGGTGAAGGAATGAGGAACACTAATGTTTTCCTACAATCCCCCTAGGAGAACAGTGTTATTTTTTCTTGTAATGGGAAAATGTGATAATGTTGGGAGAAGAAAACATGGCTTTTATCTCAGTGATATGTGGCAACCCATTCGAGGGTTATATTGGTGTCAGCAGAGGGAGACTGTAACATAACATACACAAATAAAGGTTTCTTTTCACATCAGGTGTGAATGGCAGTGGAGGAGGGATTATATACATTGGAAAGGGTGTGTATATATATATATATATATATCCCTCTCTCACACACAAACACACATAACCTTACCAGAAAAAGTATTCTCCACTTCCGAGAACAGGGGAAGCCGACATCGACCCCAGTCAGCAACAACAATTACAGTCATCTATGGCTGCAACATAAATAACGCATCGAGCGAATAAAGGTCCAGGGAAAGAAAGTTCCGTTGTACTCCATGATGGTCCGCCCTCCAAACTCATCATTCCTCATACCCTTGATTGTTACGCTGTGCATACTTTGATGTGTCACATCACGAAGCCAAATCAGGGAAAATAAGAACAGACACATCTTGACAAATGATATGATAAACAAGTGAATCGGTATCTGAATAGAGAAGGTGCAGAAGGGAGGAAGAAAATTTAGCCTGCAGGTATGGTATTTATAATGAAAGTTGTAGAGATGGAATTTTTACAAATCTAAGATGGCTACATTAGTGTGGAGAGGCTTAGGCAGATATTCCAAGACAGAGAACTAAGGTTTTAGGTGTTGAATATGCTACATATGTAACCTATCCATATTCCTGTGCACGATAGGACACTGCCAGTCCCTTATTTTAAGGGAACATATTTTGTATCTTTGTGTCCTGTCCATTGCCGAATGTTTCACAAATTCCGCACATGCGCAGAGCTCACTTTAGCATTGATTTCTTCTAGATGGCGGACCCGTGTCTGGTGTCATTAACTCGTATATAGTCATTTTTGTGATCATCAAGGGACGCACCAAGTGTGTTGTTGTGCCAAACGAATCTGTATGATATCGAAACTGTTCTGATAATTATTTAGTTCACTTTAATGGTCGTAACAAGAAATAATAGCAAATTTAGAATTACTTAAAATTTGAAAAACCCGTTATATTTTTGTGCAGTAGTGCTCCATCTCTAGTATTTTTGTCATAACAATAGTATCAATACTTGCAAAACATCTGTATAATGTATTGAAACCAGTTTTTAACCTCACACAGAGCAAATTTTATAAAATGGTTGCCGATTTGTTTCCTTTCTGGGATTCGGTTTGGACATGTTCTGGAATACAACCCGTGAGTTAGGTTACAGTTGTATCCCAAGAAGGCAGTGCTTATTCGCTACCTTACCCGAACAATTTGGAATACCATACTTAATTAAGGTTATCAAAAAATTTATATAATTCATTTAGGACTAGATTATTACGACAATCTGCCTAGCCTTGAATGTCATATAGCCTACCAATTCTGCCATACCATGGATGGACTCAATTTGCTTAGCGAAATGAACATTGCATTCCCGACAGGGAGATTGAAGCACCCTACAAAATACATTTTTAACATGGATTGAACTGATTTTCTTTTTCCTCATATGACTGAACAAAAATTAAGCATATTGTGCTTTGTTTACCCACTGGAAATTACTAGCCAGAAGCTTACCCAAAATTGTGTGCCCATTAAGAGATTTAATGTTGAAATAGCAGCTGTATAATGCCGGGTGTCTGGAGTCATATATGTTCTTGTAATGTTTATTATGATTTGCATAGTGATGTTCGAGATCGGAAATGCCCCCATACACTGTGTTCTCCAAGAAGAGATAAATATCTAGACCTGTGGCAAATTCCAGATGCACCTTAGACTTGTTCAAAAGGTCATACAAGCAAACTATGGGGATGTATTGTAGTGAACCGGATCATAATTATATGATTGAATGCAAACTAAACAAAAGTTCTCAGATATGTCTCCTATAACACATGTGTCTACCATCAAGTACTGTAGGGCTGGTGCCTAGTATATTGCAATAGAAAACATTCCATGCATATCTTGTGTAAGCACAATCCACATCACTTACATCATTCTCTGTAAGGAAAAGCCTCCCAAGGGACCAAAAAGGTAGTAGGCATTTGGTTCATCGACTAAACAAAGTCATAAGGGAACACCTTTTTCTGTGTGTCCAGTTATCTGGAAAATATACTTAAGTTAAGCTCAACTAAACTGGCGAGAGATAACAGGCCAGAACTTCCAAAATGAATGATAAAATTTTTAATAAAATTGTAGTGAAAAGAACATGTACCTCCTTGTGCATATTGACTGTCAATCAGTAGGTACTTTGTATGTATCGGTATGTAGGTTTCAAGAGTTACACCCAGAACCTTAACTCGCTGCTATTCTCCATATGGGAGGAATTGGTAAGCCATGCATTTTAAAGAGCAACTAAGGTTTCATCATACAATGGACATTGTAGCAGCTATCTGGTTTTTCTGAAGTGTAAATGCCAAATTACACTTAGAATGCACATAGTCCCGAATCTTCCCTATCAGGTGGTTGTGGTCCATCACTGACTTGTCATCCGGCAACGTTTTACAAATATGGCAAGGTGTTTGACTGGCCAGCCATGCTTGTCATCGCCAACTTAGAAGTTTACACAAACCATGAATGCTAGTCTACAGGATATTCGAGACTATAGTTCCTCAGAGTATGATGTCACCACGTGGCTGGTGGGCAGTAATTCGACTCCCAGCAGAGGTTCCTAAGTGTGTTTTGAGCCCCCCAGAGTGCTACGCTACTATGTATAACAAGGATACTCTAGCAAGAGTAGGTTTATTGGTTGCATGACCCTCATACAGGCGCTTTCGTATTATGCATGGCCTGTTCCGGTTCATGCTGACTATTCACGTGTCTGATGGTGCGATGACCTATGCTGCATGGTTGTCTATGAGGAACGATAAGCACTCGTGAAACCTGATTGCACGTGATACATTATGTCGAAAATTTTAGTGAAAGAACCTTAAAGGGCCTAAGCTATGGCCCGCTCGAAGGGCTGTGCGAAGAAACATAACAATACCCATGATATTAATGACATGCTTATCATTACCAACTTAATGCATGCACAAACAAAACTATAATAATACATAACATATGTGTCCTGCTGAACATGCTCTAAACATTTAGCAGGTTACTCCGTGGACTTAACATAGAAAAAAGGGCTACATGGACTGTCTCAAGGGGCGCGGGAAGCCCTCACACATGTCACGAATAGTGGGTGTTTGGGCCACGGAGGTTGGTATGCATGCAGTGGTAAAGTGAGGGCTGATGGCTGAGATGAGCTAACGGCGGCGATGGGCTTGGTGGTCGCGAGCGCGTCCAGCCCCGGTGCTGGCTGACAGACGACTGACACGAGCCCCTACTGGCAGCGTGCCGCAAGGGGTTCGTGTTCGCGCGAAACGTGGGATGCCTGTTCGCCCGGGCAGAGTCATGCTAAAAAGAGAGTTTACCGCATTATAACCGTAGTCATATGAAACTTTCAGGAATATCATAATTAGTTTTATTACAATGTCCCTTATCAATTAAACATTATTTATTTCGGTGAACCCTGGTCGATTTTCGCACGCGCCACTGTTCACTGCACTGCACTTTGCTACATGCTGCATTGCGATGCACTAGGTGTGTTCCCTTCCGGTGCACTGCTCTGCGCGAATACACACCATAGCGAAGCGCCGATGCAGTGTAACAGCCTATTCGAGCAGAGGCATCTCCGATGGTTGTCGTCAGTTTAATACACAAACAAACCCAACTTATCATCTCAATCAAGGTGGAAACTATGTCATCTACACAGTTCTTCCCTAGAAAGTGCGTGTACATAATATAAAAATAATAATAGAAACACACTTAAATAATGATACATGCAGAAAGCATTTGCTAATCCTCTATTGTGATGGTAATAAATTCCGGGTAATAGAAAAATATTATTTTTAAATTCATATCTATAAAAATATGCTATAAATCTCATTTTGACCTGTTCGAATATGATAGTGAATTCAAGCAACTTCTCATCCGTTGGGAACTCTGAGTAAACAGTCAACTGTCATCGACACAAAACAACGTAGGTGTTAAACTTATCTACACAACTAAGGAATTGAAGATACCAGTCACAATGTTGGTGCAATAATTGAAAGTACAAAACTTATGACTTTTCTTTATATCGACAAATTTAGGTGCTTTGTATCGCCACTCGTACTAATGGCCAACACATTTACATAATGATATTGCTGCACAGAGGCATTAAGGTTTAGCTGGACAATTGCAACAGTTGGGGGTTTAAACTATCGTCAGTGATACATGGTGGTTGAGTGAAAATTTCATTGATGGATGGTCCAACTGCATCATCCTTGGTAAACTGCACATAGAAGGTTAAAAAAAATTTTTAAGTGAGCATTATCTTGCTGACTGAAGCCAGAAATGGTGCCTGGCACACAGAGAGTAATCGTTCGATAATGGAATATTTTCTTTCAGTACCATTTCTTATTCTGGAATCAATTTGCCTGCCTGAAAATACAGAGTCCAGCTTGACTGCCTTCAGGGTAGTTAAAGAGAGTAGCAACAAACCTTTGACTCCTGGCCACAACTAATCATTAGGCACTTCTTTGTGGCTTTTTCTAATTAAACATTGCATGCTTGTTTTAAGAAGAGACTGGCATAATTACTCAAGGAAAATATGAAAATAGAACTCAACCACTAACTAAACCTCTATTTTCAATACTGATGTTCTAGCACAATTTTTCAATGACGTATTTCTTCTTGCAACCAAGGATCACAAAATCTTAGTTTTCTATGAGAGTTTCTGGCTGGATATCCAGTTGTGTTTTTCCTATAAATATTCATGTGTAATCCTAGATAGCTTTTACAGTGGGAAACATGTACGCTATATGAAATGTCAAAACCTGTAAAGTGAGAAAATTGTATTACTTTTACTGTTTAATAATCTCCTAGTATCAAGAATATATACAAAATACATTTTTTAATGTATAAGATAATTTTTTGTGGACGTTTACATTGTAGAGATGAAAAATTATAATATACTAGATAGTGTAAGATATTCTAGGTTAAAGATAATATGTAATTAACTTGCTTCAATTATCATAAGCAAAACATATTATAACAGTGTACATATCTGTTAGAAAAAGAATATTTACAATATTTCTATCTTTAAGAAAATATTAGTTTCTCGAGCAAGTACAAAAGTGAAAAAAAAATATTTTTAAACAATAGTATATGGTATTACAATAAGATTATTTAAAGTTTAGTTATTTTTAAGTAACTAAAATACTATAATAGATTTTGCCTGTGAAAATTACAAGTTAAAAATAATTTTAATGGTTTATATGATAGATAGGAAGAGAATATTACAATAGTGTAGCTGTCTTTAACTCGTAACATATATTTGCTTGTAAAAATGATAGGTGACAAAATATATTTTTTATTTAATAAGAATAGTAAGTGGCTAATAGCCAAAATTAAAAAAAATCAAAAAAAAATCTGCATTAAATATCATTAAAATATTTAGTATTTAAATATTTAAGTTGGTATTGTGATATTTAAGAATGTAGTCCAAACCAAGCAATTGGTTAATAATGAGCTATGTATATAATTTCCTATAAAAGAAACTTAGAGAAGAAACTTGGGAAAAAAACTTTATACTATCAGACAAAAATCTAAGTCATACACCACAGTCTTCAGGGCCCAAGAAAAACATGCAGCAAAATATCAACAAGTAACATACGATAAAAGTGTACAGAAATTATAGTACGCTTAAAATTAACATTCTTCCAATATGACTAATCAATATATATATATATATACATATATATGTATATATTGTTTCCAATACTATTTTGAAAATAACTAACTTTTTATTATTTCCACGAGACTTTTTGCCGTAAGCCAGTAAAAAGGATTAAATGTTTTAAAATGTTGATTACAGTTGAAATACCTAAAATTTTAAAACTATGTACATAATATATATAGCTCTAAATATAAAATACATGTAAGTTATTTTTAATTCAAATATTTGTTAAAATTATGAACATAAAATATTTGTAATTATTACGCACATAAAATGTGATAAGCATAAATCTCTTCATATTAATTATTCATTTAGCACTAAAGATACATGTAGTAATGCCTCACTCAACGCATATCCATGAGTAGTTGAACGAACCACTGTTTGAAACACGAGGCAGCGATCGATATACCGACTGACAACTGAGTGTGCTTGCAACTGGAGTGAATGTAATTTTTTTTTCGTTTGCCTCCCTCTTCTCCCTCGTACACTCTCCTCTCGTGACAATCATAACATGGTCGCTCACCTTCCTCACGACCCCCCCCCCCCCCAATCGTGACGCACAATACTGTTACGATTTACCGCGGGTTCGTAAAGGATAGCCCAATTAAAGATTTTATTACACACACAGTTTTATTGATAGCCACTACTTATGTCACTTACAAATAATCATCCAAAATGGCAAATAATCAATTGCACTTAAAGATAATGTTGCTTCCCTAGTCACTCGTTTTTACAATCCACACACCTCGCCGGGCCGCACCTCTGGCGCAACTCTCGCCGCAGCACCCCTCGTGGATCTCCGCCGCGGGACTCCGTCGCCACACTCCGCCGCCGCTGACGCACTTACCTTCGCCGAGGATCCACTCGACGCCTTGCTCGGAACTTCGCTCGGAACTCCGCCGCGGGAAAACTCCCGACTTCACTCACTCACTCACTCACTCACTCCCTGCCCTGGAACCTTCGTCCAAGGACTTCGCCACTCTGCCGCACCCGCGCCACTATCGCCCCGGAAACTCCGCCGCGGGAAAGCTCCCGCCTGAACTCTCTCTACTCACTCTGAACTCTCCTGCTGAGACCGACATCCTCTTTTTATATATCAGCCGCCATTTCTGGAACTCACGAGCGCGGCCGGGGCCAGTCGCGTCATTGCGCGCCGACACGACGGCAGAAATCTCTCGAAACACGTGTCGGCGACTTGCGTAACTCCGCAGCTGTCAGGTTTGTTACGTGTCAAAGGCAAGGCGCCGCGCGGGGACTGGTGGGAAGGAGGGGGGAAATCGACAATCCTTGTTATCTTCCAGGCGCGCGCAGTGCATATCATGTTGTGGCACCCGCCAGCCAACTCTGCACCTGCACGTGTCCCGGCCTTGCTCACGTTCGTAACAATGCTGTAGCACCCCGCCCTACGCCCGGTCTAGATGTTAGTGGGACCCAGACCTGCCCGGGTCATCACTCTGGAGGGAGACCTTGGTGCTTGAGGACCATGCGAGTTCGAGCACCTATGTTATTTTTAACTCCCATGAATCAATTAAAAATTATAGGCATACTAGCAAACCCGGCGAACTCCGTTTCGCCACCAAATGGCTTTGTTTTATGTAACATTTCGTTTGGTGATTAAAAGATGAAGAACATTTTTTTTTGTTTTATATTTGAAAAGGAAAATTTTTATTTCATTTCACAACAGTAATGAATTCATTTCGATTACAAAAATTAAGTGTTATTTAGTTGAACTTCTCTAAGTAAATGAAATTGAATCCAAAGTGCTCTTTGGTAAACCACATTTTTTGTTTTTTGGTCTGACGTTAACACAAACAAAGCGGTTGGTTTCCCAACTCGTGAACACGCAACGTATAACTGCCCATGTGAAAAACAATGATTTTCTAAATTTATTCCGCAAACACTAAGCGATTGGCCTTGCGACTTGTTAATTGTCATTGCGAACGCAAGGCGAACTGGAAATTGCAATCGTTTGAAGTCAAACAATAATTGCAGCAACATCATTAACGGTGGGTGCATTGAATCTTCGCACATGTTCACCTGTTGGGGTACAATCCGCTCTTATGACAAATTTGTGCGTATCCGATGGCATTCGTTCCAATGCTGTTTTGAACATATTAACCACAGCATTATTAGCGTGAAAAAATGCTTGCAACTGTTCAATAATTCGTCTCTTTAACTGTTGTGTTCCCTGTATATTGCACCGCACATTCAGCTGATCCACCATCGACGAAATGAAATATATTTGCAGAAATTGATGCGGTTCATCTGGTGTTGGCACCATTGAACCATGCAAATGATATATTTGTCCTTGTATCTGTAATTGCAAACAATCATTTGTTTAAGAATACGGTGTAACTTCTGATCGTGTGATGGTGTAGTGTGTGGTGTATATGTAGTTGTTATGTATTGCAATTCATTGTGTTGGTGTGAGTGATACTTTACCTTGCAAGTCGGCATGAAGCCGCCTTCTCGAATGATATTAGCTCCAAAGGAATTCATGCGAAAGCAGTTATTGTATTCAAGGATGTGTTGAAGAAAATGGCTGGAATCGGGATCACTTCCATCGAACAATGGTTTCAGTGGCTGTGGTGGTGTAAGTAATGGATCCAGTTTGACTTTTCCACTTGCGCAGCACAATCCAGCCGTTTCTCTTTTGAACTTTAACGCATTGCAATATCGGCATATAGTCGCCATTGGTCCAATATCTAAATTTTCATCATCACTGTAATTCGCAGTGGGATCATATTGGAATGCCAAGCGATTGTATGATGCCAATGATCTTCGTGTGCTCACGCGTTGTATCAATCGGGCATTTTCTCTTATTATATTTTGTCTTTCTTCGCTTAAGTTCTGTGAATACACTTGTTGCTGGCTTGCATGTCTTGTGCGGCGGCCGATGTTGGCACGTCGTCCTCTAGGCATTTTGGGCTATGGACAGAGTGGTGAATTTAACCTCAAATGCACGATCCACATAATTTACACAGTTCAACTTACGACCTTAAAGACAAATGCCTGCTGTTGAAATTTTATTAAAAATTTGCACAATATACGTTATATGTTTTTTTTTACTTTTTTTTCACAATTTCACAGTAAACACAATACCGGTTTGTCACATGAAATTAACTGGGCAGAGAACAATAGGTTTGTTTGACTCGAGGTCTCTCCTGCTCCTCGGGAGTTGAAATAGTTGGGAGCAAGTTGACCTGAGGGCAAAAAGAGTCGGTAACTTTTAATACACGAAGAAAACGCGATTTGTTGTAAAACAATTATGGCGGAAAATATAGCAGACATCGTGAGAAATTTGTTTGGAAATGGAAGATTCATCTGAAGATGAAGTAGCTATTGATTTACCATATATTGGACTACAAATTATGAGAGAGCTTGATAAAGGTAAAAAAATATATATATAATTATTGCTTTTTGACTTTAAACCGCCTGTGGTATGCATAAGCTAACCTGTACTAGGAAACTATTGCAAATCTTTTGATTGTTAAATAAAGGACGCCGAATAAGTTATATTGTAATGTTTTTCCGCTTCAATGTCGTCATCTATTAAAATACTACAGTCATCACCAAATGTAGCTTGATAACATATTGACTCCATCGTCAAAGTCGCGCCAAAACAACCAGCAGACGACTTGCCCTCGCAACTCTTCCTCGAGAGGAGGAGCATCGAGAGCATGACCTGAGTGACCTGAGAGCAACTTGCCCCCGCGAGTAAAACGACCATCCACCATACTGCTTCCGGAAAAGGGCGCCCCGAGAGTTGACAGGTCAAAAAGAGACCTCGAGTCAAACAAACCTAATGAGTAGTTGATTTGATGGTTTCCAATTGAAATGTTAGGAAACGTATAACTTATTTTTTTTTCTTTTTTTTCACAATTTCACAGTTAACACAATACCGGTTTGTCACATGAAATTAACTGAGCAGAGAACAATGAGAGAACAATGAGTAGTTGATTTGATGGTTTCCAATTGAAATGTTAGGAAACGAATAACTTTTTTTTTCTTCTTTTTCACAATTTCACAGTGAACACAATACCGGTTTGTCACATGAAATTAACTGAGCAGAGAATAATGAGTAGCTGTCAAACAATGTATCACGCACCGGCGCCATCTACTTAAAATGTTGGTTTGTCCTGAATTTTTCCTGAATTTTCTTTTATATAAACCTCACGGAGCCCGAGACCTTTCCAACGACTGCAAAACCGTGGAAATCGGTTCGTGCGTTCTGGAGTTATAGCGTCAGGAAGGAAAACCCGACTTATTTTTTTATAGTAGATTTTAATAAAAAGATACTACAATATGATGTTTTAAAACAACCATTTTCTGAATATGTAACAAAACTAGTGCATTCAGTTATGAACGAAACTGTTCTGAATGTGACACATGATTGTGGAATAGTTTATTTAGCCATGCAAACAGAATATATATTTATTTAAATATTTTTTATGTAAACTTTCTTTTTTTAACCATTTAAGGTACTATATTCAGCGATATAAAGTGTATCTAGCTTCATTCAGTTGCATTACTGAACGATAAAGAAAAATATATATTATAGTGTCCTTTTGAACCATTTCACCATTGCATACGACTAAGGATGAACACCTGTAGTACTTGTTTTCTTTATTCCCAGTAATCGAAACACCTTCTGAAATATAGTCGTTTGAAAGTTGAAGCCTTGATATGAGTGCAGATCCATTGGCACTCAAAATCTGAAAACGAGATTGTTTATTATTGAATATTCCAAGATGGTACTTCTTGGTTAGGAAGAGCATAAGCCTCTGGCAACTTACTGAAAAAATCAACGACCATCAGGACATACCGGTTACCATCTTTAGTCTTATGGAATGGCCCAGCAATATCTCAAATGGGACTCCAACATTGTAGCATCTCAATTTTCCACGACTAGCGTACTGTGGCCCCTTATTTGTTAACTCCAAGATTCTACATTCTGACAGCAACTCAACCAGTAGTGCCGCAGACAAATCATGGTTAGAGTTTGATTAACTCTTAGATAGCCACCTGAGATCCCATCATGCATTTCTTTCAGCACTTCTGGAACTAGGCTTTTTGGGAGGATTGGCTGCGTAGTAAACATTTTCCCATTTTGACTTTCCAATGCCCTCTTCAATAACCCAACTCATCCACCATTTTTAAAGAATACCTTTGTGCCTATTAAACTTTCATAGACCTTCTTTCACTGGACTTCTCATGCCATGATGGATCTTTTTTCCCTCCCTAACCAGCCTACAATGGACTTATTATTATCTGCCTTTTTGAAATGGTTATAGTCTTTATTGCATGTTCGATCCAGTGCTCATACTGCTGTATCTGCTCGTGCCACCTTGAAAGTTGACCCTCTGGCTCCTTGAACTACAACAGCCACTTAAGTGTATCATGATCAGTGTGTACAAGAAATTTTATTCCATATAAATACTTGTGGATATACTGCAGGGACTTAACTACAACTAGAAGTTCTCTTCTGGTGATGCAATAGTTATGTTCGGACTTAGGTAAAGTTTTTCTGTAGTACCCGATGTCACATTTTCTTCCATCCTAACCTAAAAAAGTACAGTGCTCATTCTGTTTCTGCTTGCATCTGTGTCAAGAATACATGCTCTATGCTCATGTGGGTATGCAAGTATGGGCTATAAAATAATGCCTTCTTAATTTTCTAAAAGGCAGCCTCATATCCAGAAGTTCACCAAAACTCTCTTTTCTGTGTCAAATGATGCAGTGGCCTACCATTAGCTGCAAACCCTAGCACAAAGCACACATAGTAGGTACAAACTCCTAGAAAACTCCTTACTTCATGTTTATGTGCAAGTCAAGGCACTTTTTAAAGACTGGATCTTCGCAGGGGCTGTGAGTACTCCCTATTTTGATACCACATGAACTAGAATTTTAAATCATCTTCGAACAAGAAGCGCTTCTTAGGGCTTAATTTAAGTTGTGCCTTGCCAAGCTGTTATAAATTTCCTGGAGAGTTTGTAGATACTCCTTCACTGTATTTCCCGCCACAATAATGCCATTCAGATATACCATGATTTTTCCATGCCAAGCCACAAAAAAAAAGTTTCATAAATCTGTCAAAAGTCGCAGTAGCTTTACATAATCCAAATGGCAGCAAAGTTTACTGCAACAATCCACTTTCTGTTGAAAAAAAACAGTCTTCTCCTTGTCCTCTGGGTGAAACTCCACATGCCAGTAACCACTCTTTGAGTCCAGTGCCGAGAACCAATCAGTGCCAACAAGTGTCTCCATTGTATCTGTTTTTTATGATGCTATTCAGCTTCCATTACTCCACACAGAACCTTAATTTTCCACCTTTCTTTGCTAACAGAATGACTGCAATGGCAAGGAATTAGCTGATGACTATATTACCCCACTCTTCATCGTATCTGAAATTATCTTCTTGTCCTATTCTTGCATTGCCAAAGGCAGTCGCAGTGGGGAATTCTGTATTGGTTTTTTTATTTCCTGTGTTAATAAGGTGGTAAACTAAGCCTTTTTCCAAGGTCAGTTTCCCTCAGGGTAAATATATTCTGGTTTTTTCGTAGATGTACAGTAATTTCTTCTGCTTCTCCAGGGGAAAGTTTCTTCTCAGATTTCTGTAATAACTGATCTAATAAAGTCCTCTGGGGTGGTAGAGTGTACTTGTGATGTGGAGTAGCTTCTTGCTGGCTAACCGAAGGACTGGATCACAGTTAGCTATTGGTTCGCCCTCCTTCAAAGCCTTAATATTTTAATTGAGGTTGGCTACCCTTACTAGCACAACCTTGATAATGCTGCAGCCGATCAGAAATCTCTTCAGTTCTGTTGTTATATATGCCTCGAAAATGCAGGTTATGTTGTCCCTAGGGTCTTCTTGTTTTCGGGCTATATTATCTGCTCGTGATTAGCTGGAATTAAAACAGTTTTATAGAATACTATATTGAATATGGGCACTTCTAATTCTTTGAAAGTAAAAATGCTACCTCTTTCACTCAAATTCGCAATGCCTGACCTTACATGTCAAGAACCGATCCATATTTATTCGTGGTGTCCTTTTTCAAGCTTATCTCCTTAGTAATATTAGCAACAATAAATGTCCACGAAAATTCCAAGTCCTTATCTTACCTTCAAATCCAGCTGTCCATGCAAAGGTTATGTTTCTCTAGTTGCTGTTTTCAGTTTGTATATAAGTGTTGTCTTTCTCATCTGGTCCTTATTTACAATGGCTGCACAAACTATAGATGCCGATGCACCAGGGTCAACAGTAAGTAAGCATGGTCTGCTGTTGACCCATTAATTGAGTAACATTCTGTATTTTCCTATATGGAGTAATGATACAGGTAATACTTAGGCGCTATTGTTTCCACAAAGCTTGATTATTATGACCCTTCACACTAGCTACTGCTCGTTTTCCGGTTGCTCTTCTCGCTGTGGGATTTTCTTTCGTGTCGGGCAGTCCCACTGAATATGTCCTAGTTCTTGGCAGTCAAAGCACTGTGGGCAACCTCCTGTCCTCCGGAATTTCAAGCCTTGAGTACTGTTCAGCAGCTTCTTCAAAGTACCGGTGAAAATCCCCTTTGTTGTTGGTGGCATTAGTGTTTCCTCCATAGTATGGTTATAATGCTAGTCTTCTTGAATTGATGTTGTTGATTCATTGTACGCCAATTATATCTCTAGGCAAGAACCAGGGCATCTCAACTCTTCTTGTGGTGGGCTAAAAGAAGAGTTTTCTGGGCCTCTGCATCCCTGTGTCCATCTACCAGTTCACTATTCATTATTAGCTGTCTGCTCTCTAAACTCTGCAGGAGCTTCTGGGTAGTCAAAGTGCACAAGTCTCTCGATGTCAGCCTCAAACTCCTGAAGGGTTTCCGAGGATTTTGGTTGACGTGTCTTGAATGCAGTCTGGTACACCTCAACCATGAGTCGGTCGCCATACCTCAGTTCTAGGGCTTCCACTTACACTGAATATTTCCTCTGGTCTGGAACTGATATGGTCTGCAGCAGCTTGAGTGGTGATCCTCGCAGGACTAACACTTGTGGTGTAGCCTTCTCTTTATCACTCCAACCATTCACATCTGCATCTGTCTTAAACTGTTGCCTATAAATTGCCCACGACAGTTGGCCATCGAAGGTGGTTGGCTTGAATTTTGGGTGGCAATTGAAAGCGCATTCCACTAAGACTTTCCCTAAGAAACTGTTTCGTTTCGTAACAGCCGTAGCTTCCTTGATGATTCGTTGACATTCTTCAGTTACAGATTCTACATGCTGTTCGCTAGCCTGTTTGAGCTGAATTCCCATACAGCACAAAATGTTACAGATATGTTTCAGAAATATAACTTTTGAAACATTGTAACATGTTTGAAACATTTCGCAACCTACCTGAAACATCTCGGATATATTTCAGAAACGTCAAAATGTCCGCCCTGTGAAATATTTCAATGAAACCTCCCTGCAACATCAAATGGTAATGTTTCTGAAATGTTTCAATGAAACCTCCCTGCAACATCAAATGGTAATGTTTCTGAAATGTTTCCACTAATGTCCCATCAATATTTCTGAAACATTTAACCGAAATATTTCCATAAATGTTCTGAAATACATATAAAATGTATCATGTGACCCAAAATACCTCTGGAAATTAGGATGACTGAGGGTATATTTATAATTTAAAAGAGTATTGCACTTTAACAGATACCATAATGTTACAGCTGCATTGGTCAGCTAGTTGCAGTGAAGTGCAGTGACTGTGTTCCAATTCATCACAGCATTCCCTCGTACACTTCCTCTTGATCACTTTTTGCATAATGCCCCTTGACCACACCCTTAGAAAATGTTAATCGGTGGATTGATATGATCTTGTTCGTATCTTCTTGTTTTCGTCAAGTTTTGCTTGTCCATAGTAATGTGTCATTTTTTGATTATATAAAAAAATAGATATTGTAATATTATTTTGTTTGAAATTATTTTAAAGATGTGCTCTGGTAGGGCATAGAATGTAAATTTTTGTCATTTTTAATGTAATGATAATTGATTATATTACTTAATAATTTGGCTTGTACAATAATTAAAAATTTACTTATAATTTCTAATGTAAGATTAAAAAGGCCTGCCGACAAAATCCAACAATTCAGGTAAATTAATGAAACCATATTCTCCACCCTACTGAGCTTAATTTATAATTTATATATATATATATATGAACCAAGTTAAAGAAATAATTTAATTAATAAAGACATCAGATGTTTTCCCAGGTCAGCGTACCAGACTTGCCTAACATTAATTTTACAAACTATTTTATTATTCTAAAAACAAATTATGGTTATAAAAGTAAAATTTAAATAAGTCTTCAGTATGCTTGCAAAGTGAATGAAACTTATATGAATGTAATAGGTAGCCCAGCATTGGTGTCCATGGTTCCTGTCCATTGCATTTTATTTTAATGGGGAATTTGAATGTGATATAGTGGCAGGCAGGCATGCATCTACATCAGTACATGGGGAAAAAGGGACAAGCGAATGCACAAAGGTTCCATTATTAAATACAATGACAATGTCATCTTGTAATGAATAAATTAAATTGAGGCTCCCCAAGCTATCTGGATGTGATCTCCTTATGCTCAGCACAGAAAGTATGCTAATATTTACTTAATCCATAACAACCAAACCCCACTTGCATATGAGACATGATTACTGAGCATTTTAAAATATAATTTTCACAACCCAATGTGTTATGGCCACTTCAAGTTTGTTTTTGAGTATCATAAATGAGCACTTGTCCATCGATGTCTTTATCTGTATTTGAACAATGTCTTGAGAATTTGGGTATGGTTTTCTATTGCATTCCAGATGTTGACATTCTCAAAAATCACGACACTGTTATTGTGTACGGTATCAGTGGTCTAGATAATCATGTGGTATTACATTAACTTAAAAAATACTTGATACACACAAGAAAAAAAATCGCATTCAACCTCAAACAAATGTTATAGAAATAAAAAAATAATATACCTATATACAATACACTAACATATTATAATAGAAAATTCCTACTTGTATGTTGCACAGGAAACCGGTATTAACATAATGAACAGCCATGAGACTTGACCTGTGCTCGTATTGTGATGTACTTTTCTCCTTATTTAATGCTATAGTAAGTATATATGGCTGGTGCTTGTTTTTTGGACATTTGCAAGAAAAAAATGTGCGCTTGAAAACCCTCAAAAGACATGTAACAATTTTATGTTATAATTAATGTATTTTTCTTCTTAAACACACATATACTAATTTACAGAGGGTCTAAATATGAAACAATGCAGTCTTAATACAATTTCATCATATAGCTTTATAATCGACATATTGTTTTCCATTTCACACAAGCTCAACATAAATGAGACTGGACTAGAATCGGCTGTCCTCACTAAACAAAAAACTTGTCTGACCAGCCTAAATGAAGTGAGATGGTGGTGTAGTAGTGGAATATAAATGGGAATGAAACAAATGTGCAATGAGAAATACTCTTTAACATTGCAATGTCACTTTCCCTAATTGAAAGACTTATTGTATCAGACAAGAGCTCAAATTGATCCAGCTGCCCTAACATTGAGTGGCCAGTGACTTGCTGAAGATACAATAGTGGCAGTCCATAAAAAATCTGGTTTCCTTAATTTTTTCTATAGATAGCATGTTAATCTACCTAAAGTTCGTGGATTAAGCTAGGTTTTATATTTGTATTTTAATACTACCAAATTGACTAAATAGCCTAAGGATAAAACAACAAATACAATATGGCAATAGTATATAGGGTCTCTAAAATCCAAATTTTCAAAGTAAATACACAAAATAATATTAACACAACAGTACTTCCACACAAACTATATTCAAATGAGATCACAAATTTATTGTAAACAAATAATATAAATAATTTTGTAATATGCAGTACAAAATTTTAAAATAATATGAATGGCGAGTTATACTTTGTACAAAATAGAAGGTAGCTAGTTTGGCCTAACTCGTCAACAATGAAGTCATTAGAGATAGAGAAACTTATTCAAACAGACAATAGGGTTTTGGATTGTAACTTCTATGATCTATGTTATGAAACCAGCCAAGAATGCACCTGAAGTAAGTTAAGAACCATGTATAACCATAATCAGAAAGCCACACCAGGTCAAACCAGGTTCTTTCCATTTGAATACTTAACAATAGAGGCAAAGATGCAAAGGGGTATTTTCAATAACAAATAACAACATAGTCTGAGAAGTAGACTTTAATAAAAAAACTATATATATATATATATATATATATATATAAATAATATATACAATACATGAAACTTTTAACTGACTCTCTATGCAGATGTTTTTGGAGATTTTTGCTGGAAAAAAAAGAAGAAAAAACAATTATTTTTAACTTGTTTCAGGTCAATTATGACATGTATGTGAGATTTTTAAACATGTAGACACTAAGTTGTTACATTATTTATTTTTAAATTACCATGCAAACAGAAAAAAAAAAAAAAGTTTCTGATGCCAATGATAAATTTCAAAACTAAAAGCATCTTAAAATGGACAAATTGGTATTGCAACCTATGCATTTTTTTTTTCAAACTTATTAAGCAGGAATACTTCTTCACTGGGAATTTCTTAACATGCTATTTACATTCCTAATAATCAATTTAATGGTGTCTGGTTAATGCAAAGAGGCCCATGACATTGTATAATAACACATTTTAAGCAAAGTTTTAAAAGAAAACTTAAATTTAAATCCTAATGATTTCCTAATAAGTGTCTGTGTGAACAGTGCCTGTGATGTTACATCATTACAATTCAGCCCATGTTTTTGTGCAATAATACTCTAAAATTTCTAGTAATTTTTTGAGCAGATTCTCAATATTATCCTTTGTAGTGCACATTTAATGTTTATTTTCATTATTTAAATTGCTACCACTACATAACTATACACATGTAATCTAATAAATCATCATTTAATGTGTTTCCTTTATTGTCATATAATGGATGGAATTAGGTTTTGTCAAACTCTCCAAATCAAACATACTTGGTTACTACCATAATTCAGCATAAGAAAAACTAATTTAAATAGAAATACAAATGATGCTTATGCTTAGTACAACACAACTCGAAGACTTGTACCTTCTCTGCGGTAAAGGACAAGATTTATTTCAATTATTTTGCGCTGCAATTCCAGCCCACCAATAAAATGAAGGCCAGATTGCAGAAATAACTTTGTTAAGCGAAATGGCAATTAATGAAACCGCTGTCTAATTATATGTGTAGGCCTAGTGCATTCACTTACAATAAATTACATTTATGACAAGCCAGATATAATAGCAGGCTTTATTAAATTTCCGTTAATAGTAATACGTAGGCCTACAACATACGATGTAAGTACTACAGAGTGCAGAAAATAACATAATAAAAATAATTACTTA